>NC_137083.1:71754575-72354575 GCF_951640355.1 Cnephaeus nilssonii | reverse complement strand
GGGAGGACGCCAGGCCCTGCGCACACGCGCACATGGAGCCAGCGCAGGAGCGGGGCCTGGGGCCTTCCTGATGGTCGCTGTGGCGATCAGGAGGACGCCAGGCCCTGCACACACGGAGCTGGCGGAGGAGCGGGGCCTGGGGCCTTCCTGATGGTCACCACGGCGATCGGGAGGGCGCCAGGCCCTGCACACACGGAGCCAGTGGGCGATAGGGAAGACTCCAGTGCCAGCAGAGCAGGGCATGGCGGCTTCCCGATCTCTGCAGCCGGGAAGCCGCCAGGCCCTGCAAAGCCGGGCATGGCAGCTTCCTTAGTGGGGCAGTGGCAGGGAAGTCCCCAGACATGGCAGACAGAGCCCAGACAGCAGGGCTTGGGGGCTTTCTTAGTGGGCAGTGGCGGTGGGAACACCCCCAGGCCCCACAGACAGAGCCTGGACAACAGGGCATGGGGGCTTCCTTAGTGTGTCCATGTCTGGGAAGCCCCCAGGCTGGGCAGACAGAGCACACTGCAGGGCATTGGGGCTTCCTTCACATGGTGCAGGGCGGCAGCAGGCAGAGAGCGACAGCAGGGCATGGGGGCTTCATCTCCATGGCTGCAGGGAAACCTCCAGGCCCCACAGAGAGCAGAGAACCATGGGGAGTGGACCTAAGCCATCAGTAGGATATCCTCTGAGAGCTCCTGGATTGTAGAGGGTGCAGGTTGGGCTGAGGGACCCCCCCGTGCACGAATTTCGTGCACCGAGCCTCTAGTATAAAATAAACAAACAAGCGGAACAGAAACAGACTTTAGCTACAGAGAACATTTTGATGGTTGCTAGAGAGGAGGGTGGTTGGGAGAATGGGTGAAAAAGATGAAGGAATTAAGAAGTACAAATTGGTTGTCACAGAATAGTCATGGGGATATAAAGTACAGCATAGGGAATACAGTCAATATTATTGTAGTAACTATGTATGATGTCAGATGGGTGCAAGATTTATCAGGATGATCACTTAGTAAGTTATGTAAAGTCTAATCACTAGGGTGCGCACCTGTCAACTGTAATTGAAAATTTTAAAACTAAAGAGAGAGAGAGAGAGCTAAAGAAATAAGTAAGAGGCAGACTTGAAGGGTCCTACAACCAACAAAGGTCATTTGACAAGGGAATGGAGAGCATCAAAGGATTTAAGGAGGAGAGTGACCTTGAAAAGCACTCTCTAGCTACAGTGTGGAGAAAGGATAGCTACAGTGTGTGTACAGGTTGGAGATAAGGAAATCAATTTGGAAGCTGCTGCAGGAATTCAGGAACTAATAAGAGCCTGAACTAAGTAGAGAGAGGAGGGAAAGAAGAAAATTAGAGAGGCATGTGAAGGTAGGATTGACAAGGCTTGGTGACAAAATGAATATGGGATTAAGAAAAAGGGTTATCCCCAAATTCCTGTCCTGAGCAGCTCAATGAAGTACATTTTCTAACGTAAGGAATGTAGGAGGAAGAAAAGATCACGGCAAGATGATGATACACTACTTACTTGACATGATGAGATTCAAGTGTCGATGGGACAAGCCAACACATAGGTTAAACAGGCCTGGAGCTCGATGGTGGCCAGCAGGGGCTGTAGTTCAGTTCAGAAAAGATTTACTGAGCACTTGAAATAAAGGTTGGTGCTCAGAACCCAGACCATATATTATACCTTAAGTATGATTTTTGAGACATGAAACAGGTTCAGTGAGAAAAATTATTGTAAGTATTTGAAAATAGTGAAATGTGAAGAACAACTAAAGAAATTAATCTGGCTAAAAATGAATCTCAGTAGGGTCAAGGGCTGACATTTTATACTTTTAAATAAACTGTCAAATTTAGAAGATGACTAATGGGGGTGGGAGAGAGAGAGAAAGAAAAGGAAAGGAAGGAATGAGGAAGGAAGGAAGAAAGGAAGGAAGGAAGGAAGGAAGGAAGGAAGGAAGGAAGGAAGGAAGGAAGGAAGGAAGGAAGGAAGGAAGGAAGGAGGGAGGGAGGGAGGGAGAGAGGGAGGGAGGGGGAGAAAGAGAAAGAAATTTCAAATAAATGATATTTGCACAAATAATGAAGAATTTTATAACAGACATATTTGGGTTGCTTTATAAAGTAATCCCCCTTTGCTAAATATTTCAACACAGCCTGTATGGCTACTTAATGAAGAGTCATTGATTGATGATCACTGATCTAGAACCTCCAAAATTCTTCCCAACCCAGAGATATTGTTAATGAGCAAGATTGGGAAAAATGACATTTTGGAAAAGGAGAGAATAAGAAAGCAAGAAAGAGAGAAAGGAAGAGGAGTGGAGGGGAGGAAAAGGGTAACAGTTCCATCATGGAAACACTTTTGCTGGCAGGAAAAAAACAAACCAACAAGAAAACACTGAAGAAACTTAGGGGAAAATAAGATCCATGACAGGAGTGTGAGCTTCTAAAGTAGGTTTCAATCTCCTAAAACCGTGGTCGGCAAACTGCGGCTCGTGAGCCACATGCGGCTCTTTGGCCCCTTGAGTGTGGCTCTTCCACAAAATACCATGGCCTGGGCGAGTCTATTTTGAAGAAGTGGCATTAGAAGTTTAAGTTTAAAAAATTTGGCTCTCAAAAGAAATTTCAATCGTTGTACTGTTGATATTTGGCTCGGTTGACTAATGAGTTTGCCGACCACTGTCCTAAAACATATCCCTAAACCTAAAAGAAACTTAACTACATTTTAATCTTTTCCTGAAGGACAGCCCAACTCTGTTAATTGGCATCCTGTAGTTATAAATAATTTAAACCTAATAGTCATTCATTTGTCATTCATTATGTCTTCTATTATATTTTTAACGAAAAATACTTGCAATATATACATAGAAAATTGAACAGGTTTTTACATAATGATAAAATAATAACTATTTTTTGCCCAACCATGTAGCTATTTTGCACTCCACTCCTTCAGAAAATACTCCGCTTTCAAAGTAAGATTCTTCAGAACCAAGTAATTTGAGTAGCATGCCCTTTACGGCAACATTCTGCAAATTCTACTATTTCCAAATAAAGTAGTTTGCAGTTTCTTAGAACCAGAGTGTTTTCCTATCTAAGTTTGTTTTCAGTGACTTGTTTATCCAATGACCACATCGTTTTTAGAAAGGAAAAATGCATACTTGTTGGTAAATTATGAATGTATACAGAGTGATAACAAGTAACCTGCAGAATTTTATCTTCATTCCTTAATAAAGGGAAAATAGGCACTCTGTCTATTTGGCAAATAATTGCTATCATTTCCCAAAAGTTAGATAGTGACATAAATACAGATGTTATGGGAATTAGTGCATATTTCAATGGAAACTTAGTTGTTTCTCTTGAGGTTAGCAAAATAAGAGTTTTCTGAATGCTCTGAAGGAATCCTATTTTTTTTTAATAAATGCAAACATCTAATAAAATTGCTTTTGAAATAGACATTTATTTGCTTCCTAATTATTTAATTAAAGAAGAAATGTCTTCTTCAGGCACACAAGAATGTCAATAGTCTGACTTACAATGTATTTAATAGGGTATCCTTTTAAATATCTGCCTTTAGATCCAAACCTCGCTGTTCTAAACAAGGAACCCGGAAGTTACTAAGCAGTTGACAGATAGTGAGGGCCCATCTGGGCTTCAGTGGCCCAGCGTGAGTGGACACAGGCATCTAAGTTGTCTAACCTATTTTATGCTGTTATGTAATGTAAAAATCTGCCCTGCAGTTTCATGTAACCACGGAGCAAAAATAGACAAACATTATTTTAGTAAACTTTCTGGAAACAAAATTCTCCCTAGGTGTTTATGGATAGGAAAGTATAATCCAAAACTTCTTCCGCGAAGCCCCTTGGCAGCGTCCAGCCCTTCGCTCTGCACTCCCAGGTTACTGTCTCCAGCATTCAAGGTCACCTAAGAGACACCAAAAAGCAATTTACAAGAACCAGGTGGAGAACATTCTACATTTTTGCCCTTGTTCTTCTATTGGAAATAGGCAATAAAATAAAATAAAAAATACTTCCCATCCTTTTTCTCTTGACTAATATAGATTAGCTATGTTCTTTTTAAAAAAATGAAATTTACTCTAAATGAAAGTAGAATAACATTTGTGAAAAGAATTACTAGAGAAAACAAAGACTTCAAATTGAGCCATGATAACATTTTTATCCAAATAAAACCCTTAATCAAGAAATCAACCTCCAGCTCTATTGTTGTAGTAACTAGTAATCTTATTTTGAACATTTCAGTGGGTATTTGGAAATCATTTAACTATGCAGCTTTGCAGAAATATGTTCCCATTTGAATATAGAGGAAGTTGTGCTTATTAAGAGTTTAATTTGAGCCCTAGTTGGTTTGGCTTGGTGGATAGAGCATCAGCCTGTGGACTGATGGGTCCTGGGTTCAATTCCAGTCAAGAGCACATGCCCAGGATTGTGGGCTTAATCCCCAGTAGGGGGCATGTAGCAGGCAGCTGATCTATGATTATCTCTCATTATTGATGTTTCTATCTTTCCCTCCCTCTCCTTTCCTCTCTAAAATAAATTTAAAAATATATTTTTTAAAAGAGTTTAACTTGAAAGTTAGTGCTCACCAAAAGTCAATTAGTGCCTATTTCATTATCTGGAAATATAAAATATCAAAGTTCTATGGATATGTTTTATTTATATATACAGAATTCTAAAAATCAATGGGATATTCAAACTATGAAATAGGAACATTCTTTACTTTTGGAAAATAAGATAAAATACATCTAAAATTAATTGTCATACATTGTTTCAAATAGAATGAAATGACCTATCATATCAGCTCTAATCGTGAATACAGACTTCAATAGTGTACCTTCTTCCCCATCTAATTTTAAGAGTGAAATATTCCCAAACAACAGTTAATTCTGAAAATTCTTGTGTATGAAAAGAAGTTTTTGAGAGGAAGTGCTATTTGAAACAGCCAGAAGATTAAACTGGCACCAATTACCAAAAAAAAGCTACTATGCCTTAATGTTAAATTAAAAAATTCCCTGGTTCACTGGTACAGGGCTAATTTTACCCAGAATGTGGACAAAAAGACAAGTGATAGGCAAGAAAAAAATACATTAACAGACTTTAATTAAGTGACATTAAACTCCCTGGCACAATTCCACAAAAGTTTGATTACCGAATAACTTTAATAACAGACTCCTTTTTACCTGTTCCTTTAAGCGTTTTTATCCTGTGCTTTGGGTAGTGGATAACTATCGGGTGAGGGTGGAGAGGAGAGAAGACAAAAATACATATTGATGAAGAAAGAGTAATAGTTTATGCAAAGCCCACTCTCCAGAGAAAACGGATCCTATAGGATACTGCAGGTTTTTCCAAATTCTCAGGCTGTGTCCTTGCTGGAAGCAAGCAGGTCTGCTAAGGATGCTTAAAGGACATGCTAAGCAGCTATCTAGCTGTTCCACTAACCAGCCCATGGACTTCTCAGTTGAGATCCCTTAAACCTTGCAAAAGATATTTAGTTGCTAAAGACTGCCAAAACTTACTAAATTTTACAGTCCTGAGATGAAATCAAGTCCCAAATCTCTGTTTTTCCAGCTATAATTATTCAAACCATCCTGGCCTTTATGAGGGACGTGTAGGAGGCTGCAAGGTAGCCAGGGCCTAGCAGCTGTTTCTTGATGGTATCTTAATGAGGTATATGTATCACTCAAATAATAACATCATATTGAAAACAATGCAATTAAGCGATGGTAACTGGTTCTTCTAAAATTGTTACCAGGCCAAAAAAAATATCAAAAATCCCTGGAATTTCTGACAAATTGGTATTACAATTCTGAGATTTCAGCATGGGTTTGTAAATGGACAGCTGGACCTTGACTTTCCCCATTCACATTTAGTAGTTTCAACAATGTCTTATGCAATAATTCTCAGCCTGGGAAAGGAGGGGAAGGTGATTTTGGCCCCCAGGGGATATCTGGCAAGGGTTAGATGCAGTTTTAGTTGTTATGACTGGGGAGTGCTATTGGCCTCTAGTGGGTAGAAGTCAGGGATGCGGCTAAACCTCCTGCAATGCACAGGATAGCCCCCCAAAATAAAGAATGATCTGGTCCAAAATATCAATAGTATCAAGGCTGAGAAACCCTGTCTAATCCCAATGCTTTAAATATCATTAGATCATAATGGTGAAATCAATAAGTCAGTATTATTTTTAAGTAATAACAAATTTGCACAAGGAAGCTTGAAAACAGACCCTGCCAAATATTATATATAAACTATACAGGAAAAAGAAATGACACATCTATAATTTGAAAAAAAAAGAGAGAACTTACATATTTTATTCATAAAAGCATTCACATACCATTTTCAATGAACAAGAAAAATACCCCTTTTTCTTAGATACTATGGTGAGAACAGTGAGTAACAAAATAATTATAAACTATCCTATTCACAAATACTAATCTATTATTGTTAGCAATCAGGGTTACCAGCTGGAACCTTGGTTCTTCTTGTTGATGCAGAAAAGATTTTAAGGTCAATGAAGATGAAAGTAAAGCAAAGTGGGATTTATTGAAAATACACTCAAACCAAGGCCAGTTGAGAGAGACAATGGCCCCAAACTCCTGGGTTATATAGTTTAAATGAGGGATTTTCTGGGTGGACACATTTTTTTAAAATACATTTTATTGATTTTTTACAGAGAAGAAGGGAGAGGGATAGAGAGTTAGAACCATCAATGAGAGGGAAACATCAATCAGCTGCTTCCTGCACTATCCTCCCCCCCCCCACCACCACTGGGGATGTGCCCGCAACCAAGGTGCGTTCCCTTGACCAGAATCAAACCTGGGACCCTTCAGTTCGCAGGCTGATGCTCTATCCACTGAGCCAAACCAGTTAGGGCTGGGTGGAGACTTTCATTTCCATTCAGAGATAGTTGACAGAAAGGGGTTATCTATATATATATATACCCTAATATGCAAATAAATCAAATGACGGAACAACCAAACAATCAGTTGCTATGACGTGCACTGACCACCAGGGGGCGCACACAGAACAAGGTGGGTGCAGGAGCAGGCAGCAGAGTGTGGAACATGGCGGGCGTTGGCCGCAGAGGGATGGTGGAGCAGGTGAGCAGGGGCACCAGACCAAGGCGGGGTGCTGGTTGCTGTCATCGGGGCAAGCCTCTGGTGGTTACTGAAAATTCTTTTGCTCCTGCACGCCGCAGTCCTGCCTGGTGCTTGCACCTGCTGCTGGCGCTGACCCCGCTCGCACTCACTGCTGGCACTGGTCCCAATTGCTTGCGCCATCAGTCGGTGCGAGCAGCGGCAGGAGCAGGGCTGCCATCAGACAGGGGACTGGGGGCCGAGGTGGGAGGGGCCGGGCGGGGGCGCAGAGGATGGGCTGAGACCCGCCCCTGTGCTCACCGCAGCCTCGCGGCCCACAGCTCCTTTCAAGGTGCACAAATTCATGCACTGGGCCCCTAGTATAACTACATTTCTTCTAAGCATGCCCTTACCCATAATGCATACAGAAAATAACATGGGAGGACCAAAACTGCAATGCAAATTTTATTAAATTAGTCCAGGGCCCTAGTAAGGTGGCATTGAATCATGTTGTTTTCCTCTGAGCTTGCGCCAAGAACCCCCTGATTCCGAACCTGCCCACTGGCAGTCTGCTGGCTGCTGGGCCACCCATAGGGAGGCAGTCTGAGGGCAAAGTTGGTCCAACCCCTGTTCAGGACCCCAGGGCAGGCCCCACCCCAGCCATTCATATCTAACTTCCTCAAACTATGGGGACCCCATTCTTTGAAGTCCTTTGAGCAAAGACCGCTCTGGCTGCTTCAAGCTGATTGGGGTCACTGTGGGCTTTGGGTTCCCATACTTTCTAGGAGGGAGTTGGCTGCTGATGTCTGTCCAGAGGCCCAAAATAAGGAATCTGTCCTGTGGGAGTGAGGGCTTGGTATCCTTCAGACAGTACCATTTGGAGCTGTATGGCTGCTATACGAGTCACGGCACCAAATGTATGTTACCAGGGAGACGTTAAGATATCAGTTCTTGTCTTCTTGAAGGAAAGATTTCAATCAAGAGACAAAGTGTAGCAAAATAAGTGAGAATTTATTGGCCACAGCAAAAAATAAAATATACTTAGGACAGTAAAACAAGGACGGGCATAGAAGAAGCAATAGGAGAGCCCAGGCTGGGCTGCTCTGGCTCACTGAGAAGTCAGAGAAAAGGGGGCCTTGGAGACAGGTTCAGGGGGGTAGCCCGGGACAAGATGCAGCTGCCTGCTGCTCCCCTGGTTGCAGTTTTGGTGGGGTCCCTTGGAGGAAAGAAGGTGGAAGAAAATGGCAAGGTTGTGCTCCCGTGGGGGAGAGTGTGCCCTGGGTTCTTCATCCTGAGCGTATTTATCTCTCTTGCAGGTGGAAATCATAGGGGAGTCTCAGGGGAGGGTCTCAATAGAATATTCAGCAGTTTATCAGGTGTGCTCTTTCACGGACATGGTCTCCACTGATTGGTCGGTGCCAAGGCAGCGGGTTATTCATCAATGTAGCTGGTTCTGAGGTAGCCATGGCATCAGTTGTCTGGTTTTCCTGCTTTTCTGGGTTGGAGCTGAAATATAACTGAGGCCTAGAATTATCTTTAGGGGGGAAAAGTTCAGGGCGTCTAAACTGCATGACTAGTGATACGAAAAGACAGGGGGTCCAAATCGCATGACCAGGAACATGCTAGGGGTGGATAGGTCTCCCTGGGGGTGAGGTTCTTGTTTTCCCAGTTTTGCCAGGCATCTGGGGCTGTCTGCCCTGGTGAGTTTCTGTACCTGGCTCATGGTCCTTGCTCTGCTCATGTCTGTCTAACTGCCTAAAACATTATCAAGTTGTTAATCTTCAACTATATTAATAAATCATCTGAAAAACAGCCATCTTGTCAGAATCTATGATAACAGCCAGAAGATGAATGCACTGGTATAGATTTATTACAAAATTTTTTATTTCTGTGAACGAAAAGAGGATACATGCTAAACTGACTAGCTCGGGGAAGGCCTGCATGGTGGCTTTGCAAACTCAGAGACCTAAAGTAACCACAAAGGATGGAAATTAAAGCTTTTTTTTTTTAACTAAAAGCAGTTTATGGTGGGTAGTCATGTCCTATGCCAGCATCTTCCCTGACAAAGGTCAGTCTTTACCTTATGTGTGCCTGTCCATTGTCTTTTTGCATCTATGATAACATCTCATTGGAATGTCAAAGTAATTATCCTTTTTCCGGGCCTCTCAAAGCACAGGCTCCGCTCTGCACAGACCACTAATCCCCTCATTGTTATTGAGTTAGTTGTTGACTGTTAACTATCCTGCACTCACCTAAATAAAAGAAATGTCTATCATTTTATTTTTTATCCAATCCCAGAGGTTTCCCTGCTTTGCTTCCTCCCACTTTTCTAATCTATCACCAATGGATTTTATGTAACCAACATACGTCTTCTATTTTTTATTATACTAATGTGTAAAATAAGGTGTGAAACTACCATTCTCTGGAGTATGATCTCAATCCATTAAGATTTTGCTTCTCGGCAATTGTTGACAGTTTGGGCTCAAATAAACGCACAAAAATTCTTCACAGGTTTGAATGTTTCTTATGTTGACAGTTCCCTTGGTCATAGGGCAATTTTTTTTTTTTAATAAAAGAGGCTTTATTTGGAGAGAGATACTAGAGTGTGCTCAGACATAGAGCTCCAATCCACCTCCTCTCTTCCTGCTTTCCTGGTAGTTCTCTCCTCCAGTTAGTGGAGATAGGATACCCTTTGCTGTAGTCATCACTGGTTTAAACTCCTTGAGAGCAACAGCAGCTAACATTTTTTCTAAGCGTTTACTAATAGGATAAGAAAAATCATTTTGATAGCTCCTCTCGAGAATATTATGTATTAAAATGGTGAAATGGACAAGAATTTCATCAAAATAAGAACCTCACACAGACTATACCCACTGAGGGGCGGGCAGGGTGCTCATTTACCAATAAAAAATTGGTAAATGAGTGAATTCATGCATGCATCCTACTCTTTGAAATTCTATGCTACATGCAACAAACCTACATGGGTTTCTTTTAACTTAGGTTTTAGAGGCACTTTCATAGATAGCTATCATTTTACAAATAAGTCTGTAATCTAAACTGTCTCATTAATATGTAAATTACCATCACTCCACTATGCCCACAATTGGGCCAGTGGGAGGCGCAGGGGGCGGGACTCGGGGTGGCCCGGGTAGCAGATTGGGCCAGCGGGACGCTGAGCTCTTGTCACTAGCGGTGGCGCCAGCTCAGCCTCTGCACCATGGCTGTGCAGCGGCACAGAAGGGGCCTCTGGGGCAGCGAGCTCACATCCCACCGCGGACCATCAAAAGCGGGGGAGCTGGGTGCCTGTCCGCTAGTGCACCAGGCCTTTCAGAAGCCTCTGCCGCGCCGGAGGCTTCTGAAAGGCCTGGTGCACCAGCGGACAGGCACCCAGCTCCCCCGCGATTGAAAGCGAAAGCGTGTAGGGGACCCTACACGTGCATGATTCAATCATGCACTGGGCCTCTAGTAATAATAATAACTCAATTACTTGTGAAAATTATTGCAAAGGTCTTACTAATCCCACTAGAAATTTAAATGTGGTCAGAGGACAAAAAATCAATAAGCAAATAAGCCCTAATGTCAGATTTTCAGCCACTGCCTAAGACCACTCTAGCATTCAGGAATGACTTTCTTCTTTGGATGAAACATCTTAACATCTGATGTTATAATTTAAAGAAAACTAAATTTTTACAAAATGTTAGTTCGCTGTAAACTCACTTCTTTTCCACGTCCTGGTCATTGATATTACAGATTTCCTTATGGATTGAAGTCCTCTATTCACATTGATAAATAGATGTTGGGGGGGAAAAAATCTCTAGAAGAGTCCCAGCTCTCAGAGTTTGCCTCTTGGGTGAATGGAGGAGGTAGAGAAGGACAGAAAAGGCAATAAATAGAACGTCTAACTCATCACTTTGGAATTAACCAAACATAAATAACACTGGGAAAGAACAGTGAGAAAGAAGGGGAAGGGGGAGGAGGACCACCCCTGGAGAAGAAGGGGCCTGGAAGCCTGAGATCCACGTTAACCCTCCACAGTGTTTCCACGCCGCCCTCCACGCGCAGCAGTAGTGGTGCGTCAACTTTTTACCTAATTATTAGAAATCCTAAGGTTTGGCTCCAAAATAGTTTTCCAATTGCAGTCCTGTTCTTTTTTTATAATTGTTATTGTTTCAAAAATAGCCTGTTTCTTTTAGAAGAGGTCATTCTTCAAATCCAGGTCACACGAGAGGATTTGGTCTGGACAGCGATTTCCATATGCACTATATTCAGCAACACTTTAGCGGGTTCCCACTGCGTCTTAGGCTCTGAGCAGGCACCCCCTCAAGTCTAGAACCCATCATTTAGCTTTTGGCAAGTTTTTACTACTCCTCTTCCTCTCCAATCACACATCTAAGTCCACCAGACCTTAGACCCTTCATGAACATTCAAACCCCTCCCTTCTAAAGGCTTTTGAGTGGGTAGTTAGCAGGCTGGTTCGTCCATTGCGGGTGGCTTTTATGCTCGGGGGTTGTTTACGTGATTCCCACAAAGCAGTTACAGAAGTGACTGCCAGGAATTTTTGACAGGGTCTGTCTGATTCAAAGGAAACTTGAGTTATAATTCAGAGGGGAGGGAATCAGACCTTCCCTCCAGGTCTGAAGGTGCAAACTCCTAGGGGCAGGAGGCTCACCTACCCAACCCCATACCCTCCACGCTGTGGGTAAGGGACTGGCTAAATAGCTGATGTGCCTGCAGAGCCCCTGGCACGTGCCGGGTTGCCTGGCGATCAGCGGATGGCTCCTCATCTCCCAGTGCGAGGACACCACGCGGTTTGGGAGCCTGCTGTGTGCTAGGGACCGCATGCGGGTTTTACATGCATTAACGCCTTTCGTTCTCACGCGAAGGCTCTGTGAAGCAGGTGTCATTGCTTCCACGTCTTGGGGAGGCAGCTGGGGTTCCCAGACGGGCCGAAGCTCACACCGTGACCAGTAGAGACAAGAGATGAAGCCAGACCTCGGATACCGTTCCCGCTCTTCGTCTCCAGCTGCCCCTTTGTACGTCCATCACCCCTGGGAACCGGCCAGGCCTGCCGCACCCCGGTTCTAGCCTCCCGCGACGGGCCCCGGGCCCCGGCCCCATCCGTGGGGCGGGTGCGCGTCCCGGTCCCCGCGACACGCCTTTGCCGGGGTGGAGCGACTCCCCGCGTTCCCGGACCGGAGCTGGGGAGGTTGCAGGGGGCGGGGGGCTGGGGACCAGTCGGGGAGGGCGCGGGTCGCGCAAAGCCGGAGCAGCTGTGCCGCTGCGTCCGGGCTCCGCCCTCCGGGCCGGGCCGCGGGGCGGCGCTCGGGCCGGTGCCGGATCGGAGCCGGAGCCGGAGCCGCGGCGGAGCGGGCAGCGGGGAGGGAAGGGCCGCCGCCCGGCCGCGCAGGGGAGGCGAGGCGCGCGGGGCGGGGCCGGGCGGGCGCGACGCGAAGGGGCGGCCGGGCGGCCGGAGCCGCGCCTCGCCAGCCGCCGGGTGCAGCCGCCGCGCGCCGAGCGCCACGATGGGGCTGGAGACCGAGAAGGCGGACGTGCAGCTCTTCATGGACGAGGACGCCTACAGCCACCACAGCGGCCTGGACTACGCCCACCCCGAGAAGTACGTGGACTCGGACCCGGATCGGGACCCCAACCAGCTCAACTCGCATCTCAAGGTGAAGCCCGGGGTGGGTCAAAACCTGGGCCTGAGGCTAGTCCCAGCCCCCACCCGGCCCAGGGGGTGCGGTCCCCCCAACCCCCCACCTTCTACCTCTGCCAACCCCAGCCCTCGCCACTGGGTCAGCCCTGCGGGGCCCGGGGACCCAGAATCCGCCAGCCGCGGGGCCGCCTGCGGGGCCAGGAATTGGTAGCCACAGTTCTGGGCGCCGACCTTGACCCTCAGAGAAGGTGGGCACCCCTGCCAAGCCCTTCCTTTCTGCTCTCCCCGCCCGGAGGGCGCCGGGTTCCCGGGGGCGCGGGTTGGGTGACGGTTCAGAACCCCGCGCCTCGCCTCCGCAGGTGGACTTCCAGGATGTGATCGCAGAGCCCGAGTCCACGCACTCCTTCGACAAGGTGTGGATCTGCAGCCATGCCCTCTTCGAAGTCAGCAAATACGTGATCTACAAGTTCCTGACAGTGTTCCTGGCTATCCCCCTGGCCTTTGCCGCGGGGATTCTCTTTGCCACCCTCAGCTGTCTGCACATCTGGTGAGAGGGGGCCCCCCGGGGGGTGGGCCAGCTGTTTGAAACAGGGGCCTGTTCCTTGCCACCTGGCCCCTGCCCGCCCCTTCTCCCAGGCTGGCATGCAAGGGGAGAACGCACGTCAGCTCCTCATACCCTAGCGAGAATGGGAGGCCTTGGAAGTGTGTTTTCTTTAATATCGTGGGGGTGGGAGCGAGGAGAGGCAGGGGCTGGGTTAAGAGTTTAAACAGAGGGAATGTCCCTCTGTCTGAAGGCTGGGCCCCTGCGGCCTGTGGAGGTGGAAACCTGGAGGCCGTGTTTCCTGCCACAGGCTGCGCTCTCTCCTAGCTCTGTTGGGACTTGTGCC
The DNA here is from genome assembly GCF_951640355.1 of Cnephaeus nilssonii. Lineage (NCBI taxonomy): Eukaryota > Metazoa > Chordata > Mammalia > Chiroptera > Vespertilionidae > Cnephaeus > Cnephaeus nilssonii. The sequence continues at coordinate 72,340,969 of NC_137083.1, read as the reverse complement.
TCTGGCTTTGGGCAGGGCTCTTCGTGTTTTCCATCACTGTCTATGCAGTCACCACCTATGCTTGGGGTAAAACAAAAGTGATCTCGGAGCAGAATGCCAGCGACAGTGTCACTGGAAAAGGATGTAAAACCTGCTTCCTGCCAGGGGCAAAGGGCAAGAATGAGACCAAATGAATGGAAATTCAAACTGCGGGATAATGAAATGACAAGGCCCCCAGGTTCCTTTTTCACTTATAAACAGCAATTCTGGTTCAAGGGAAAATATATACAGCAAACCTACTGGACATTGATAGGATACTTTGAGTAACTTTATTCACACTCAAAAGGCATCATACAGCTTTGGAGAACAGTTTTAAGTATCAAACATTTTTAAGGGAAAATGCCATATTTTACCAAGAAGTTTTGTTGTTGTCGTTTTAAAAGATACCCACTTTATTTGAGAGGCAGCAGTTGCCAAGCTTGTGCTTTAGGTCCATCCTGGTCAAATATGTAACCCCAGATGCCGCCATGCCTTCCCTAATCACTTTAGATGGTATTGCTGCACCCTCACTTATAGTGTGTTCCCTGTTAGAAGTTACAAAAATTAGTCTCCATTCCCCTTTACCAGCTGAATCAAGTTCTTTAGTCAATTAGCTAGCTGTTTAGTTCAACCAAAAAAAACTTTACTGAATGCTTAGTTTGTGCAGGGCACTGGGCCCAGCATGAATAAGATGCAGGGTCTGCCTTCAGCTACTTCACAGCACTACAGGGCAGCTGGCTGGGTACGAAGGTGGATGCTGAGAAAACTCACCTAAACCTGAGGAGGAGGGGGGGGGGGCACAGGGAAGGCTGTGTGGACAGAGAAAAGAGTCTAAAAAAAGTAAATAAAAATTCACCAAATAGGCAAAGGATAAACAATGAGCATCAATTCAGTTTGATCACTAAAGATTGTAAACAACTAAACTATGTTGAAAATGCCGCAAGACTGCTAAAGGAATGAAAACCTTTGCCTTTATACATCAGCAGGTCCACGAAGGCCAGATGTATAGTTCATATTCTGACATTAGCACGTGGATTGTTTTTAATCTTCGCTCGAGGAGATGTTTGTGTGTGTGTGGTGGTGTTGTTTTTTAATTTTGTAGAGAAAGAGAAAGGGAGAAAGAGAAACATCAATGAGAGAGTGAAACATCGATGGGTTGCCTCCCATACTCACCCCAACCAGGGATCGAACCCACAACCTTTTGGTGTAAAGGATGATGCTGAAACTAACAGCCACCCCGCCAGGGCAATACGTGGATTTTTTAAAATTCAGCATATAAAATTTTGGATTCCTAATGAACTAAAACCAGTCATCTAACCTCTGTGTTAGATTTCTCGCTTTCAAAAATGTGCAAAACTGAGAGGCTGCAGCATATTGTGAAATGCTGGCTATGGAGCTGTTTGGAAATGTAGAGTGCCATGTTCATAGCCAACAAAGCCAGGTTTTCCCAAAGCACTTGTGGAAGACTTGAAAACAAAAAGGTTTTCATTTTCTAAATGGTTGTAAGATGTAAGTAAAACTGCATTTAACCAAATGATGCTTCTCTCCACCTGGCTGTCCTGAGACCCATGGGGGTTTTTGTGTCTGGTGAATCATCAAACCAGTTCTTTTTCAGCCACATGAAATATATTATTTAACTTCAGCTTTCTTCTCAGATTGCATTCATGTGGGACATTAATATTTAACCATCATACATTTGTCATCAGACAGCTTTGATTGCAAGTAGAGAAGTCACTTCTAACAAAAATTAGCTTAAAAGTTAGTTTATACCTGGATAAAATAGATTAATCTTTAGTGGCTTACAAGACATTATAAGAATGGATCAAGTAGAGACCTTAGAGAATATCAAACATATTTGAGTAAGCTTGTGCACTCTCTCTCTCTCTCTCTCACTCGCTCTTGCCTCGCTCCTTCTCTTTTTTCTTTTGATAGGGAGTATGTGACCAAAGCTATGAAAACATCACATGATCTCAATGGGTCTGATTTTTAAATTCTTTAAAGAAACAAGTGAAAATAAGAACAACAACAACAAACAAACAAAACAATAACAACCCTGAACTCAGTCTGGCGATGTATCCCAGGCCAGAGTTCAGGTCATTAGGATCCAGGGAATTGGTTTGATTCCACACCACGCTCAGGCTGAGGTAGCCACCATTTGGCAATTGCAAGTTATTGATCTGAAGTATTTAGGTTGGCCACATTGAGCCTCAACCAAGTTTTGGGTTATTCCAAATTGCCTGGAGTTTCTGAAGGGGTACTATTTAGGATGTTGAGGAAACAGTTTGTTTGATATCAGAAGATCTTTGGATTCTTTGACCCAAAGTGAGAGAACAACAACTGAAAGAAAATAACATTATAATGAGTTCAGCACATCCTATGAACTAACGTCCTCAAGTGTGGGCTACTGCAGTCTGCTGAACTGGAAAATCCACTTTTGTCCCGAGCTTAATTCCCTCTTAAGACATGGAAATCTAACAAGTTATGAAGATGATAAATCTCTTAGCCTAAGGAAGAAAGGCAAGTTAATTATATTTTGAATGAAGTGGATTTGATTAAGAAGTTTTCTGATCTAAAGTTAAGTCTTGTAGGATGTCAATTTGAGATTATTTTGATATAATTGTTTTCATTCTGACTTCAAACTAGTTCTATTTATTATAATGACAGCACCATTTGGACATTTCAAGGGCACATAATCCTGATAGCCACTCCCTAAGATTTCCAAACCATACTTTAATTTGTGGTCATTTACCCAAAGCCACACATAAAATGAGAAACTAATGGAATAAGGAAGCCAAACGTTGCCATCATTCAAGTTTCTATTCAACTCTTTAGCTCTGAAACACCTAGTAATTAATTTTCTTGCGAGATTGCATCAAGTCTTTAGTACTTAGAACAAAACACAAGATAAGTATAATCTGTAAACAATCAATATGAATAATTCAGTATTCTAAAAATATTGCAATCAGACAGTTGCCTGATCTTTCCTTCTCTTTGGAATAAGTACCACAGACCTTTACTTAAGTCACATTGTAAAAGCAAGCCAAGAAAATCAACCCTACTTCCTGTGCCCACCCAGGTAATAATAAAAATTCCACTGAGGCTGCCATCAAGGCCTGAGAATTCACAAACACCGCTGTGCTCAAAGAGCACCACTGCCGCAGGAAACATTCTCCACAGGGTGACAGAGAAAAGCCACGTTCACAGTAATATGAGAATATGCAGTTACTTCAAGAAAAGGCATATGAATAAAGTAATTTCAATATCGTCTAGTTTTTCTCATCTAAGACATTGCAGGGCTCTTTTAACTATACCACACAACCCTTTTCAGTACATGTAATTATTGTGAAAAATTAAAAATATAGCCCTGACCGTTTGGCTCAGTGGATAGAGCGTCAGCCTGTGAACTGAAGGGTCCCAGGATCGATTCCAGTCAAGGGCATGTACCTTGGTTGCAGGCACATCCCCAGTAGGGGGTGTGCAGGAGGCAGCTGATCGATGTTTCTAACTCTCTATCCCTCTCCCTTCCTCTCTGTGAAAAATCAATAATATTAATGTTAACAGATTGCTAAATTCACCTCACCTCAAACATTTACTATGGATCAAGGATGTCCTCACTTAAAGAACTTAAAGTTTGTTTCAATATGTTAGACGCACAAACACACACACTCAAGCATTCAGCCCAGCCTGTCCTAAGGGGAAGGGAAGTGGAATAAGGCAACAAGAAAGGCTACCAGGAATTAAAACCACAGAGAAATGTGAAAGGTTAGGCAGGTTAATGGTTAGGGGTGAAAGTCAGATAAATTTACGGTTTGGTCTATTTTTTGTTTTACTGATTCAGAGAGCATACCACCAAAAGAAATAAGATTACTGTTTGTCATCTACCTGCCTGTTTATTTTTTAAGCAACTTCTGTGCATCTTATCACTATGTGGGTCACTTTATTTTATTTGTTTCAAAAGTTCAGCCAAATTTAGGTGAGTTAGGCCATTGTTATATCTTTTCACGCATGTGCAAGAGCCAGTGGCCTTATTTGGTAGCACCAGTAATCCTTACACATCTCTCTTCCTCCATTCCAGGATTATAATGCCTTTCATAAAGACCTGCCTAATGATCCAGCCTTCAGTGCAGACAATCTGGAAGAGTGTGACAGACGTTGTCATTGCCCCATTGTGTATGAGCGCAGGACGCATCTTCTCTTCTGTCAGCGTGCAGCTGAGCCACGACTGAACACTTGCTCCCAGGTCTGGAGATTTGGATACTGTCCTACTTCTTTGTTGTTACAGCATAAAGCGACTACTGTTCTGTTCATTCCCCAACTGTGCTCATTAAGAAAACTATTAAGATGGAAAGCCACATTTAGAAATGTTTATTGGCAAATTTTTTTTCAAATAATGCTTTTATAATTAATAACCACAGATTTCATATCTAACTTTATAACCAGAATTATACAATAGGTTGACAACACTATTTTTAAAGGCAAACACTTTTTGCTTTAGTACAAAAGTATATCTTTTATCATGATGAATTTATAATGATCAAGATACATTTCTCTCAAATACTACAGTGGTTTTTTGCACAACTGCCATAAAAATAAGGGATTTCTTATTTTCTTATTTCTTATTTTTTATTTAAAGGTAATTTAAAAGTAATACAATTACCTTTGCAGAAAAAGCCATAGGGATTCTTAGCAATAAGATATACAAAGATTCTAGAAATTGCAGAAATGAAAGCATACGGTAGTGATAGGGGCTATCAAATATAATAAATGTGAAAATTGATTCATGCAAATGTGTTCCTTTAAATAAAGTATTGTTAATCTATAATCCTATTTAACAAGAAATTTCATTTTACTGTATATTTTGTACTTAATGTAAATGTTGCTCTAATCAGATTGCTTTAAAGCACTTTTATTATATTTGTGTTCTTGTTGAGCTAATATATAGAATGAGTAACTGTATCTCCCACAGGAATTTTTACTGCTGAGATTGCACTGTCTTGATTATGTAAGCATTTATGTCTCCTTTGGGAACAGAATGTAAAAGACCAATGTACTGGCTTTTCTTTCTAACTTTACAAGCAAAACCCTGAAATGTTTTATAAGTAATGTTTATCTCAAAATAATCTGTATCCAATTCTTATTTTGTTTAGGATATGCTTTCTTTCTTATAGTTAGAAATTAAACCAGTATGCTGCATTCCTATTAATGTTTCCCTTTAACTTCAAATAATATTGGTGCTATTTAATAACATTTTACAATAAAGCCTATTTCTTATACTTAAGTACCGCAGTGATTCATGTAGAGAGACTTCCAAGAAAGTTGTCAATTTGTTGGGTCCATGCTACTGAGCTATTATTTATAAATTAAACACTAACAGCTATAAACTTTCCATATGTTGTCTAACATGGGTTTTGTTACACAGTATAGAATTATTCTTATCATTGTGAACTGTAGAATCCTATTTTAATGTTATGCATTGCTTTTGTTTTAGAAATCTCATTATTCCAAAATGATAACTTACACAAATGATGTCTATTATGTGAGTAGTTACTACAATTTACACATCTTAAAAGTATGAAATGCTCAAATTTCAGGTTTACTATAAGAACCTGAATTAACATTCCTTTAAATATCTTCATAGATGACAAATCTTCATTCAAATATTAATTTTATTTTTTCAAATTGCCAGGACTGGTGAAATAAAAGATGATTTATTGGAATATTATTGGGGACCAAAGCAAATTAATGATTAAATTATGAGACTTGTATTTTTCTGAAAGTAACCTCAAAAGAGGATTGTAAAGCTGTCTTAGGCCATGGTAGCATCCTTAGAAAAGACACTCATGATCATTACCTGAAAGCATTTCCACTCATTTGGCGAGTTTTAAAATCAAAATATATACACAAAGTCATATAACAACCAAGTAACTTTTAAAAATCATAAATATGAGCTCCTTATTTCTTAATAGCATTGGATACTTTCAAAGTGAATTTTTATTGAGATTTGCCATTAACTATTTCAAAAACTGAAATTTTGTACCAAGGTAATCCAGGTCACATGTGCAAACATGTTTGTTCTTTAGCTGGGTGTCCATGAGAGGTGGGTGATTTGGAGACTTTCTCAATATCCATAATAAACTTTCTAAAAACCCATAGACACATTCATTGCTTTTCTTACATTAAATATAGAACTGATCAATAAAGATTCTTTTCAAACTAATTACCTTCTTAAAAACACACAATACATTAAAAAACATGAATTGTTGCTTATTTGGGAATGTATTGGTGAAAAATTATGAGATTGGTAATTTAATTCTTTATTTTTCCAGCACTTAAAGAGGTCTCCTATTAATTTTTCTATCATTGGATGAAAAGTATGGAATAGCTTGTTCATAAACCCACTATATTTCATCTTCTTCATAAAATAAACTCTCTTCCTAATCCTGAATAAACTGATATTCTGTTTTCAATTTTTTTTAATGAGAAAGTAAAACAATATAAATCACATGTTCTTGGATACTGGTACCATGAAGCCAGACTAGAGTCTAAAATTATTTCTAGAAAGTGAGTATGTGAAGTGTATTTGCTGATTTAGCATAGATTTTTTATTGTCAGTTTATCTGGAAAATTGACCAACTTCTAATAACAAGGCAGGTGTCTGGCTTTTTAAAATGCTCTTTATAGTTTCAAAGAACTTTGAAAGTCCCTCTTTTCAGTCATCCACATCCCATGAATCTATTTAGAGGCCTTTCTTGGGAAGCTATTGGATGTAATGAGAAAAGATCAAGCATCTGGATTCCAGTCTCAGCACTGCCTTTACTGAGGTGTGCCACCTACTGCAAATGGTTTAATCTCAGGGGTCTCAATTTTCTTATCTTTAAGGGGAGGATTGGACTAAAAAAATCTCTCAGGAGCTTTCTAGCTCCTTCTTTTCTGTAGCTTCCGTCAGATGAAGACTTGGCTACACATATGAAAACCAATCTATCTGTTCAGTCCAGGAATTTTTTTTAAATCATGGATTTTCTATCAATTATAGGGCTGGGTGCTATAAACATAATACATAATGCATTCGTTTTTCATTCTTCAGTTGATTGTGAAACTGTGTATGTGGCTTTGATTCTTCATGACAGGGATTCTTAGATTTATAACAATTTTAAGTCTTTATCATTATGACATTTTCCCAAAAAATAATGTTACTCTATATTTTAAGTTAATTAAAATTTATTTTATTTGAAGGTTTCTCTACCAAGATCACTGCTATACTGTCATAATCTTTGCTATCTTCATCCTTTGCCCAGCTAGTTGCTGCAGCCTGTTAACTGGCCTCACTCCCAGCCCTCAATATGACCTTCTCCAATCCATCTTCCCCTCAAAACCAAGTGATCCCATCAAGACTTCCTGCTCAAAATTATCAGTTGCATGTGCTCGCCCTTACAGTAAAATCCGGACTCTTGAACAGCGTACACAAGGCCTTCACTGTTGCTCCACTGTCATCTGCAGCCCTCACTGAAGTGCCAGCTCTTTCCTGCCCCGGGCCAGGATCCCTCTTCTCCTCCTGGCAGTCTAACCCCTTCTGTTTCTAAAACTCCTCCTCATTAAGTGCCTCTTCTGTGTCTTCATATCAAATCCTGTACAAACTCCAAATACCACTTACCACACAGTAAAACTAACCCTTGTTAACTAACCCTACTTGGTTACTAGTTAGAATGAAAAGCATGACTTCATCTTCGTTTCCTGCGATTCTGAAATGGTGCCCCAACACTTAGTGAGCTCACTCAATATTTTTGAATGAATGACTGTGTGAATAAATAATTAAAGAAAACTTGATTTCAGAGCTAGTCAAAATCATGTTTTGACTTCAAAAATTTCTTCATTTGCAAGAGGGGTTTGAAATGTACTAATTCTAGTAATTACTCCCGATTCTCTTATCTGAAATTTATTTCGCATCTTTAGGGATATAAAACACTAACACTTAGAAACTATTTGGAAGCATACTTTCTTGCATTTTAGAATGTTGCTATTTCTTTAACTATCCTATCTCCCATTTTCAAACGTATAATACTAAAGCATTGTGTTTATAGCATTCTACACTTCAGAAAACACAGGCCCATACATTGTCTCATTTAAACCAAGACCAAATTAAATTGCAGAGCAGAGAAATCATATAAATAATAACTCTATCCCTAACCGATTTGACTGAGAGGATAGAGCATCAGCCCGCAGACTGAAGGGTCCCTAGTTCGATTCTGGTCAAGGGCATATAACTTGGTTGTGGGCTCAATCCCCAGTAGGGGGCTGCAAGAGGCAGCTGATCAGTGTTTCTCGCTCTTCAGTGTTTCTAATTCTACCCCTCTCCCTTCCTCTCTGTGAAAAAATCAATAAAGCCCTAACTGGTTTGGCTCAGTGGATGGAGCGTCAGCCTGCGGACTGAAGGGTCCAGGGTTTGATTCCGGTCGAGGGCATGTGCCTTGGTTGCGGGCACATCCCTAGTGGAGAGTGTGCAGGAGGCAGCTGATCAATGTTTCTCTCTCATCGATGTTTCTAACTCTCTATCCCTCTCCCTTCCTCTCTGTAAAAAATCAATAAAATATTTTTTTTAAATCAATAAAAATGTATTTTTTTAAAAATAATAATAGCTCTATTTCTGTAGCTGGAAACTTTGTCATTTTAGAATGTTTATTTAAGATAACAATAACTTAAAGAATTTTTACAAGGTTACAAATTACTATAAGAATTGTTTTTTAAAAATTATGTAGTGCTGCAATAAAAAATTACCAGGCTAATGCAATTTATCACAAATCAGGATTTGGTATATCTTTTTCCTTCAAGGTATATATTATATAGGGAGGACAAGGGAAGGAATTGAAGGAGGAGGGAACGCAGGATAAGGATATACAAGATATTCAAGTTATTTTTTAATATATTTTTATTGATTTCAGAGAGGAAGGGAGAGGGAGAGAGAGAGAGAGAGAAACATCAATGATAAGAGAGAATCATTGATTGGCTGCCTCCTGCACACCCTCCACTGGGGATTGAGACTGCACCCCAGGAATGTGTCCTTGCCAGGAATTGAACCTGGCACCCTTCAGTTCACAGGCCAATGCTCTATCCACTGAGCCAAACTGGCTAGGGCACAGGTTATATTTTTTAGGAATAAAAACAATTTGGGCTTCCATAATTTAATCAACCTAATTCCCCACCCCATCCCCATTCACCCCTAAATAGCCAAATGAGCAAAAGAGGCACTTGTATTTTTAAAAAATATTTTATACCCACTCCTTAGCTACTTTCTTTGGACTGTATCTGAAATGCCACCTTTGGGACCTTATACCTTGATGCTTTTTTTAAGGAAAAGATACCCTTTGCGTGGGGTAACATTTCCCTCTTTTGGCAGTCATCCACTACTTTAATGTGAATGGATTGTCTGAGAAAGGGATATTGAAAAACTACATAAGGGACCCTAGGATGAGGGCCTTGAGCTGCGAGCCATATGAGAACACCATGCCCTGACTAAAAGGCATGCCACCAAACAAAACCAGGACAGAAAAGGGGAAACAGGAGTTTCCAATGACACAAACGTCACCGTCACAGTTTTGCTGTTGGATAACTCCTGTCCCAAACACCTAGTGCAGGGAGCAATGGGAATTAAACAGGGCGAAGGGAGCTGAAGTCGGCTAAAGACTTTTCCATAGGAACATCGCCAAGGTCTAATGGAATAAAAAGCGCCCCGGGAAGAGGTGTGAGGGCTCTACTAGAATCACAGTATCCGAAATACAATGGCAGAAAGGCAAAAGTTAAAATAAAAAGTGAAGTACAGGTTGTGACCGTTCATCTCTTTCCCACCTCCCTTCCTTGTGCTGTTGACCGTTGCAATGTATCTGTGGCAAAGAAAGGAGACCACGCAGCAGGGAGAGAAATCAGAGGACACCACTTCAACAAGCATCCAGAAATAGGACAGACACCTATCTGCCTGCACAAGGACGTGCTAGGTCACTCAGCTTGGCTGCACACCCCGAGAAGTCATTTTGCCATTATCGGAAAAGGTAGGCGTGGAGAATAATGAGAGAAAGGAAGAGCTGTGACTCAGAGCGGGAAACAGCACGTAACCCAGGGCAAATGTTTCTCCCAGACACAAATGGCTCAGGAAGGGATTGAAGCGGCAGGTCATCGGTGGAGCATTCTTTTCTCTCCCTGACTCTGGGTAGCTTGTCATCGAGCACCTGCCTGCAACAAAAGGGGAGAGAAGGGCAGTAAGCAGGGCCTGCCCACGGCTGGCTCCGCTAACTGGGACAGGGAAACAAGGAGTCACTTGGAAAGTTTCAGAGATAAACACACCATTTCCCAGGGAGGCAAGTGGCAAGGATTAACATGCTTCTTTGACAGAGAAGGAAACCGGTTGGAATCCTGATCTCCTGTACAAAAAATAAAATAAAAATAAAAAATAGCCTTTACAAATTGTTGAACATTTATTACCTGCTGGGCATTTATTTAATCTGCACAATAATTCTATGAGGTGCGTTCTATTATCACGCACATTTTTCAGATGAGGAAACTGACGCCGTGTAGTTAAAGAACTTTCCCAAAATCACACTGGGACTCGGGGATGAGAGCCAGGAGAATCTGACACCAGAGTTCTGGCTCTTGATCACTGTAGAGATTATCTGTTATTTCTGGAATACGTGTGTGGCTGCTCCAATGACTTGCTCTCCCTTCTTTTTCACTCCTCATTCATCCCCCCTTTCACGCTCTGAGAAGCATTTGTTTTCCCTTTCTTCCTCTAATGGAGTCAGTTCCCAGCCCTCTGTGCTGAGAGCGCCCCTCCTCACTCTGGCCCCCTCCAATACTGAGCCCTCCCCCAGCCCTATACCCCACTTTCCTGGGCACCCCTTTCCTATATGACCTGTGCTCTAGACCCTACATTCCAGGTAATGTCAAAAATATTTTTTCAAATGCCATTATTGCCAAGTTTCACAAATTTTATAAAATGTACTGCCTTTAACAAAGACTTTTTAATATGTACCATAAACACAATGATGATATTTCTCCTCAGTACTAGACATCTTCATACATAAAATATTAATAATTATAGTAATAATTTCTGTTTAGACTATGTATATATTTTTCTAGAGGCCTTGTTTTATGTTTTTCTTCATTTAGTTGGAAATTTATTGTCAGTTTGTACATCTTTTAATATATTATCAGTTATTTTATTTTGGAAATACTAGAGAAAACCATATACAAATTTGTTTTCCTCCTATAGGATAATCCTATCTAATAAAGAGGGAATATGCTAATTGACCCTCATGCCATCACAAATATGGCAGCGCCCATAGCCAATAAGGGGGAATATGCTAATTGACTGTCACACCCTCAAATATGGCAGCGCCCACAGCCACAAGATGGCAGTGCCCAGTCCCCTCAACCCCCCCAGCCACCCAGGGCCACCCGAGGCTCAGGTAATCAGGGCTGGCCAAGGCATGTGCTGCTGGCAGTGGCAGCAGCAGAGGTGTGATGGGGGCATCGCCTTCCCCTGATCGCCAGGTTGCCTCCCGCCCCTGAGGGCTCCCAGACTGTGAGAGGGGCAGGCTGGGCTGAGGGGACTGCCCCCCCTAGTTTGCACATAATAAATTTTCAAAAATAGAAAAACTGGACTAAAGTAAATAATTATATTAGTAAATTGCCATAGGTGCATACAATTTTTAATCACAATAGTAAGGTGTGATGGTTTGTCTACAAATTATCAGCATTTGTGTGTGTGTGTGTGTGTGTGTGTGTGTGTGTGTGTGTGTAAATTTAAAGCAGTAAAATTCATATATGTACATGTCTATATAGACATATATATCTTTTACTAAGGTATTGGGTGGTGTTATAGAACATCATAGTATTCCATTTTACATATTTAAAATCTAACAAACACTTTTCTATAGTGATAAAAATTTAATAAACACTTTTCTCTTTTATTGTCATGCCCATACTCATTTTTTCTCTAATTTTTCATTCACATCTAAAATAGTAATGCTCTCTGTTCTTTGCAATAGTGGTTCTGTTGGACCATTATAAAGTCTTGAGGGCGTGGACTTCATCCTTCCATCATTGGCAATGGCTACCACAGATCCACCCACTTTTCTCCTCTCCCTTTCCTCTTTCTCCTCTCACTGCTCTCACTCAGTGCCGATAATTAATATTTTAGATGGCTTCGAAGGGTAAAGGTTTACAATATTTTGCTATGAGACAAAAAAAACTAATTACACCACACAATATTATCTTAATATCTTGAGAACTTTATCTTAAATTATCTAGTTTAATATTGTCTCTAATTGAAACTTTATAAACTGCAATGCACCAAAATGAAGAAATCACCAAATGAAAATGTCTGTGATGGCAAATATTTTTTATGTACATGTTTTTCACAAAATGGCAGCAGTAAATACCAAAATAGGGAGAAATATTGAAAACGAGAAGCCATGACACTGAAATATATAAAAAGAAGCACAAAATGAAACCAACTTTGCCTATCCAGGTTGGATATGACTTTGCTGAGGCAGTCACCAGAATAACACACATTATTTAGAGTTATGTAATATAAACAAAGTGAAAATCTCAAGGGTATGTAGCATACTCAATCAATTTCATGGACTCTGTGTGTAGAGGTCATGAAGGGGTTGGAAGGAGTGTCGGGGAAGGGGCATAAATAAAGCATTAGAAATAAACACAAGACATCTTATCATGTAGAAGAAACAAGTGAGCACTCAACTGACTTATATTCATTTTATTTAGACAAGAGGAAAATTCTATAATGATTAAAAAGAACCTGGGTTATAAGTATTATTTGTTCTAAAGGTGAGTAAACTGCCTCGTGAGACACGAAAAATATTGTACAAAAAAGTTTTCTGGAAACTATTTTTTTTTTCTGAGAGAAAGCCTCAGTGGAGTTATCTTAAGTGATCATTTTATTAGAGTAAGCATACAAAAAAAATGTGATAAGAAATATATTCCAGCAAGGGGAAATGGCCAAAATAAGATTGTAAGATATTCCTGGAAGAACTTTGAGAATGTTGAGCATTAATGTATTTGAGACAGTTCAGATGCAAGCAGGTTCTATACGGCATAATGAACTAGGGTTTCATTGAAAGATTTTATGATTCTTAGAGTTGAAGGAATAGTCAGAATTAGAAGCGAACCCCCCCCCCCCCCCCCCAAAGTCCTAAAATCTGCAATGAAGTCTGCCCAGCATGAAATGCTTCACATGATGGGCTTCGGCTACCTTGAAGCAGGGCCTAAGGAACCTAGCTGTCTTCTTGAAAAGTAAGAGGCCACTGCGGCCTCAACTTTTGCCATGGGCCAATACCGTAAGGGTGTGAGCGTTTAATATAGCTCAGGCCCTTTCAGAGAATCAAGAAATCACCCTGGCTGCTGCCCAGTTTGTCATTCTTGATTTCACATTCCAAGAAGCCTTCAGTTTATAGAAATGAAAAGAACTGCCAGTTCCCTGCAAACAACTTGGCCAACTTAGCCTGTAGGGTTCCCCCTTAAATGATGCTTCCATCAATTTGCTTACAAATATTTCTTTAATAGTATGTTGCTTCCTCTTGTGGAGTGGGTGTTCCCCTGCAAATCATTCAGGCTGCAGTTCTACTGCTCTTCTTGTGATGTAAAGGCTCTTTGATGCATGTATTTGTGGGAAGTTTGTCTTCACTAGGGGTTCTTATAGAGGACAATGGTATTTGCTGGCATAACTTCTGCCTTTTAAAATGCCTTCAGAAAATGTGCCTTTTCAAGTTTCCCCTACATCACTGATCCTCAGAGTTTAAAGTGCATACAAATAACCTGGGATGTTGTTAAAATGCAGATTCAGATCCAGTCCATCTGGAATTGGGCCTGAGATTCTGGTTTCTAACAAGCTCCCAGGTATGCTGATGCTCCAGTCCCCAGACCATAGTCTGAATACCAATGAAACAGGAATTTTAGGGGTGAAATAGGAGGACAGGTTTAGGAAATTTTAGAAATTTTGAAAATTAAGGGGACCATGGAGGAAGCACAGGGCTGCAGAGCAGCAGAAGGTATATTTCCATAGAATGAGGGAGCTGGGAACAGCAAAAGGTCTATATGTACAAAATAAAGAGAAGGAAGCCCTTCATCCAGAAGGAGAGGAAGAAAGCCCAAAGGGAATTGAAAAACAAAAAGGAAGGAGGGGGGGAACCTCACATGTGCCATGTGGGGTTCAACTTTTGAGCCCAGGAGTTACTATGGTAACCAGTCTAAGGGAATAGTGACCAATCAGAGGGGATATCAGGGCACCAGGATCTGCAGCCTTTATAAGCCATAGGGAAAGGAACTCGGTGGGACCCTTTTCCCGCTCCCTACTTGGGAGTCAATTCTGTGGGACTCCTTGCCGCTCCCCATGTGGGAGTCTGTACTTATTCCTCAATAAATCTCCACCTTTCCTATACCACTTTCTGATGGTGGATTCATTCTTCGATTCCAGCGGACAAAGAAATCTGGGTTCCAGTCCAAAACTTCCATTTCACCAAATCCAAGTAACTAGCTTGAGCAAGACAAGGAGAGAGATGAAGACAAAGTAGTTGCAGGCAGAGAAAAGAAGAAACTCATCTGATTATAAGAAAGTAAAGTTCTCTATAAAGACCAGACCACTTAAAGACCAGTCAATAAGAACTTAGATATACTTTTTACAACATGAAATACTTTATAATTTATCATCATTGCCTTGAATGTAGTGGTGGTAGAGATAAATTTCCCCCAGGCCAAAGCAACTCTTGATAAATAGTTTATTTTATAGGGAAAGGGCCAAAAGGAAAGACAGTTTCCTTTGTTAAATAATGGAGCTCTGACTTAAAGCCAGATGGGTTGGTACAAAACAATAGGCTTTTGTGGAGGAGTCCTCCCAAATATTTACATTCATTAACTTAAGAAAAAAGTAGAACTTTTATATATAATTTCGTGTTACATTCCAGGGGCTAAAATCATTTTTATTCTTTAAAATTTCATTATAGTTAAAATGAAATGTTTAAATTATTTGTTAAAATAAAATGTGATGCTTCTAGTATGCTGTTTAAAGATTCTATTAGTATAACATAAAATGGTAAATATCTCAGATTATATTATAGTACATTATATCATACCATGTTATCTTCACTAATAAAATAGAAATATGCAAATTGACCATCACTTCACAAAGCCCACCAGCCAATCAGGAGTGAGTATGCAAATTAACCTCATCACCTCTGTGGAGACTGACAGCAGGAAGGAGGCAGCTCCCAGCACGGCCTGCTTGGCCTTCACCGTGGCGACCCAGGAACAGGCAAGCGCGGCCACAGGCAGCACCCAGCATGGCCTCAGTGACCCGGGAGCAGTGAAGCGCAGCCCGCAAGCAGCACCCAGCATGGCCTGCTTGGCCATTGCCGCAGTATGGAACAGGCAGGCCCCGCAGAGAGTAGAGAACCACGGGGAGAAGGCCAAAGCCATCAGTAGGACATCCCCTGAGGGCTCCCGGATTGGAGAGGGTGCAGGTCAGGCTGAGGGACACACACCCCTGTGCACAAATTTCGTGCACCGGGCCTCTAGTATTATATATTACTAGAGGCCCGGTGCACAAAATTTGTGAACGGGGGGAGGGGTGTCCCTCAGCCCAGCCTGCACCCTCTCCAATCTGGGACCCCTCGAGAGATGTCCAACTGCTCGTTTAGACCTGATCGGACCTAAACGGGCAGTCGGACATCCCTTTCACAATCCAGGACTTCTGGCTCCCAACTGCTCACCTGCCTGCCTTCCTGATTGCCCCTAACCCCTTATGTCTGCCAGCCTGATCACCCCCTAACCACTCCCATGCCAGCCTGATTGATATCTAACTGCTCTCCTGCCAGCCTGCTTGCCCCCAACTTCCCTCCTCTGCCAGCCTGGTCACCCGTAACTGCCATCCCCTTCAGGCTTGATTGCCCCCAACTGCCCTCCCTTGTGGGCCTGGTCCCTCACAACTGCCCTCCCTTGCAGGCCGGGTGCCTCCCAACTGCCCTCTCCTGCTGGCCATCTTGTGGTGGCCATCTTGTGTCCACATGGGGGCAGGATCTTTGACCACATGGGGGCAGCCATCTTGTGTGTTGGAGTGATGGTCAATCTGCATATTACTCTTTTATTAGATAGGATGGAGGCCTGGTGCATGGGTGGGGGCCAGTTGGTTTGCCCTGAAGGATGTCCCTGATCAGGGTGGGGGTTCCCTTGGGGCATGGGGTGGCCTGGGCGAGGGGCCTGTGGTGGTTTGCAGGCTGGCCACGCCCCCTGGCGACCCAAGCAGAGGCCCTGGTATCTGGGGTTTATTTATCTTCTACAATTGAAACTTTGTAGCCTGGAGTGGAGCCAAGCCTCCTGCTCGCTCTGTGGCAGCAGCCATTTCTGTTGGAATTTTTCTATCTTCTATAATTGAAACTTTGTAGCCTGGAGTGAAGGCCTGAGCCATCCAGGGCTGCAGAAGCTTGGCTTCCTCCATTGCCTGGGGAAACCTTAGCCTCCTGCTCTTCCAGCTCCGTGGCTGCCGCCATTTCTTTTGGAATTTATTTACCTTCTATAATTGAAACTTTGTACCCTTGAGTGGAGGCCTGGGCCCGCCAGGGTGTGTGGAAAGCCTGGCTTCCCAGGTTCGATTCTGTTCAAGGGCATATATCTTGATTACAGGCACATACCTTGGTTACAGGCATATCCCCAGTGGGAAGTGTGTAGGAGGCAGCTGATTGATGTTTCTCACCCATCGATGTTTCTAATTCTCTATCCCTCTCCCTTCCTCTTTGTAAAAAAAAATCAATAAAATATAATTTTTTAAAAGAAAGAAAAAGCAAGACTATAAATTTTGCATACTACTTTTACAGATAAAATTTTGCTTTATTTTCAAAGAAAAATCACAAATTTCATCAGATTGAGTTCTAAATTCAGAAAAAGAATAATTGTAATGACATAAGATGATGGTCTAAAATTTTGAAAGTAAGATAAATTGTCAACTACTTTGAAAAATCACATTCTATTTTAAGGCAAGAGAATATATCTTGTCACACATCATATTTGAGAATCCTCATACAAAAGTTTGCATTTGTATAAAAATTAAGGGATTTTGTTGTTGTTGTTGTTACCACAGTTCAATTGAAAGATTTTTAAAACTATATAAACCTTCCTGAGATAAAATAAAAGATGGCAAAAAGGTATATCTCAGAAGTTAGATTAAAATATAGAAAATTGCAAGCCAAACACCAGCCCCTGAAGACCAACACACTTTATGTAGATTTGGGCCCTTCACATCCTTGCCAGGGTCTCATCATTGAATTCACTTCCCAATCCTTGATTTTTGCTGGGTCATGTGACTTGCCTTGGCCAACAGAAAGGAGAAGAATTAGTGGTGTGCCATTTCCAAATCTAGGCTTCTAGGAGCCTGGCTTATTTTTCTTTGTCCTCTTGTGTACCTGCTACTTCTTGGATCATGAGAAGAACCTGCCCCGACTAGCTTGCTGGTTAAAACAAGATAGGAGACAAATGGAGCAGAATCAGCCCAGACCTGCAGTGAGAATCAGAGCTGCCCAGCCAGTCCAGATCAGCCACACCCCAGCCCACCCAATTCATAGAGCTGTGAAAATAAATGGTTGCTCATTAGAGCCACTGAGTTTTGTAGTAATTTATTGTGCTGAATTACTGTAGCAATAATTGATTCATATCCATTAAAATTCAGTTTTAAAATGTGTTGGATATATGATGACAAAATGTGTTTGTCACATCATCTTTCACTTTTAATTAGCTGTAAAGATTTATCTACACTAATTTATTACTTACAGTACCTTTACCAATTATAATTAGGACCCTGAAAAGAATTGTACTCTTTGAAAATTTATCTTTATTGTTGAAAGTATTACAGATGTCCCCTTTTTCCCCCATTAATCCCATTCTCTCTACTCCAACCCCCTTCCCAGGCCTTCAGCACACTATTGTCTGTGTCCATTGGTAATGCATATATGCATATCAGCTCTTTGGTTAAGCTCTTCCCAATTGCCCCTCCCCCCTTCCCCTCTGAGAATCATCCTTGTGTTGCATGCTTCCATGTCTCTGGATCTATTTTCTTTGTCAGTTTATTTTGTTCATTAGATTCTACACATAAGTGAGATCATGTGATATTCGTCTTTCTCTGACTGGCTTATACACTTAGTATAATACTCTCCAGGTCCCTCCATGTTGTCTCAAAGGGTAAGAGACCCTTCTTTTTTACAGCTGCATACATTTACACAATGGTACATTCCATAGTGTAGATGTACCACAGCTTTTTTATGCACTCATCTACTGAAGGGCACTTGGGCTGTTTCCATGTCTTAGCTACTATAAATAAGGCTGCTATGAAGATAGGGATGCATATTTTCTTTCTGATTGGTGTTTCTGGCTTCTTTTGATATATTCCTATGTGGGATCCTTGGGTCAAATGGCAGTTCCATGTTTAATTTTTGAGAAGACTCCACATTGTTTTCCATAGTGGTTGTACTAGTCTGTTTTCCCACCAGCAGTGTACTCGAGTTCTTTTTCTCCACATCCTCGCCAGTAGTTGTTGTATGTCAATTTATTGATGGTAGCCATTCTGGCAGGTGTGAGGTAGTACTTCATTGTCATTTTAATTTTCATCTCTCTGATAATTAGTGACGTTGAGCACTTTTTCATATGTCTCTTGGCCATTTGTATGTCATCATTGGAGAAGTATCTATTTAGGTCCTCTGCCCATTTTTTAATTGGATTGTTTGCCTTCCATTTGTTGAATTGTATGACTACTTTTTATATTTTGGAAGTTAACCCCTTATCAGATATATCATTGGCAAATATGTTCTCCCATACAGTGGGTTCTCTTTTCATTTTGATGCTGTTTTCTTTTGCTGTACAGAAGCTTTTTATTTTGATGTAGTCCCATTTGTTTATTTTACTTTGTTTCTCTTGCATGAGGCATGGTATCAGTAAGAATTCTCCAACATAAGATGTCTGATATTTTGCTGTCTACGTTTTCTTCTAGGATTTTTATGAATGCACAACTTATTTAAGTATTTTACCCATTTTTAGTTTATTCTTGTTTATGGTATAAGTTGGTGGTCTAGTTCTTTTTGCATTTACCTATCTAATTATCTCAAAACTATTTATTAAAGAGACTGTCTTTATTCCATTGTATGCTCTTGCCTCCTTTGTCAAAAATTATATTCAGCATAATGACTTGGGGTGACTTCTGTGTTCTCTGTCCTGATCCATTGATCTGAGTGCCTGTTCTTCTGCCAGTACCAGGCTGTTTTTGTTATAGTGGCTTTGCAGTATAGCTTGATATCTGATATTGTGGTCCCTCCAACTTTGTTCTTCTTTCTCAAGATTGCTGAGGCAATTTGGGGTCTTTGTGATTCCATATAAATTTTTGGAGTGTTTGTTTTAAATCTGTAAAAGATGCCACAGGTATTTTAATAGAGATTGCACTGAATCTGTAGATTGCTTTGGGGAGTGTGGATATTTTAATGATGCTAATTCTACCAATACATGAACATGGTATATACATCCATGGGTTTACATCTTCTTCTATCTCTTTTTCAAGGTTCTATACTTTTATGATTACAGGTCTTTTACCTCTTTGATTAAGTTTATTCCTAAGTATCTTAATTTTTTTGTTGCCATGGTAAATGGGATTGTTTTTTTAGTTTCTTTTTCTGAGAGTTCATTATTGGGGTATAAAAATGTCATTGATTTCTGGGTGTTAATTTTGTATCCTGCTACATTGCCAAACTTACTTATTAAATCTAGTAGTTTTTTGGTGCAGTCTTCAGGGTTTTCTATGTACAATCTCATGTTATCTGTGAATAATGACAGTTTTATATCTGTCTTCCCAATTTGGATGCCTTTTGTTTTATGATCATTGTAGTTAAGAATTCCAGTATTATCTACACTAATATAAGAGAAATATGCAAATTGACTGTACTTCCGCAATGCACATCAGCCAATCAGGAGTGTCTATGCAAATTAACCCAACAAAGATGGTGGGTTAATTTGCATATGCAGGCACAGAGTGGCTGGGGGCGGGGTGGCCCGGGGACAGGCATCCTCGGGAGCCAGGCCGCTCTGAGCCTGTAGGCCCGTGCGTAGGCCCGGAGCAGCTGGGGTCCCAGAATGACCCCCGGCCACTCCACGCCTACGTGCGCAGGCATGGAACAGCCGGGGGCGGGGTGAGAACATCCCCCGCAGCAAGCGAGCAGACAGTAGGGCCCTGCTTGTCCCTGGCTGTGGCAGCGAGGGGCAAGCAGTCCCCTGCAAGGCCCCCACAGAAAGCAGACACCAGGGCCCTGCTTGACCCTGGCCCCGGCGGCTAAGGGCAAGCAGGCCCCCACAGAGAGCAGACGCCAGGGCCTGTGGTGGCGTCAAGCAGGCAGGTCTGCAGAGCAGAGAACCACAGGGAGCAGGCCTAAGCTGTCAGTAGAATATCCCCTGAGGGCTTCCAGATTGGAGAGGGTGCAGGTCGGGCTGAAGGACCCCCCCCTCCGTGCACGAATTTCGTGCACTGGGCCCCTAGTATTGAATAAAAATGGTGAAAGCAGCCAACCCTGTCTTGTTCCTGTTTTTAGGGGGATTGGTTTTAGTTTTTGCCCATTGAGTATGTTGTTGGCTGTAAGTTTGTCATATATGGCTTTTATTATGCTGAGGTAAGATAACTCTATTACCACTTTGTTGAGTGTTTGAATAAAAAATGGGTGTTGAAATTTGTCTAATGTTTTTTCTGCATCTATTGATATGGTCATGTGATTTTTGTCTTTCAATTTGTTTATGTGTTGTATCACATTTATTAATTTGCTAATATTGTACCAGCCTTGCATCCCTGGAATAAATCCCATGTAATCATGGTGTGTGATCTTTTTATATTGTTTCATTCTATTTGCTAATATTTTGTTGAGGATTTTAGCATCTATGTTCATCAGGAATATTGGCCTGAAATTCTATTTCTTTGTAGTATCTTTATCTGCTTTTGGAGTTAGGATAATGCTGGCTTTGTGAAAAGACTTTGGAAGCATTCCCTTTTCTTGAATTTTTTGGAATAGTTTGAAAAGGATAGGTGTTAGTTCTTCTTTGAATATTTGGTAAAACTCTGTGAAGCTCTCTAGATCAGGGTTTTGTTTGCTAGAAATTTTTTTTTATTATTGATTCAATTTTATTTGTTGTTATTTTCCTGATTCAATTTTGGAAGATTGTATTTTTCTAGGAATTTTTCCAGTTTGTACAGGTTATCCACCTTATTGGCATAACGTTTTTCATAGTATTTTCTTATAATCCTTTGTATTTCTGTGGTGTCAGTTGTTGTTAAATTTTTTTCATTTCTGATTTTACTTTTTTGGGGTCCTCTCTCTTTGTTTCTTCATGATTCTGGCTAAAGTTTCATCAATCTTGTTTATCTTTCAAAGAAATAGCTCTTGGTTTCATAGTTTTTTTTTTCTCTATGTCATCTATTTCTGCTCTGATCTTTATTATTTCCTTCCTCCTACTTACTCTGGACTTCTTTCTTGTTGATATCTTCCTAATTTTTTAAGTTGTAGGGTGAGATAGTTTATTAGAAATTTGCCTTGTTTCTTGAGGTAGGCCTGTAGTGCTATGAACTTCTCTCTTAGGAATGCTTTTGATGTGTCCCATAGATTTGGGGGTTGTTTTGTGTTCATTTTCATTTGATTCCAGGAAGTTTTTTATTTCTTCCTTGATCTCTTTAGTAACCCATTCATTATTTAATAACATGTTATTTAGCCTCTATTTGTTTGAATGTTTTTGAGTGTTTTTTACTGTAGTTGATTTTTAATTTTATGCCACTGTGCAGGAGGTAACCAGTTGATGTGTTTCTCTCACATTGATGTTTCTCTCTGTCTTTCCCTCTCCCACTCTCCCTAAAAAATCAATGGAAAAATATCCTCAGTTGAGGATAAACAAACCAACAAAGAAAAATTCTTTTTTTGTCTTTAACATTTGCCATTTTAATTTGATGTGTCTAGGTGTGGGTCTTTTTGGGTTCATCTTGGTTGGAACTCTCTGTGTTTCCCAAACTTGAGTGACTTTTTCCTTCACCAGGTTAAGGAAATTTTCTGTCATTATTTCTTCAAATAGATTCTCTATTTCTTGCTCATATTCTTCTCCTTCTAATCCCCCTGTTATGTGGCTATTGTTATGTTTCATGTCCCACAGCTTGCTTACTCTCCTCTTGCTTTTAAATTTTTTTTTCCAGTTGCTGCTCTAAATGGCTGTCTTTTTCTACCCTGTCTTCTAATTGGCTGATTCGGTCCTTCACTTCTTCTACGCTACTGTTGGGTCCTTCCAGGGTATTCTTTATTTCAGCTATGTCATTCTTCATTTTTTATTGCTTCCTATTCATGGTTTCTACCACTTTTTTCATTCTGGTGTAGTTCTCATTAAGTTCCGTTTAGTTTCATAAAGTTTCTTGTAGTTATCACTAAGTTGTTTAAGCACACTTATAACCATTACCTTGAAATCTTTTTTGTTTGTTTGTTAATCTTCACCCAATGACATTTTCCCAAATATTTTTAGAGAGAGTTTAAGGGAGGGGAGAAAAAGAGAGTAATATAGATGTGAGAGAGATATATCAATTGGTTGCCTCCTGCATGCCCCCTGACCAGGGCCAAGGTTCGAGCCTGCAACTAAGATGCATGCCCTTTACCAGAATCAAACCAAGGACCTTCAGTTCTTGGGTCAGTGCTCTATTCACTGAGTCAAACCTGCTAAGGCTACTTTGAATTCTTTATCTGACAAATTGCTTGTCTCTATTTCATATAATTCCTTTTCTGGTGTTTCCTCCTTTGCTTTCATTTTGGGGTTGTGTCATTGTCTCCCTAATTTTGATGTTCCCTTGTATTTATTTCTATGTTTTATATCAAACTGTTTTTCCTCCCAATCTTCATTGATAAGGAGGGCCTTATCTAGTAAGTGTTTTTGTGAGACCAGTGGTGCAATCTCTTAGATCTCTTTAGTTGGGTGCTCTAGGAATGTCCCTTGTGTGAGTTATTTGGGCTCTCCTGTTGTAATTTGGTCTTGAATGTTGTTGTTCCATTCATGGATGGAATCTCCTTTCAGTCTGGCTGATTATGAGGGTCACCCCTGACCATATTGTGCTAGTTGTTGTGGAGGTACAGACTGAACAGATCAAAACACAACAGAACCAAACAAGAAAAAGAACAAAAATATACACAAGGCCACTACAAGAACAACAATAAAAGCAATCACAAAAGAAGAGAGAATTAGGAAGGAGAAAAGAGAGCAAGAATGATAGAAAAAATTATAAAGAAAAAATACAAGGAGAAACAAAATAGCATGAAAATGGAATATGAAAAAGCAGAGATGAAATAAGGAAAATTAGAATAAAGAATAAGAGAAGAAAATGGTATAAAAGAAAAGAGTAAGAAAAAAAATTGAAAAGGAAAATAGAGTAAAAAGTAGATAGACCAAAAATAAGAAAAGGAAAACAAAAAAGAGAGAGAAAAAAATTTTTTAAATGAGTAAGAAAAGGGAAGAGAAACATTAGATATATGAAAGAAAAAATTGAGACTAAAATAACAACAAATCAATAAAGCAGAAAGATAAATAAGATGACAAAAAAGGGGAGGAAAAGAAAAGTGAAATGCTATTCATCTCAGCAAAGTTTAGTGCCTCCTGGGAGCTCCCTTTGGATCCTGTTCTTCTGATGACTGTGGCTGACATTTTGCCTGCCAATTCTTGGCTTCCTGGGAGGTACTTAGTAGTAACCACTGTTGGAAACTCTCCTCCTTTGGCTTTCAGCAACTAGTTTGAAGCTTCGTGTGATCCACAATTTGTGTCTGCTCCACAGGACTTGGCCATGTGTGGGAGGGGCCAACCCGTAAAGGCAGATTTGTTAGCAGCACGGGGCCCAGGGGTGGGTGAGCAAACTTCCCCAGGATCCCAGTGCTTCACCTCCACCTGTCTTTGCCTGCCTGCTGGCTGTCAATCTTAATCACTCAAAAGGCTGTTTCTGAAAGGGATTTAGGTGGAATTGGGAGCATAGCCCCCTGGGTCTCCTCTGAGGGGAAGCTGATGTTCAGATTTCAGGAAAGTGGTTGGGTGTGTTTCCCCATGCCAGAGCTACTCCTGAGAGTGTTCCAGAATATCCCTGCCCTCAGCTTGGCTGAGATCCCGGTATGCAGTCCAGTGGGATCAGCTGGATACTGGGAGATTCTATCAGCTCTCCAGTCAAGTTCCCGGGATAGTGGGGTGGACAGCCCCACCCCCAATCCAGTCACTGACGCTCCCTGAAACTGTTCAAACCTGTAGGCGTGGCCTCTGCTGCTGTCTCCTTTTTAAAGGTCATGATGCCTGGTGTGGCAGGCAGGGCTCCTGAGGGTGGGGCAGGCTAAATCACCTAGGGTGGATTTTTTTTCCTTTTCCTGAGATATGGCTTCTGGGAAAGGCCAGTGCCTCAGGAAAAATGGCCATTTGGTTTGCAGGGTGCGACTAAATGCACTTCTCCTGGCCACCTCTTTTTTTTTTTTTTTTTAATATATTTTATTGATTTTATTACAGAGAGGAAGAGAGAGGGATAGAGAGTCAGAAACATCGATGAGAGAGAAACATCGACCAGCTGCCTCCTGCACACCCCCCACTGGGGATGTGCCCGCAACCAAGGTACATGCCCTTGACCGGAATCGAACCCGGGACCTTTCAGTCCGCAGGCTGACGCTCTATCCACTGAGCCAAACCGGTTTCGGCTCCTGGCCACCTCTTTTCCATGTCTCCCCCAAATGCTTCCTACCCCAGCTTCTCCTCAGGCATCTTCAGTCCATACCGCTCTCCCTCCACTGGAGCCTTGGGTAAGTAGCTGCAAATGAAAATCCTGTGCTCTGGATGTAAAAACAAACAACAACAAACATTGTGTCTTTATCTCTGACAATCTCCGGTCTCCTCAGAGGCCAGAAGCCCTGCTGTTTTTCATGGCTGGATGTTACGTGGGCCCCTTTTCTCAGCTGTGTTGCTCTCGGTCCTTGAGGACCTAGACTAATTTTCTTTCATCTCTGACACTTCTATTATAGAGAAAGGGCAAATGGCAATATTAAATTATTTCCTCTAATTAATCCCCTTGTAATGTGCACATCCTAGAGTCTAGGATGTGGAGCCCAGCCTGGGATCCAGGCCACAATCTTCTCAGGAAAAAGACCCTCCGATAGCCGAGAGATCCCTCTTCACGCTCAGCCTGCTCCCTGTGGAAGCTGCGTCCGCCCCTCTCATGACCTCAGAATTCCTACCAGTCTCCAGGTGTTTTCTGTCCTTCCTTGATATAGGTCTCCTCAGCTGGAATGCAGTTGGTAATTCCATGTGAATGTTCCCCAATTTAGTTTTTTGTTGTTGTTGTTATTTTATTTTTAAAATATTTATTGTTGAGAGTATTAGAGATATCCCTAATTTTTCACCCTATTGTCCCCCTCCAGCCAGTTCCCACCCCACCCCAGGCATTTGAAACCCTATTGTCTGTGTCCATAGTTAATGTATTCCTATCTAATAAAGAGGGAATATGCTAATTGACCATCACTCCGTCACAAAGATGGCTACACCCACAGCTGAGGCCAAGTTCCCATAAGGAGACTTAACGAGCAATCAACAGGGACCTGAGGTTACACCCTCCCCCACCCCCGTGGGGCTTGACAGGGAACCTCAGGTCACACCCCCACCTGGCAGGACTTGACAGGGGACCTCAGGCTGCGCCCCCCACCCTGGCATCAGGTTGGGGGAACTTAGGCCCACCCCCTGCCCCAGTGTCAGGCCAGGGGACCTGAGGCCACACCCCCCGCCTGACAGGGCTTGACGGGGGATCTCAAGGTGCACTTCCCATCCTGGTGCTGGGCTAGGAGACTTCAGGGTGCTCCCCCCGCCCCAGCGCAAGGTCGGGGGACCTCAGGCCATGCTTCCCACCCCAGCACCAGGCCAGGGGACTTCAGACCACACCCCCTGCCTAGCCAGGCTTGACAGGGGACCTCAGGCCACACCCCCCACCCAGCATCGGGCCAGGGGACCTGAGGCTGTGCCCCCCTGCCTGGCTGGGCTTAACAGAGGACCTCAGGCCATGCCCCCCACCCAGTGGGGTTTGATGGGGGACCTCAAGGTGCTCCCCCAGTGCTGGGTCGGGAGAATTCAGGCCACGCCCCAGCCCAGTGGGGCTTGATGGGGGACCTGAGGCTGCGCCCCCCCACCTGGCAGGGCTTGATGGAGGACCTCAATGCATGCCCCCCACCCCAGTCTGGCCTGGGGGACCTCAGGCCATGCCCTCTGTCCTGGCGCTGGGTCAGGGGACCTGAAGCTATGTCCCTTGCCCAACAGGGCTTAACAAGGGTGGGACTGACCGGGTCTGTATCTAGCCCAATGGGGGGGGGGGCTGGCTGGGTCTGGGTCTCACACAATTTTGAGGTGTATGTGGGTGGGCGGGGACTTGACTCTGGGTCCCGTGGTGTGCCCCAGACTCTGATAAGAGGAAGTTTTTCATACACATTTTACTAATTTCCTTTCATCTCTGACACTTCTATTATAGAGAAAGGGCAAATAGCAATATTAAATTATTTCCTCTAATTAATCCCCTTTTAATGTGCATGAATTTTGTGCGCCGGGTCACTAGTATGCATATAAGATCTTTGTTTAATCTCTTCCCACCCCTTCACCCCTTTCCCTCTGAGAATCATCAGTCTGTTACATTCCCATGCCTCTGATTCACCAGTTTATTCTGTTCATTAGATTTCTTATTCGTTTATTTTGATTTTTAGATTCAATTGTTGATAGATGTGTACTTATTGCCATTTTATTATTCATATTACTTCTTCTTCTTCTTCTTTCTTCTTCTTCTTCTTCTTCTTCTTCTTCTTCTTCTTCTTCTTCTTCTTCTTCTTCTTCCTCCTCCTCTTCTTAAAGAATACCCTTCAACATTTCATATAATACTGGTTTGGTGGTGATGAACTTCTTTAGTTTTTTATAGTCTGTGAAGCTCTTTATCTGACCTTCAATTTTAAGTGATATCTTTGCTGGGTAGAGTAATCTTGGTTGTAGGTTCTTCCTATTCATCACTTTGAATATTTCTTGCCACTCCCTTCTGGCCTGCAAAGTTTCTGTTGAGAAATCAGCTGAAAGTTGTATGGGCGCTCCCTTGTAGGTAACTAACTGCTTTTCTCTTGCTGCTTTTAAGATTCTCTCTTTGTCTTTAGCCCTTGGAATTTCAATTATGATGTGTTTTGGTGTGGTCCTCTTTGGATTCCTTTTGTTTGGGGTTCTCTGCACTTCCAGGACTTGTAAGTCTATTTCTTTCACCAGGTAGGGGAATTTTTCTGTCATTATTTCTTCAAATAGGTTTTCAATATCTTGCACACTCTCTTCTCCTTCTGGCACCCCTATCATTTGGATGTTGGTACACTTGAAGTTGTCCCAGAGGCTCCTGATACTGTCTTCATATTTTTTGATTATTTTTTCTTTTTGCTCTTCTGATTGGGTGTTTTTGCTTTCTCATAGTTCAAATCATTGGTTTGATTCTCAGAATTCTCTCTACTATTGAATCCCTGTAAATTATTATTTATTTCAATTAGTGTACCATATTTTCCGGCGTATAAGACGACTGGGCGTATAGAAGATTTTCCTGGGTTAAAAAGTCGTCTTATACGCTGGAAAATACGGTATGTTTAATTTCTGACTGGTCCTGCTCAAGGGAGAAGAAATTGGGAAAATAAACAAAATAATTTTTGACACACCTGTATCCCTAGCACAGGCTGAGATAAGTTAAAAGGATCCAAGAACAGAGATATTTGTGCCTCCTCCTCCTGGGCAGGGCCCATGGAGGTAGCTACCTCCTGGAGTTTCTCTGCACCATGGCCCGGTGTTTGTTTTGCTCTCTACACCACATTCATATGGGAGGCTCCATGATGCTGTGCTCCGCCTACCCACTCAGATTCCTCAGACTTGCATAGAGTCCAAGGGAAAGACAGAAGTTAGCAAAAGTTTCTCCAACTCTAGGGTCCTGTGAAATAAGCATGAAGGACATTGTAGCAATGTCATGAATGAACCAATGACCAAGGACAGAATTATGTACCTACTAGAGGCCCGGTGCACAAAATTCGTGCGCTTGGGGGACGGGGGGTTCCCCAGCCTGGCCTGTGCCCTCACACAGGGCAGGAGCCCCACGATTGATCTCCCCAAAGAGGTAGGCCTGACCCACCCATCTGGGGATCCTCGATGGATTGCCCCAAAGAGGTAGGCTGGAGCTGGGGGTTCTGTCCTCAGCGTCACCGTGTGGAGCTGCCAGGACCTGCCCCCATGGCTCCACGTAGAGCCTCCCGCCAGGACCTGCCCCCGTGGCTCTGTGTAGAGCCTCCCACCGGGACCCGCCTCCGCACCATGTGGAGCCACGGGA
The DNA here is from genome assembly GCF_951640355.1 of Cnephaeus nilssonii. NCBI lineage: Eukaryota > Metazoa > Chordata > Mammalia > Chiroptera > Vespertilionidae > Cnephaeus > Cnephaeus nilssonii. Next base: position 72,312,516 of record NC_137083.1, on the reverse strand, counting down.
CCGCCACACGCCCCACATGCAGCATCAGGTCCCCGCCTACCCGCATGCACCCACTGCGCACATAACCTCCTGGTGATGGATTGTTATGGTGTGAGGGCATCACGGCATGAGGGCGTGGCAACCACATAGGCTTTTATTAGTATAGATCAACAGATCCAAGATATACAATAAAAAAAGAGCCTCTCTTGCACAAACCTACCCTGAGATTCCTTGGCAATTTGGAGTCTCTGGAATGTAGAGATGCAACCTCAACAAAATGGAAGAAATAAAGAATTGCCTGAGAAGAAGGTTCTGCCACCTGAAGGAATGCAAGATTGTAAAAGAAATTAAATTCAGTTACAGAAAAAGAGAAAGTTGCATCCTACAAGGAACAATAGTATCTATGATGTTTTCAACCTTTAAAAAATCTGAAACAAATAAAGCAAATTTATTATTTGATCAGGCTTGATGGCAGGTGTTCTTTATACTATTTGCTCTCTTAGATGGTGAACTATATTATAATAAAATACTTTAAAATAAAATGTATATATTCTAATATTGAATCTGTGAACTGAAATTTATACCCTTAATTCTTATCTGTTATGGGCTAGGCAGTATCTTTAGTGCTTTAAAGCATCTCTGTTGGGTAGATGTAAATTACATTTTTCACTTTACAAATTTATAAAGTAGAGCTAACTTTTAAAAAAACTAGTATGAAAAGACTACTTTCTTAGCCACCTTGATCAGAAAGATTTTTAAAGTATAGAAATAGTTGTTTATTTATTTAGGAAAACAATTTTTTTAAAAAAATCATTTCAAATACTCAAATGGAAAGGCTCAAACCAAGGAAGATTCCAGTGGGGCATTCAAGCCAGGATGGAAGAGGAAGGGATCAGGTGATCAAGCAAGTCTTGATCTAGAAAGCAGTATCTTTCCATGTATCAAGTGGAAAATACAGAAGAAGTATGGTAAGGATGGGAAAGAGGATGGAATGGAAGTGAATAAGGGTGACTAAAGGAAGATATGTGAGGTGATGATGGTGGTAATTAGGGTAAATATTCAGCTGAACACACAGATTGTAAAAATATTGACATTTGTGTACTTTCATGCAAATAGTCACTCTCTGAAGTACTCTCTGCCTCCTCCCCTCTCACCCTGCCCCAAGGGTGCCCATCCTCCCAATGAGCCAGCCACTAGCCAGCAAGATTCTAAGGCTCAGCTCCAGAGCTGGGGCCCAAGTCTGGAATGACTGTGGGTGTCTCTGCCAGACTGGTCATTAACTCTTTACTAGTATATTATACATAGTAATAACCCTATTGATAATCCAAACTACTCTCCTTTCTGAACTCATTAACAAAGGCACATTTGGGCAGCCTCAGACTTCTGAGTGCTGGGAAGTATTGGAAGAATACCTACTTCTTAAAACCTCAACACCATTTAAGTGACCAAACCTTAGGTTCCTAATCCTAAAGTGGGAGTTAGATGGAGCCACCTAAAAGTGTGAAGAGGACCTAGAGGGTAGGAACTGGAAAAGGAAGCTGTGCCATGTGCCTTGAGAAGGTGGGGACACAAAAGGCAACTAACTTCACCATCTCACTAGACTTCATAGGAATCCCATGTCCTGTAAGTTGTGAACAGGTGCTAGTATTTATCAACTTTAAAATGTTCCATTACCCCCAGTTAACATAAAAACGTTCAAACCTGTAAAGAACTTTTGTGAGTTTATTTGAGCCAAACTGTTGACAATTGCCAGGAAGCAGAATCTCAACAGATTGGGATAAAGCTCCGGAGAATGGCAGTTCTTCACCCTGTTTTATACATTGCAATCAAAGAAGGAGATGTAAGTGGGTTACATGAAATCCATTGGTGATAGATTAGGGAGGCAGGAGAAGGCAAAGGGGGGGAGTTTTGGGATTGGGTAAGACGTAAAATGATAGACACATAGTTCTTTTAGGTAGGTGGGTGCAGAATAGGTCACAGTCAACAATTAGCATGATAACAATAACAATGAAGGCATTTATGATCTCCTTCCTGGAGCCCAGGCGCATTTGGTTGTGCCCTGAGGAGTCCAGAAAAAGGGAAATTTCAAGTTACTCTGACATTTCACAGATGTGTTATCTTAGATGTAAAAAGACAATAGGCACCCTAGCTGGTTTTGCTTAGTGGTTAGAGCATCGGTCTGTGGACTGAAGGGTCCTGGGTTCGATTCTGATCAAGGGCACATGCCCGGGTTGTGGGCTCGATCCCCAGTAGGGGGCGTGCAGGAGGCAGCTGATCAATGACTTTTCTCTGATCATTGATGTTTCTCTCTCTCCCCTCTTCCTTCCTCTCTGAAATCAATAAAAATATATATATTTTTAAAAAGACAATAGGCTCTGATAAGGTAAAGGTTGACCTTTGTCAGGGAAGATACTAGCCTAGGACATGATACCCACTATAAACTGCTTTTAGTTAAAGTTTTAATTTCAGACCATCCTTTGTGGTTACTTTAGGCCTTTGAGTTTGCAAGATTTCCCTGAACTTGTCAGGTTAGCATGTGGGGCCCCTTTTTTTGTCCACACCCTACAAAACTCCTTAAGAATAAATAACATTCATGTATTTAAACTTCGGTTTTCTCGTCTCTAAGATGGCTGGTTTGCACAATCTGTGTCCCTTCCAGCTGTATATTTTTAGTAACATATAATATGCGGGCTGACTTTTGAGACTGCTTCTTTAAAAACAATAGAGGGCAAATGATTGCCATTTACCCATGTTTTAGTAAATGATTTGGAGAAAGTTATTAACTTGCCTCCAAGCCTAACGTTATCTATCTGGGAATCAAAGAAAAAACATTATGTTTTGTTTTTACATCATCTACTCATTTCAATTCTAGTACTATGCTAACAATGTTCTTCTTCATCTTTTTTTTTTTTTTATTTCTCATAAAGTTGGAGTCAATTCTTGAACTCAACTATTATAATCACAAAAAGATCTGTTTCTCTTTTGTGCCAGCTTCTTGTTGAGGCAGGTTAATGAAGATTTGTGGTTTTTCCTCTCATTAGGAATTCATTTTGGCATTGACAACGCTTCACTGATCATTATGATTCTGTGTGCGGCTGTTGATTCCCCTTAGATGTAGACTTCCCCAGCCCGGCTGCTTTCCCTTCTTTCAGTGCTAGTTAAGCATTCACCCACAGGCCTCCCCAGAAAGTCTATCTCCTGCTGGAATGCAGGACATGCTCTCTCCCTGTTCCTGTTGACGTTTTTCACAGTCAAGATTACTCATCACAGCTGAAGACTGAATAACAATAGATGGGAACCGGTTTCCACATTTTTCCATAGAAGTGAATCCCAACTGCTTTGCAGCTAACATTTATGAAGGAAGACATAGATGAACAGACTGGGCGCTACACAACACTGAACCTGACAAGACCCTTTTCTAGCATAGCATGTTTGTTGATACACAATTTGTTCAAAGAATTTAGAAATGAAATTTGGTAGAAATAACATTTAAAAAAAAACCAAAAAACTTTTTTGCCCTAGCTGGTTTGGCTCAGTGGAAAGAGCGTCGGCCTATGGACTAAAGGGTCCCAGGTTTGATTCTGGTCAAGGGCATGATGTACCTTGGTTGCAGGCATATCCCCAGTAGGAGGGGGTGTGCAGGAGGCAGCTGATCAATCATCGATCTTTCTAACTCTCTATCCTTCTCCCTTCCTCTCTGTAAAAAATCAATAAAATATATTTAAAAAATAAAATTAAAAAACAACTTTTGGAAGATCTTTAGTATTCTAATGAGGATTAGCCAGCATAATTAAAGTCATGCCAATATTTGTGACATTTTCCCTGCCACATAGTTAAAACTGCCTTGTTTTTAAAAGTTGTATGCCGCCCTAACTGGTTTGGCTCAGTGGATAGAACGTGGGACTCAAGGGTCCCAGGTTCGATTCTGGTCAAGGGCATGTACCTTGGTTTCCAGCACATGCCCAGTAGGGGGTGTGCAGGAGGCAGCTGATCAATGTTTCTCTCTCATCGATGTTTCTAACTCTCTATCCCTCTCCCTTCCTCTCTGTAAAAAAATCAATAAAATATATTTTAAAAATAAAAGTTGTATTGCCTTTTGCTATCAACAATAGGCTGTCGTTTGTAGTTCTACTTTACAGATAGTCAACTAGGTAATCGGCTCTAAAAGTTCCATCCTCTATTCCCCTTTTTCTCCTCTTTTTGTGCTCTCCCATAGTTCCTTTTCTAGACTGTCAGTTCTTTTAACGTAACATGTGCCCTTTCGGGTGTATTTCCAACTTTTTTATTCCAAGTCATAATTTGACTTTTGATTGCATGTGGAAACTTAGGTTTTAAAAAAATCCTTTCCATTCTTGGAGAGTAAATTTCCTAAAGTAAAAATGACTGATCATTGTTTAATCCATCTTCTGCTGATTTATAATAAGGTAAGGAGAGAAGCCCCCAATTCAGGAATAGATAACATATTTTACTAACAATTTCAAATATTGTATAACTATGGCATAACCTGTTGGCATAAATTCCCTTTGTTACAGAAAAGATTTGTAATAAGTTTATAGAAAAGGTTAATATTTCACATTATTTGGGAGCAATTCTAGAAGTGATTGGGAAAGATTCAATTATTCTGCATGCCTGTTTCTCCCAAGTTTCCATCCACAGCAACTGCTGGTAGATGTAGACCAGACACTAAAGCACACCACACATGCGCCCGCAGGTTCCTGCCTGTGTTTAGATGTGAACTGCACCTAAAGGCTCCCAGCCATTTTTTTTTTATCCCTTCCTCTGTGAGAAACAAGGAGATGGTAGTGTCTTAGGCAACGATGGAACATGGACGGTGAGAAGAAATATAAGGGAGATAGATCAACCAAAGGACTTGTGTGCTTGCATATGAGCCTAACCAGTGATCATGGACAACAGGAGGGTGGGGGCATGCGTGTGGAGGGGTTTGGGATGGGAATGGGGGCGGGGGTTGAGGACAAATATGTGATACCTTAATCAATAAAGTAATTTAAAAAAAAAAGAAATGGCTTATAAAGGGCAGAATTCTTTCTAAAGCTCTGGCTCCCTTACTGGGCATCTATCTTGCAGGCGTGTGGGAACTCTCCACTCCCCACCCCTGCTGGGATGATGCACCAAGAAAACATTCGCTCTCCTCGGGACGCCTCTCAGTGGCTCCCCGCTGGGAAGATGTTGCCCCGGGTTTAAAATATCTGCCCCAGCCGCCCAGCGTGGGTGAAGCGCTTCCTCCCTGCTCTCTGCTCCCCCCCGAGGGCGCTCCCCGCCCTCCGCACGGGAACTTTGGGGATGTGCCTAGACCCGGCGCAGCGCAGGTCCTGACCAACCCTGAGCAGAACAAACCCTGGGCGGGCGGCCAGGAGGCTCCCTCCCAGCCACCGCCCCCCCCCCCCCCCCCCTCTCCGGCAGCTCCATCCCTCCCGCCCCCCATACAATACAAGATCTTTCTTCCTCTGTTCCCTTAAATCACAGCCCGGGGAAACCTCAAGAGCCTTCATCCAGCCACGGGCCAGCATGTCTGGGGGCAAATACGTGGACTCCGAGGTAGGCTTGCGGGGGTGCGCGCCGCGCCGGGCGCGGGGGGTGCCTGCTTCTGCTATCTGCCTCTCCAAACGCCCCAGCCCTCTCTCCACGTTGGAGAGCCCTCGCGCCGAGCGGCTGAGGAATGGGCCTGGGCGGGGAGGTGAAGAGGAGGCAGGAGTAGTTCATGTTTTCCTCCTGGGGGGGGACCCGGGGGCCCTGAGCTGGAGGGGTACAGAGAAAGTGGTCGGGGTTTGAGGTTGGGTCGGAGGACAAGTTTCTCCGCGGGTCCAGGTGCTACCTGACGGCGGGATCCCCCCGCGGCGGGCCCTGGCCGGCTGGGAGGCGGGAGCTGGGGCGCAGGGTGAGAGCTCGTCACCCGCCGCGCCGTCCGGGGGACCGTCCCGGCGACTCCCCGCCGGGCGCCTGGCCCTCCCGGCGGCGCGCGCCGTGTTTGCACTTTGCAAAGCTCTCAGGCCGCCTCGAGGGCTCTTCCCGCACCTCGGCGCCGGGCTGGGGTGCTGGAAGCGGGACGCACCTCCCTCCCCGCAGCTACCACCACCCCGTCCACCCCCCTCCAGCCTGGGTGTGGAGACTTCGTTTCCCCAAACGCCGACGCCGTTGCGCCGAGGGTGGGTGGGAGTCGTGGTGCAGGTGAGAGATACTAGGGAGGTTCGGGGTCTGAAACGGCCCCGCCCTGAGGTTGGAGCGCGCGGAGTTGGGGCGGGGGGGGGGGGGGCGGAGGGAGAGCGAAGGGCAGAAGGAGGGTGGAGGACGCGGGCAGGTGCCCGGGAAACGCAGCCGGGAAGCCACGAAATGGGGACATTCCATGAGTCCGGGGGTTCAAGTTGAATCTCAAGGGTGAAACTGGAATTGTGGAGAGAGGGGGGATAGGCAGGAGCGGCCGGGGACGAGGAAATTGAACAGGTGAAGCACCCGGGGTATGGAAGAGGGGGGCTGGCTGCAGAGAAGTCAGGGGTCGGTCCCATCGCCGCGCGGGTCTAGGCGGGGTGCCTGGAGCCAGGCGCGCTAGGGCGGGGGCCGGGCGGTGCGCGGCGGGGGTTGCCCTGACCCCTGGCGGCGGGCGCGGGAGGCTGGAGCTCCCGCCGGGTAAGGAGGGGTGTGGTGTCTTCTCCGCGATCCTCTTAAAAAGCTGGCGGCTGCGGGAGCGGTTTCTTCGATTTTGAGCCCGGAGGCTTGCTCTGCCGCCAGGCTGACTTCTGATCGCTTGTTTGTCTTTTGGAGAATTTCTTCCAACTGCTGGTGCCCCTCTCTCTCCCGTGGCCGCCCGCCCTCTGCAGGGACATCTCTACACTGTTCCCACCCGGGAGCAGGGCAACATCTACAAGCCCAACAACAAGGCCATGGCAGACGACATGAACGAGAGGCAAGTGTACGACGTGCATACCAAGGAGATCGACCTGGTGAACCGTGACCCCAAGCATCTCAACGACCACGTGGTCAAGGTAAGGGGAGGTCTGTCCCCAGAGGGGACGCTGTCAGGGCCCGGACAGCTCTCTTCTGGCCAGCAGCCTGTGCATTCTTTTCTCACTTTCCCGCGAGCGCGCACACACACCGTTTTCTGGGCTTGATCTCCCCTCCCCCACCCTGCTGTTTAGTTCAGGTGGAATTTAGCTAACTTGAGTTTTATGGCCATTCGTATAACTGCACTCTTCTGGCAAACGAAGCTCCTGATCACAGCCACAGACAGACCCCACTCCTGGAAAGGGTGAAATGGTCACCCTCTCCATTCCCAGGTTGAAAGTCTAGTGAAGGGTGGTGCCCACTGCACAGATAACTGACACAGTGCGGTCATTTCTGAGGTCCTGTGCCAAAGCTGGGCTACAGAGTGGGCATGTTCCCCTCAGCTAAAATCAAGTAACTGAAGTGATTTTCTTAAACACAATGAAGTGGGTAGAAGTGCTTGCATCTAAAGACATTATGCAAATATATATGCATACATACTCATATAGATGCATATACGAAGGGTATTTTAACTGGTAAAAACATGGCACTTGTGCACAACTGAACAAAACTACCAAGTCAAAAATAATGCCCAGCTCTGGGTTTCTCCCACAGAAACCTCAAGTTAGATGTGGAAAGTTGCTTCTCTAGTGACTACCTGCGTCAGCTTTCGCTGAGCTACAGGGACATTCCCGTTGCAGTTACTTTTTATGCTTTCAGGATGTACTTGGTGAGATTAAAAATAGGTTAATTGAACAGGTTATTGGCCAAACTTAGATCTGACTTAGGGGTCAGTTTTTTTATTTCATGATGTTATTTAACTTTGACCCTTTTAGCAAATCAAGTCAGAGGAATTTATTGTCTGAACCCATCTGGATTGTGAAATCGTGGGCGTGAGCCATCCTTGGCAGAGGGTTTTCTTGGAGGGGCCAGGAGGCCCAAGAAAAGTCCTGGCCTGGGAGATAGGGTGTGAAGACCCAGTTCTGTACTGTCCCAGAGCAGTCAATGGGGTGAATGAACCACTTCACCCCCTGGGCCTCCCCGTCCATCGATGGAGGAAGCTATAGTTGAGACTGTTCACATTCATGAATAATAGATTTCTAAAAGGGGAACAATTTAACCTGTAACTAGAAGGAAAACGTAGCTGTCAGAATGGACTCTCTTGGCTTGCTGGTGGAGGGAAAAGGAAATTTGGAGCCATGGCAGGTTTTTCTGCTAGCCAGATCATGGAATATTTAAAGGTAGCAGCAATAACCAAAGTAGCTTATAAACTGAAAATGGGAATTGCTATAAACTATTTACTAAAAACATTACCTTAAAAGGGGTAAGGGCATTTTTTTTTTTTTTTTTTTTTTTTGCTTTTTCCCCTTCTCCTGTAGCTTTGGGCAAGAAGGAGAGATGCCAGGAAAAGAGGCAGAAGTCAGGAAGGGCTGGCTTCGCTGGAGCCTCCCTGTTGTTCCACCACAGTGTGAGTGGGGTTCCCGGAGCGGGCAAACCTCCCCGATGAGTCAGAGAGGCCAGGAGTGTGGATGTGGCTCTCCACACAGAGCATGACTAAGTTGAGAAAGAAGAGCCCTCTGGGAAAAGAGACTTCAATGCAGATGGAAAAAGGGCATAACAGTTAGAGGGAATAGCAGTTTACAAAATAGCATTTCAGAGAGCAAGCGTGGGGATCCTCATATTAGAGAAATTAAAAGGGAGCGTTAGAGCAAGCTCCTGCTGGCTTAGAGAAAGCAAACCCCACCCACTTGCTCATAGAACTGTGAGCAAAGCAAGACCAACAGAAAAAATCTGCCTTGAGAAGAATTTGGGAGGCCCGCTCACTCAGATGCCCCACTTAGGGCTTCAGAATGCCCTGCAGAGAGGGAGAGAGACCTAGAGTGCCATGTGCCAGAAGGCAGAGGAGGGGTGCTTACATCTTACAGAGACTCCTAGTCCTTTTCTTTGAGTACAAGCATAAACCTAATGACAGAAACAGGGGTGATCCTCCTCATGTTACCATGACAATAAATAATGAATTTCCCTAAATTTTATTTTGATGGCATAGATTTCTTAAAAGAATAAAGACATCCAAAGCCTCACTGTTAATACATGGTAGTTTAAAATTTCACATGATAATAAACAGCAATCAATTGAATCTATTATTAAAGGTACCAAATCCGGTAAGGGAAGTTCTGGTCTAAAGGCAAGCAGCTTGGTAAAAGGAGCCCTGTCCAATTCTGTAGCCACTTAGCCTCTTGAAATTTAAGTTTAAGTAATTTACATAAAATAAAACTTAAATTCAGTTCCTCAGTCACTCCAGCCACAAAGAGTTCCCAGCACATGAGACTAAGCAGTGATGGGCAACCTTTTGAGCTTGGTGTGTCAAACTTCGCCAAAAAACTGAGCATAACTCGGGTAGTGTGTCACTTTGAGGAGAAAACTAACTCCAAGACTCTAGTCGCAAATGTTTCATCCTCAGGAGCAGCAAATGTTTCATCCTCAGCATGCGGCCGCGTGTCATCAGAAATGGCTACGGACACGCGTGTCATAGGTTCGCCATCACTGGCTAGGGGCTACCATATGGGTCAGCATAGATGTAGAGCATTTGGACAGCACCAGCCTAGAGTGTTCCCTGCATTTTACAAAAGGCTCCTATGCCAAGGTTAGAATAATAACTCTGGTTGTAGAAGAAATTAAACCCTGATGTACAGTGAGAGGAATAGCACAGTATTATCTACAGCAAGCATGTCAAACTCGCGGCCCGCGGGCCACATCCGGCCCACAGGAACATTTTTGTGGCCCAGCCAATATAATGGTATGTAAGAAACGTTTTAATAAAAATTTCATAACTTAATTTTTACAATAGCCTGTTATAGGATATTGTACAACGTTCGCTAATGACTGATTACTATAATTGTGTTGCATTCATTTCCCTTACGCACCTTACCCACGAGAGCACCATTTTAGCAGCCGATGGCCACGTCATTAGTCTTGGACTGACTTGTTTGGTGTGCGCAACAGGAAATATTTCACTTTTGGAGAACAAGAAAAATAGGTTTATTTGCGTCACACTTAGTAATTTGTGCAGTTATTTAGTGTCTGGTAAGTTAATGTTCAAGAAAAAATATTAATTTTTATTAAAATGTTCTATTATTTTATGTTAATGATTACCCATTTATTTCAGCCCTTTGTATTCAGCATGTCTCTATCGAAATAAACCTACATTTCTATGAAAAATGAAGCTTTTGTTTTTTTGCCGCCACATAAACCTAAAGCTTGTTTATTTGGCTTGTGTTGGCCTTTGAGTTTGACATGCTTGTTCTACAGTATCCTCTCCATCCAAAAAAACAGCCACGTAGGGAGGGGAAGGAAACTCAGAACTGGCCTGGCTGTGTCATGATTTTTTATTTCAAGGTGTTTTACCACCTATTCCACTGGTTTTAATGGCATAAATTAGCCTATACCATTTAGTTCCACTGAATTTGTTTCTTATATTACTAAAGGTTTGCTGCTCTATAAATGAGATATCTATATTGATATTTACCTAAAAAGAGTGGGCTCTGAATGCTTCTTAAAATTTCCTCTAATTAAAGTGATCACAACTTCAGACCCTTCTCCTTCCAAGATTTTTATGTCTTCTTTTTATATTCCCATTTCCATCCATGTGTTTATTATGTACATATTTGGAATTTCTAGATAAATAAAATGGCTTTAATTTTATAATTCTGATATCACATTAGCCATCAATTAATTCACTTATTCAAGTCTTATATGCTGAACTAAACACATACTACAAAGGGTAATTCCTAAAATAATTTCCAGAAATCACAAAGATTAGAATTATGAGACAAGATACATACAGATGAAAAGCTTTAAAAAATACACACATACAATATCACAACAGTAAGTCACTGCCACATGGTAACTAATGGATTCTTTTTGGTTTGACTGCCAGGAAACATATAACTAGATTTTAAGTTTTATTGACCCATGTTATTTATTCTCTCCCACATATGGATTTTAATTTTCACTTTCATTTCCAACTGGAATGCTGTTTTATGCAGTTACTATAGTAAGCTCTCTCATCATCATTTTGGAAATAGACCAAATATCTACACTAGTAAAAGAGCAAGATGCAAATTGACCGTACCTTCGCGATGCCCACCAGCCAATCAGGAGTGAGTATGCAAATTAACCCAACAAAGATGGCAGGTTAATTTGTATACACAGGTGCCGAGTGGCCTGGGGCAGGGCAGGATGCTTGCGTTGTCACCATGGTGATGCAGGCATTCCGCACCGCCCCAGCCGCTCCGGGCCTCTAGGCAGCGTGGGAAGGCGGAAAGGCGGCTCCAGGCCAGAGTGAAAAGGCCCAGGGGAAGGAAGGCCCATTCTTGCACGAATCTTTGTGCATCGGGCCTCTAGTCTATATATAAAAAGCCAGTGACCAGAACGCCCTAATGATCAGAACGACAGAATGACCAGTTGCTATGACGTCCGCTTCGGCCTGCGAACCTGCTGGAGCAGGGGTGGGGCTGGCCAACCAACCTTCTGTGGGCCCTCCCCCCCCAGCTGGCCTCACCCCTGATCCCCCACACACACTAACCGGGGGTGGGGCCGCCTGGCCAACCTCCTGCAGCCCTTCACCCCAGCAGGCCCAACCCTGATCCACCCCAATTGGGGCTGGGCTGGCCGGACCCCACCTGTGCACAAATTCATGCATTGGGTCTCTAGTATATAATAATAATAAGTCAAAAGTAAGTAACAGTGACTATTGCATAATAAGGGTTACCTTTGCACTTGCTTGCTTTTTTCTCGATTCCTTTATTTTACTCGGGATTTAATTTTTTAAATACCCCAGATTTTACAAAGTGTGGCAGTAGAATAAAAAACTGGAGTTTCTTTTCATACAAACTTATTTATTTGGATTTTTTTATATTTCAAATTATTGATACATTCAATACAATTCGACATACGAGCTGCTACCGATGCTAACCGTGTCGAGTCACACTCGACATCTGAGTGCAAAAGGTTAAAAAGTGAATGGTATTAATTATCTTGATTTTGGTAATCATTCTACAATGTAGATGTATATCAAATGATCATATTGTATACTTTAAATATATACAATTATATTTGCTAATCATTCCTCAATAAAGTTTGTTTTAAGTGAATGGTATTAAGTGTTAGGGAGGCCCTACTATGGAGAGGGCATTAGGGAAAGAGAAGGAGGATGCACTAAAGAAAGGTTAATGGAGAAGAGAATGAAGGAGATGCAGTCTGAGTTGGGTCATACAGGACAAATGGAATGCAAATATCTGAGAGAAGCAAAGGGGGGCATTCTAAATGAGCAAAGCATGGGAGCGAGAATGTCTCTCCAAGGTCATGAGCCTGCAATGCCTCATAGCCCATTTTTTATTGGAATAGAATTTAGTGACAGAGTGGTTGATCATAAGATGAAAAGACTCATCATGGCCAGGTGGCAGAGTCCTGAATCTAGTACACATGATAAGTTTCAACTCTTACCAGGTCAGCAGTGTGGTCAGGAGCCCTTCAAGCATAAGGATGGCATGCTGAAGGTAGGCATTTTGGAAGATGACTGGTTAGGGCACAGGATGTAATAAAGCATAGCTAGTCTGGATGAGCAGAGAACAGTTACACTATAATTGCACGAAATGGGAGGACAGTATATGGTAGCATTGGGAATAAAATCATATAAGCACAAAATGACGGAATTTTAGAATTAGAAGGGAACGGAGTGGTTATATGAGGCTAACTTCCACTTCCTCTTTTTTAACATTAACAGGAATTTAAGGGCTAAAGAAGTTTAAAATGTTATCCATGTTTTCACATGGTTACTGTCTAAAAAGATATTTTAAAATCTATCACAAGAGAAGAAAAGACAAGATTATGTGATTCTCCTGGACTATTGTCAGGAGGAGAGAAATTAGTTGAGATAATTCTGATGTTAGTTCTGAGACAAATCAAGACATCTTAGAGGAGATCTTTGTTGGAAAATACAAATATGCATTTGTAATTTTCTTTTCCAAAGCTTGAATGTAATGATTCTTAAATAGACATGAATTTTTTTTAGTAGTCAGCAAAAGGCATGCACATGGTAATCAGATCTGTTTTGGTTTCAAAATAACAGCCTCTGTGATCTCTTTCAACCTGAAATCATTCTAGGGTGATTGCTAATTAATATCAATATAATAGTAATTTTTAGCCGAAACCGGTTTGGCTCAGTGGATAGAGCGTCGGCCTAAGGACTGAAAGGTCCCAGGTTTGATTCCGGTCAAGGGCACGTACCTTGGTTGCAGGCACATCCCCAGTAGGGGGCGTGCAGGAGGAAGCTGGTCGATGTTTCTCTCTCATCGATGTTTCTAACTCTCTATTTCTCTCCCTTCCTCTCTGAAAAAATCAATAAAATATATTAAAAAAAAAAAAAAAAAAATATATATATATATATATATATATATATATATATAATAGTAATTTTTAACTTTATTCGATATAGCTATAATCAAAGCATAAGTTTTAAAAGATAAATTATCTCAAAGAACTCAGCACATCCTATGTAATAAATAGCTAATATGCAAATGGTCGTCATGCCATCATGCTGTAACTGCTCAGACACTCAACACTGGGGAGAGAGGAATGGGGACCAGCCAGGCACAAATGAGCTTGCAAGAGAAGAATGGGGACCAGCCAGGCTGCAGCCTGGGAGAGGGACAAGAGGTCCTGGGCACCAGTGGCTGTGCCTGCACCTGCGGCGCGGCCCGGCTCGGGAGAGGGACAAGCCGCCTGCTCTGCGGTCCTGGGTGCCAGCGGCTATGTCTGCACCTGCAGCCTGGGAGAGGGACAAGCTGCCCACCCCGCTGCCTGGGCACCTGTGGCTGCAGCCCGGGCGAAGCCACCCGCCCACAGTCCCCTGTGGCTGCAGCCGGTGTGGGCGAAGCCAGCCCGGGTCCTGGGTGCCTGCAGCTGGCCAGAGGTAGGGAAGCCTGGGTGCAGGGTGAGGCAGAGGTGGTTAGGGGCAATCAGGCCAGCAGGGGAGCAGTTAGGGGCGATCAGGCAGGCAGGCAGAGGTGATTAGGGGCCATCAGGCAGGCAGAGGTGGTTAGGGGTGATCAGGCAGGCAGGCAAGTGGTTAGGAGCCAGTAGTCCTGGATTGCAAGAGGCAGTCGGACATCCCCCAAGGGGTCCCAGATTGGGGAGGGTGCAGGCCAGGCTGAGGGACTCCTCTCTCTCTCGTGCACGAATTTCATGCACTGGGCCTCTAGTTGGTAATATTATCTTCTGTTGGGACTATTGTTTGTGTGTTTGTTTGGGAGATAGTGATGGATATTCCCCAGCTTATAAAAGAGCATTATAGTCATCTTTGGTGGGAAATTATCCTCACATCATTGAATAAAGAACTATAATAAAATGGGGAGATATTATTCATTCATAAAAATCTGAAACACTTTCAAGTTCAGCCAACAGTGGTATACATTTTAAATGCTTATGGAAAGTCTTTTTTATATTCTCTACCTCCTAATTGTGGTAAAAAGAAAAAGAAAAAAAAAAAGAATTAGCTCCACTTTGGTTCTAAGTGAATAAAATGTCATATTATTTAAGACTAGTGACCTGGTGCACAAAATTTGTGCACATTAAAAGGGAATTAGAGGAAATATTTTAATATTGCTATTTGCCCTTTCTCTATAATAGAAGTGTCAGAGATGAAAGAAAATTAGTAAAATGTATATGAAAATCTTCCTCCTGTCAGAGTCTGGGGCGTGCCACGGGAACCAGAGTCAAGTCCCCACCTACCCACGTGCGCCTCGAAATTGAGCGAGACCCAGACCCGACTGGTCCCAACCCCATTGGGCTAGATCCAGACCCGGCTGTCCCCATCCCCATCAAGCCCCACTGGGTGGGGGGGAGCTTGGCCTCAGGTCGCCTAGCCCAGTGCCGGGGCAGGGGTCTCGGCCTGAGGTCCCCTGTCAAGCCCTGCTGGACAGGGGGTGCAGCCTGAGGTCCCCCGGCCTGGCACCGGGTGGGGGGCATGGCTTGAGGTCCCCTGTCAAGCCCTACCAGGCGGGGGGGCGCAGCCTCAGGTCCCTGCTGATTGCTCATTAAGGCTCGTTACGGGAACTCGGCCTCTGCTGTGGGCGCAGCCATCTTGTGTTATGGAATCCCTGCCTCCACTGTGGGCCCAGCCATTTTTGTTATGGCATGATGGTCAATTTGCATATTCCCTCTTTATTAGATAGGATAAGATACACTAAATAGCATTGAACTGTAAAAAAGTTCGTGATGTGGGTAATTCTCCCAATTAATAACAGTGTCAGCTACATTTTAAAGGGGCTTAGCCCTGGCCAGTGTTGTTTAGTGGTTAGAACTTGGACCCTGAGTTGGATTCATAGTCAAGGACGTGTACGTGTGTTGCAGGTTCCATCCCCACCCCAGTGTGGTTGGGGGTAGGAGGCAACCAATCAATGTGTCTCTCTCCCTCTCCCTCCCTCCCTTTCACTCTCTCTCTAAAAATCAATGGGAAAAATATCCTCAGGTGAGGATTAACATAAATAAGTAAATGCATACATACATACATACATAAATGGGCTTAAAGTAAGAATGGCTGTAACATCTGGAAAGTCCAGTATGCAGCCTGCCCACTCAAGACCATAGAAACAACAGACACTTGCATATTTCAAGTGAAACGGCTTTTGAGTTTGCCCTAGTTTCAACATAAGTTCTCTATGATGAAATGGTGAGAGAGAACTGGGCCCTAGGAGACCTGGGCTGTGCGCACCTGTGGGGTTCTGGGCCTTTTCATGACTCAGCTGGCGGGGTTTGCAGTGGGGAAAGGGCAGGGCTGCCATTTTCATACAAAGGTGGTTTATGCCAAGAAACACACGCTTCCATACTCTGGACCTTGTATATACTATAATAGTATATTATCTTCATTAATGTACACAGAGCTCCTGAAGAAAAAATTTGCATGCTATGTTTCTTTTTAAAGAAGTTTCTAAAAAATAAGCCCTCGGCCCCTAGAAATATCCCTAACACATAGGTACTCAAAGGCACCCTGACAGAGTGGAAAGAGTATTGTGCCAGAATAAGAAAAGATACTTTTGCAACTTTTTTTTTTTCTAAAACTTGAGTATGATCATTCCTAAATATGCAGGCACAAAATTCTTTTTCTCTAACAGTCAGGAAAATGCATGCATATAGTAATCAGATCAGTTGGTTTCAATATAAGGGCCTAATGCTTTTGTGGCCTCTTCCAGCTAGAATGCTTAGAGTCTCAATAGTGTGGTACTGCACACCATGGAAGGAAGGGTGAAGGATGTTAGGGCAATAGATTTCTCTTCTTCAGTCATCCCAGAGAATCTGGTTTATAAACAGGGAGTATACTTGTTTGGATATAGTAAACACCAGTCCTAAAAATATTTTGGGCAAGCTATTTTATGTTTGTATGCTTCAATTTCTCCAACTATATAAAAGTAATGAGAGTCATTCTCATATACTATAATAGAGTCCCCCTAAAAAAACTATTCACCTTTCAATAAATGATTATTATACATCTACTATTATGTGTCAGGGGCTACAATAAGGAATAAGATAGATAGGAGCACCACCCAGAGTTTATAGCTATCTGCTTGCCTCCCTTCATGCAGTTTCCTTTGAAAACTTTTGCTGAAATTTTTTTACCAAATTCTGCTGTCTGTTAAAACCTTAGAACCTTCAGGGTTTAGTTCAAAAACACCTCACCTCTAATGCCTCCAGTTGTTCCTGAGCCAGTAAAGAAGGCTTGGGCAAAATAAGAGGCATATTTTTTTATACAATCTGCCCCTGTTTGGGCCCTATAAAAAGTGCAATTAAATTATGGACCATATTCCAATTCTCTAAAATTCTCTCTTCCCACATTGGTGCTCAATTTCTAATATTCTTATTGAAAATTTGACATTTTCAGCCTTTTTAAAACCTCGTAGCATCTTTACAAATCCAAACTTGGCTGAACAGCTGACAAACCAAAGGAATTTTTAAAAATACTGATGCCTGGGCCCATTACAGACCTACTAAATTAGCACTTCTAGAGATGGGGCCTAAGAGTCTTTGTTTTTCAAAGCTCACTAGTGGTTACATTTGTGAGGTCAGGTTTAGAAGTAATTGTACCCAAGGTTGGCTTAAAGATATACACCTTAGATGGTTTCACCCAAAGATAACAGATGAGTCACCCTGTATAGCTCCAGATGTTCTTCCTGCCAGGAAAATACTTGGGAGTCGGGCCCATTTAAACCGGAGAGTTTTGAAACACCATAGAGGGTTCCCAAACCAACCATGCTCAATGGTCCTCCATCCCTTGAGGCCACTTGGGCTTACAGCCAACTGCAAGCCCAGAGCCTCATGGTGACATAGGAGGGAGGTGTTCATATGTCCTAGGTTGCCCTGCATAAACCAGTTACTACTGGCCAGCCCTGGGTAACTAACTAGTAGTAGTGTCCCCATTCATGCCTAGAAGTGCCCAAGTTTGGAAGAAAAACTATATGGTCACAAATGGGTTGGCAATGACCTGCCACGGACTCCTATACCTGGAATGCACTGGAAGCCCCTACATACTAGTACACTGTTTTTTAGCTGAATGAGCAAAATTTCCACATTCCAGACCTGTTTTCTTTCCTCTCCACTCTCCAGTGTTACCTCTCTCCTGTCCATCGTCACAGCCTTCAAGCTGCACTAGAACTCGGAGGAGGAGCTCTTAACTGCCAATCTAACCCGACCCCTTAGCTTCTTTCCTTGCAACACAGGTTTAATTAAACTGACATCCTTCCATCACATATTTTGTCAACTACTCAATCAAAGGTTAAAATGTTTAAAATAGTTTAAACTCTTTCTCAGTTAGTTCAGGAAACAAAAAAATGGCCTGCTTTCATATGAACCATTGTTTAGGGTGGAGGAAATGTTTTTTAATTTTGTCTTAAAGGAAATCTGCATGACCCATGTACTGTGCAAATACCCGGGGAATTAACTGGTAGAACAGATTGACACCTGCACAAAGTACATACTTCCTGCCTCTCACGGGAACATGCTGATGGTTCAGATATAAAACACAACTTGTTTTCTTCATCGAAACTTGCGAAGATGTCTCTTATTGGTCATTATTTCAAAGTAGAGGAAGTGCATATTCCTAAAAACACAACTGAGCTTCCCCTTAGCCACGGGAGCTGTTTAGGTCATTAAGAGGCAGGCATTTTGATGGTGTACCTATGTGCTTAATCTCAGAGTAGGAATTTAACAGGAAAATTTGTAAAAGGTGCATTCAATGTATAAACCTTTTCCTGAGCCCAGCAACGACATTACGATACAAATGGACATTGATAGATTCTATGTAAAAAAGGCAAATTGCATCTAGACATTGCACTGGGTCATCTCATGTACGTTGTGGGTATCAAACACAATTACATTTTCTCGTTTACAATGATTAACTGGAAAGTATGCTGATTTCTGGACCCAAGTCATGAAACAAGGAGGAGACTGGGAGGAAAGGAAGCAAAGGTAAAGAAAAAATCCACAAGGCCCCTTCTCCCTGTCCTGCCTCTGGCTCTGTGCGGGACTGGACATTTCACATGCCAACCTCAGGATCCCACACCCATTGCTTTGCATAGGGCTGCCAGGGGAGGGTATGGGCAGGCGCAGACGCAGGCGTGGGCTGAGTGTTAACTCACTGCTCCTACCCCCAAGAGGTTTAGCGTTTATCTGGGAAGCACACATGTAAACACATCCAAGTGAGGCCGTGTAACTAAGGGGCAGGCCAACACTGGGCAGAAAGCAGAGGATTTTCAACAGTCTCCAAAGCCGAAACACATGTTCACCAGGCACTGGAGGCAGTAAGCGGGTCCCTGGTTTGGTCCAGCAGAGGGGACGGCAGGAGAAAAAGGCCCAGAGACCGGAGGACACTTGGCATGTTCTGGGCACCAGTGGCAAGTGAGTGTGGTCAGAGCAAGGGACACTAGCAGGAGCCAGATCCACAGGGCCTCTGTGCGCCACCAAGGCCTTTGTCCCCTTGCAGGCCACAGCAGCTCAGAGTTCTTTTCAGACCAGGAGGGGACCTGATGAGCGGTAGCCGATACCAATGAAAAGGCCTAACTTCAGTGCAGTGGGGCAAACCCCGTGGCGCTAAACATGCAGGGGGAAGGGAGACAGGAGGGGGCTGCCTCCTTCCGCTCTCCTATAGGCCAGCTCGGTGGCACAGCTTACTTACTGCTCCAGTGGTCCTTTGAGGAGGCTGCTTTTGTTGCTATCCAGGCCTCTTCATTTTGCAGATAAGGAAACGCAGGCTTAGCCATTTGCGCAGGATTACACAGGTCGGAGGTGGCAGAGTCAAACTCTGAGTCAGAGTTTGAATCCAGACGACGCGCCCTCCAGGGCCCAGGGCCTTAAGCACTGTGCCACAGAGCCTCTCTTTAAAACTGGCCACGATCCAAGCAGACAGTGATCGAGGAAAATGACGGTTTTCTTGCGGTGGGTGGGCAGCATTTAGCAAGGGGAATTCCAGAAGTCATCTGTTTGGGGAGTGACGGGCCTGCACTTCCAAGGCCAGACTCTGGATCCCCGCAGGTGGGTTGGGAAAGGAGTAAAGGACCAATGTAAAGACGAAGGTAAAACCCCAAACCTCAAGGAATGCAGATGCTGGGTGAATTCCCAACAAGGCAGCAAAGGTCAATTCCCAAAGTCCAGAAGTGGGGTACAGAGTGGGGTGTGGTCTCAGTGATTAGAAGTGGAGCACCCTCTCAGAACCAGACAAGCTACAATCCTAGCTTGGGTTGAATTGCATGAATCTTTTATTTTATTTTATTTTCAGTCCTCACAGAGGATATGTTTGTTTGTTTGTTTGTTTTATTGATTTTGAGAGAGAGACAGAGAGAGAGGGAGAGAGAGAAACTTCGATGTAAGAGAGAAACTTCAATTGGTTGCTTCCCGTACATGCTCAGAATGGGATAGAACCTGCAACCTAGGTATGTGCCCTTACGGGAATCGAACCACCACCTCTTTTGGTGTAAGGGACGTTGCTCCAACCAACTGAGCCACCTGGCAGAGGCTGGATCACCTGAGCCTTTTAAAGCACCCCCATTGCCTAGGGTGGCCAGCACCTGGGGCGCAGCTGATCCTGCGTGAGTGTGGGTAGGTGCCAGAGAATGAAGCAGGTCCTGACAGGCACTGGGCAAGAACAGCTTCTCAGTTTGCCTGTTGGATTTCTACAGGTATCTGTGCCATTATCGTAATATGTTGTGAAAACAGGGAACAATTGAGAAAAACCTTAGTTTTATGCTACTGGGAGAAATGTGTATTTAGTTCTGAAAGTAGTTTCTCTTAGACTTCCTCCCTAGTTGTTACATATTTGTTCTCAAAAACAAATGCCAGACATAAGGGAGAGACTTAATAGTGCATTTTACACTGTTAAGTGAATCTCTCAGAACAGTTAAAATGTCCTGTCAATCATGGCTCACTATTTGCCTTTTTATTATTATTTTATTGATTTCAGAGAGGAAAGGAGAGAGAAGAGAGATAGAAACATCAATGATGAGAGAGAATCAGTGATCAGCTGCCTCCAGCACACCCCCAGGCATGTGCCTTTGACCAGAACTGAACCCAGGACCCTTCCATAGGCCAATGCTCTATCCATTGAGCCAAACCACCTAGGGCTGCCTTTTCTATATTACTAGCAATAATAATAAAAGCTGGAAATGGCATACCACAATATGTCAAGAAAATGGAATTACATTCACTGGATTTCATCACCGATCTCTCTTCCTTGCTTGTTCCTGAGCACCAGGCTTTTTAGTAGGGAGAGAAATTCTTTACTAAACTATTTTGGGTAAGTGCCTCTACCTACTCTAGTTATAAAGGTGGAATGAGAGTCATTCCCAGATCATGGGCTTTCCAGAAAGGCCATTCAACAAATACAGGGTGTCCCCAAAAATGTATACACACTTTAACAGCTGATGGCTCAGTTTTGAAAATGAAATGTATTTTAATAAACACTGCCTTTATAATTACTCAAAGTGTGTGTGTACATTATGGGGGGATATCCTATATTTAGGAAGCACACACTCTGGACTAGGCATGGAGTATGGCCCGAGTCCTGCTGCACAGGAGCCTGCCTGGCAGACCCATAGCCACGCCCAAGGCTCAGCTCAGATTTCTGGGCCTCTGTCAGCCTTCCCTGACAGCCTCATCAGAACTGCTCTTCTGCTCTTGGCTTCCACCACATATGTTTTTATTTCTATTTTAGCGTGTATCAAAGCCTTCTAAGCATTCTGCTTCTCTTGCCCATGCCTCTCCCCCCTGCTTCTCTTCCCACTTCAGGTCTAAGTTCCTCAAAGCTTCCCAGTGCCCACCCCAGGACCCTACACTGTCTGCCGTTAGAAAATGGATAACCAACTGAATCTGCTGAAAGTAATCTGAAACTCTTCTTTAAGGAACTGAAGGTCTCCTCTAAGCAAAAAGACAGTGGGATTCATTATTGAGTGTCTTCCTTTTACCACTTTTCTCTACAAAAGCCACATTTAAAATCTTATAAGAAAAAGTATATCCAATTAATTAATAAAGAAATCCAAAAGCATTTGCTCTATTTACTAACGTAAAGAGAAAAGGTGTTCTAATATGTGTATATATTTATTAAGATTTTTAGTCTCCATTTTTAGAATAATACATGTGTCCGGTGGCATCCCAGGGCCTGGAGGTCAAGGCTAATTTCCTAAGTATCTTGGGGCCAGGCAGGCAAATTCCCAGGATTCCAAGAGATGCCATTCGGCTGCTTGGCATTGCCCCCTGGGGCCAGAGGAGTTAAGGCTGAGAGTTGGTTCTCAGGCCACATGAGAGATATAAACAGACTCCCTGTTGAACCCCTGACATGTTCTCCCCAGACAATGGCAAACATCTAGGTCAGGAGACATCCCTGAAGAAAATGCTAAAATCCTATGTGCCTGAAGGAGACAACAGTCTTGATACCCTGAGTCTCTTTTTCCTTCTATTTTGGCTTTACTACTTCTAGATATTAAGTACACAGATCTCTGAGATTTTACTAGCTGGAAGGTGGCGACCATTAACCCACTACTCCAACAACATAGAAGTTTCTTTGTACCTCAGAGGTGGGCTCACATAGATTTCAGATCTCTTCTACAGAAAAAAAAAAAAAGTGAAAATGCTTAAGTGCCTCTAAAAGGGGTCAGACATTATTCATTTCACTATTGATGTTTGTGCCAAGTAAAGGGACCATTAGCTCCTTTTGCAGATGTCTTTCTTTCTCTCATCTCCTATGAAAGGAGATGGGTTTATTGTAATACGTATAAAAGTAAGGCTTGTCCATTTGACCCCAAATAGTTTATGTATCAACAAGCTAAGTATAGGAAATCAGGATTAGGATTCAGATAAGAATATGTAGGACTCGGAAGTAGCCATCAAAAGAGGGTGGTGACGCGCAATGTGAATTTCAGGTGTGACTCTTATCTGATATATAGCCGGGACTACAGTTTTTGCACCTTTACTGTTTTATCAGGGACCAGAATGAACAAGTTAAGAGGACTCTCAACTTACAAATGACACTGATCACAATGACCTTGTTAGTATCTGTGATAAGAAAAACATCCAAGTGATTTTGACAAATTACAAATAGCCCATAAAAATAAGATAAAGACTAATACAAAGTAAGATAATGCTTTAGGAGCAGAAGTAAAACATAGAGATATTAAGTAGGAAGCAAATAGGTAAATACATGAAAAATAAAAAAATACTAGTATGAGAAGAGGGTTGTCATTTCTGTAGGAGCTTGTGATGTGGAAAACCAAGATGCTTCGTGAGCATAATGGATATTGAAAGCCCTTGTAGTAATCCCACAGCTTCCAAGACACCAAGATCTCCGAGGTGAAAATCACTATTTAAAATTCACCCTTAAATGAATCCACCACACTTCCTACCCTTTGGGCAATAGGGAACCTGAACTAAGTCTATTGATTGTTCCTGACCATGAAACATCTAAAGAAGTTAATGATATTTTAAAGGAAGCCTTAATGAATGGAATCAAAAGGACACTGGGATCCAAAGAAATGTCATATACAAGATTCTCTACTTTACTAGTATTTGCTACTGGTTTGACATTAAAAATGGGCTCCTGATTTGATCTTATGAAGGATGTAGAGATGCTGGAAAGAGCAAAAGGAAGGAGATAAGGGATGGAGAGAAAACCCCAGCTGGGGCTAGGGCAGGACTGTTTTGTCTGAATGATTTGTTAGAAGAGTTGGAAGGGAGCATGGAATGACAACTGCTCATGGTTATTGCCAGGTTATTATGAGACTTGCAAGAAAAATACTGCTCAGACACAATCACCATTCAGACAAGGAAAAGGAGGAAGGGGTGTACCCTTTTTTAAAGGGTTAATTTACATGGGAAAAGAGATTCCAGATAAGGACTGGGTCACAGGAGGTTATTTTGTAACTAGAGGCCCAGCGCACGATTCAATCGTGCGGGTAGGGTCCCTAGGCCTAGCCTCCTGCGATCAGGGCCATCTTCTGCCTGTTCGCCAGTCCCCAGGCCCAATGCTGCCTCCGCCGCCGCCACTGAGCTGCCAGGCTGTTGGGATCACCAGCTCATCCCCAGCCGCTGCTGCTGCTGCTGGGGCTTGAGGCGCTGACGAAGGGGAGCACGGCAGGGGATCCGGGTGCGGACAACCGGCTCCCTGCCTCCGATGGCAGCGGAGCTGGGTGTCCAGGGTGTCCGAGGCAGCCCCCCTCAGCGGCCGCCAATCCAGCCGTTGAGAGGCGGGGGGTGGGGGGGGGCGGGAGTCCCGCGCCTCTCAATGGCCGGATATGCCACCCCGAGTCCCGCCCCCCAGCCTCCCACCGCCCAATCGTGGGCGTAGCGGAGTGATGGTTATTTGCATATTGCCTTTTTTATTATGAAGGATAGTTGTGCATTAAAATCCCTTCCTTGTCTGTGTAACTTCTCAAATCCTATCTCCACAATTACAGTTGGTGTATAACAACATTACACACAACCTCATAATTAAGCATAGGCACAGGTATGAACACTTGCCTCTATTCCCTCAAGATACCTGGTGTGTTTGGGGCAAAGAGCGATTTATGTGGCAACGCAACTGTGGTTAAGAATGCAAGTGGTAAACATCTGAAAGCAGAACACTGCATTGTATGTACCAAAAGGTCAGTATGAAACATTGTCTTTATGGCCAGCGTGCCCATCCACGCCTACACGCTGCACATGCACACAGTTCTGCAGCTTGTATAAACCCCTATTGTGATTTAAACTCACGAGAGAGTGCGGTTTCTGCCGAGGTGGCTGTTTTGTGACTTTAGACCAGTGGTTCTGTACTCTGGCTGCAGATCCTCTGGGCAATGTTTATATACAGTGCTGTATATGCTCTCTCCCTAGAAATTCTGATTGTATTGACCTATGGTGGGGCCCATGCCTATGTATTCTTTTTCCTTTTTTCTGTTTTGAAAGCTTCCCAGATGAGGCTAATGTACAGCCAGAATGGAGTCTGTTTTTGACTCTCAGAGTAAATAAAACCATGTGCCATGATAAAACTTTCAGGACCATAACGGCCACCGTGAGGAAATCATTACTTCTCATTTCGGGGACTAAGCATTTTTATTGGAATATTATATTTGTCATTCAAATTCCCATTACAAAAAAAAAAAAAATACTTTCTGGAACTCTGTTGTATGTGAGGTAAACCTCATGTCCCTTATATAATCTAGTCCTGTTGTTTTCCCCTTTTCTCATTCTTTCTATTCGCAAAGAGGAAGAGCAGATGGCTAGAGTGTCAGAATGTCATCTCTGTGCCCCTTTCCTACCTCAGCCCATGGCTCAGGCATCCTAAGAATGGAGCTCACAACATGCACTGGTTGTTTTTCCTAATGGTGCGTCAACGCTCCTGTGCTGCGGGTGGCTACACGAAGTTTCCCTGGACCTGGGCACAAGCAAGTGTCCTTCGTGTCTCCAGGGCCTGGCCCAGAGAAGAGACCCCAAGTCACTGAGAAGTGCTTTACTGGTGCCAGTCACTTGTCAGAGCCGATGGGTAAACTAAGCCCCAGAGGAAGTTTCCAAGACACTGGAGGTGACTTTGGGCCTTGGAAGAGTCCTGTACCCTCCAGGCAGCAGTTTCCGCATCTAGAGCAATGAAGACGTTGAACCTAAAGATCTCTAGGTCACTTCCATTTCTAAAATCGTTGGTTCTGATTGATGAGTATTCATAACAGAATGGAAGGCTGAAAAAGACCTTCTTCTTAGACTTTCCCAGTTGTCACTCTCAGTCTTCATGTTCAGACTGTTGGGCTTAATGAACTGGTCTTTGAAATACTGAGCTACCGATGCATGCTGACTGCAAATATACCACAGATGAACATTTGCTACTGAAGAAGGTCAAGAGCTGGGGTTCTTGTCCTCGTCTCATCTGGGCTCAGAACTCTGTGGTCTTCCCTTTTATTGCCCTTAACTCCAAATTGGCTGTTTGTGTTCCAAGATGGGTCAGAAAATCGGTATCAAAGTTGGTTACAAGCTGTCAGTATTTTTTCTGGTAATCAGACATTCTTAACAGAGAAATGCATAATTACTTGCAACTTTAGTTAGAGCGATGGTCTTAAAAAGCTCTAGCTAGACAGAAAATGCTCAGACTTTCTAAATGCTGACAGTTGTCAAATTCACCTAATTCATGGGGCCACGTTTCTGAAGTTCTTTTTTATTTTTTTAGATCCTCACCGGAGGATATGTTTATTGATTTTTAGAGAGAAAGGAGGGGAGAGAGATTGACAGAGAGAAAAAGAGAGAGAAACATCGATGTAAGAAGGAAACACCAATTGGTTGCCTCCCGTACGGGCCGGGGTCTAACCCGAAACCTAGGTATGTTCCCTGACCTGGAATCAAACCTGCAACCCTTTATGGGACGATGCTCGAGCCAATTGAGCCACACTGGCCAGGGCTGAAGTTCTTTTAACAGGCCATCTGTGAGCAATAGGATCAAGTGACTAAGCACTACAGGGCAGAAACACTATTACTTTGAGCAGATTTTCCTATTACCCAGCTGTAAAGAGTTTGTTTTTCTCTGACTTATATAAAGTTTAGCATTGAGGATCCTGTATGATTTTAATCCCATCACTTGGCACCCCAGCTGTATGATTCTGTAAACATAAATTTGTTTGAATTCCAGACCACCTAAACATTCTTAAGGAACGCATCTGCTCCCTAAGCAAAGCTATGTCAAAATCTGTACATTTGAATCCAAATTTCATGATAAGCAAAAACTGAATTGATCTGTCTTCCATTTAATCAGTCATCTTTTGTCCACTCTTTTACCAAAATTACTGTGACTGGGTTAAAATAAATGAATGCAATCAATGCATGCAATTACTTACCCTTCAGCTAGATATGAACATTCAGAGCTTTCTTTTCTAAAGATTTTATCAGGCTTGTGCTCTTGGAAATGAGACAGGGAAATATAACTTAGCAAATGGTAACATTCACTAATTCATTCATTTGGTCAACAAATATTAACTTAGCACCTACTACATTCCAAGGAGCTTACAGTCTAATAGCAGAAACACACACACACACACACACACACACACACACACACACACACACACATCACATCACATTAATATGTGTGTGATAGACTAGATGAAAAAAAAAAAAAAAAAGTCCAGGTGAGAAAAAGGATGTGGACTAGAAAGAAGTCTTTGAAAAAGACTTAGGTTAAGACATTACAAACAACTCAGACAAGTGAAACGTGATGGAAGGAGTGATCCTTGTAAAACCAACAGCAAGTGGGAAGGGCCTGAAGCAAGAAAGTTCTTGGGGCCATTGTCCCGGGAGAAATTATTCAAGATTCCGGTCTAAATTTAAGAGGTCGCTGACTTGGGAAGGTGCAAGAAAGTGACTTCCTCTCTGACCTTAAGAGTAAGGCAGTGCAGCCGGGAAGGCCATCGCCCCTCTGGTGTGGTTCCTGGGTGAGCTGCACCGCCAGATGCTGTCTCCATGTGACTGGCACTGTCCCCTTTCCAGTGACATGTACCCAGTTCATCACCCTTGTCCTGGCTCTACTTTTTCATTTCATGATTCCATCCTCAAAAAGTAGGTGCTTCATAAATACTGAATGAATGAATGAATGAATGAATGAATGAATTTACAAGGCCATGTACTAAAAACAACAAATTTCTGCAATTAACAAGCAAGCATTCTAGGCTACAAATATTTCTACACTTCAGGTCCTGTCTCATTACATCATATTCTCATTTTCTAGATCAGAGTTTTTCAACCTGGGATAATTACCTCCCATTCCCTCCTAGGGAACATTGGGCAAAATCTGGAGGAAATGTAGGGGCTTCTGCTGGCTTCTAGTGAGTAGAGGACAGGAATGCTACAGCACACAGGACAGCACCCTGACCCTCACCCTGACGACGAAAGGCCAGTCGAGCTCAGAGGAAGAAACTGTGGCAGAGCTTGTGGGCTGTGATTGTCTTTGCTTAGACCTTACAAGAACCTGGGTGTAGATCCTTTTCCTCACTTGCAAAGCAGTGTTCAAACCTGCAGAGATTTATTCCACTCATTCTCTATCTGTTTAATAAACAAACTCAAAGCACTGAAGGGAACAATATTCCAGTAGTGACGTAAGACAAAAGCTACGAGTAACCCTGCTTTGACTTAACTGAATGGTAGGAAACAACCTCTGTCCTCAGGAAGTGAACTGTAGAAACTGAAAAGAAGTGAAAAGTGTTTAAAGAGCTCCGTTCAAACAGATGTCTATGTGGACCAATTGGTAGCCTGAAAATGGGGGTGGGTGTGTGTGTGGGGGGGACATGTCCATTTCTTGTGTCTTTGATAGAATGAAAAGAGCTTTTATTTTCTTTAGTGCGGTAATCATTCGTATTTGTCCCATGACACACCCAGAAGTTTAAAGAATAACAAACTCCCAAGTGTAAACACAGAATTTTGTGAGCTCGTGAGGCCTCCAGATGAAGCCGTTTAATTGTATGTTTGGATAAAATAAGATTTCCGTGCATTAAACAATGCGGCTGCCTAGGGCTGCAGGGAGAGGGGGGCTGACTGGGAGTGACTGATAATGTGTATAGGGTTTCTTTTGGGGGTGTTAAAATGTTCTAAAATTAGTTGTGGCAATGGTTGCACAACTGTGAATATATTTTTTTAAAAAACACACTTTAAATGGGTGAAAAAAATACAGGACTTTTCCATTTGGGAAGATAATTCTCAAAACTTTGAAGGGCTGTAGTTATTTCTCCTAAAGGAGAGCAACATAAGTGCTCCCCCAAAGTATCCTTCCGCCCTGTTCAAGTTCAATGCTGCTATCACTCGCTTTTGTGTGGCCTATTTTTGCACTGTTCACAGTTCCATGTCAATTGCTTGGTGACACTCAACATCAACAAGTGCCACCAAATTGATACCAGAAGACTGAAGATTAAAAAGGGGATCAAAAGGTATGCAGCCTGCTTTGTACTGAGCCATCTGCTTCTTCTTTTTTTTTTTTTTAAGAATAGTTTATAGATTTTTAGAGAGAGAGGAAGGGAGGAGAGAGAAACATCGATGTGAGAGCATACCATCAATCAGCTGCCTCCTCCACGCCCCCTACTGGGGATCCAGCCCACAACCCAGGCATGTTGCCTGACTGGGAATTGAACCAGCAACCTCTCTGTGAACAGGATGATGGCCAACCAACTGAGCCATGCCAGCAAGGGCACCATCCACTTTTTGTGATAATAAAAACGTGAGACTGTGTGGACAGGAGAGATGGTTCCGGGCTCTTGAAGAAGGCCCAGGGCCAGCTTATCTGAAGTACATCAAATGTGGCTTTAGGTTCCCGCCTAGGATCCCCATAGAAGAGGTGGGCAGCCTACTCAAGGAGTAGGAACCCTCATACCATTGTGCCATTGAGGACGGTTTTTAGCTATTTCAAAGGGATGCGCACGTATTCATTGCCCAGGATTACCTTCAAAAGGAACACATACCGGGTCTCTTAAAACAACAGAAGTGTCCAGGCTCCCTGTTCTAGAGGCTAAAGGTCAAAAATCAAGGCCATGCTCCCTCTGAAACCTGTCGGGGAATCCTTTCCTCGTCTCTTCCCAGCTCCTGGTGGATTGCTGGCAATCTTGGATGTCCCTCGCTTGCAGCCGTGTGACTCCAATTTCATGGCCTTTTTCCTTGTGTCTTCACACTGCCATCTTCCCCTCAGGATGCCAGCCACATTGGATGGGGGGCCCACCCTACACCCGTGTAACCTCATCCTAATTACACCTGCAAGACCCTGTCCCATCTGGGGCTCTGAGGATTAGGATGAGGCCTGCAGCATATCTGTTAGAAGGGGACCCAATTCAATGCATGACTACATGTAAACTAAGAGTGTATACCTTTGCTATCAAAATAGGAAAATTTAACTTACATTTTTGAGGTATAATTCAAACCCTAGGGGAATTCATATTCCTTTCCAAGAACAAATGATGGAGAAACCTAGTAGTTACCTTCAAACAAAAGGAAAGGAAAAATAAAGCAAAAAGGAATTAACCCAAAGCAAATAGAGTGCCATCTCGTGGGTGTTGGTGCCGCTTTCTGACATGTCCAGGTGCACGGTCAGCTGGGGCATCCTCTACCCCGGGGCACATTTGGTCGCCTTGTGCCTCCTGTTTGTAATAAACTCCAGAAGGCTGACCCACTTGCTAGAGATGAGCTAATCCTTCTTGCTCACTTAAAGGTAGAATGAAAAATAAACAGCCACCTCCATGAAACAATTTCAGGAATGCCAAGAGGTTCTCCTTTTTCCAAAGATCTCCTCTGTCCTCCCAACACTGTTCCTGAAATCTCTGACATTTTGCCACTTCTGGTCCAGGCACCTAGGCCAAAAGCTTCTGATGTAGCACTAACCATTGCCCCAGGCACTGCCCTAAACATTTTGTACAACCCTATGAAGTAGGTACTGTTATACCTGCATTTTACAGATGAGAAACTGAAGAGAGGTGGAGTAGCATATGAAAACACAGCAGAGCTGGGATCAAACCCGGCCCTCCTGCTGTCAAGCAGGTCAACATAATTGCTTTTCAAATGTAGAAAGCAAGCCCCTGGCTTGTGTGGCTCAGTGGTTGAGTGTCGACCCATTAACCAGGAAGTCCTGGTTTGATTCCCAGTCATGGCACATGCCTGGGTTGCAGGCTCGATCCCAGTGGGGGGCATGCAGGAGGCAGCCAATCAATGATTCTCTCTCACCATTGATGCTTCTCTCTTTCTCCCTTTCTCCCTTCCTCTCTCTGACCAATAAAAACACCTTTTTTTAAAAAGTAGGAAGCAACACAGTAACAAACCTAGTATTATGTCCATCAGATCTTCACATCTAGCAGAGAATAAAGGCTGAGGCAACTTTTTGTTTCTCAAGGTGTCCTTCCCAGACCACCTGAATCAAAAGGGGAGGGTGGGGGAGAAGGTATAGATAACTGGACTCTTCCTTTAGAACACATTACAGAACCCCAGGAATCTTCATTTTAACAAATATTCTCCAGAAAATTCTTGAGTATATGAATGTTCCAGAACCAGTGGCCCTAAAGGAATGGAATAAGGAAAGGGTACAATCCTATCTAATAAAGAGGGGATATGCTAATTGACTGACACACCCTCAAAGATGGCGGCACCCACAGCCACAAGATGGTGGCGCCCAGTCCACTCAGCCCAGCTGGGGCAACAGGTGCGTGGCAAGGCCGTGCTCCACGCGCCTGCTTCTGGAGTCCCCCAGTCCCCTCAGCCCCCCAGCCGTCCAAGGCTGGCCCGAGGCACAGGCGAGCCTCAGGTGGTGGCTGCCCAGCAGCCCAGGGCTGCCTGAGGCTCAGGTAACCAGGGCTGGTCGAGGCTTGCACTGCTGGCAGTAGCAGCAGCAGAGGTGTGATGGGGCATCACCTTCCCCTGATCGCCGGGTCACCTACCACCCCTGAGGGCTCCTGGACTGTGAGAGGGGGCAGGCCAGGCTGAGGGAACCCCCCTCCAGTGCATGAATTTTCATGCACCGGGCCTCTAGTATTATGATAAACCTGGAAAAACCAGGGAGAGATGAGAAGGCAATGGGGACCCTGGTCAGTGAAATGAACCAGGGGTCCTGGCCAGAGGAGCACCGTTGCTGTGAGGGAGAATAATAATGAACAGGGAGGTTTGGTGGTAGAAGAAGGCAAGCTGCATCCTCTTGCTTGGATCATACACCCTTTCCTGGTAGAAATGGTCATTTGCTGAGACAGGGAAGGCACTTTCTATTGGTTTGGATGGGAAGCTTGGTGCAGGCAAGGGAGAGCATGCGGATTCAGAAACCCCTGCGTGAGGTTTGAATGAGCAGGGTTTCAGAAACAGAATGAGGTGTGGCCTTAAAAAGCGTGGTGTGATGGCAGGAGAACTAAATGAGGAACGAAGAGCCCTAAGTCCTGTTTGATCCAGTCACTGACTACAGCCTCCCTGAGCCTCAGTCTCCTAGTCTGTAAAAGGGAGGAAATAACACCTTCCAAGTCCTCCCATACAAGATGCGATGTGAACTCGAGAAGGCATCTAGGGCCTATAATATAAAGCGTTGCGAGTCGAAGGCCTCTGTAAGAGTCTGCCCCACAGATGCCAAAAATTCATTACTGACACAAAAGGACAATTGGCAATGATGCTCTGCCTTTCCCTGCACATCTGCCTGCATCCCTGCCAGGAAAGAGAAGAGTCACCCAAGTGCATTCTGAAGTACAAATTACTTGTAAGCCTTCTTTCCTGAACTGGGCACACACACACACACACACACACACACACACACACACACACAAACGTGAGAAAAGTGGAGAATAGAGGCACCAGAGAACAAGTTTACGCTCCTCAGCCTCTCCCTTCCCCATCGGGGCGCTTTGCCGATGCCTTGCCGGGATGAGCCCAGCTGCTCCTCTACCTCCACCCCAGTTTCCTCTTGGAGGCCCCTCCCCATCGTACTCCAGTGGGCCCCCTACTTCGGGGCCAGGTCTACACAACCGTAGTTATTCAGATCATTGGGACAAAACCCAAGCAAGCAAAAACATGCTTTCCTCAATGTTTCCTAAATAATCTTTCCCTAAAGGTAAAGACTTCTGATTTGAACTTCCCCCTCTTTTGTGAGCGTTCCAAGTCACCTAAATGATAACCAACTCTCCACTTAAGTTTGGTCAGAATGGTCTTGGTATTGTAGAGCTCTGGTAAATAAGGTTGTTTTGAATAAAATGGGATGCCAAAAAAAATAGTTATTAAAGTAAACTTGAGATACCAGGCCCAAAATTCATAAGAGATAATATGTTGATTAGTGTAATGTTATGTATGACTATGCCTTTACAGTAGACACACAGCTCTTTTAAAGTATTATACATATTGAAGAAGCATTTATTTGCTAAGTAATAGTGTATAGCACTACCAGGTATCGCGGAGGATACCAAGATGGGTACAAGTGCACAGACTTGCCCCAAGTTCTGGTTTGGTCCAGCCGTTTATTAGTGAAGTGAATCTTTCTTTAGTGGGAAAATAAAAGACTATTTTTCATTCTTATTATGAAATTAACGTAGAACTTCTCGAGTTTGTGAAGAGAAGCAGATGAGTGGGCACCATAAATGTAAACCATCATTTATTAGGCTTCATTCTAAAGTCTCTGTTATGTCTGGAAAGCAACAAGAGGGAGGTCAGTCCAAAGGCAAGACTCAATGCTTCCAGCTGAAGGCCCAGGCGGAACTGCAGATCCCCGGGCACCACTCCTCCTGCACCCAGCCCTCTGCTCCTGCTCACAGAGGGAGACAAATACCTGCATTTCACCCTCTCCTGCTTGAAACCCAGCCCTCTTCCTTTCTCCTCAAGCGAGAGTCCTGCGCTCTTGTGCAAGGCCATTTGCCTAGTACCTGCCACCCCCAGGCAGCCCACGACCATGCCAGGGCTGCCACCCAGGTGTCCATGTTTGCTAAGGCTGCCTGAGGATCCTCTGGGAATCCAAGCAACGCAGGCATCAACAACACAATCCAGGCTGCCTGTTTCCAGCCAGGGCTGTGAGCACACTGCAGCCTTTTCCCCAGTGGTGCCAGTTTGGCCCAGTAAACACATGGGCATTAGAGCAAAGTTTCTGTGCTCTGGAAACATTTAATTGTGCTAGTACACCCCCACACACACATTTATTCCATGGACTTCAAAGGCTGCTCCACATGTTGGAAATATGCGTGGGAACAGCGAGGGGGGTTTGAAATGTCGAATCCCTCCTTCTGTCTGACTGGGTTTGGTGCATACATACCTTGGGATTTTAGAAGTGCGTATTTGATTTTTTTTAAAACATGCATATTTTTTATATGAAAATGAACCAGGATTTCTATTGCCAGTTTGTGTGTTTTTCATAATAAATCGTAGTCATTCATCCTTTACCAATAATACATCTTCATAGGCTGAAATTAGGGAAAGCTTTTCAAAGAGAATATCCATTTATTATTCACCAACTTCCAGATGCCATCCAGCACACGAGGAGCTCCCAGAAAGAAGCAGGAAACAAACCTGCTTGGAGGCATAGAGGAGGGAGCAGTGTAGACCAAAAAAAAGGAGTTGACACTAAATGAAAAATACTTTCGACTTTTGCGTGGAAAAAGAGGATAAATTTTGTTAAAAATATAGATTCCTCCCCTCCCCCCCCAACCCCCCCCCCCCCCCCCCCCCCGAGAATCTGATCTGAATCTGAAATGGGGCTTAAGTATCTGCATTTTGACAGGCACCGCCCACTCACGCCCAAGGTTGGTCCTTTGCCACACTGTGCCTGCTGAGAGCCGCTGGGAACTGAGGGCCCTGGGCCAGTGCATTACAGTCAGAAGTCCATATTCATGATGGGTTTTCTAGAAGGAGCTGGCTCTTAATCTTTGGTGCATATCTCAGGATACAATCAACCAAGCCACTTCAGGTATATGAACTAATTGCACTACCAATGGCCTAAAAATTTTCTAATGTTCTGTTTGACGTGAATGGTAGGAAGCTGAAAATGCTGTATTTCCTCCTCATATATTTCTGGACTTTGCCCCAGAACCACATTCCTGAGTATGTAAGCACATTCGTTGTATACATTTTTCTATCAGCATGAAAATCAAATCCACTAGTAGAATAGAGCAAGAACATAGAAAACAAGAAATGATTCTAAGAATAAAAGTGGTTGCTCTGCTAATTGTATTAGTTTTCTATAGCTGCATAACAAATTACCCTAAAATGGAATGACTTGAAAAAAAAAACAAACATTTATCATCTGACAGTGCTCCAGGAACCCAGGTGGACGTGACTGAGTGGTCTGGCTCAGGGCCTCTCAGGAGGGTCTCAGCTTCTCAACCGTTGGTTGTTGGCCAGAGCCCTCCCTCCGTCCCTCTCACACAGACCTCCCCAGAGGACAATCGCCACGGGGCAGCCGGCTTCTAGCAGAGCAAGCTCCCTAGAGAGCAAGGAGGGACGCAAGATGGGTGCACAGACTTTTACAACCTGACGTTGGAAGTGACACCCGACCAGCCCACACTCAAAGGGGGCGCATTACACGGGTCATGAATACCGGGAAGTGGAGGAGGGGGAAACCATTGGGAGCCATCTTAGATGCTGTTACAGAATACACTCATTTGTTTCTTTCATAGTGAGTTTGTCATCCTCTTTATTTTTTGCTAAAACTAAATGTTAACGTAAAGGAAACATTTTTTCATACAGGTCAGGCAGCACATTCTGGAAGAAAGTCTAGTATAGTAGACTTTCAACTGGTGTACCCCGAGAATTTTTAAAATATGCAATACCTGACTATTTAGTCAGGGACATGGACCTGTTTTCCCTTGGATTGTCAAAATTTTAAAAATGGCAACAATCAATGCAACAATAGCCGTCTGGTGTGAATTAGTCAAAATTATACCTAATTTTTTTTTTAGATTGGCAAAAAAATATATTTTTGGTGTGCCACAGAATTTTAGTAATTAGTTTATGTGTGCCATGAGATGAAAAAGGTTGAAAATCACTGGTTTAGTAGTGTTGAAAAGATTCATTGAGATTAGACATTGAACTCGGGTTTCTAAATGAGATGTACACCAATAGGAAAGAGTGCTACTCTACCACGTGGGAATGCTTTCTGCTATAGGTAACTAAAAATCTGAATAGCTATGGCTTAAAACTAAGTGTGTGTGTATATATATATATATATACACACACATACCACACACACACACACACACATATATATATATATATATATATATATATATATATATATATATTTCACATAAGGAAAAATCTACAGATGAACAGGTACTGGCATTGTTTTTACATCTTGATAATGGCAAAGATAGCATCTTTTATTCTCTTGGCCTTTTAATCAGGCATGTCACCATGAAGTCACAAGATGACTTCTGTACATTAAGGCTCTATATCATATTCTAAGCAGGATTAAAGAAGCAAAGGTCCACACTGTATGTTTCTGTCTCTTTTCGTAAGGAATATAAAGCTTTGTTTGAAATCCCATCCAACAGATATCCACTTAGATCCATTGGCCAGAACTAGCTCTCCTGCGTACCATAAACCAATCACTCAAGAGGGAGACTAACATTACTACAGCAATCTAAACCAACTATGACTTATCTGGGAGATCAGAGAATTATTGCTATTACTTGGATAATGAAGATTCTGGGCAAAGAAGTAGAACTGTGGATGTTGGACAGACAACCCCCAAGTCTTCGGTAAACATCTTGTGTGTTGTTATTTATATGTTCCATATATCCAATACAATCACAATTTCCACTAGAGTCTAAAAAGGTATCTTCCCATAGAAACAGAATTTGCAAGCATCATTGCTTATGAGATTCTAGATGTACTTAAAGTTTCCTTCTTAAAAAATTCCTCATTCAGAAATAAAGTGTCTAGATTTTTTAGACAAAAAAATTACCCCATGTTTTTTAATATTTATATATAAAATATTTTTTAAATATTGCCATCAGATACATTTAACAAGATGAAATCTTCTGAGATTTACTGTATTAGCCCAGTATTACCAAAACACAAGAAAGATTGCTTTTCCTGACGTCTGCTGCTAGATTTTTGTTAATTTATGTTTCTGAAATTGTAACATCGTAAGTCAATGTTGCACAAAGGTATTTAATGTAATTTATAAAAATCTAGTAATATAAACTGTTGACTCCTTATAAAGCATCTATTAAGACACAGACATCACTAAAGCCACATTTATGCCTTTGATCTTGAGCTACATAATGATTCTTGCCAGAAGGACAACTTGTTCCGTAGACTTCAGGACAGAAAATCAGTTCTTGGACCAGTAGCTCAACCTCATCTGAGGGATCCCATTCTAAGAAACTAAATGGCAATGCACTTCTGTGTTTTTGTTTGTTTGGGGGATGTTGTTTTTTGGTTGTTTTTTTTTTTTGTATTTGTTTTTAAAGAGCAAATCTCTAATTTCTGTTCTGCTCCAAATCTAAGTAAGCAGGTAAAGTTCAGGTCCAGAAAAGACCTGCCCTCCTGTGAAGTATAAGAGGAGTGAGTTCCTGAGCAAATAGAACTCCAGGTTGATAGTTTTGTGATGGGAAATAAATCACACCAATGCTGCATGGGAGCCATGAGCACACTGGAGATTGCCAGAGAGAGAGACACTATCATCCATTCAACAATAGGCCAGCAGGACCCCTTGAGAACAAGATGGTGTCCAAGGTGAGAGGCAAGCAAGCCTCACTGCCTTTTGCATTGGCTATGGAAGGTAGCAGCCAGGCTGATGGAAGATGCGTGGTGTTAGCCAAGGCAGGAGTGGAAGAGCCCAGGACCGTTCCTAAGCCTGAATTCCAATCCTGGATCTGCCTTTACATGGGAAAGTATCCTTGATCCAGTCATCTGACAGCTTTGGCCATCAATGTTTCTATCTCAAATGAGACTCCGTTTCTTTAAGGATCCCTTCAGCTTTAAGTATTTATGAATCTGTTGAAGCCACTGTACTCAGATTGATGTGGAATGCTGAACTAACTGCCTTTACCTGGAATGACTGATCACTAACAGAACTTTGTTGGGTTCAGTGCATTATCAACATATGTCAAAAGATACAATGAAGATATTTTATAATTCCCTCCTGTTTATTCACCTTGCATAAATGTATGGAAACGTCCCTATTCATGCTGTGAAAGGGACATTTCTCCTCACTTCACACAAAGATAGCTTTCACGTCAGTGTCTCTTAGAAAGCAATGAGAGACTTACATGCGACCTGGAGATAGGAATGGGGTAGGTGGAGAAGGGATGCGGAGAGAGATGTAAGTTCCTGGGGAAATTGTGTGGAGCAGACCTGGACCTAGGCATGGAGTCAGGAAGTTAGAACTCTAATTTCAGCTTTTCCACTGATTCCCTTGGGACCTTGAGAATGTCAGGCCCATTTTAATTGTTCTGTGCCTCAGTTTCCTTACCTGCTAATTAGAGTGAGAGTCCTTTGGCTGGGTGCCCAGGATTGTGAGAACATACTGTGCAGGGCCATGAAAATACAACCAGTCCCAAGAATGGAAAACACCCTAGTTACCAGATGTCCTGACTTAAAATGGAAATGTCAACAAGGCCAATTCCTTTAATAATCAAAATGTGAATGTTTTAGGAAGTATGTCTATCTGGGTGAAAATTAAGCAAATAAGTCTATCATAAGGGCTTGTCACCCCGTGAATGCATAATTAAAAAGAGATCAGGCTTGTGTGACCTTGAGTAATTTCTTACCCTCCCGCTCTATTGTCACCTGTATAATAGGAATAATGGCATTCATTTCAGAGGATTGTGGTAAAGATGATTACAATTGCAAGTTAATTCTTCTGAGCCGCTGGTGGGGTTTGAATTCACAGCCACTATGAACTTTGCTGTTGGTCGTTTCTCTTATTTCTCTTATTACAATTATTGCCCAGACTATCTTAGTCACCCAGAAGGAATTTTTTAATGTTACTATATATTGAGCATTTACTATATAGCAATGCTCTAACCCCATGCTAAGCACTTTATATAAATGATCTCATGTACTCCTCACAAAAACCTATCACTGTTCCTGTTGCAGAAATGGAAGTAGAGAGAAGCTAAACGTTATTTCTGGCTCCACTGTGTTTCCTTCACCAGCTTTGCTTTCTTTTTCTCAGCTGTTCTTTCTAATTGGCGGTTCATGTTCTCTTAAGCCACCTTTAAGACTAAAGCAGCAACTAACTGAATACATTTATAATAACATGTTATTTCTGTCATGTTGCTGTCTAGCCCTGGAGACCTGCTCTAAGTTCACTTGGATATGTGAGGATAAATCGTGCTCACTGGCAGTTTCTGGAAAGCACTGGAAAAACAGCCACCCTGAAATTTTCTAAGCAACTAAAAGCTTATGAATTTCCATTATGTTCATTGAAAACAGCATTTATATTTATGCTTAGAAAAACAGAGTTATTATCAAGAACTCTTACGCACAGGCATATGCTTGTAGACCTTCACTAATAATCAATTGTGTATATGATGTATATGACCTTGTCATGATGCTGTCCTCAAATGCCCTGCTGCAGAATTCTAAGTTACCAGGAGGGTTAAATTCAGCAAACTTTTTGTTAATGTGCTTTTAGTTGTGAAATACTATAATTGCCTTAGAGAAACTTTTATAAGTATTTTTTAAAGCAATGTGGTATTAAAGAAAGAATTTTTTTTTTCAGACCAGATTCAACACTCAAATCCTCTTATTTACCAGCACAATTTAACATTTTGAACCTCCCATCCTAATATATAAAAACCCAGGATCCATAACATCCAAAATGACTGAAGGCTGGACTGACCGGAAGTCAGTGCTGGATTGCCATGGCGACCCAGCACTGACTGCCAAGGGGGCTGCAGATCAGGCCCAAAGAGAGGCCTAGAGAGAGAAGCAGGGTCTGATCCGTAGCCTCCATGGCAGCTGTTGATCAGCACTTTCCTCTCTCTTTTGCTCCGGGCCTGGCCAGCAGCTGTGCCTCTTTTTCTCTTGGGCCTCCGCTGAGGCTGCTGATCAGCCCCGCATCTCTGATTAGGCCGTTGATAGGCCCAGAGATGCTGACTGGCATAGAAACTGACCAATCAGAACCAAATCTGGGTGAAGTGTGAGGAGCCAATGGCTGCCTCGGAGGCAGAGCTTTTGACACTGACTGGCATAGAAACTGACCAATCAGAACCAAATCTGGGTGAAGTGTGAGGAGCCAATGGCTGCCTAGGAGGCAAAGCTTTTGACGCTGACTGGCATAGAAACCGACCAATCAGAACCTCATCTGGGTGAACTGCAAAGGCAGAACCTAAGGTGGGGGCTGAGGAGGGGTTTTAAGGGCAACAGCTGTTTGGTGTAAGGTGTAAGAAAGCAGTTCAATTTTTTAATGATCGGTTTGGCAGTATAGTGCATATGGCTGGCTATCAGTCCAGATACAGGGATTATGTACTTTTGTTTGCCAAGAGCATCTCCTCCTGATGAAAAAGTCTCTCCCCCCCACCCCCATTTAAGCAATCCTATCCTATATAATCTATCTATACTACTAAAAGGGTAATATGCTAATTACCAGGTCGACCGGCCATCTTCCGGATGTCCGACTTCCTTCTGGACAAAGCCATGGTGGTGGGGGCTGAGGCAGAGGCTGTTAGGGGTGATCAGGCCGGCAGGGGAGGGTAGTTGGGGGCGATCAGGCAGGTAGGCAGGTGAGCGGTAGGAGCCAGCGGTCCCAGATTGCAAGAGGGATGTCCGACCGCCGGTTTAGGCCCGATCTCTGTGGGATCGGGCCTAAACCGGTGGTCAGTCATCCCCCAAGGGGTCCCTGATTGGAGAGGGTGTAGACTGGGCTGAGGGACCCCCCCCCCCATACACACACACCCCATGCACAAATTTCGTGCACCGGGCCACTAGTTTTTCTATCAAATGGAAATGATATATTACTAGGTTTCTGTGTGTTAACCCTTTGCACTCGCTTGCTTTTTTCTCGATTCCTTTATTCTAATGCTAACCATGTCGAGTCACACTTGACATCCGAGTGCAAAAGGTTAAATGAGAACAGTGTCTGATCCTAACAGCCAGTCAGCAAATATTAGTAACCTCTCTTGGAAAAGAATCTCAAGGAAGATGTGCTTCAAGTCTGTTCTGTAAAGAGCAAGGAATCCTCTGCTTCAGTAAAGTCCTTCCCAAACTCCACTGGTAATAGACTCGTTATTTTCAAATAAATGTATTGTACTCTTGTACATTGTACCCTCAAAACACGTATACCCATTTCAGAGCATTCATGGACCACCGTTGCCCATCCTTTGACCCAAATTAAAAATGCCTGCTCTAATGTATTAATTTTGATGTCACCATATCCTCTTACAAAACAAGGTTATCTTTTAAAAATAAAGTTCTTTTGGTATCATGCAGTTCCATGAAGGAAAACTACAGACCTTTATTTTTATTTTTTTAATAATATTTTATTTTTAAATATATTTTTTCTTGATTTCAGAGAAGAAGGGAGAAGGAGAGAGAGATAGAAACATCAATGATGATAGAGAATCATTGATCGGCTGCCTCCTGCATGCCCCACACTGGGGACTGAGCCCACAACCCAGGCATGTGCCCTGACTGGGAATCTAACTGTGACCTCCTGGTTCATAGGTCAACGCTCAACCAACCACTGAGCCATGCTAGCCAGGCCTGGCCTTTATTTTTAATAGCTTTGGGAAAATCTGTGTTAGAACAAAACCCCATAGTAGACAATTAAGTAAATTTGCACAGAAACTTCATTGAAGGATTGATCTGACTTGCCACATATTTTGTACAACCTTTTAAAACACACAAGTTAATGCTTACTGCTGAATCTATATCTAAATGAGCAAAGAAAAAAATCAGGATGATAATCTAAGTTCATTTACATAATTGTGGACATACCATTTTTACATATTACCTCATTAGGACATTGGACAATAGATCAAGGAACAGGATGTTGTAGAAAACATACTTTAACTATTAGTAAGCATGCACTTCTTTCAAAAGTGTTGACTTCAAGGTGGCTCCTTGGCACGGAGAGGCTCCGTGGAATCACCTAATCCTGAGCTTGGCTGTATTGCTGCTAGCGGTAATCCACTTGTTTGGGGACCTACTTTAGATTTCTTCATACATCTGCCAACACCAAACAGTTGAGCTGGCTCCGTCTCACACTTAGGGGAGTAATTTTTCCCCAGTGCTTCAGTTGTTGTTTATATAAATCCTTCCAGAGGGATAAAAGCTCTTGAGAATTCATTGCTTATGTGAACATGTGCTGTGGGAGAGAATGCTATTGGGAAAGGGGCCACGTTTGCTTTCTGGCCCCACCTTTGTGATAGGACAACCTACCTTTCCACGTTGGTTTGAGACACCAGATCACGTGGAAACAATGGAGTAGCACTCGGTAACGGTTCAGGGCCACGTGACTGCAAACTCATTTGATTACTACCCAGTGGCACCGAAAGGACTACCTCAGGATCCATCTGGTGTGGACCACTGATATTTGCATCTGTCCTTAAACTTTATTGTTCCCTTACCTGCCAAATAAAGTACATATAGTTCAAAAATGAAGCTCCTTCTTAACATTTTTAACTGCCTTCCTTTCTCGCTTTCTTCTTGATGTGAATGTCACCTCTGTTCTCCCTAGAAGGCAAATTGAAAGTTCAGAGCTCACTTTAGGCTTTTCTCTTTCCCAACCTCGAGGTAACCAGGTCCTGAGCATTCTTCCTTTTACATTCCTAAAATTCATCATTTTCTTTCTTTTATTTTTTTATTTTTTCCTCCATAGCCACTATTCCAGTTTGGGGCCTACCATCTCAAACTTGGGACACAGCAACAATCTCTCTGCCTTAAGTCTCTTTTCCCTTTTGCCAAGCCTCCACACGGCTATCAAATCAATCTTGATAAATGACCACTGGTTGTGGCTGCAGGCTACATTCTCCCACCTCAACATCTTCAATTGACTTCCCATCCCCACACTGTACGTAAAAAGTATTGAATCTGGCCTCAACATGCCTTCCCAGCCGTGGGCACACAGGTCTATCTGCTTGTGACACTCACTGTATTATCCTTCCTCATTCCTGCCTTCTTGCTCACACCATTTCCAAGGCCCCTGCTTCCTTCCTCTCCAAATCATACCCCATTTTCTAAGCCCAGCTCAGGACCCACCACCCCATTACGATTTCTTGGGCCCTCACTGTTCACAGTGATCTCATTTAACAAAGAAATTCTAATAGTGGAGTGTTCAAAAAGTTAATAATCAATTAACTAACTACCCCTTAATATTTTGTGTATAGTTGTCTCAGAATAAGGTTAACTTAAATAGTATCGTTTATTGAGGGCCCTGCATACTTATCCATGTTGCTAGTTTTTACTTGAAGGCAGGAATGTATAATATCCATTTGGTTTTCCCTACAGCAGTGGTTCTCAACCTTTCACCTGGGATAGAAACATCTGGAGAACATGTTAAAAATCCTCCTGGATTCCACCCCCAGAGATGCAATAAGATCTGAGTGGGACCCAAGTATCTGTTTTTCCAAGAAGTTCGAAGTGCTGCTGCTGCTGCTGCTGCTATGGCTGGGTGCTATCAAGCATCTCACGCTGTACATTAAAGCTAATCTATACTTACGGATACTCAGTAGTGCGGTTTTTCTCTTTTCTCCCATTTCAACCTCACATTCTGTCACTTCTTCCTTTTAGATTGATTTTGAAGATGTGATTGCCGAACCAGAAGGAATACACAGTTTCGATGGCATCTGGAAGGCCAGCTTCACCACCTTCACTGTGACGAAATACTGGTTTTACCGCTTGCTGTCGGCCCTCGTGGGCATCCCACTGGCCCTTCTCTGGGGCATTTACTTCGCCATTGTTTCTTTCGTGCACATCTGGGTGGTTGTACCATACATTAAGAGTTTCCTGATTGAGATTCAGTGCTTCAGCCGTATCTATTCCATCTGCATCCACACCCTCTTTGACCCACTGTTTGAGGCTACTGGCAAAATATTCAGCAATGTCCGCATCAGTGTACAGAAAGAAATATAAATGACATTTCAAGGATAGAAGTATACCTGATTCTTTTCTTTTCCTTTGAATGTTCTTGGTGCCAATATCAAGTTTTAAGTTGCTAGTACGGCAACAATATATGAGTGAATTTTCTTGGTTCATAACAAAGAAATCACTCTCTTAGTTTTCATAACTATTATGTGTCTCTTCTGAGCTATTTCATCTATTTTTTTTTTTTTGGTCTAAATTTTTAAACCCATTTAAAATGTTTTCCTTGCATTTTTATTTGCATGTGGGGTCATTGTTTTATTGCCTGAGATATGAATGAGAGAAATATGAAGAACCAGTGACCTCAACTGCCTATTGATCATTTTATGGTAAGGGAAGAATTCCGGGCTATGGCCATTTGTTGTACAGGTATGTGGCTGGTTTTAAACAAATTCTTCCCTTACCATCTGAAGTGTTAGTGGATTGCTGTCACTCATTTTAATGACCCAA
Organism: Cnephaeus nilssonii; assembly: GCF_951640355.1. Classification (NCBI taxonomy): domain Eukaryota; kingdom Metazoa; phylum Chordata; class Mammalia; order Chiroptera; family Vespertilionidae; genus Cnephaeus; species Cnephaeus nilssonii. The sequence continues at coordinate 72,269,025 of NC_137083.1, read as the reverse complement.
TGGGATCTAGTGGTATTTATCAAATTAGAAAACCTACTCTGCATTCACACAGTCTGACTGCCTTACCCTTCTGAAAATGTGAGACTCTCTGTTCCTGTTACACAGATAATGAGACTTAAGTGCCTTCCTGTTCATCATATTTTCCTTCTCAAATGGGGTCTCGCTGGTCAGTTTTCATTAAGTCAGCAACCTCTCTGGAGACCAAATTTAGAAAATCCATTACCTAGTTCTCCACACTTGTTTCTGACTCTGAGCACAGAGTCGGATGAAGTTCCTGTCTGCACTTGATCACACACCATCGTTATCCATATCGAGAATGGCCCATCTCAGCCCAATGAGATGAATTAAGGAGGACAAATGGGGCCGAGTCCTCTCTGGACTGGCAGGCGTGGAAGCCAGCTTTCCTGCCTCTTCAGCTGAATGAGGTCAGCATGTCTATTCAGCTTCGTTTTTTTCCAAGAATAATCACGCTTTTCCTGACTCCAAACTAATCCATCACTGGGTGTTTTAGTGGCCGAACATTGTGTTCCCTTTTCAGCTGATCAGGGGGCCTCCGGGGAAAGGCTCATAAAATGGAGGCCATTGTGTGAGCCGGTCAGAGTTGTTGCACACGTGACCCCTTCGAAGTAAAGCACTGGCAACCGCCTGTTGTGCTGTGACACATGGCCCCTCTACCTGCCAGGAGCTTTGGGCCTAATCCAAGCATCACTCTGCTCAGAGAGAAGATGGGGGAGGAGGCAGTAATAAAAGATTGGGATCGTTTTGCTGGAATAAATTCAAATTCTTCTAAACTCAAACTGAGGAATGTTACCTGTAAACCTGAGTCATGCCAAACGGCCTGGTACACCCGAAAGCTTTCTATTCCTCCTGCTCATATTAGATTCTGCCCTTGGGGAACTCATGTTTAACCTTCAGGTATGCTTTCACTTTTAGTTCCATACACTTGTGGGAACTCTGCTTGATGGTTTTTTGTTGGTTGGTTGGTGTTTTTTTTTTTTTTTTGCCTCTTCCAGTTTTCCTGACACTTTACTTACCAACTTGTTACTGACTTTGATGCTTTGCATTTAAAACAGACACTGGCATGGACATAGTTTTACCTTTAATCTGTGTACATACTGAAGATGTACTACACTGCATACTTTTTAAGTGTAAAGATATGTTTATCTTTATGTGAGGAAGATCACTTGGGAAATGGCTTTGTGATTCAACCTGTAAACTGTGTGTCCCAAGACATGTCTGTTCTACATATATGCTTAGTTTCCTGTGCAAATCAAATACTGGCCTGAAAGATGGCTGAACTTTTATATGCTTACTGATATGTTTTACACTTTTTTATCTGCATGGCCTGTAAAGGTTATAAGTCTACACAATAAAAATGTTTAACAGTTCTGCAGTCAGCTTTTATTATTCCGCCCCCCGCCCCCCGAAACAAATGCATACATGTCAGGGCCTGTGTGCGTGTCTGTGTAGTACATAGTGTGTGTACATGTTTGTAGGGTGTTTGTGGGAGGGGGTAGTCTGCCACTTTTCAAATATTACAGTCATTTAAGTGGAATCTTTCTCCTAAGGCCATCGCCTTTCATGAGTTACTTTAGAGAAAAGTTATAATTCATAAGAAAGATTTACATCTCCACACTGCATACTAAAAATGGATTTAGCAGTTTACCCAATGCTTTATTATATGTCATCTAATTTGAGCCCCTAATAACTTTGTGTGCTGGATATTAATATTCTCGTTTAGTAAATGATGCATTCGGGGGGTATGCCTTGAATTTTGCCCCGTCGTAACTAGAATTTCTTTAAAAGGCATATTTCAGAAACAGTTTATTTTTTGGTCTTGGGTAAGTTTAAAAACAGAGTTTCTGTATTAGTCGAGGTTCTCCAGAGAAATAGAACCAATAAAAAATGTATGTATGTAAAATGTATACAAATATGTAAGGAATAGTATGTATTTAAAGAGGTTTATTATAAGAAATTGGTTTGCACAATTTACATAGGTGAAGAAGCCCAAGATCTGCAGGATGAGTCAACACACTGGAGACTCAGTCACAGTCCAAAAGCGGGCATGCGCCAGCCCAGGGGAAGCTGACGTTTCAGTGTTAGTTCAAATGCAGCAAAAAATAAAAAAAATAAATAAAAATAAATCACAATGTTCCAGTTCAAAGTCAGTCAGGCAGGAAGAATTTCTCTTACTTAGAAAAAGATCAGCCTTTCTGTACTATTCGGTCCTTCAACTGATTGGATGAGGCCCACCCACAATAAGGAGAGAAATCTGCTTTACTCAGTCTAGTGATTTAAAAGTTAATCTCATCCAGAAACACCCGGAATAATTTTTGACCAGATATCTTGGCATCCTAGTCCACGTGCATAATTAATCGTCACAGTTTCCAAACACAATTTTGCAAAGGTGATCTAATTCCTCTCACCCAGAAATTTCTTTCATGCAGTCCCCGCTCTTCGCTGGGCTCTCAAGAAAGCACTAAGTCTGCTTATTTAGTAACCCTGTCTGGCATTTATGTTAAAAATCCATTTCTAGTATGCAGTGTGGACATGTACTTCTGACTCAGACCTTCTCTGATGCAGGTGCTGATATTTAAATGTCTGGATTATAAATTATAATTCGTATTTATAAAATTGGGAGTGGAGAGGAGAGGTAAAGAAGGACACTTAACATAACACAAGAGAGTGAATGGCAATCTTATGAAAAAAATGTATTAATAATCTATAATAATAAAAGCATAATATGCTAATTAGACTGGACAGCTGGACGACCTTCCAGACAAAGCCAGGGCTGTGAGGGACAAGCCCCTTGCACGAATTTCGTGCATTGGGCCTTTAGTGAGATAATAAAAATCAAAGCAATGAGATATAATTTTTGCCTAAGGTTTCAGTGAACAAAAATAAAAATAATACCCAGATTGGTGAGGGTGCAGGGAAGCAGGCACATTCATTAGTGCTTTGGTGAGTACAATTGTGCAAGTCTTCTGGAGAACAATTAAATGTACACATGATGGATCCAACAATGTCACTTACTAAAAATAACAGAGGCATACGAAGGTTCATCATCAGGGATGCTCATTAGTTGATTGTCAATAGTAGGAAATATTGGAAACAACATATTCAGAAATATGGAAACAGTTAAATAAAGGATGGTATATACATTTAATAAACTACTAAATAGGCTTTTAAATGTTTTTATGTAGTAGAATATTTAATGGCATAGGAATATGTTTATTTTTACATGTTTTTTAATTTATCTTTATTATTGAAAGTATTATAGATGTCCCTTTTGTTTATTTCCCATTGATCCCCTATACCCCACACCTGCCCCTCCCAGGCCTTCACCACTATATTGTCTGTGTCCATGGGTTTATGTTATAATGTTAACTTTAAAAGTAAAGTTAAAAATTGTATGTGAAATATGCTGCTACTTTTTTGTTTAAAAACAAATGGAGGGGGGAGGAATCATTATATCATTTCCAAGAGCCCAACAGGCACTTTCTAGGCGCTATGTCATTTATACAAGATTTCAAACTGGAATTGCTGTTCTAATTTTACAAATGAGATACAGACTTAGAGATCACCAGTTACATACAATAAACATTGGAGCTCTTATTTAATCCAGGTGAGTCTGAGACTAAAGCCCCGATCCTTCCTCTTCTCGATCCTCCTGCCCAGTGATTTCTGAGCCCTAAGCTTGCCTCTTCTTCTTAAGGCTTCCTTTTCCTACTGGCTTGTGGAATCATAATCAGCAAGTACTGTGAGCAGAATTAGAATAAACTTTAGCAATAGTTACATAATAGTTAAAACAGAATAATATCTGCATGCCAAGCATTATTCTATATACTTTAATATATTTGTTCATTTAATCTTCCCAATAACCCTATGTGGCATGTATTATTGTGCCGGGCCAGCACAGCCAAGGGTTCAGTGAACCTGAGTGGGGGTGGCGAAGGATTGAAGAAAAGATAGACAAAGAGAATAAGCTGGGTCTACGTGGATCTCCTGTGTATGGTTAAGGCCACAGAGAAAGATCCAGATGGCCAGCTGAGCCTTTATTTTATAGCCAGAGGTAAACAAGGTAGTGGTCACCATAGTTACAATGTTCTTGTGAGTTTTACTTGTTTGGCAGCACTTGTTGCACCTCCCACAGCCCATTAGCTACCCAAATAGGATCTAGGGAGAGTCATAAGGTCAAGCTTAATTATGCTAAGAGGGCTGGGCCCTCTAAGCTGGGACTTGTCAACCGGTCAGTCTGAGGCATTAGGACAATTAGGCACAGAGAAGTCAAATAATTTGCCCAAGGTCACACAGCCAGTAATTGACCTGGAGACTGGCTCAGAGTCTGGAATCTGAACCATAGCAATCAACAACAGAATTACTATTAATGCCAACAACCAGAAAGCAAGTTGTGTCTCTACTGAGAACAACTAATGCAAATTAAAACATTTTACATTTAAAATATAAAAAATCAAATTTCTCTCACAGATTAACCCAAATTTTGATATAAAAATTTAAATATAATTTTTAAAACATAAAATGTGTTTTTGTAATAGTGTACATTCAATCACATTTTAGTTTAATGACTTTTGGGACAATAAAATGACCAAGTGACAACTTAATGTACAGACTTCAGGACAGACATTTCAATCATGGAAAGAAACAAAATAATAAGATGGCAGGATGGCAGCTGAGTGGGTGGATGTTATACTCACCTCTTCCCAGGACAAAAGGAGAATTACAACAGAAACACAGAGCAAGCAAACTAAATAACAAACTGAAGACTAGCTGAAAAGAAGCTTTATAACCAAGGATTTACAGAAGAAAACACATCAAGACTGGTAGGAAAGGTGGAAGTGGGAAAAGGGCTGGCCCTTCTCCCACGGGTGGGGGTGGGGAGGGCTGGGGACAGGGGGCTGAGATTCTGGAGGGATATCTCAGCTGTGTGTGGGGGGGGAGGGAGGGGGGGTTCCCACCAAGCCAGGCTCCCCAACCCAAAGCACCAGAGATAGAAAGAAGCACCCACGTAACATCTGGCTATGAAAATCAGCAGGGAGTCTGTCCGCCAGAGAGAGACAGGAGTCTGCTAGAGACACAGGCGCCCTACTGAAGGGCCAGTACACAAAACCTCATCTGAAGCCACTCGCCCTGAGCTCCAGGGGAAGGAGGGCAGAGTGGACTACAGCTGTGTGAGGAGAGTTAAAAAAATAAAATTGTTGGATGGTTAGATGGATGGATGAATGGATTGATGGTCAGACTATACTAGAAACTACGAAGTCATGAAGTGACAAATTCCTGCTTTAGCACTAAGAGTGTCATGAAGAAAGTCACCAACCCATTCTGAAATAAATCACAGCATTAGCAACAACATACTTGCCATTTTTTTCCCACTTCACCTTATTTTTCCATGATGTTTTTCCCCCATCAAAACCTTCTGTATAGTACCCATTTGAATATTTTTATATGTCAAAACATGTGTTTCCCCAATAAAAACTTTAGCAAAGACTACCATGGATATTTGACATACATATTTTTTTTTACTTGAATGATAGCAACCACATGTTAATACAGTTATTAAGAGGGAAAATGATTTCCCAGCAGCTGCTGGGTTCACCAGTTCCACTATGTGATGAGTCACTCAAACTTCCACAGTTAAACGTTACAAGTGAGGAAGAAGGAGGTTTTTATTGTGATGAGAGAGGAGTGGGAAGAGTTAGACCTGGCAAAGTGAATAAAATCAACTGGAATGAGAATTTGATGCTATAGAAAGCTAAATAATTTGTATGTCAAATGAAAAAACAAACAAAGAAAAAAATCACTGTACACCTTCCTAGTACTTTAACAGAACAACTGGAGAAAAAAAAAAAAAAACACCATGTGAAAAGTGGCATAGAGGGTGGGGCATTTGCAACAGGAAGAAGGCAATCATTTTTGTTGTTATTGTTTTAGTATAAAAGGCAACAGCTGCTAGTCCGAGCTACTCTGTGAATGGGTAACAAAGAAACCTCCTCGCCTTCATTTTTACTAATATGATGACAACTATTAATGAGATGATCCGAGGCATTAGTCAAAACGCTTTTTGGAAGGCTATTTCTTAAATCCTTCGTCACATTGCACAGCCTCTTAGAAAAGGTCGGATGTGGTTAGCTGCCAACTCTACCACAGGAAGCTCTGTCCACTGCACAGCACTGGTGAGTGTCCCGTGAAGCGCACAGCACAGTGTTCACACTGACGGCTCCCATTTGGCTTGACACTGACTGCATTTTCACCACGATTTTGTTCTTTGCTTCACTGCATTCATGTTGCCCTCAAAATAAAAATAGCTTTAATTTACTAAGCACACACCTTATGCCAAGCTGTGTGCTAAGCATCTTACAGATAATACTCCTAACAACAGCCCTATGATTTACGTGTAATTATCTAAATCAAATGAACACCATTATTCTGTTTTCAGATCAGAAAATAGAAGCTTAGAGGAGTTAAGTAACTTAAGGTTAACCAGCAAGTTTAACATCCATGACTACTAGTATTAGCTCCAAAGCTCTTGTTTATGAAGAAACTCACTATGCTCTTGAGAGAAATTGAAAATGTGGAACATCTGAAAGGTTTACAAAAGCATTGTTTGTCATTCAGGAGAAAAAAACACACCCAGTAAATGGTAAAAAGCCATGCATGCAAATAATGTATTCCTTATCCAAGGTTCTTTTCACAGAGTTGTTCACTTTATTCCTTCAACAGGTGTTTATGGAGCAACTATTTGGCATAGTAGAGAAAAGAAAAGTGGGTAAGACAAAGATGGGTAAGACAAAGGCCTTTGTCTTCAGGAAGCTCCGGGAAGCATCAATGAAGGCAACTCCAGGAAAGGGTTAATAAAAACTATTGACAATAAATGTTATGGTTTTATTATAGCAGCTTTAAAACTATGCCCTGTGGAAACTAAAAGTGGCCCTGGCTGGTGTAGCTCAGTTGGCTGGGCATAGTCCCATGCACCTAAAGGATATTGGTTCGACTCCCAGTCAGGGCACATGCCTGAGTTGAGGGCTCAATCCCCAGTAAGGGGTGTGCAGGAAGCAACCGATCAACATCACCAGGATGCTCGCTTGCGCTCTCTCTCTCGCTCTCTCTCTCTCTCTCTCTCTCTCTCTCTCTCTCCCTCTTCCTCTCCCTCTCCCTTCCTATCTCTCTAAAAGTCAATAAAAAATATTTAAAACAAAAAAAGAAACCCAAAATAATAACTAACTCCCCTAAAACACAGAGATGGGCTAGGGGCAGAGATGAGAAAAATAGCATCTACCACTTTCCTTCAAACAGACAAGCCCCATTTTAATCGCTTTTCATATTAATTTTCATCATCATTTTGTCTTTGACTATATAGTTCCATCATTAAGAAAACTTTAAAACCATTGATCGATAAAATAAAAAAAAAACATTGAGTGAATTGGTGAAATAAATGCATATTTTATACCAACTTAGATCTTAAATGAAATGTCACTGCTTGCTTTTGTGATTGTCACTCAAATATGTTCCAATAGTGTTTTGGAAGATGCATTCTCAACTGAGATAACCAAACTCAGAAAATATTTATAAAAACCATGAATAAATACCAATTAAAATATATAATAGCTTTGCAAACTCAAGCTTCAGTTCTAACAGTAATGAGTAATAATTTGAGTGGAATGAGTAGGAAAAAATTAGTAATGTCATTTTTATTCCTGTGGAGGAAATAATTTAACAGTAAAGTTTTGGGCATTAGGAAAAATATCCAGATGATGTCAAATATTGCTCAAGGCAATTTAAAAATAGAATATAACCCTTCAGTATCTACATTGGGCTAGGACAATTTCTTTAGATCTTTCACCCTCAATCTTAAACAATAATAAATGTAAATAACAAGCCATCCTATAGAAAAAACAATTTTTTTTTTAACTTAGAGGCAGGAACCTGTAATTAAGTCCTCAGCCAAACTCAGAACCATCTGTATAACCTTGAATAAGTTTCATAACTACATATATTCACTTAAACTAGCTACCATAACACCTCCTACCTCATTAGATTGTGGTTCAAATGAAAATGTGAAAATGCCTAAAACAGAGCCACATCTGGTGGGAATTATAGGGGGGATAGATGGTGATTGAAGGAGACTTGAATTGTAGGTGGTAAACACACAACACAATATGTAGATGATATATTATAAAACTATACACCTGAAACCTATATAGTTTTATTAACCAATGTCACCCCAATAAATTCAATGAGAAAGAAAAAAAATCTATAATAATAAAAGCATAATATGCTAATTAAACTGGACATCCTTCCGGACGAACTTCCAGACAAAGCCGGGCCTGTGAGGGAAGCCCGGGTCCCGGGTGCCAGAGGGAAGCCGGTGCCGGCAGCCAGGGGAAGGAAGGCCTACTCTTGCACGAATTTCATGCATTGGACCTCTAGTTAATTAATAAAATACAATAATCTTAAAAAATAAAGTTACAGACAGCCCATTACTCCATCACCCTGTCATTCTCCTTAGTGCCTCTGCGTTACTGTCCTGCTCTTCATAACACATTTAAGCCATTCTCTAGTGTGTCTTCATAGACCATATTTCTATTTATGCTCATCCATGTGGACTGAGTCACAATGCCAGAACATTTGTCCCAGACCCTGAGCACCTACCCAGGGCCCAGGCAACATCTTCTCCTAATTTGTTGTATTGGCCAAGAAATCCTGACTTAGTTTCCACCTTGGATCTCCTGAGATCACTTTGGCTTCTGCTGAGACTGAAACCCATTTGGGTTCAGAGCATTTGGCTGTGATCTTCACCCTGCAGCCCTGCATGGCTCTTCTAAGCCTTCTCTCCCATCCACAGGGGCCTGAGCCCTATTCTCCATGTCTCTGCCACTCGCCTCCTCAAACTAAACCTATACTCTTAGAAGCAGACACAGCTTACCATCTTACTCCAAGACGCCCCATTGCTTGAAGACCAGCATCTGCGCTGAACCCACCAGATCCCTGACATCAACACCAGCCCTACTGGAGAGTGGACTTCGGTCACTGGGGCAGAGACTGGCTAGTTTGTACAAAAAACTCATTTCTCTTCCCTCCTGGACATACAATTAGACTACATTTCCCAGCCTTTCTTGCATGGCCATGTGACTCAGATCTGGCACTGGAATTTGGGCAGAAATTAGATGCTTTGTTTCCAGGTCTGAGTCATAATTACCTCCCATGTGTTTCTCCATCTGTTGGCTGGATGTCTAGACCATGGGCATCTATGAAAACCATGTGTTCAAATGGCAAAGCATCTCTCAGCTTGGATCCTCCAAAGACTGTGTAGAGGAAAATGCCATGCCCCACCCCAATCTCCAACACTAATGGACACTTAAATGAGTAAAAGCTGAGCTATTAAGATTTCAGGATGTATCTGTTACAGCAACGGCACTTACATTAACCAATGTAGCCACCATGACAAAGGCGAGGCTTGCCTCCAAGTTGACTCCCCGGGTGTCTGCACCCTGTCTCTCACTTGCAGTTGTGGAGGTCCCAGCTTTCTTGACTTCCTAAGGGTGTGCAGATGGGTAGGAGACACCATCAAGAAAATGTTTCTCAAGGGAAAAACTTCGACTTTTCCGTGGTTTGTAATCAGAATTTTCCATGGTCACAGTGAGTCAGAGGCAAAGCAAAGATTCCTGTTCTCCCTCTGCAGGGCTATCTCTCTAATGCAAAATGGGGTCTAGAATCTGTGCTTAGGGGAGTGGGGGAACCAATCACAAGAAAGGTCATGAAACCAGGATCCTACCTTCCAACATAGAACATTGAGGAGACATTAAGCCCACCAACCTCCAACAAGTAAGGAAGTTTAAAATCAGCTGGACATGCCCTGCTGGTGTGGCTCAGTGGTTGAATGTCGACCCATGAATCAAGAGATTGCTGCTTTGATTCCTGGTGGGAACTCACGCCCAAGTGGCAGGCTTGATCCCCAGTAGGGGGCATGCAGGAGGCAGCCGATCGATGATTCTCTCTCAAATGGATGTTTCTCTCTCTCTCCCTCTCCCTCTCCCTTCTCTCTCTGAAATCAATAAAAACATACAAGAAGAAAACCCTTTGAAATCAGCTGGATAATCCCTTTTTAGTTTAAATATAGGACTGTTCTCTAACCCAGCCAAGTGACTTTATCTCATCAGTATTTTCTTGCCATTAAAAATGCACCATCCTCATTGTTCCATCTGTAAACTGCCTTGTCCAATCCCTTTGTACAAAGAAACAAATTAAAAAGTACCACCCTATGGTGTCACCACACTTAGCAGCTAAGTGCTGCCATCCAAATGCATAGCAAATTAGTTTAAAAACTGGAAAAAACATGTCTTAACAGGATGTCTTGAGGTTCCCTACTCTGTGCTTGGTCACCACAGCCAGCTTGCTTCCTCCAGTGGATAGTTCACGTAGCTCCCGCAGGGAATTTAGGAACTGCTTCCTCGGCTCTGCCCTGAGGAGAAACATTCCTCAGAGTAGTGCAAAAGGCACAAGGCCGAGAAAGGGGAGGAGGCTCATGACATGGAGCAGGCCTCTGTCTGCAGAGAAATGGCCGGGCCTGGGAGGCCTTGCAGGCCCTATATATAGCTCACCCTGTGACATCTTTGCACCTCAGCGTCATCTCTCACGCTAGCAAAGTTCTGTGAGACCAAATGTTTTACTCATTGTAGCTAGGCTCTGACTCACTAGTTTAAAAAAAATATATCTTTTTGAGAACAATAAGACCCATGGGGACAAGAGAGTTCCAAAAAGTAATAATAATAAAGGAAACAGTTGAGCATTACTGCAGGCTAAATAAAAATATGAAGGTCCTGGAAAACTTTTCCAGAAGGCTTCCACTAAGTTATTTATTTATTTATTTTTTTGCCAGAGCACAAATCCAAATTGAACCAAGCACTAGTTTATAATGTCCAATGTGTTCTGAAAAACACAAGCCCATTTTTATAATGAGTGTTTGCCAAACGAAAATGTGAGTGCCGACTACAGACCAGCACTGTCTCGCCGCCTTTGAGGGGCTGACTCAAATTGCAGAGGCACCACATTCAAGTGGTGGCCTGTTTTGGTTTGGTCTTGAAAATACCTTAGAGACAAATTGAATATTTTTTAACTAATTATCTTCTAAATCTGTGAATAACTTAAGACAGGGGTTGGCAAGCTTTTTCTGAGCCAGATAGTTAATATTTTTAGGCTTTGCAGAACATATGGTCTTTGTCCCAGCTAGTCAACTTTGTCATTCCACACATTGACTGTGTTCCAATAAAACTCAATTTATTAGAAAAAAGTGGGTGGCGTGGCCATAGTTTGCTGACCCCGGACTTAGTGGCCAGAGCCAGTGTTGGGGAGGCCAGGCTCTCAGACCCTATCCAAGGCTTCCCCCTGTCCTATGGCCAGAGGTGTCCCCATACCCCAGCTGAGCAGTCTGTTTCAAAAACCCTCTCCTGGCCAAGGAACACCAAGCAAGAGTCAATGAATCTTTCCCTGGGTTTCTATCAGCCCCACAGGATTATTAACTCAAACTCTATTTAGGAAACAGAAAGTTACTATAAATCTAAAAATGTCTCTTTTCGCCGAAACCGGTTTGGCTCAGTGGATAGAGCGTCGGCCTGCGGACTCAAGGGTCCCAGGTTCGATTCCGGTCAAGGGCATGTACCTTGGTTGCGGGTACATCCCCAGTAGGGGGTGTGCAAGAGGCAGCTGATTGATGTTTCTCTCTCATCGATGTTTCTAACTCTCTATCCCTCTCTCTTCCTCTCTGTAAAAAATCAATAAAATATATTTAAAAAATAAATAAATAAAAATGTCTCTTTTCATAGGGCAAAAAGCATGGAGTTGGGTGAGAAAGAAGAAAAGTCTTTTTTTTTTTTTTTTTTTTTTTTTTTTTAGGTCAGGATAACTTTTATAAGACAAGAATTTTGGAAGAGACCAGGACCTGATTTTGATCCAGCCCAGTTGTGAAGGGCAGGTACAGAGAGTTGAGCACAGCAAGCCTCATATGTAAGTAAACATGACAGCAGCGGAAGATGTCAAAAGACAATAAGCAGGACAGTGGCATTTCTAACCCTATCTGACCACCTGCAATCAGTACCAGTAGAAGTGAGCAACAGCCTGGGGCTATGTCCATGGCGATCACTTGAGTACCTTTTCTCATCTCTCTATCCTTGCTCTCAGTCCTACTTCCCCAGCTCTTCCTATCGTCTGAAGGTAGAATTGAGTAGCTATTAGAAAAGTGGGCTTTAGTGCAGTGCTTCTGACCCCCAGGTGGGACTTCTGATCAAGACAGCAGAACCAGCAAATGCTGTGCTCACCTCCACCCATGACCACAACGTTATGACTAAAGTATAGAACAAGTCCCCTTGAGAACGACCTGAAGACTAGCTAATAGAATTCCTGTAACTAAGGATATAAAGAAGAAGCCAGAAGACTGGTAGGAGGGCTGACGATGTGACAGGGTTTCCCCCCACACATGTGTGGCAGTTGAGAATCAGGAGGACTATCTGGGCAGCACAGGTTCCCACTGAGAAGTGAGGAATCCTAGACCCACACTAGGCTCACCAGCCATAGCACCAGTACTGTAAAGAGGAGTCCCACAACATCTGGTTGTGAAAATCAGTAGGGACAATCCAGGTGAGACAGAGAACTGCTGTAGATCCAGGTGTCCTCCTAAAGAGGTTGAGCACAGTCTTACTTCTTCACAAACACTCGCCCTAAGTTCCAGAGAAGGAACAGTATCTTGAAAAGCACCAGGGACATGTGGGGACGAGCTGAATTGTCTGGCTTCAGTGAGAGGGCTGGAGGGGCAGCCCTCCAGGGGACTAAGGTCCTGGCAGGTGCCAGTGTTCCTTTGTTGAGGCGTACCCCACACAGCCTGCAAGTGCAGGTGGGCACGAGGTCTGAGTTTCCATTAACCTGGCTAACACTGATTGCCCCACCCTGGTGATTCCAAGACCCTGCCCCACCAATTCACAAACCTCTTTTGGAGGCTAAATCACACAAGCAGCCAGCCTGGGCCTGCACTGTGACCTTTCCTAAACTCTCTAAAAGGTCCACAAACCCCACCTCTTGCTAAGTGGCCCCAAGCCAATCTCACAGCAAAACCACTGCCAGCACAGGCTGCTAATAACTGCAGATCACTTTATAGCTCCTACCATGTGGCCCCGGGCCGGACAATGGTAGGGGCTGACGTTGACCAGCACTGGAACCACTCCCGAGAGGCCCCAGAACCAACATACCTAGTGGCCCGTTTCAGACCACACCAGAACAGCACCCAATTAGCACCACAAATAACACACCCAAGCAAATCCTGCTCCCTGGTATCAGGCCCTGCACAACAGCTTACGTGCTATAGTCATGGCCAGTTCTCACAGACAGTCAGCCAGAGGGCCAACCCCACCCACTGATGTGCCAACAGCAATCCAGACTCAGCTACACAGTAGGGCACACACAAGCCACACAAGGACACCCCTGGAGTACTCCGCTCAGGTGACCAGGAAGACTGTGCCACTGGGTCCCACAGGACACCTGCTACATAAGGCCACTCTACCAAGATCAAAAGACACGTGTGGTAGCATGTGTCAGAATTTCTTCCTTTTTAAGGCTGAATGCTATTCTATTACGTGTATCTGTTACCAAATCCTAGGTCAGCTGCCTGCTGCCAATATGTGTGAGACAGGTGCTGGTGAGGAGAGAGGTTTATTCATGTTCTGGTGACCTGAGAAGATGGCAGACTCCCGTCCCAAAGCCCATCTTAACATCAAGGTCAAGCCAGTGATTCTTGGGTAGAAGTAAGGGGATGCAGACAGGTATGCTGTCTTCTTGGTGGTCCCAATATAGATGTTTAATGTCAGCATTCTGGAACTAGCCAGCATTAGATGAATTTCTGTAGTTGGATGATTTGTGCCAGCAGGAATCGTGTGATCAGGCAATTTCTTGTTCATATGGGAACTGGAACTCTGAATCCTGCAATGTGCTTGTAAACAAACTTAGTATAAAATTTCCCTTTTATGAGTTTTGGTTGTGTTCGTGCATTTTATTCTGGTTCTTGTTTTATAGTTAGTTGGAATAATATAAAATTTTCATATTTTATTGCAAGAACCTAGATGACTCAAGTTAATACAGCCAAACCTTGGTTCTCATCTCGAACAATTTGGTTCTTGACGAAGTTGTTCATGGGAAAAAATGTCTCGGTTGTCAAACAAAAGAATCTGACAACCCTTTCATGCTGATACCTGTGTGATTAGTCACATGTCTCTCAGGCAACAACAAAAAAAAGGAGAGAATGTGAGAGTATGAGTCAGTTTACTTGTTAACATCTCAGGAAATTATGCTGTGAATATTTTCATGCTTTTTTACTTTTGTTGCTTCTTCTTATTATTAAATATGTACAGTAAGTCACCATGGGTCCCAAGAAGGTCAGTGTGGCAGCAAAGTGAAAAGAAAAGTTGTGACAACAATGATAGAGCTTTAAAAAGAAACAATTGCCAAGTATGATAAAGGTGTTCATGTGTCTGATCTTGCCACCTAGTATGGCATGGCAAAATAAAAAATTAGCACCATTTTAAAACATCAAGAAGCCATCAGGAGTGCGGATGTTGCTCAGAGTATGAACGTGCTCATGAAATAACAACCACAGGCAATTGAGAAAGGTTAAAATAGAGAATCATTTGGGCATCTGAAACAGATTAATTCAATGTACATTATTTCTAATGGGGGAAAAATGGTTTGGTTTTCGAACAAATCACTTCTCGAACAGCCTTCCAGAATGAATGAAGTTCGAGAATCAAGTTTCCACTTGATTCTTCTAGTTTTTCCTGAAGTTAACATAGTTTGTCCTATGTGGTTTAAAATATCTTTCTGCTATAACTAAATTCATGTTAGGATCCCCTTTACCTCTATATTCTAACCGAGGTTATTATTATTAGTCCTATACAAGTTAAAGACAAGTATCACGTTGATCTCACATATATGTGGAATCTAGTGAATAAAATAAACTGATGAACAAAACAGATCCAGAGACATTGAAACATGCAACAGAGTGACGTATTTCAGACAGAGGTGGGGAC
This sequence comes from Cnephaeus nilssonii, assembly GCF_951640355.1. Lineage (NCBI taxonomy): Eukaryota > Metazoa > Chordata > Mammalia > Chiroptera > Vespertilionidae > Cnephaeus > Cnephaeus nilssonii. Next base: position 72,253,942 of record NC_137083.1, on the reverse strand, counting down.
AAGAAGAGATTAAACAAAGAACTTATCTATATATATAAAACCCTAATATGCAAATAGATGGAACGGTGGAACAACTGAACAACAGAACAACCGGTTGCTATGACATGCACTGACGACCAGGGGGCATGCGCAGAACATGGTGGGCATCGGCAGCAGGCAGCAGAGTGTGGAACATGGCAGGCATCGGCTGCAGCAGGATTGTGGAGCAGGTGAGTGAGGGCGCGAGACCAAGGCAGGGCACCAGTCACTGTCATCGGGGCGAGCCTCTGGTGGTTACTGAAAATTCCTTACTCCCGCAGTCCTGCCAGGTGCTTGCACCTGCTGCCAGTGCCTGCACCTGCTGCCGGTGCCAGCCCTGCTTGCACCCACTGCTGGCGCCAGCACCGGCCCTGATTGCTCAGTGCTGTCAGCAGGTGTGAGCGGCAGCTGCCGACCCTGATCGCCCCTCAGGGTTTCTCCACTTCCCCTTGCTCCTGAGGGGCAATCGGGGCCAGCAGCCGCCACTCGCACCCGCTGCTGGAGCCAGCCCCAGTCGTTCCGCGCTGTCTGTGGGTGCGAGCGGGGCCGGCACCATCAGCATGTGGGAGCAGCAGCGGCAGGAGCAGGGCTTCCAGCAGACAGGGGACTGGAGGCCACGGCGGGAGGGGCCAAGCGGGGGCACAGAGGATGGGCCAAGACCCGCCCCTGTGCCCACTGTAGCCTTGAGGCCCACAGTTCAAGGTACACGAATTCTTGCACTGGGCCCCTAGTATGCATATATGCATAGTTATGAACAAACAATAGTGCAGGGAAGGCTGGAGAGGGTAGAGAGGGTCCAGTGGGGGGATTCAACAGTAAAGTTTTCACTTTCAACAGTAAAGTTTTAAAAAGAAAGGAAATGAACATAGTCTCTCAAAGAGCTATCAGCATTCCCACGTTCATTGCAGAATTATGCACAATAGCCATAATATGAAAACAATCTAAATGTCCATCAATGGATGAATGGATAAAGAAAATGTATAAACATACTACAGAATATTATTCAGCCTCAATAAATGGAAATTCTACCATTTGTGACAACATGGATGAAACTGGGGGACAACATTATGATAAGTGAAATAAGCCAGATACTGACAGACATGTATTGTATGATTCATTACAGATGGAATCTAATAAAAAACCAAAACTCAGAAACAGAGAGTAAACGGTGGTCTCACCAGAGGCTGCAGGAAGTGAGTCATGGGGAGGTGTTGTTTAATGGACACAGAGTTTCCATTTTGCAAGATGAAAAATATTCTGGAGATGGATGATGGCGATGATTGTACAAGTTTATGAATACATTTAATACCTCTGAACTGTACACTTAAAATGGTTAAGACAGTAAATCTTACGTTATGTGGATTTTACCACAATAAAAAAAAATAGAGAAAAAATAAAACAATTCAAATAAGTAAGTAAATAAAAATGCAGTATATGATCATGGTTACATATATACCAGACATTGTTTATTCACCCAAGTTTTAAAAGCATTTGGATCACTTCCACCTTTTGGCCATTGTTAATACTGCTGCTATGAAAACGAGTGTACAAATATCTCTTCAAAACCCTGCTTTCAAGTCCTTTGGATAAACATGCAGCGTGGAATTTCTTGATCTCTTCTTAAGCTCCTATCCTGACCTCCAGACCTCCGTATGGTGGGCCACATAGACTCCACGGCTTTTCTCAGGGTGGCAAGAGCTGGCTACCCCTTCTGCGGACAAGCTCTCCCCTGCTCTCTCTTACCATGGTTGGTTGTACTTGCTGCCTTGTTGTATCTTCACACTTTTAGTCTTGGGATAGTCCAATAATTTCCTATGCACGATCATTCATTCACTGATCGAATAAATATTTACTAGGAGGCTGAGACATGAAGACTGAGACTATGCTGGCCTGGTGGAAAGTGGAGGGGAGAAGAGCCTTTGGAATCAAGCTAATGGCATGTGGGAAGACTTAACCTTGAGTCATCTCCTCTCACTTTCCCTGATTTTTACTGCCTGCTCTTCTCCATCAGGCCGCACTCCCCTTGGCTTCCAACAGAATCCGTGACCTCTCCGAGTACCTCCCTGATTCTTTGACCAGGAGCGGTTCTCCTCCACCTTCCTCCCACTCAGGGCAGCCTCCCCGCCTCCAGCAGCTTCACACTTGCTTGTTTCACAACAGACCTCGGAATGCACTGACACCTGGAAGCAGTGATTTCTTTCTCTGTGCTCTCCAGTGGACAAGGATAGGTTCTTTCCCCTGCCTGGGTCTTTTGAGATAGAAACAAACCACTGCCCAGGCAAAGGTCCCTCCCCCAGCCCCCATATTTCCCCTTCAACAGATCAGATTGGCCGTTTGTGTAACAGCCACTTTGCAGTATTTAACATTGACACAAATTCCTACAATCACTCATCAGTTGTTTCTTCAACAGAGAGATGACACTTTCTAAGAACAAAGCATCCCCTGGTATGTTGCTGGTCACATTTGAAGGGCAGCATCTCAGCTGCAAATCACATCCTCCAGTCTGCTCCTCTTTAAAACACTAAGAAAACGGACAGAAAATTGGTTCATTGCTTTGATCAATCAGGGCTTGTGGATGTTTTAAGTTAATCATTTCTTTTATTTTATTGTGCCAAAATCTTTTTCAAGTAACCTGAACCAAAAGGCAAATATATGTTCCATTTATATTGGTTCTTTAAAGACAAAATTAAGAGCAAAATAGCTTAACATTGTGTTTCACATCACTATGTGAGACTTTATCAAAGTTTCCAAAATGCAGATTAAAAAAAAGAGTAACTGCTCTTAGGATTTAAGACAATGTTCTGTGGATCATAGTGCATGTACTGCCATCTACTGGACACTTAGGATATACAATAGTTAAACTACTAGTATTTAATAACAAAAGCAGGATTGTAGAAGAAAATTATGATACAGATGTAATTTTTATAATAAAGAAAAGAATCTGGATGGATGCATAGAATAAATCAATGTGATATTCAGTACAGCAATATTCTTTCTGGAAATACTACTAAGGATTTTTCATTTTAATCTGCAGAGAATAATGTTTGTTTTCCACTCTGGTGAATATAGAAACATGGCATTCATGCTAGCAAAAGAATTTTCAAACTTGATATGGTCAGAGAAAAGAGATAACTCATATTATGCTCCCTGTGGTATATTAAAGGTAGATATGTGAAACTCCTTCTTCCAAAATGTTGCAGCATAGGACAATCTATCTAATCACATTCTAAAAATAAGTACAATAAATTATGCACATGTATACAATTATGCGTTTACAGAAGCTTGTTGGTTTTTAAGGAACTGAACTCAATTACAGTCACAATGCTGAACTTTTCATGAGTAAAGTTCAATCTTCATTTCAGAAGGCAGTTCAGTGTTTTATAGTGCCCTGCAGTCATTACGGAAAACAATAATTACCTTTATACAGTGTTGTAAACAATACACTCTATTGAGCTTTGACCTATTGTTTCTCAGGAGAGATAAGTGCTGTTCTTTGATTGGGTGACAGAAACACACATGGGTTTTGCATTTTTAATGTACAAAGTAACTCGTTCTGATTATTTGACATACATATGGGAGTGACAAGGCTTTTGCATAGTACTTTTAAAATAAAGCAGAAATTAGGAGTAGAATAGGCGTAGGTGAGGAAAAGATAAAATTCATTACAGGTATTAAAACCAACCTTTATAAGTCACCTGTCATTTTTCTACTCATTCTGGGCCAGATCCCCTATGCATATGCACCTTGCTGAGTGAGGCCTTTTCAACACCAAAATACTAAAAAATTGCTTTCAGTCACCTTACATTTTAGAGAGATGTGATGTGTATGAATGTATATGTAACTAGTAATTGTGTGTGAACATGTCTGTGTATATGTACGTGAGTGTATATACTGTATGTGTGTGTGTTGTTGTTGTTGTTGGAAGAGTTGTTTATCTGGCAATAGGGGTTAAATGGAAAGTGTCTTCTACGTTGCCAAGAAATCAAGACAAATTATGTGCTAATAAAAGAGACTAGCGGGTTTAATTTTAACTGCAAGAGAACAAAAGAAAGTATACCTAAAGCCCTAGCTGGTTTGGCTCAGTGGATAGAGCGTCAGGCTGCGGACTGAAGGGTCCTGGGCTCCATTCTGGTCAAGAGCACATGCCCAAGTTGCTCAATCCCCAGTAGGGGGCGTGTAGGAGGCAGCTGATCAATGACTTTTCTCTGATCATTGATGTTTCTCTCTCTCCCCTCTTCCTTCCTCTCTAAAATCAATAAAAATATATTTTAAAAAAATGAAAATATACCTAATAATAAATAATTTGGAAGGAATAAAATGGAATGAGGTTTCTATCAAAAATCCTTGAGTTTTCAGGGTAGACTTTAAGAAAGCTAAAATTTAAGTTAAATACAATTGAAAGAACTTGTCTAAGCATTTATTTTTTTAGACAGCATAATAAATAGAAAAATAAATGTATTTCAGTATCTTATGAGACTCCTGGCTCTTTCTTTTTTAACCAAACTCTCAAATGTACAAAATTAACTTACAAAAATAATTGTGAGGGTTAGGCTTTGAATAAGTCATTAAAATTCTCTTTTAGTTCCTTGTTATAACTGTAACATCAGTTTTGGGGTTTATTTTAGCAAAAAAAAATAATAACAACCATGCTTCTTTAATTAATAAGTGTTTGTTTTTATTTGCTAGTTTATTCAGTGAACAACATATTCCAAACTTCAAAATAGAGCTTGCATATACATCTGTTAAAAGATATCTCATAGGGTGCTAAAATTTGAAAAGACCAAAAATAAATAAGATCTTCACAATTTAACAAAGATAACTCTCAGACAGACTCGAAGAAGAAAACAAACTTAACAAAAGTCACAGGAGCTAGTCAGGTCCAAGACTAGAGCCCAGCCTCCTGACTGTAAGTCCCACTGTTTAACTTAAATACCAAAGAGTAAGTTATATCTATCCTGAGACTATGCCATAACCTGAATAAATCTCACAGAGTATGTACGAAAATGAAGTGGAAGTTTTAAAATGGAGACTCGCTTAACATGCTTTGTGAAAATTTAGCAGTACTCAAAACTAACACTAGGTGTCAGATCATTAGATTTGAAAAGTTAAGCCTGATGAACACAGTTTTTGTTTGATATATAGATATATATATATATATCTTCCTAAATTCTTTGCAAAATTGCATTGCATGGTAAGGGAGTTTTGCTTGTCTTGGTTGTCCCTGTGGACTGGGGCAATATAATCAGGCAGCCCCTACTTCTGATCTGTGTTCTAAGAAGAGAATAATATTTGCTTTTCATAAGTCTAAGTCAATTTTTGTTAAGTATTTGGGACTTTTTAAATTGTTTTTTTTCTATGCATTTTCAAAACCAAAATAGTCCATACCACTTAACTGTAAAGATACAGAAAGGGGCATTCTACTTCATCTTACAATGTGTGCTTAACATCTGAAAGCGACATAGCTCTGGTGCAAATGTAAAAGCCTTTCCTTTAGCTAACTTAAGTGAAAGACACAAATATCAGGTGAGAAACCGAGATTGAATCTCAGCCTGCAGAAGACAAGATAGCAGTGTGAACCCAAGGAAAGGGGTTAGACAGCGGAAGGAGAACGTTCTTGGCAATGCATTTTAGAAGACAGGTTCTAGCATGAGGGTGGGAAAAGGCTCGAGCCCACAGCCCGCTGAGGGACTGAGAGGGCAGAGTGAAGAGGGAAGTTTGGCAAGAGAAGGGAACAGGAAGGAGTGTGGGTAAAGAGATAAGAGCTACACTCTAGCTAGCCATGAGTCGGCCTCTCCCTCTGAAGATGAGAGCCTGATATAAGGGAAACCAGGGGCAAAGTCAAGGAAAGACCTTGAAAGGGGAAAGAAGCCATTGTGATTCTGGGGAAATGGGAAGAGTAAGATGAAATCAATCAGAGTTCAGAGCACAAGAGAAATTCAGTTGAAATTATCCGACATAACATATGCACATATGATGTCACTTCTTCTGAGAAGAAAAGGGATCCTGCCATCAGTGATAGAGTCAATTTGACTTCATAAGTTTTGCAGCAGATCGTGCCACTCATGCTCCTATTGTCCGACTTATGGACACCCTGAAAACATCGCAGTCACCTCAAGCATATCAAGAAAAGATGCCAGAACTGATGTCCCAGCACCCCGAGAGCCTCTGTGGGACCCCGTAGGACCATTTTCAGCCACTGCAGGAAATACGCACTGCAGTACGAAAGAAAAAAGAGCAAGTGGACAAAGTTTGCCCTTGGGTAGCTACCCTTTTATGGCCCCTCTCCTTTTTAGGAGCCCACCCAAAGGTCTGTTGATCATTTAAACCCGCCTTTCAGTAACACTTACCCTCCACACGTTGCAACATCCCAGCAAGTCTTACTCCCTCCGAGTCTCAGGTTTCTAGTCTAACAAACTAAAAAAGTAACGTGCTAATAGGAAGTTTTGGGGTGTCTTCACAACATGTAAACTTATGACTACACACAGGGCTGGCCTGCATCACAGGGGACAATTCACAATTACATTCAGAACATTTACAAAGTGAGGAAGCTCCCTGTTTCCTATGTACGTCTCTTCTCGTATATCTAGGAATCAGATTTCCAGTGCTCTCAGACCGATCCCTTTGGCATTGCAGTTTAAAAACAATCTCATAAAAACCGAGGGAAATCCTGCTGTTTTATGTCTGTACTCTTAGGTCTAGGAAAAAGGAAAATAACGGTTAGAAGAATACAGTCATAGCGTGAGCAGAAAGGATTTTTTCCCGGAGGTTTTTAAATCCTATGGAATTATAGGGTGCCACCGAGATGCCTTTAAGCCCTTTATGGGGAAAGGACATGCACTAGGAAGGGGGAAGCTAAGAGGGTATGGCTTAGGACCCCACTCCCCTAACTCAGTCTTCCTTTGTTTTATACACTAGAGTTTATATAAAAATATATGTTTTAATGGTCCTACTGACAAATGTTTAACAATCAGCTTTCCAAAGAGCACAACATGCCCTGATTTGTAGTGTTTTCCACTTTCCGTGGGGGAAATGGCCAGTTTCAAGCTGCCAACATGAAGTCTCTTTGTGCCAAGTTGGGAAGAAATGTGCACAGTTAACTCTCACAAACTGGTGTGAACTGGTCCCGGCATACTTTTGCACAGCTCATACGCAGAACCACCACAATAAAATACAATCCCATTGCACATTACACACTACCAACCATCTTGGGCCACGTTACCCAGATCAATGTTTAAATCTCATATGCCGCAATTTGAGTTTGGGCCTTCTTCATCATGCTGATTCCAATATTTCACAAGTACCAAATGTTCAGTTAGACACAGAAACGTTAGAATCACATGGTCAGGATTTCCAGTTTCAATAGGAGCTTAGAGGTTATTAATGCAACCATACTTCCTATGCCTAAATCCCTACTATCGTTGATCTTTCAGCTTATTCATAAATACCCCCAGTGACAGAAAATTTACTTCCTCTCAGATCAGCCATTACAGTTATGAAACACCCTTTCTTACAGTAAACCAAGTTTCTCTCTATTCATTTTTCATCATCAACCACATGGAGCCAAGCAGAACAAGTTAAAGTAAACTTTCACATTAACAGCCTCTTGGCTGGACACTAAGATGTCTCTGAGTCTTGTCTTCCCAGTCCAAGTACCCTTCGTTTCTTGACTGTTTGCATGACATGGTTTCAAGTCCCGTCACCACCCTAGCCATCCTTCTGAGCTTGCTTCCACTTGCTTGTCTCTCTGTTTCTCCATGTGGTGAGTGTCAGTGACCAAATCAGAGCAAATCATAATCACCTTCTTCCATTTACTAGAACTTACTTTCTACATGACTATCACATTGTCTTCTTTTTCACTCAGATGACTCTTGCATATGCCATCATTAAGACATGTGTGCTGGATTCATACCCCTTAGAATCAGGTTCTTGAACCTCAGCTACAGATTTTTACATGTATCACTGTCTCCTTTAATGCTGTGCTAGTTGGCTCGCCACTCCTTCCTGTCAGTACCTTTTTGGTTCCTGATTCTTTCAGGAACCAAAAGTATCTATATTTATTTTCCTGAGATCCAAGCAAAGGATAAAATCATATGGTGACATCTGGGACTTCTCTTCCAGGGGATATGAACTTATTAATTAACATCATTTGGGCATTATTATTCCAATTCCCCTTTGGAGAGTTAAAAATTACAGATTGATTTAGTCCTCTTTGTGGGTCCCTAAATGACCTTCAACTGATCATTATTGCTAGAACATGAGAGATCTAGGACAACCCACAAAGGGGATTGACCTCAAAGTACGTGTGCCTTGTATCAGTGGGATGCTCTTCTTTCATTCGTAGTGTCATTAAAGGAAAGGATTGGGGAGAGAAGGTGGGTTTCCTGACACTTAGTCTCTGTCTAAGGTTATGTATGTGTGTGTATTGTTCTTCTTGCTTACCCAGATCAATGTGTAAGTCTCATATGCCAAATTTGAGACTATGACATCAAAAGTATAAGCAACAAAATAAATAAACAAAATGGACATCATCAAAAATAAAAATTGTGCTTCAAAGGAGACCATGAAAGAGCAAAGATACCCCATAAAATGAGAGAAAATATTTGCAAATCATCCTATCTAATAAAGAGGGAGTATGCTAATTGACCCTCATGCCATCACAAAGATGGTGGCACCCACAGCCAATAAGGAGGAAATATGCTAATTGACTGCCCCACCCTCAAAGATGGCAGTGCCCACAGCCAATAAGGGGGAAATATGCTAATTGACTGCCATGCCCTCAAAGATGGTGGCACACACAGCCACAAGATGGAGCACCCACTCCCCTCAGCCCCGCCAGGGCAGCAGGTGTGCGGCAAGGCCGGGCCCACCCCCAGGTAGGCCCAGCAGCTCTGCGCACCTGCCTCCAGAGTCCCCCAGTCCTCTCAGTCCCCCAGCCACCCAGGGCCGGCCCGAGGCACAGGCAAGCCTCGGATGGCGGCTGCCCAGCTGCCCAGGGCCACCTGAGGCTCAGGTAACCAGGGCCAGCCGAGGCTTGCGCTGCCGGCAGTGGCAGCAGCAGAGGTGTGATGGGGCATTGCCTTCCCCTGATCGCTGGGTCACCTCCCGCCCCTGAGGGCTCCCAGACTGTGAGAGGGGCAGGCAGTCTGGGCTGAGGGACCTCCCCTCTAGTGCATGAATTTTCATGCACCAGGCCTCTAGTATATTTTATACATAAAAATATAAAGAACTATGATAGGTTATTAATAAAAAGAGAACCCAACTTTAAAATTGACAAAGGATCTGAATAGAGATTTCTCCAAAGAAGATATACAAGTGGCCAATAAACATACTGAGAAGAATTGTTCTAGGATAGTACAGGATGGGTCAACATAATTGGCCATCAGGAAATACAATTCAAAAGAACAATGAACTAGCACTTCATACCCACTAGGGTGGCTGTAATAAAAAAGACAGACAATAACAAGTACTGGTAAGGATGTAGTTTCTCTGTAATTGTAAGAGAAACCTTGATAACAGACCCAGATAATGAAATCTTCTTTTCACAGTGTGAGGCAGTGTCTTTCATTCCAATGTAATTCTAACACTTTTCATGCACCACAAGTTGTCATTTGAATGCTTAAAAGATTCATTATTTGAGTTCAATAGCAAAATAAAAGACAGAGTAACTGCTAGGCTAAGTTGGCAAATTGTGCTGTTTCAGGGAGCCACATTTGGATAGGAGCTAGAACGAAGGCAACAAGTTGGATACCCATTGCAATCAATTACATGCTATGTAACAAATCAGGCCCAATGGTAGAGTAGCTATGGAAGGCTCTGAAACAATCCCAGGGTTTCAGATAAAGAATTCAAAAGTCTGAATGGATTTTCTGCCATTATGGATCACTGATCCTGAAATAGAGTTGCTCTCAATTCATGCAAACCCTGGGGTTGGGACCAGGTAAACTCTTGGAGCCCTTGGATTCAAGGGCTTTGATCATAGGGAGGCCTTCACTCCAAGTCACCCAGTAAATACTGTGGCATATGCTGAGCACTTGGGTGCTTCTATGGGATACCTAATTGTTTTCATGTCCCGGACGGTCATAATAATTTGCTATCTAACCGAGGGGGGACGGGCGGGGGGACCACTCAAACTTAACCCTGTGGCCTGTTTGTTCCTCTGAGGTGGGAGTTGAATGATGAACATAAAAGCAGAGTAGGCCTCAAATGGACACATTCCAAAGTTTACAGGAGGCGACCTTGTTCTGCATAAAGGAAGGAAGTGAGTAAGGCCCCTTGGGTGTTCACTCTGTGATATTTGGGGAAATTCAGTAGAGGAAACATGGGTGGTCCCAAAGAAATGGTTATCAAGGCCAGTGCCAATCAGGAAAGGCAGAGAGGAAGGCATCTGAAATTCCCTGAAAGGTAGAACTATAAAATGGAAATGAATTTTGTTGAGTGTGTAATAAAGGAGAGATAAGAGAAATATATAGAAAAGGGACAGAATCATCTTATTCAATTTTCATAACTTTATTTTAATTTTCCTAAAAGAGTGAAATTACTTTTCAACTGTTTTACTAATGACAAAACTAAGTCTAAGAAAGTTTAGGAGACTGGCCCAACATTACAACTAGCAAATAAAGGAGTCAGAATTTAAAAATCAAGTGTGTTTGACCCCAAAATCCATGCTTTTCCCCTGTAAGAAAGAAGAGAGATGAAAAAGGGAGAAGAATGGGAAAGAAAAAATGCTAATTTAGTTCCTAATAAAGGCCAAGTACTATGCTGGCCAATTTACATATGTATGTATTTTTATTTATGTAGTCTTTACAACAGATACAGTGCTATTTTTGTTCTATTTTACATTTGTGATTATGGTTTCTTGTATACATTCTAGGGTCCCGTGGCCCTTTAACCCTAGCCTCCATTTTTCACCCACCCCAGACTCAATTCTCTGATATGCTCAAGGTTTCAGCCAGTATCTAAAGGATTCACCCATACCTATGAATTCCTCTGAAGCTACAACTCAAAAGAGTCATCTTAAGGCTGGAGAACCTCATAACTGACACCAGAAACACATTTACTCTTAAACCAGGGCTCCAGGAGCTGCCTCAGAAATGAGAGGCAACCACACAGACAGCTGGAAGAACTTCTCTTCCACCACTAGAGGGCATCGTTCTTGTTTCGTCCACTGTTGCATTTCTGGCGCTACCAAATGCCCCACATCCTGGAGCTTTCTCAGGGAAGAGCAGAAGATACCTGCCCTCTTCTCTCCTAGTGCAAGGTTCAGTCACAGGGGCGCCGAGCCAGGAAAGCTCAGGCACAACCTTGCAGCCCTCTCACGTGGTTCACATAGAAAGCAAAGGCATGCTTCCCTTTGCCTCTCCCAACCAGCGGCTGGGACCAGCCCAGTCCTCTCTTTCTACTCTCGTCATTATTTTCTTTTAGGAGTTGTATCACCTATTCCTGTCCCTGGACCCTGCTCAAGGAAACCCTGGTCCACTCTGATAGGTTTGCTGACTTGAATCATAGAAAAACTGAAATCCGAGAGCAGTCAAAAATCCTGGCCCCTTCCCTCCCAGGAGTCTTCTGGGCTCCTTATGCAAAATTACAACATTACCTACTCGATTGCCAAATAGTTAATTATTCATCTCACAGAGGGAGAAAGAAGTTTACATTCCATTTTGCCACACTATTCACTGAACAGATGAAGAAACTGAAACTCAGATAAGTTATCAACTTAGAAGGAAGAAGAGAAAGAAGAAAGCATGCTGAGTTCTTTCACTTACTTAGTGGGAGAGCAGAGATTTAAACCCATGCCTGACCCCAAGATGCCATGTGCCTCCAAGAAAATGATTCTCTGAGACTCAAAATGTGGAACCTTTATTCTTGGGGTGCTTCCTTGGGAGCCAAGCCACCATGCTGTGAAAAGCCCAAGCCACATGGAAAGGCCACTGTGAGCACTACAGTCCGTGGTGCCAGCTGAGCCAGCCCAGGTGCCCAGCGTGGATCCTCCACATGATTCCAACCCTCAGCCATTCCAGTCAACCTCGGCTGTTTGAGTCTTCCCACCTCAGGTCCTAGACACCAACGAAAAGAGAAGCCATCTCTGCGTGCACCTGTTTGAATTTCTGACCATGGAATCAGTGAGCACAATAAGATGGTTGCTGCTTCATCCCTCAAAACTTGATGTAACTTATTATGTACCAACAGATAACCTGGAGACATTCATGAGAGCAGTTTTGGTCATCTTGGGCAAACAGCATCAAAATGTTAGAAAGTGCATTGTTACAAAAGTCATCCAAGTGCAAGTTTCTCACATTTTAATTTTTGGCTGAGAGACTTGGTATACACATTACTAGGTTATCATTAACTGAGTATTGTTCATGTTGGCCTGGGAAAACCTTTATTGGCAACAGTGGAACATTTGGATGTGAAATTCTGTGCCATGGAAAAATAGTTCTTTGGTGAAAAACACTGATCTTCTGGAAAAAGCTTTATCAGTATCTTACTAATGCTTTTTATTTTCTTATGAGACAGAAGCAGTGTTTTTCTTAGGTCTAGGTTACATTAGAAACTTTTAATAAATAAACCCCATTTGCAGATAACACTGCACAAGAGATGAGAAACTGTCCACATTTTGGAAAAGATTAGATAAATCTAATAGTATAAGACAAAGATCTATAAATATGGGATTGACTTTTATATTTCTTGTTTGTTTAATATATATAGAGTGTCATATATCAAATAATTGGAGAGGGAGGGAGGGAGGGAGGGAGAGAGAGAGAGAGAGAGAGAGAGAGAGAGAGAGAGAGAGAGAGAAGAGTGGGGCAGGGGAGTAAAATGAATTTTTATGGCTATGAAACAAAATGAACTTATATTAAATCTTTTGGTTCTAAGGAACTAAAACATGATAAACTTGCCTTAGCCTGTTTGACTCAGTGGATAGAGTGTTGGCCTGCAGACTGAAGGGTCCCAGGCTCCATTCTGGTCAAGGGCATATGCCAGGGTTGTAAGCTTGATTCCCAGTAGGGGGCATGCAGGAGGCAGCTGATCAATGATTCTCTCTCATCATTGATGCCTCTATCTCTCTCTCCCCTCTCCCTTCCTTTCTGAAATCAATAAAAATACATTTTTTAAAATAAAACATGATAAAATTTTTGATAGCCTTAATTTTATCACTTTTTCCCTCTTATAGTAGCAACCACTTCAAGTCAAGCAGGACACATAACCATATACATGTATTTATACACTTGCAACAATATACATTGATTTATAGACCGTCTTAGTCCGTTTGGGCTACTATAATAACACTATAGACTAGGCAGCTTATAATAAATACCAATACTTATTTCTCACCGTTCTGGAGACTGGGAGGTCCCAGATCAGGCACCAGCAGATTTGTGGCTGCGGAGACCCCACTTCCTGGTTCCTAGATGGCCACTTTGTTGTGTTCTTACACAGTGGAAGAGGCAAGGGAGCTCTCAGGATCTCTTTTATAAGCATATTGAGCCCATTCCTGAGGATTCTACTCTCTTGATCTAATCAGACTCCCCAATAGCCCCATTTCCAAATACCTTCACACTGGGGATTAGGTTTCATCAGGTGAATTGTGGCGGGGGGGGGGGGGGAACACAAACATTCATTGTATAGCATAGACTGTCTACTATCCATTTCCAGACATTTGCTCATGTGGTTGTTTTTTTTATTGAGAAAATATATACTGAACACTGACTATGTGTCAGGCACATTTCTATGTACTAGAGAGAGAAGTAGTGGACAAAAGAAACAAGATCCCTCCCCTTGATACATTTGCATTGGCAGGGAGAGAGCTAAATGATAAACAAGTAAATGAATAACAGCATCTATGGCCTCTGAGGAGTTGAGGAGGTAAAAAGTTTAGACACAAAGAGTTTTTGAAACATGGGTCACAGCAAAGAAGCTGAATAGAGATTTGTTCTTCGGCTGACCAGATATCACCTCCCTTCCCCCTGAGCAGCCTGGTCTTCCATTAAGTGGAACAACTTGATGTAAATCTTGCCAGTCTCCCACTAAGGAAACCAAGGAGCAAGAGCATTCTCCTCACCTGCTATGAAGGTATGGGCACTGGGCTGAGATGTGGTCAATCAGGACTTTGATTGTTGACTGAGAGATTCCTCCCAGGTCTCAATATCGGCAGGCTAACCAGGCATCACCTGCAAAGAGGATCTTGTCATGATGGTTATTTTATGTGTCAACTTGGCTAGGCTGTGATAGCCAGATAGTGGGTAAAACATTATTCTACATGTTCCTATGAAGGTATTTTTAGATGAGACTAATATTGAAATTAGTAGAATTTGAGTAAAACAGATTACCCTTCATAGTGTGGGTGGGCCTCATCTAATCAGTTAAAAGGCCTTAATAAAAAAAAAAAAGACTGACCTCCCCCAAAGAGGGAATTTTCCCAGCTTTCACTATGCACACACATCCTATGTACCGGGTATATACACTGAGTGGCCAGATTATTATGATCTCTGAACGTGTATATATATATATTAGAGGCCCAGTGCATGAATTCGTGCATGGGTGGGGTCTGGCCAGGGGGGGCGGGACATGGGGGGTTGGCTGGCCTGCCTGCTGGTTGAACTCCTGGTCAAGGGGACAATTTGCATATTAGCCTTTAATTATATAGGATATACATTGAGTGGCCAGATTATTATGCGTACAGAGATCATAATAATCTGGCCACTCAGTGTATATGCATGTATCTACAGATATTCTGTTGGTTGTGTTTCTCTGAAGAATTATGAAGAATTTGCTTTTTCCAACCTAGACCTCCAAAATTCCTTATTTTTTTTCCTCTTTCCAGCCTGGCCCTTTTATCCTGTGTTATTGTGCAACTTCACATATCCACCCCTTAAATGTTGATAAAATTATAGGCAATTAAAGAAATAAAGCTATAGATCAATCACAGAGACTAGCATCATAACAACAACAACAATAACCCAGGATTTTAAAAAATGACAGAGTAGGTGGAAGCTGCATTTACCTCCTCCCATGACCACATCAAAATTACAACTAAATTATAGAACAATCAACACGGATAACCAAATGAGCAATAGTTGAACAAGAAGTCCTAAAACTAAGGATATATAGAAGAAGCCACGTTGATACAAGTAGGAATGATGGAGACACAAAATGGCCTGGCCCGGCACCCATGAGTGCAATTGAGAGTTCAGAGAGATATATCAGCTTCATAGCTCCTCACCCACAAAGAGTGAGGAATCTCAACTCCACACAAGGCTCCCCAACCCGGAACAACAATGCCCACATAACATCTGGTGAAAATCACCCGGGGTTTCATCCACCCAGGTTAGACAGAAGGCTGCAGGGAACTCAGGCATCCTGTTAAAGGGAAAGTACACAAAATCTCACTCACAGGCACTCACCCAGGGCGGGTTGGCCTCGAGGGGGCTAGAGTTATACGGGAGAGACTGAGTTGTGTGGCTTTGGGACAGAACTGGAGAGAGAGCCACCAGTATCCATGTGTGGATCCTCACTCCTGCACTGCCCAAGGATGCCCTCTTTCCCTTACATGGCATCAGCCTGGGGAGCTACACGGGCATCACCTTGATGACTGCAAGAGGCCCCAGGCTACCCACCTCAGACAGGACTGTAGGCTCTGCCAGTGGCAACCAGCCTTAACTCACAATCCAATCTTTCTTTTAAAACTCTTGAGGAATTCTGGGTAAGCTCAGGGGTGCCAGACATACCAGGGAGAAACTCAGTTGTGTGGCTTTAGAGTGAGGGGCATTTTCCCCGGTGGGCACTTGATCATCACCACTGTTCCTGTGTTGGCCCTGCCCCCTCACCATGGCATTGGCCAGGAGAGCTGCATAGCTCCACGCTAGCAACGTCATGAGGCCCCACCCTTCCAATCTCATGCATATCCTGGGCCCATGTTGCAGTCTGTCTTTCTTTAAAAAAAAAAAATAATAATAATCGTGATCTGGGGATATTTTTTATTGATTTTAGAGAGAGAGAAATGAAAAGAGAGAGAAAGATCAATTAGTTACCTCCCATATGCTCCTCAACCAGGGACTGAAGCTGTAACCTAGGCATATGCCCTCACCGAGAATCAAACCCACAACCTTTTTGGTGTAAGGGATGATGCTCAACCAACTGAGCACCCAAATGGGCTGCAGTCTTTCTTGAAAAAAACCCTCAAGGAATTCCAGGCAAGCTCAGGGGATGCCAGAGACACACAGGGAGAGATGAAGTTGTGGGGTTTCAGGGTGAGGGCCATCTTTCTGCATGCCCAATGGGCACCAACTTTTCTTTGATGAGCCTTCCTTCCACACAGCCAAATCTGAATTGGCTTTAACCCGAGGAACTTTATTGGCCCTACCCTGACAACTCTCTGAGATCCTGCTCCACCACAAAGGCCCACATTACCCAGGTGATTAGGAGCTGGCCTTGGGGTAGTCTGAGGCTTTTGCTAAGTGGCCTCAGATCACGCACTGGTGCTGAGTTTGAATCTGTATTAACCTGGAGAATGCTATTCGCCCTTACCTGGTGATTCCCTGAGAGCCTGCTTCCCATAACGTGTGTACCACTGAAGACTCTTCCAGTGGCTGAGCCTAACGAGCAGCCAGCAGGTGGTGGCAAATGTTGGGGGACCATGGGCATTTTGCTGACATGCCTCTGGCCTGGTCCTGGTGGTAGCCAGCTTTGGTACACAGCTTGGACCCTCCCACATGCACACAGGCACAGCAGAAACAGCTACAAATCATGGACCATTTTGTAGCTTCTAACAGGTAGCTCAGGGCTATTCATATGCGGGGTCTGACTTTGACTTGCACCAGAGTCCCTCCCAAGAGGCCTCAAAATCAACACAAACAATGGCTTGCTTCAGATCCCAGAAGAGCACAACCATATTAGCTCCACAGTGGCCAACCCAAAGAGAGGTCTCGGCTGGCTCCAGCCCTGCTGGGGTGAATTCCGCTTCGTGGGATCAGCCCCCGCACAGCAGCTCGTACACTGTGGTTGAAGCCGGTCTTCAGAGCCTGCCAGTCTGAGAGCCGACCACACCCATGGACATGCCAACAGTCATTTAAAAATAAAATTAAGAATAAAACACAACTTACATTTTATAACATTCACCCTTTCCAATTTATCCATCAGTTCAGCGAACTTCTTCTGCTCATGGTGGACAAAGAAGCCTGCAATCATGCACCTTGGCTGATAAGGGAAAATTGTAGCTTTTAAAATTGATGGTCTCTCCAGTATCGTTTGCTTTTTCTCCCCTGAAGTTTTTCCTAGTCTACTCCTGCCTCTAGTACCTCATTCCTACTCAGAACATTTTGGACATCCTCACATGAATTCTTGTTTGATTTATATTTTATGATTAAAGGTTTCCTTGTCCCCATGACTAGGTCCTTCAGAGCAGAGATCAAGCCTTACACTCCCTCAGGCCACCCACAGTGGCCCTTCAGAGCCCTGCCTGTTACTTGGTTATGGCCTCTTGGGCTGGTCGAGGTGCAATGTCCCAATGAAGAAACAACTTTCAGTTTGAGAATTAACACTGTTACCTTTGATAGTAGTCACTAACTTGATTTATAGAGCAACTTTCTCCCAATGAATTCTAAACAGCTCAGCACATTATTGTATGCATGCGAAATAATTTTTTTATCAATTATGTACAAATAGAAGCCAAATAAAGACAAAATATTATAGTGATTTTTCTCCCGTGGACCGAGCACTTGGAGGTAATATGAGAAAAAGGCTATATTTGTCATTATTTTCAGTAAGTTCTGTTTTTATGATTCCATCTGTGTGGTTGATAGATAGCTTTTTTCTTTAATTGGTACTATCTTTTTGTCAATTCTTGAGGTGAAGATAAAAAAGGAAAGTGGAATGTCTGCCCAAATTCCCCTGACTGACAGGATAAAGGGGAGGTTAGAAGGGAAAGTGCTATGAAAAGTGTATGTGAGGGGGGCATTCAAAGCTATTCATTTCTGTTCAAAAGATCAGGAGAGAGAAGATCAAAGCAGCCAGAAGGAGCCTGATCCATCATCTTTTACCCTCCAACTCCACGTATTGTCATGCAGAAAGAAATCAGGCAAAGCACGGAGGCATGAGCTAACGGTTTCCAGGCTGAACACAGCCAAGGCGTGATATTTAGCACATTAATAACGAAGACCTCTTCTTAGGTTCCTCTTAAACACAGTGATAGTTTTAAAGCATTCCTAACCAGGAAAAAAATATTTCCAAGTCTGCTCCAGTTTTCAATACTTTCCATTAGCCTGAAGTTAGGTTTAACAGTCAGAAAATCAGAGGTTACAAATATGAGTCTTTCTCTTCAACTTGTAGTTTTTCAGGTTTTAGAAGATGGTACAGGGAAGTAGCAACAAAACAGGAGACTTCAAATTCTTAAGTGTAAATTGCTATCTGTTATTTTCATCCAATCTCAATTTTAATTAATAAAGTATTAATTATATTCCCAGAAAGGTAAAAGGATCAAGTTGGTAAAAATTACTACTGCAGAACCTAATAATGGCATGATAGCCCTGGCCAGTTTGGCTCAGTGGATAGAGCATTGGCCTGTGGACTGAAGGGTCCCGGGTTCGATTCTGGCAAGGGCATGTACCTTGGTTGCAGATTCCCCAGCCCTGGTCGGGGTGCATGCAGGAGGCAACTGATAGATGTGTCTCTCTCACATTGATGTTTCTCTTCGTCTCTCCCTCTCCCTTCCACTCTCTCTAAAAGTCAATGGAAAAATATCCTCAGATGCGGATACAAAATAATAACGATAATAATAATGGCGTGATGGTCTTAGACACAAAAACAAAAAAATTCAGGCCTCATTGTTTTAAACTCTCTTCTTTGAATTTATTACTGAGACCGTTAACTTCCAAACTCAGTTGCAGAAGACAATGAAACAATAAAGGTAAAATTTAAAGCAGCTGAAAGCAAACCTGGCTTCTCATTTAGCTTTGCCATTAAATTACTATCATCACAGACTCGTTTTCACCACAGTCCAAGTTACTGGCTTGTACTAATAGACTCTGATAGGCAATGCAGGAAAATTCTTGTTCTACAGAGCTCCAGACATGGAGATTACAGCAATTCAATGGAACACACACATACAGAGCAGCCACAAAACCCATCATGAGCAGCATTCTGCATGCAATGCCTAAGAAGTGCTATCTATACAATGTGAGTTTCTGCGATTGCTTAGAATAGTGGTCGGCAAACTCATTAGTCAACAGAGCCAAATATCAACAATACAACGATTGAAATTTCTTTTGAGAGCCAAATTTTTTAAACTTAAACTTCTTCTAATGCCACTTCTTCAAAATAGACTCGCCCAGGCCGTGGTATTTTGTGGAAGAGCCACACTCAAGGGGCCAAAGAGCCGCATGTGGCTCGCGAGCCGCAGTTTGCCGACCACGGGCTTAGAACATGACCAAAACGAGGCCCATATGAAATCAGCTCTTAAAAGTGGCATTTCTAATTTTTATCTAGGAAGTAGCATTTATACTTCAGCTTCAGTTGTGGGAGGGTCACTGAGGCCTTGGACAAGTCACTTTACCTCTGGAGCTTCAGTGCTTTCATGTGCAAAAGGAAAAAAAGAGAGAGAATAAAAATATCCAACACTTATATAGCAGTTACTATCTTCCAGGCACTGTGCTGAGCAATTCCATGTATAGCTCATTAATACTCAGAACCGCCCGATGAGATAGGTCCTGGCATCAACTTCCCTACCCGCAGTGGCCTCAGGTCTCAAGACATCTTACCTTCACCTCTCACAAATACATGAAGTTGATCTCAAACGGTGCCGGCGAGGAAATAGGCCTTAAAAACCTAAGGGACGGGGGAGGTGTCCCTCTCGCAATCCGGGACCTTTCGGGGGATGTCTTACTACCGGTTTAAGCCCAATCCACAGTGGATCGGGCCTAAACTGGCAGTCGGACATCCTCTCACAATCTGGTACTGCTGGCTCCGAACTGCTTGCCTGCCTGCCTGATCACCCCTAACCACTCACCTGCCTGCCTGATCGCCCCTAACCACTCACCTGCCTGCCTGATAGCCCGTCACCACTCGCCTGCCTGCCTGATTGCCCCTAACCACTCGCCTGCCTACCTGATCACCCTGGTCTCTAGTCGTTCTGGTCATTCCACTGTTTCGGTTGCTGGGCTTTTATTATATAGGATTACAACAGTATCATTTGCACTGGGATCCTACAAGCAGGATATAGAGATATGGGCAAAAAGTATGTTTACAGTTGTCCATGTGGAAAAATATATAATACAAGAATAAATAATAATGCAAGAATAAACTCTCTCACATACAACTGTATACCTACTTTTGCCCACCCTGTATGTCTATGGAGTAATAAAGAACATATAACTTGGTCTTGTCCTGGTTTCCAGGACAGAGCTCCTACAACCCTTGAAATTTCCTGAGTGATAAGTGTCTTTTGCTATTCACAGCCAGCCCTTGAGTTGATAATGAGGTGACTCACAGTGGGGCTCTTAGCTTCAGGATGAGAACTGCTCACCAGAAAGTGCAAGTATCTGATCCTTTGGGGAAGAAACTGGGGGCTGGAGATTGAGTTCAATCACCAATGGCCAATGATTTAATCAATCATGTTTACACAATGAAACTTTAATACAAAATCTTAAACAATGAAGGACATTTCCTTGTTGGTGAACACATTGAGGTCCTGAGAGGGTAATATGCCTGGAGAGGTTATAGAAGCTCTGTAACACCCACCCCTATATCTTGCCCTATGCATCTCTTCCTTTTGACCATTCCTGCCTTGTATCTTTGAGAATAAAACTGTAATTGTAAGTACAGCACTTTCCTGAGTTCCATGAGTAGTTCTAGCAAATTACTGAACCTGAGAAGGAATTGTGGGAATCTCTGAGTTTGTAGTTGACCAAACAGAATTCTGGATAGCAGCTGGTGTCTGAAGGGAGTACAGTCTTGTAAGACTGAGCCCTTAATTTGTGGGGTCTGTGCTAACTCCCAGTAGTTAGTATCAAAATAAAGTAAATTGCAGAACATCCAGTTGTCAGAGAATTGGAGAATTGGTTGATGTTGGAAAATATCAAAGAATATCCCCAATGGATATTCTTTAATAACTGGTTAAATCAAACTCAGGGGCAGAGACGGATAACTCTAAAATGGAGTGGTATAATTTACTCTGTGACTTGTGAGATAACCTGTATTTCTAGCCATTAGAAAAAAAGACAGACAGAAAATTCTTACTTGTGGCATAATATAGGAATTCCCTTAATATTGCTTGTGAGGTCATCTGAGCTTACTTTGAATGAGAAGATATATCATTTATTATAAAAATCATATCTGAAATTTTTCATGAGGAATCTGCATCTTTTTTAAACATTTATTTAAAGACTGTTTCCTCAGGAGAAAAATAGATACATATAAATTGGAGAAGGGTTATAAAGAATTTTATGTAATGAGAAAAATGTATTATATAAACATTTATTTTTACAATGTTCTGTTGCCCTGGCTGGTGTTGCTAAGTGGTTAGAGTGTAGGCCCATGCACCCAAGGGTCCCCCTCTCTCCCTTCTCCCTCCATTCCACTCTCTCTAAAAACCAATGGAAAAATATCCTTGAGTGAGGATAAACAAACAAACCAAAAATGTGTTCTGTCTGCCAACTTATTTTCTTTTAGCCCACTGCAATATTTAACACTGTGAATGTCTAGTGAAAGACAAAGAATACTTGGCCTTAAGTCACTACTTCTGTAGTCTAAGATACTTGGCCAATGTGAGAAATTGATGATGGAGAGGAGAGAGGAAAGACAGAAGAGGTGGGAGGGAGGCAGGGAAGGAACGAGAGGAGAAAGTCAGCCTTGTACACTGACCCACATAGTAGAAGGCTTCCCATTGATTTGTAGTCATTCTTTTGTCAGGTATTAATGTGATCTAATGAAACATCAACCTCTATTTTGATCTGTTGCTGCTGCAGCACCCTCAATTTATTAGGTACGTGCTTGCATTTCAAAACACAACAGTGCTTTGAAGGATGATTGGCCTCCTATGATCAAAGCAAATTTCATTAGCTGAATAGCTTGACTTATAGCTGGCCTGTAATAGAGAATTGGAAAAAAAAATTAATGTCTGTA
Source organism: Cnephaeus nilssonii (assembly GCF_951640355.1). Lineage (NCBI taxonomy): Eukaryota > Metazoa > Chordata > Mammalia > Chiroptera > Vespertilionidae > Cnephaeus > Cnephaeus nilssonii. Next base: position 72,231,811 of record NC_137083.1, on the reverse strand, counting down.
TAAAAATACCTGCCAGAGGCCTTTCAATCGCATTTATTTTTCTTCAAAAGACAAAAGGAAGGCAGGGTGGCTAAATAATTTCCTACCTAATTGAAAAAACCTGGTGCCCAGAAACCATTCAGAAAATTTTATATAAACCAAAATTTTAAAAATCCTTTGAAATGCTACCATATAAATTGCAAAGTCTTACTTAACAGAACTAAAAATTGTTTAGAAAAACAAGTAAACTACATAGTTCCTTTGAAGCTCATTTAAATACAGGGATTTAAATATTATTTAAATCCAGCAATTCTTGGTGATTTAGTAATTAATAATTGAAATCATAAATTTTTTGAGCATCTTGATTTTTTTTTAAATCTTTTTTCTTTGGCTGCATTTTGGCCATTTTACTACTTTAAGGCTCAACCACTGAATTTGGAGAAGGAATGCAAGAGAAGTTCTAGCTCAAATTATCCTACTTGATTTACTTGATGGGAAAGTCTAAACCATGGACTAACATGCATTTCCAGATTTCCTGTCTTTATTTTATATTATTTTATTGTTCTTCTGTTACTGTATTAAGGATGAAAAAAGTTGGGTATTAATTTTACAATGGAAAATCTTATATATTTTCCCATATAGGCAAAATGAGAGAAAGTCACTTTCAAATAATCAGCCAGGATAAGCTAAAAAGGTACTAATTCTTATGGATATTATCTCGAGGCCATTTCTTTAGACCTTGATTATACAGAGTTCATGCTGGAGTGTATGCAGGAATTGCACTTGTCATATTCCATAACATAAACATAAACTCAGACAGTGGTTTAAAGATTTGAGAAAATTTCATAAAAAGGAACAAATTCATCAATACAAATGCCCATTTCACCTAAAATATTATAGTACTTGGATTTTTCTGTAACTTTTGTCTAAGTTCTCTACTTTGTTTTACTTATGTAAATACAATATCCACTGTAAAACATTTTTGGGTTATTCTAATTTTTAATAACTTTTGCTATATATATATATATATATATATATATATATATATATATATATATAGCCTGTGTCCATCATGACCAGGACAACCAAATGACCAGTCACCATGTGGTGCTAGCATAGAAACCGACCAATCAGAACCTAATCTGGGTGAACTGTGAAGGCAGTTCCTTCATGGAGCTCACACTGTAAGAAGGTTAGGTCAGGGATGAGAATTCAATATTGCCACCAGCACAGACCTGAGGTGCTGCTTCTCAGAGCGGCCAGGGATACACTTGGTAGCAGACTAGGGGCATGACTGAAGGGCTGGCACTGTTGTGAAGGCAGGGCCATTCTGGATTTCCCAGAGGAGCCAATAGCTGCCTAGGAGGTGGAGCTTCTGACTCTGACTGGCATAGAAGCTGACCAATCAGAATCTAATCTGGGTGAACTGTGAAGGCAGAACCTAAGGTGGGGGCTGAGGAGGGATTTTTAAGGGCAACAGCTGTTTGCTGTAAGGTGTAAGAAATTGGTTCAATTTTTTAATAACTGGTTTGGCAGTATAGTGCATATGGCTGGCTATCAGTCCAGACATAGGGGTTATGTACTTTTGTCTGCCAAGAGCATCTCCTCCTGCTGAAAAAGGCTTTCCCCCTCCCACATTTAAGCAATCCTATCCTATATAATCTATCGATACTACTAAAAGGGTAATATGTTAATTAGACCGGGTCAACTGGCCATCTTCCAGATGTCTGACTTCCTTTGGGAAAAAGCTATGGTGGTGAGGCCGAGGCAGAGGCAGTTAGGGTCGATTAGGCCTGCAAGGGAGGGCAGTTGGAGGTGATCAGGCTGGCAGGGGAGGGCAATTGGGAGTGACCAGGCTGGCAGGGGAGGGTAGTTGGGGACGAGATCAGGCCTGCAGTGGAGGGCAGTTGGGGGCGAGATCAGGCCTGCAGTGGAGGGCAGTTGGGGGTGACCAGGCTGGTAGGGGAGGGCAGTTAGGGGCAAGATCAGGCTGGCAGGGGAGGGCAGCTGGGGGCTACCAGGCAGGCAGGCAGAGGCAGTTAGGGATAATCAGGCAGGTAGGGGAGCAGTTAGAGGCATTAGGCGGGCAGGCAGGTGAGTGGTTAGGAGCCAGTAGTCTTGGATTGTAAGAGGGATCGGGCCTAAACTGGCAGTCAGACATCCCCAGAGGGATCCCAGATTGGAGAGGGTGCAGGCCAGGCTGAGGGACCCCCCGCGCCGTGCACAAATTTTGTGCACCGAGCCTCTAGTATGTACTATAAATTATCAATAATTGGAGACGTCAAATGACATTTGCATTCAAGACACTTAATATAATGGTATAAAAAGCAAATTTGAGAATTTATTACTGGATAAATTCATTTAAAGATTTCCCACTGCCTCAAGAATTAAATAACTCAAATTTTAGAACATCAAGAGCTCTGAGACCAAAGAAGAAGTTATGACTGTGGACTGCAGCATCGGCTCCTGCCTGAATTTCCAGCCTGCACTTCCTGATGGCCTGCCCTACTGATTTGGCATTTGCCCAGCCAGTCCCCACAGCTGTGTTCAGTCAGTTCCTTGTAATAAACCTTTTTTTTTTTAAATTGTAGCTGTATTTATTTATTTATTTATTTATTTATTTATTTATTTATTTTTAATCCTCACCCCAGGATATTTTTCCATTGATTTTTAGAGAGAGTGGAAGAGAGAGGGAAAACCAGAGAGAAACATTGATGTGAGAGAAATACATCAATTGGTTGCCTCCTGTGGGAGCCTGGACCAGGGCCAGGGCCAGGGAGGAGCCTGCAACTGAGGCACATGCCCTTGACCGGAATCGGAATCAAACCTGGGACCTTTTGGTCTGCAGGTTGACGCTCTATCCACTTAGCCAAATCAGCTAGGGCAGGGCTGATAAACCTCTTAATATATATATACACTGAATGGCCAGATTATTATGATCTCTGAACACATAATAATCTGGCCACTCAGTGTATAGCCTATATAATAAAAGGCTAATATGCAAATTGTCCCCTCGACCAGGAGTTCAACCAGCAGGCAGGCCAGCAACCACCCATGTCCCCTCTCCCTGGTCAGGCTAGCCGGACCCCACCCATGCACGAATTCATGCACTGGGCCTCTAATATATATATACACATACACTGAGTGGCCAGATTATTATGCGTTCAGAGATCATAATAATCTGGCCACTCAGATTATTATATATATATAATAATATATAATATATATATTACTGATTTTGTTTCTCTGCTTGAAACTTGACTGATACAATCCTCAATAGTCTTGCCATTTGCTACCCACTTCTTCCTCATCCAATTCACCCCCTCCACATGCTTTTCCTCTCTTAAAAAAACTTTCCTTACATCCAACCCTCCAATCTTCCTTGACACCACAAAAGAAGACATATCTAGCATAGAGAGAGAAAAATACATTACTAATAAGCAACTTTAAACCACAAGGGACTTTAGACTCTTCCTATTTTACTTCTTCCTTCCCATTATTTCATTATAATTTTTTTTCCTTTTCTAAATTTAATTTTTTTAAAATTTATCTTTACAGTTGAAAGTATTACAGATGCCCCCTTTGTTTGTTTTGTTTTGCTTTATTTCATTGACCCCCTCCACCCTGACCCTGCACACCCCAGGCCTTAACCACTCTATTGTCTGTGTCCATGGGATATGCACATATGCATCTCAATTCCCGGATTTAATCACTCCCTACTCACCCACCCACTCCCACCTTCCCTCTGAAATTCGTCAGTCTGTTCCATGCTTCTATGTCTCTGGATCTATTTTGTTCATCAGTTAATTTTGTTCATTGGGTTCCACATCTGAGTGAGATCATGTGATACTTGTCATTCTCTTTCTGGCTTATTTCGCTTAGCATAATACCCTCCAGGTCCATCCATATTGTTGTAAATGGTAAGAGCTCTTTCTTTTTATAGCTGTATAGTATTCCATTTTGTAGATGTACCACAGTTTTTTATCCACTCATCTGCTGATGGGCACTTGGGCTGTTTCCAAATCTTAGCTATTGTAAATTGTGCTGCTATGAACATAGGGGAGTATACATTTCTTTCTGATTGGTGTTTCTGGCTTCTTAAGATATGTTCCTAGAAGTGGGATCATTATAAAAAATTTTAAACTACAGAAAATGAAAAAATTTATACTAAACGCCTGTACAACCTAGATTCTACCATTAATATTGTTTACACCTTCTTCATCTATCTGTCCATCCATGTATCTCTCTACTTATCCATCAATCCATCTTATTTTTGATGCATTTCAAAGTAAGTTGAAGATATCAATACCCTTCTCCCTAAGTGCTTCAGCATGTACATCGTCAATTAGAATTGAATATTTCTTTATAGCTTTAAAAGGAAGTTTTCATACAATGAAACGCCCCAATCTAAACATACCATTCAATGAGCTCTTTTTGTTCTTATTTTTGTGGTTTTTGTTGTTTTTAAGGACTTTTTCTTAAGAGAAGTTTTAGTTTCACAGCAAAATGGAGAAGACGGTACAGAGATTTGCTATATGCTCCCTGCCTTCACACATGTATAGCCTCCCTCATTACCAACCTTCCCCACCATAGTTTTGTTACAACTGATGGGTTTGGACAAATATATATTGACATGTACCCACCATTATGGTATCACACAGTATTCTCACTGCCCTAAAAAATCATCTGTGTTCTGCATATTCATCCCTCCCACTCCCCAACCCCTGACAACTGCTGATCTTTTTACTGTCTCCATAGTTTTGTCTTCTCTTAAATTAGTTTTAACAAATGCATCCAAAGGCGTGACCCAAACTTTATCAATAGGACATTTACATTATCCTAGAGTGCCCCTATGTTTCTTCCCAGTCCATCTTTTTCTCACCTCACCAGAAGCAACAACTGGTATTTCTTTTCCTCCATAGATTAGTTTCACTTGTTCAAGAAATTCATAAATACGGAATTAGAGAATATGTGCTCTTTTGTTCTGACTTCTTTCATTCAGCATGTTTTTGAGATACTTTCATGTTATGTGTATCAATTGTTCTATTTTGTATTTATTTGAATGAATATACCACAATATGTTTATACATTCCTCTATTGATGGATATCTGGGGTTTTGGCTATTATAAATAAAGCTGCTATAAACATTCTTGTATTAAAAATAAATAAAAATCCAAGACTATATTTTAAGTTCCATTCCTCACATGAACAATTATTTATTGTGTATTAGAGGGAGGTAAGTGCATATTCACTCCAACACTTGGTATCTGACTTTTTCCTAACACTTTTTACTATCAGAACAGTATTATTATAACCTCAACATCACATGGATTTATAGCTGTCCCTCTCTCTTTTTTTAAAAAAGTGTGTATGCATGTATGCATTTATTTATTTACAATATACAAAATAGATCAGTCTCTATGCGGTCTCCACTTTCGGTCCTCGGGTATCTCACCTGCGAGTTTTCCATTGATTATTCAGGAAGTTTTTCTGTATTTTAGTTGTAATACCAGTTTGTTCCTGGGAGCATGTCCGTGCAGCATCCACTTACTTGGCCGCCATTTTTAATCTGTCTTATAGCTCTCTTTGACATCCTTTTTCCATAATGTCACGTTAGAACTGCAGCTCTAACAGCTTGGGTCCGTGGCCTCTTTCTCACACACCCCCCACCCCCATTCCCCATGCTTCCCTCCCAGTCTTAGGGTGGGGGGGAGTTACAGAGGAAGCAGAAGTCTCCTTACTTGATGGCTCCAGACCAAAGTTTACAATTTCCTGAAGGATAGAGAAAGAGGTTGGAGAGAAATGGAGGCAGGTGAAAGGATGGGGAGCTGGAGAGGGCTTGGCACACAGCAGATTCAGCTGAAACCATTCATCAAACCCTGAGAGAAAGTGCCTGACTTGGACAAAAGTATGCTCTCTGCTCTTAGAATGTGGACTACTTGGAATCTTCTGTTTCCAGCTTTGGACCTTCATCACAGTTTTTAAATAAGTCCCACTGAGCACCTAATACCACCCTGTTACAGGGATGCAGCAGCGGTAGAAGGGAAAGATGATTTATCTCCAGAACATTTGAGTTTAAGTTGCTAGTGAGATATTCAGGCAGGATTTCCTAGCAAGCAATTGGTAATAGTGTTCTGGACCTCAAGAGCTAGATGGGGGCTAGAGATGGGAACTTAGAAATTAGCCCCAATGCTAAAGTCATTAAAAGGTAGGTATTGCTATTATTATCCATTTTATCAATGAAAAAAAAAAACTGAAGCTCAGTTTGGTATACATAACTTACCCAAGATCTCATAGCTACCCAGAGGCAGATCTCCCTGCCTCTGAAATTTTATGACTACAAAATCAATGCTCCTTTAACCACACGACAACATTGTATAAGACATAGCACACAAAAAGAAGAAAATGGGCACCTATGACAATCATTATTTCCTTTGGAAATACTGGAAATAAGATAGCAAAGGACAGTTATATAAATTGAATTAATTATTCTTTATATGATCTGTTTCTAATAACTTTGTGGATAGAAGGATTCTCATATTTGTTAAGATATGACTGTACCCGAAAGAAAAGCTAAAATAGGGAACAATGAGGGTGTGGGGATAGGTGCAGGTGTGAGGTGAGCATACAGTGGGGCGTGGTGTGATGGGAATCAGCTAATGAAGCAGAGATGAAAGAAGCATAGAGACAAAAAGTGGCAGTGCTCGTCCAAGCTTGCAAGCACGACCAGTGGGGAGAAGGAACACTGGCCCACAAACTCATCATTTCCAAATCCAGACCCAAAAGATATGCCATCCTTGTGGAGATCCATTATAGAATCTGCTCCTGTTGTCCTGCCCCAGGCTCAGTGTGCAACCTGCTGAGGGGAACCTGGCTTCCTCACACTTTGTCTTAAAGAGAGAACACATTGACCAGGAGTATCCATTTCTGAGGTTGTTGATGATCTCATTGCACTTTAATTTAACCAAGTTTATAGGCATCAGTTTCTGGTACAAGGTTTGATAAGCCAATTTGGCAACTGGTATCAGATTTCTACTCCCACATGCCTCTGAGCAATGGTCACTCCACCACAGTAAGGATTCAGTAAGGCTCTGTGGCCAGCCAGTGCCTTCCATCCCACTGCCCACCTCCACTCTGGACTTCTGGACCAAGCAAGGAAGCATTGCAGATGCCCAAAATGAGCTTACAAAGGAAGTATAAGGAAAGAGCCTGGAGTGTCATAGCCACAGGACGAAGAATGTAGCTGTTAACTGAGCAGAGGGTGTGTGTCCACTGCATCAAATACCACCGAGGCAGTAGGACCTGGGCAAAGAGAAGAGGTTTGAACTAATTTTCTATACGTTGTATTGTGATGACTAAAAGATATACTACACATAAAAAGCTAATGGGTAGCCCTGGCCAGGTAACTCAGTTAGTTAGTGCATCATCCCTACACGCCAAGGCTGCAGGTTCCATGTCTGGTCAGCAGACATGCAAGAAGCAACCAATTCAATGAATGCATGAATAGGTGGAGGAAATTAATGTTTCTCTCTCTCAAATAAATCTATAACAATGAACGTGTAATATGCTAATTAGACCAGACGTCCTTCCAGACAACCTTCCAGAGGAAGCTGGGGCTGTGAGGGAAGCCCAGGTCCCGGGTGCCAGAGAGAAGCCGGTGCCAGCAGCCGGGAGAAGGAAGGCCCACTCTTGCACGAATTTCGTGCATCAGGCCGCTAGTAAATAAATAAATAAATAAATAAATAGGCCAATGGATAGCAATGGATGAACTGCTTCTGAATGAGAATATTAAATGTGGATTGTTTAAATATAGTAGATACTTTTGAAAAATATTATTTATAACCTTTGAAAGAAAGAGTAAAAAATTAAGTGCTTTATGTTTTTATAAGTATAGGTTATTAATCCATTTAATTATATACTGTCTGGGCTTGCACATTTCAAACCATCAGTGTCAAACCAGCTCTACAAAATGAAGAGAAACTGAGACGCTCCCCTGAATGTGTGCCTGTGTAGAGACACTTCATGTTAAGAGACGATTTTCCTGATAAAACTGCACACATGGATCACAAATGTAAATGACTAAGGGGAAAGTACTTTTTATTTCCTAATAACTGGCTTTAGAGTCACAAAACACAGCTTTCCCCTAAATAACTGTCTTTTAAAAAAAATCCTGCCCTTCTCCTTTGCAGTTTCCAATTTTTCATAGTAATAGCATCTCAGAGGCAAATGAAAACATAAGCAAGAAGACCCGTGATAAATGATGATGTGTCTGATGGGACAGATGTCATCTAAACCTTCCATTTTCAGTGCCCGAGTTCATGCTTAAATTACATGTGAAATGCGGACGGGAGAGTGAAACGTTCAGCCCTGGTTTCCTTCCCCTTGTGCTTGTGATTCGCCCGGATAATCCTTAGAGTAGAGACAGGAATATGAAGGAGGATTCCCTAACAGTGCCAATTAGATAGGAACATTGTAGAAGGCCAGATTTCATATGTGGCTTAGACTACCAGATTTCACATGCGGTTTAGACCATCAGATTGCCCAGGCGAATCCTTTGCTGCCAATTAGGAACAAATAAACCGGAAAGGGCTATGCTCCTCGCCCCAGCTGAGGCTGCAGGTGCACAGGCTGCTCACTAATGGCGACCAGGAGTAGAAAGCAAGTCCTTTGCGCCCATTGTTTCCTTTGCACCCACACAGAATTGTCTTTAGGAGTCTCCTTTATGACCCCAGGGTAGACTAAGGGAAAAATGTATATTTAAGTGCCCTGGCCCGATAGCTAAGTTGGTTGGAACATCATCCCGTATGTCAAAAGGTTTCGGGTTTGATTCCCAGTCAGGACAGATACTTAGGTTTCAGTTTAATCCCCAGTCAGGGCATGTATGGAAGGCAACCAATCAATCAATCAATCTCTCTCTCTCTCTCTCTCTCTCTCTCTCTCTCTCTCTCTCTCTTTTTCTCTCCCCCTCTCCTTCTTGCCCTAAAAATCAACAAACTTATCCTCAGATTAGAATTTAAAAAATACATTTAAATGATAAAGGTAGTGCCAAAAATTTAAGCTTATTTAACAATCATGGAGAACTCTATTCTGGACCCAGTACATACACAATTCATTTAAGGGGAATGCATGTGTATATCTGTGATATCATGTTCCCTGGTGTCTGAGACCTACCTACACAATAGACAGGTCAAATGGTTGGCAACCTCAGTAGCGCTCTTTGATTTTATTTGAATGCTGTACTCTCAATATTGATTCTGAGATTTATCTTGACTTTCTTTTATTGGCATAGCCTTCCCAAGGAGCTGGTTGTCTAGGTGATGAATACTGCACAGCATAATAAAACAAAGTACTTTTGGTGACTTTGCTTTGTAAGTTTAACCTTTTCCCTGGTGGGAATGAGGGCAGGAACACCTTCCTTGTCAACAGTCAAAACAATGTTTGGTATTAATTCACCCATGTGCTTGTTCATCCTTGACGAGCTGCAATTAGTCCACACAATGAAAATACTTTTAGTAAACTAGATTTAAGAACAGAATGCAACATCCTCTCTTACAAATTGGTATGTAATGTGTGTAAGCCATTTCTTTACAATTATTTTCCTAACTTACCAAATTCACAGTCCAAGAATTTCTTGGAAGTAGAGAGGCAGTTAGATGATTATGCCTTTTGCAGTTTCAGCACAAGTTTCAGTCTTGCCCCAACCTGAGACCTGACATACCAGTTCCCCCAATTATCAGCAATTCCATCCAGTTAGCATAAAGGTTCTCTCAGTTATAGCTCAGTGATTCCGTGACAAGCAGCAGCTTGAGGTGGGAATGCACAGCAATGCAGTGGCTAATCCTTTTATATTTTTAGGGAAAATAATGAAGCTGAAGAGAAACGAAAGCTATCTACAAAAGAATGAAAGTGATACCAGGATGAAAGTGGCTCATGAGGCTAGTTCAGTGGTTTTTCAAATGTTGAAAATGGGATTTGAAGGCCTAGGAACAAACAAAAAGGAATTGTTTTTAATGCTTGTGCTATTATTCATTTATAAGAATGTACACACATACCACACACACGCACGCATGCATGCACACACACACACACACACACACACACACACATTCATACCTACATACACACCACAGAACTTAGTAAATTGGTGTGCAGTGCCCAAGAAAGGACAAGGTAGGAGCAGCAGGAGCAGGTTCATTGGCAGAGCCACACAACAAAAGACACAGCGCGTGTGTGTGCTTGGCTCAAGTCTGTGCAATTAGTATTGCTATGTAGAGCAAATTCCTTGTACCGGCACTTTAAAAGTAAATAACAACTGCATTGAAACTGTTTAATCAGAATGCAAAATTGAACCTCGGCAGGTTCCAAAGCTGATTAACTAGCTCACTTTTTTTCTCCCTCCTGCTAATTGCTAAGTACATTTACTGGTTCCTGGCACTGATTTGCTAGATTCTAATTCAGGGTATGAGTTTAAAATATTAATCCACAAACTTCTCATTTTCTTTATTGGTCAATACAAATTGTTCTCTATAAATTCTTCATCTTAATGCTTCCACTTTGATTTTTTTTTTCCTGATTCTTCCATCTGTTTCATATATTTGTCCCCATCCCTCCCACCACAGACTGCATTTTTATTCTTTCTTCTGCTAAATGTCCTTAAACAAGAGCAACATCAGTCAGAAAAATGAGAATTTGAGTAACAGAGATTAATAGATGCCACTTAGAGTCTAGGGGCTCAGTACAATGAGTGTTGTGTCCTGAAGAATGGAAGCATGTTAGAAACCTAGAGAAACTGGTACCCAAGGGTGGGTGTGGGTTGATTCCTTCCTTTCTATGAATGTTTTCAAGTACTTATTTAGTAATACTGGGTCTTAAATTAATCAACATGTCTTCATTTGGAGTTTGTGACTAATCTAATCTCACAAAGATACCAATTTGCCTGTTTGTTGGGGAGAATAATATTTATACTATAAAGAAGGTGGTTGACCCCAGCAAGCACATAATGCCTGATAATGCAGTCTATTCTTTTCAAATCCTATATAATAAAGAGGTAATATGCAAATTGACCATCACTCCAACACACAAGATGGCTGCCCCATGTGGTCAAAGATGGCCACCCCCATGTGGATACAAGATGGCCACCACAAGATGGCCAGCAGGGGAGGGCAATTGTGGGCAATCAGGCCAGCAGGGGAGGGCAGTTGGGAGTGACCAGGCCTGCAGTGAAGGACAGTTAAGGGCGACCAGGCCTGCAGGGGAGGACAGTTGGGGGTGTTCAGGCTGGCAAGGGAGGGAAGTTAGAGGCAACCAGGCTGGCAAGGGAGGACAGTTAGGGGTGTCCGGGCCAGCAGGGGAGGGCAGTTGGGGTTGACCAGGCCTGCAGGGGAGGGCAGTTAGGGGTGACCAGGCCAGCAGTGGAGGGCAGTTAGGGGTAATCAGGCTGGCAGGGGAGCAGTTAGGCGTCAATCAGGTTGGCAGGGGAGTGGTTAGGGGTGATCAGGCTGGCAGGCAGAAGTTGTTAGGGGCAATCAGGAAGGCAGGCAGGCAAGCAGTTTGGCCTAAACGGGCAGCCAGACGTCCCTCGAGGGGTCCCAGATTGGAGAGGGTGAAGGCTGGGCTGAGGGACACACCCCCCACCCCCATGCATGAATTTCATGCACTGGGCCTCTAGTAGGAAATAAACTAAACTCCACACTGAAGGATGACTCACAGTGATTCTTCCAGCAGATAATGCATTAAAACCTTTGCATCCCACAGACCTTTTGAGAACAGTTAGTGTTCCTCAAAGGAACTACCATTTTCATTGCAATTCTGAATCTGAAAGGAGTAAAATTCACCTTTGTCAAAGAAAAGGCAAAATTATTAAACAAGTTATACTTCCTTATTCCTAAAACAAATATTTTGCACACAGAGAACATGAATCAGCTAAAATAAAAATTTCTTAGAAAGAAAAATTAATCAACCCTTTAAAATATATGTTTGAATATGGTAATACAGATATTTTTAGATTCTACCATTTTATTTACAACTAGAGGCCCGGTGCACGGATTTGTTCACCAGTGGGGTCCCTCAGCCTGGCCTGTGGGGACCAGGCCAAAACCAGCAGTCCGACATCCCCCAAGGGGTCCCAGATTGCAAGAGGGCACAGGCCAGGCCAAGGGACCCCACTGGTGCATGAATCTGTGCACTGTGCCTCTAGTATACATACAAGATCTTTGGTTAATCTCTTCCTGCCCTTCCCCCTCCCCTCTTCCCTCTGAGATTCACCAGTCTGTGCCATGTTTCCGTGCCTGTGGTTTCCACTCCTGCATTGAGCGTCTGCCCCCTGGTGGTAAGTGTGCATCATAGCTACCAGATGGTCTGCCAGTCACTTGTTGGCCAGTCAGCCAGTCACTTAGGCATATATATATGTACACACACATACATACATATATACACACACATATATATATACTAGAGCCCGGTGCACAAAATTCATGCATGGGGGGGCGGGTATCCCTCAGCTCAGCCTGCACCCTCTCCAATCTGGGACCCCTCGAGGGATGTCCGACTGCCCGTTTAGGCCTTATCCTACTGGTTATCTAATTATTTATACCACTTACAATTCAGAAGAATAAACTCAATATGTTTTGAGAAATACAGAACTCAGGGAAGAATTATTTTTTTAAGACTCACCTGTATGCAAGGTGCTTTACATATACCATTTTACTAGCTCCTGAGAACAACCCTGTAGGGTCCATAGTATTATCTGATAGGTAAAAAACTGAGACTTAGAGAGAGCAAGTTGTTCAGATCACACAGATAGTAAGTTGTAAATTCATCATTCGAACCCAGAAATACGGGCCCTGGACAGCCATCATAACCTTTCCACACACTATATCATTACCTAACATTATCTTTCTTCCTTTTCTCTTTTTATCCAAAAGCAAATTTATTATAAGCACAATCTAGGAAACTATTCAGGAATACACTGCTTAATTTAGTAAATGTATTGTTATGTATTAATCAAATTAATGTTTATGTGAACTCAATGTGTTTTCTCCTGCTATAAATCATTTTAGAAAATCATTTTAATAATATTTTTCAATTATTAAATCCTCTTTAACTTAAGGTAAATTCCTAATTTGGACTTCAGTGTAACAAATTCTTCAGGGCACATAAATATAAATGACACCAGTGACCAGCCATAAGTAGCTTTTATTATTCAAGGTGTTTTTTCAACAGTGGTGATGGATTTGCATTGAATCATTCTTTCTCCTTTCTGTTGCTGGTTCCCTTGGGACCATGTGTACGCATTGCATTTGGTAGAAAGTCTGTTTAAGATTGAGAGCTCAAACATAGTGCAAAGAGAACTGGCCCACAAGGGAATGAAACCTATGACCTTGGCCTCATTAGTATCATGGTCAAATCAACTGAGTTAACCAGCTGTATTTTCTTAAGTCCAAGCACATATTTATTTGGTAAATATGGGAGTTTTAACTTCTTAAAAGTCCTTTGAGGACCATTAAGTAGACTTTAGCAATCTTTCATTCAACAAATACTAATTGAATACTTAAATTGAGCAAGTCTTGTCCTTTGCAATTTGAGAGCTATCAAGAAGTGCAAGATATGGCTCCTGGTCACCAGGAATCACAGATTGAGGGAAGAAGACACACACATGTAGAGTCTTATGTAACAGTTAAGAGACTGGTTCTGGAGACAGAGAAACTTGACCTTGAAATTTGGCTCTGCCACTAACAGGCCGTAGGACATCTACCACATAACAGGTTCTCTAAGTCTTAGCTTCCGTACATGTAAAACAGAAAGAATACTATGACAGGGAGTCCTGAAAACTAGATGAGAGCCATCCTTAAAGCCTTCAGCATGGCTCATAGACTACACTGAGCTCACAGCAGGTTGTAGCTACTAAGTTGAGACTGGAAGGTTGGAATCTAAATTGGTAATTTTCTCAGATTGCTCCCTTTTCCAGAATTAAAGTCTCTCCCAATTCAAACTACACATATTTTTATTCTCCATTTCTACTAATGGTGTAAACCAGTGATGGGCAACCTTTTGAGCTTGGTGTGTCAAACTTCACCAAAAAACTGAGCATAACTCGGGTAGTGTGTCACTTTGAGGAAAAAACTAACTCCAAGACTCTAGTCGCAAATGTTTCATCCTCAGGAGCAGCAAATGTTTCATCCTCAGCATGCGGCCGCGTGTCATCAGAAATGGCTACGCGTGTCAGTGCTGACACGCGTGCCATAGGTTCGCCATCACTAGTGTAAACATTCATCGAGCTATCTCTGTAAACTAGCATCTTTTTTACTTCTTCCACTACTAGATTCCAGCACGTCAACACTACTTCTTGTCACTTCTTTTGCAGAATCCCTTTTGTTGCCCTCTGAGCCATCTCCTCAGCTACTCCCCAGGTAAAGGTCTTGCTTCCTGAGCTGGCCCAATCCCCTGCCTATCTCAGTAGTCCCAGCTTTGTTATATTTCTTTACAGTGTATCATTTATACAATAGATCCATACACCTTCTCCCACCAATCTTACTAAGCATAGCACTGGTCAAGTCCTGACTTTACTTTCATTGGCTCTCCATTGCCTGCAGAGTACTCATTAAATGGTCAGCAGCCATATCAAAATTCCTCTCTTTGTGCCTCCATTTCCGGTAGAATCCTTAATATTTGCCATTAGACATATCACACAGAGGTCAAACTTCATAATTTTCCTGCCTGTTCTGTACCTTTCCTCTGCCTCGGTGTCTTCTCTTGTTCCATTTTCTACCTCCTGAAACTCTACTTAATCTACAAACACCAACTAAAATGCATCCTCCTTCAAATCAAGCCTTTTATGATGCTCTCAGCATGAAACAAGCTCTCTCTCTCTTGTATTCCAATTACACTTCATTTGTAATTTCATACAGTGTCATGCAGTACTGAAGTACACCTTGTTTTAGAGTTATTGTAAATGCCTTTCCTCCATTTCTAAAGAAAACTCCCTGAAAATAGTCTTAGCATCTTATTTCTCTCTCCATCTTACAAAATTCCAGAGCAAAGATTTTTTTAACCTGCATGCTCCAATCTCCTTACTCCTTTATCCACTTTTAACACTTCCATTGTATCTGATAAGATTCTACATAGGATTTCCTAGCTACTAAATCCTACTGACACATTTCAGTTTTTATTTCGCTTGGCTTCTCTGGAGCATTTAGCACTAGTACGCACCATTCCTTTCTTTCTTTAAGTCTCTCCCCTGTTGACTTCCATAATACTACTCCCTCCTAATTTTACCTCCTTCTTAATATAACCTACCTTCTTCTCGGTTTCCTTCATAGGGATCTCTCCCTCACCTATTCCTAAAATTCTTGTGTTTCATTTATCAGTCACGGCCCCTTTTCAGTTTACATGAACTCTTACTGACGCACAAAATTTGGTCTGAGGTTCCCCTCCCCCGAAACCTCCTTCCTTATTAAAAAGCATCAACACAAAATCAATCACTCAAGCACAAAGTCTTCATGCCAGCTACCAATTTCTTGCCTGAGCTCCAAATCCACCCTCTGTGGTCTTGCTTGAGATACTGAAGCTGGGCTCTGTGAACATGTCTCTCTTGCCAGCTGGCCCAAAGGTAGGATTTGCTGGTGGAGGGAACTGGAGGCCATCGCAGAAGAAAGGGGCTTCTCTTCCTGGCTCTGGTCTTCTTTTCTCTCCTCTCGCTCCTGTGCCCTGCTGCTTACCCAGCGTGAAGGACATGCAGTGGGGCTCAATCCCAGGCGGTCTCAGCAGTCTCCCATGGACAGCTTCCCAGCGCGTTCCACTGGTTCCACAACCCGCTTCCCAGCAAACAGCTGTGAAGTGGCCCACAGAAATTTAACAACACCCCTCCAGGGTCCCCAAAAATGTCACCAGCACCCAGAGGCCAGTATTATGGCACGTTTTATCAGCACCCTAGCAGACTGTTTTCTGCTTGATAGCCTCAGGGTGCAGCACCTCAGCAGACTTCTTCACCATCCAGTGAGCTGCAGAGATGCCTTTGCCATGGAGACTAACTCTCAGCAGGAGGTTAGAGTTTCTCCAAATTCCTTTCTCTCTTGGCTGCTCTGCCTTGTCCCCAGGGGCAGTGGCTGCTCCTTATAACTGCTATTCCTGTATTTTTGCAGTTCCCTCTATCTCTTACTAGTTAATTTCCTGTTACTAGTTAATAATTCTTTATATTAAACTTTGCCTGTTTAAATCATTGTCTGGTTTCTATCTCCTGAGGGAAGCCTGATTAATACCCTTCCCCATCTCACTTTTATCTCCTGAGCATCTCTCAGATCTATCTGTTTCTCTCCAGTTCCAGAGTCCCTCCCTGAGTTTAAACCCCTGTCATTCTCATTTTGGCTTTAATATTAGCCTCCTAAGCAATTGCCTTCTTCGATCCACCAACTCAAGTGTGGATGAAATGCCAAATTATTTTTCCTAAAACCTAATCAAATCTAACTCTGAGCAGAAAATGTTATCTTATCCAGTTTATTCTAATCTCCCCAACTCTTTCCCTCCAGGATTGTGTGAGGATCCTAAGAATCTTATGTAGATTAAAATGTGATCCCCCGAGAGCAGGTGGCAAAGCTAGTTCTCCTGGGCACAGGAATCTTTACTGAAGCTGGTAGATCTATTACCATGAGTTCAGCCTTCTAAGACCACCCACCCCAGTCTCCTCCCAAACTGTGCCAGCTTCCTGGGACACTATAAGGAAATGGAGCCGAAACCGGTTTGGCTCAGTGGATAGAGCGTCGGCTTTCGGACTGAAAGGTCCCAGGTTCGATTCCGGTCAAGGGCATGTGCCTTGGTTGCGGGCACATCCCCAGTGGGGAGTGTGCAGGAGGCAGCTGATCGATGTTTCTCTCTCATCGATGTTTCTAACTCTCTGTCCCTCTCCCTTCCTCTCTGTAAAAAATCAATAAAAATATAAATAAATAAATAAAAAGGAAATGGAGCACAGGTCTACATGGCCCCTGAAGACCTCCCCCTCTCCTCCTCCTCCCTTAAAAAGGTGAGATTTCCTCCCATTAAGATTGATTTCTTCTGCCCCTGGGTCCGGGAGAGGCCACTCACCCCTGCGTCCGGGTGAGGCTGGGTCCCGGGCCCGGGTGAGGCCGTGCGCCCCTGGGTCCAGGGGAGGCCACGCGCCTCTGGATCTGGGTGAGGCCACGCGCCCCGGGGCCCGGGTGATGCTGGGTCCCAGGTCCGGGTGAAGCCACGCGCCCCTGAGTCCAGGTGAGAACGCGCCCCTGGGTCCAGGCGAGACCAAACCAGAGGGAGTCGGACCTGCATTACCACCATTTGTCCACCATCCAGAACTGAAAAGTCAGTGCTGACATGTACACATAAGGAACTGGTGGACATTGAAATTGGGTCTCAAAAGAACTGTTGGTCCAGAAAGAAACTCACTACAGACTGATTCATTTGCCTGTCAGCATAACTATTATTGCTCATCTCACATTCGGTTCTTATAAGTATATCTCTAGTGACACATGATCTCACTCATCTAGGGGAAATGATGAACAACATAGACTGATGAACAAGAACAGACCCAGAAACAAGGAGGCATCGATCGGACTGTCGGGCCTCAGAGGAAGGGTAGGGGAGGGTGGGGGTAGGGGGGAGAGATCAACCAAAGGACTTGTGTGCATGCATATGAGCCTAACCAATGGTTAAGGACAACAGGGGGGTGGGGGCATCCGTGGGGAAGGGTGTGGGATGGGAATGGGGGGATGAGGACAAATATGTGACACCTTAATCAATAAAGAAATTTTAAAAAAAAGATTGATTTCTTCTGACAACTCTGTTTTAGACATTAAGACCCAAAACTCCCTGAGGTCAATAAACACAAAATTCCAACTACCTTCTAGAAAAAAAAAAAGGAGAGAGAAATATATGAAGAACAAAACAGAAATTAGTGTCTCACACAGGGTCAAAATCGTTTTAGTTTAGAAACAATTTTCTTTTTTGTTTGTTTTGTCTTAAATATTAATTGTTGAAAATATTACATTTGTCCCCTTTCCCCCCTATTGACCCTTTCTAGTGCCCTCCTGCCCCCCTCCCAGGCCTTCACCACCCTGTTATCAGTGTCCATAGGCTATGCATATACGCATACAAGTTCTTTGGTTGATCTCTTCCCACCCACCCACCCTCCCCCACCTTCCCTCTGAGATTCTGCAGTCTGTTCCATGATTCTATGTCTCTGGATCTATTTTGTTCATTAGTTTATTTTGTTCATTAGATTCCACATATAAGTGAGATCATGTGATACTTGTCTTTCTCTGACTGGCTTCTTCCACTTAGCATAATACTCTCCAGGTCCCTCCATGCTGTTTCAAAGGGTAAGAGATTCTTCTTTTTTACTGCTGCATAGTATTCCATGGTATAAATGCACCCAGCTTTTTTATCCACTCATCTACTGATGGGCACTGGGGCTGTCTCCAGATCTTAGCTTTTATAAATTGTGCTGCTATGAACATACGGGTGCATACATTCTTTCTGATTGGCGTTTCCGATTTTTTAAGATCTATTCCTAACCAAAACCGGTTTGGCTCAGTGGATAGAGCGTCGGCCTGCGGACTGAAAGGTCCCAGGTTCGATTACGGGCAAGGGCACGTACCTTGGTTGCAGGCACATCCCCAGTGGGAGATGTGCAGGAGGCAGCTGATCGATGTTTCTCTCTCATCGATGTTTCTAACTATCTATCTCCCTTCCTCTCTGTAAAAAAATCAATAAAATATGTTTTTTTTAAAAGATATATTCCTAGAAGTGGGATCACTGGGTCAGATGTCAGGTCCATATTTAATTTTTTGAGGAAATGTCATACTGTTTTCCATAATGGCTGTACCAATCTACATTCCCACCTGCAGGGTACTAGGATTCTCTTTTCTCCACATCCTTGCTAGCACTTATCATTTGTTGATTTGTTGATGATAGCCATTCTGACAGGTGTGAGATACCGCATTGTTGTTTTAATTTGCGTCTCTCTGATAATCAGTGATTTTGAGCACTTTTTCATACGTCTCTTGGAGAAGTGTCTATTTAGGTCCTTTGCCCATTTTTTAATTGAATTGTTTGTCTTCCTTTTGTTAAGTTGTATGAGTTCCTTATATATTTTGGAAACTAATCCTTTTATCACATGTATCATTGCCAAATATGTTCTCCCATACAGGGGGCTTCCTTTTCATTTTGTTGATGGTTTCTTTTGCAGGGATAGGCGTTTCCCCTGGTAATTCCCTGGGGAGTGCAAAGTTGTAGCTTCCTGGTGAAGCTGCCCAAATGACATGGCTAGGTCTGGTCTCCCCTTTGTCCCTTTCCTATTATTAATGACTAGTTAATTACAGTGGTATCAATTTGTCTGCCTCGGGACATTTATCCCCAAAATACTCATCATTTTCTCTCCACTGACTCAACTTTCCACTGCTCTTCTTCCACATGCCTTCTGTAGGCACCCCTGGAACTCCTTTCAATGGTTAATAAAATTCACCAGTCTCCTCACTAAGCATTGCTCCCACCTCCCAGCCTGCCAGAGAGAACGGCACTTTTTTTTTAATATATTTTTATTGATTTTTTACAGAGAGGAAGGGAGAGGGATAGAAAGCTAGAAACATCGATGAGAGAAACATCGATCAGCTGCCTCCTGCACAATCCCTACTGGGGATGTGCCCGCAACCAAGGTACATGCCCTTGACCGGAATTGAACCCGGGACCTTTGAGTCCGCAGGCCGACGCTCTATCCACTGAGCCAAACCGGTTTTGGCAAGAGAACGGCACTTTTCTATACCCTCTCAAGCAGAGTTGGAAGGTAGGGTCCTTGGAAAACTTCCTGCTCCTTTGAGGTTCTTGGCATTTTGGTACTCCTCCTGGCTGCTATCATCTACCAACCTCCAGTCACTTCCCCCTTTTCATCAAAGTCTTTGGCTTCCTATATCCATCCACACTCAGAATCAGAATTCTGAGAAAAATCAATGGCCATATGAGCTAGCCAACCAACACATGAATCTGATCATCAGCCAGAGCGGATCCATCTTTTAAATTACAAATGTACAAATGTGGTGGCGTGCTAACCTGCACCTACCCAATCATAGCACTTAGACTATATGTTTCCTAAAGGCAGGATTTTTGTCTGACTTATTTACAGCTGTATCCCTAACCCCTAACACAGTGCATGACACAGAGTAAATTGCAAATAAGTACTTGTTAAATGAATAAGCCTATGCTTGCTTCAATGGGCAAGTTGGCTTCCCAGAGGCAACACAAGTTTAGAAATTCATAAAATCCATAGGAATTAAGGTAATTTTCATTCAGTAATGTGGCAAAGTGGGTGTCAAGTCAGCTAGGGTAATGAGAATTTTATCTCAAAGGGGGTTTCCAATAACACTTTCCGGATAGTGTTTATGGCCATTGTTTTTTATCTTCATGTAAACTGTTCTGATTGGTAAAGAAATCACTTTCTTATAGACTATGACAAAAACTGATCCTGTTAGAAATTGTCTTGCTGAAGACTACCCTGGCTGCATACTAGGTATCCCCTGGACTCAAACTCAACTACACCTCACCTGTGAGGTATGAAGAAAAGTCAACTATTTCCCACAATAAATGAATTTAACAAGTATTGTTTGGGTTTTATCTGCTGATTTGTTTTGATACCACAAAGAAGAAAGAGATAGATAATAATCATGAGGTCACAAATTCTTTATACTCCTTGAAACTAATTAATTTGACCTTGTAACTTAATTAGTGAAATCATTTTGTTGGCGGTGGTAGGAATGGCACCGGGTGTTAGACCAGTGGGGTCAGACTGGACCTGGGTTCAGCAGCGTGGTATTTGTGTTCTGGCTGGGAAAGAACTCAGAGCCAAGACTCAAACTATGAAAACATTTATTTAGAAAAATCACAGAGGTAGAAGAAGTAATTCATAGAAGAAATGGGCTTAGGAAACAGGATATAGAGGCAAAGAAAGGGCTCTTGGAGCTTAGAAGTGAGGAAGGTAAATGTGACACAGCAGGGGGGTGGAGAAAGGCCTCGGAGTGCTCCCAGGAAGGAGAGGGCTCTGGGTCCTCCACTCTAAGGGTTCCAAGGGTGGAGATTTTAGGGGAGGTCCCAGGGGGAAGATCTTAATAGAATATCCAGCAATTTTCCAGGTGTGTCCTTTCAGGATCTAGGTCTCCACTGATTGATTGGCTGGCACCAGGGCAGGGGGGTCATTATCTGATGCAGCCGGTCCTATGGTCAGCCATAGCATCATTTGTTCGGTTTTGCTGCTTTTCTGGGCATGGAGCTGAAATACAACTGAGGCCTAGATGGTAACTCTAGGAAGTAAAGGTCAGGGGGTCCAAACCATATGACCAGCAATATGCTAGGGGAGGAAAGGTCATCCTGGGGATTGTCTGTTGCTAGGCACCTGGGGCTTTCCACTCTGGTGACTCTCTGTAGCTGGCCCATTGTCCTTGCTCTGCTCATGTCCGTCTAACTGCCTACTACAGTTTTATTAATTAGGATACATCTTTAATTGTGTGTTTTTTAAATTGTAATTACAGTCTAGGCCATTGATGAAAGGTCATTTGACCTTGTTATTACAGCAGTAAACTGAGATGCAGGGTTCCTATTGCTTGTTTCACAATAATAGTCAAATATTAATGAATAGTTTCTCTAGTGCAGAAAAAACATGAGCCTCCTTCTAGAACTTTCTATGTAGCTTTAGGAACACCACAGAGATGCTCTAAAATTAATAATTATCCAAACAGTATAAATACACAGAATTACTTCAGCTACCTGCTGGGGCCAAGAAATAGGTACCCTAATCGAGTAGCTTTTTGAAAAGAACCCTTTTTTATTATAGAACAGATCCAGGCAAGAATATCTCTACAAAGAATGTATAAAGCAGTGATTACAAGCCTCTCAAATGTTTAGAGTGATATTAGTTCATTCCCTAGTTAGGTGTCCTGAGAAATAGCTCTTCAGTTTTATAACAAGACTTTTAAATTTCAATATAAAAATAATCTCAATGAATTTTTGTGAAAATGCATAGGGATTTTAAGCCAAATAAAATCAAATTCTAACAACAACTACCATGTATTGAGCGCTTATAAGGTGCCTGGCTCTATTTCAGCTCTTTCCATGCCTAATCTTTCCCTAATGTAGAAAGCTTCAGCAGTCCATGAAAAAGGATGGGCATCTAAAAGCAAATTGGATTACAAAATATAAGCATGGAGTGCTGGCTTTGAAAAATAGTGGGTATATGTAAGGTATTGTTAAGATAATACACAGTCCTGCCCTGGCCCAGTTGGTTGAGCAACATCCCAGGCACCAAGAGGTCATCCATTCTATTCCCAGTCAGGGTGCATGCCCAGGTTGTGAGCTTGGGCCCTAGTAAGGGGGCATGCAGGAGGCAACCAATCCATGTTTCTCTCTCCCATAGATGTTCCTCTCTCCCTCCCTCTCTCTCTAAAACCAATAAAAACATTTTTTTTTAGCCGAAACCAGTTTGGCTTAGTGGATAGAGCGTCGGCCTGCGGACTCAAGGGTCCCAGGTTCGATTCTGGTCAAGGGCATGTACCTTGGTTGCGGGCACATCCCCAGTAGGGGGTGTGCAGGAGGCAGCTGATCGATGTTTCTCTCTCATCGATGTTTCTAACTCTCTATTCCTCTCTGTAAAACATCAATAAAATATATTTTTAAAAAAACATTTTTTTAAAGAAGACACAATGGTAAAAATGTAAATGTAGGAGTTAAATTGATTCTCTCTTTTAGATAAAAGCGATAGTCTGTACGTCGACAGCACAGAACTCTTGAAGAGCTCTTGGGAAACGTCAGGGCAGGCTTACCAACCTCATCCCCAGACTCTCCTCTAACAGATTCCTCTGCATCTTTGGCAAATTTTACAGCTTGCTTTTGAGCACTAGATAAACCTGGAGTTACTGAAATATTATTACTATTATTATCAAACTAGTAGCCCGTTTGCACGAAGATTCGTGCAATAGACCTTCATTCACCTGGCTGCCTGCACCAGTTTTCTGCTGGCACCTGGGACCCAGACCTTGGCTGTGGCCACTGACTTCTGCCTTCTTTCAGGGTCGGGGCTTGGCCCCGGGCGGTGGCCTTGGGCTCGGCCGCACCCAGCATCCCTGCTAAGGATCACAGGAGCCGACCCCCAGTGGTTTCCTGCGATCCGTGCAGGCTCCCCGCTGGTGCCCAAGGCCGGGAAAGCCTCCACCCGAGGCTTTCCCGGCCTTGGGCTCCGCCACACCCCAACGTCCCTGCAACGGTTTCCTGGTGGGCGTGGTTGGTGGGCGTGGCTTGGTTGGTGGGCGTGGCTTGGTCGTAGCGGAGGTGCGGTCAATTTGCATATTTGTCTATTATAAGGTAAGATACTAATAAAGTAAAATAATAAAAAGTAAAGTCTAAATCACAAGGGATTTTTTTTTTAAGATTCCAGTGAAAAATTAATGCCACTTAAAAGAAATGTTTATTAGCAAAAGGTCCAAGAGCCAAGTAGGTGGGAGCTGCACTCACCTCCTCCCATGATCACATCAAAATTACAACTAAATCATAGAATAATGAACCTGGATAACCAACTGAAGCCTCACTAAACAGAAGTCATATAACCAAAGACCCACAGAAGAAGCCAGTGGAGACTGGGAGGAGGGGCAGAGACACAAAACAGGCTGCCCCGCTCCCACAGGCAGAGCTGAGAATCTGAGGGATCTCTCAACTGCAGAAGTCCCCCAGAGTAGCTAGGGGTCTCAGCCCCACGCCAGGTTCCCCGGCCAAGGGCACGAGTGCAGGGAGAGGAGCCCACAGAATATCAGTGGGGATTCCATCTGCCCAGCGGAGGTGGGAGGCTGCATCTTCTTAAAGGGACAGTGTACAAACTCTCACTCCCAGGCACACACCCTGGGCTCTGGCCGAGGGATGACAGTTTTGGGATTGTCAGAGTCATACAGGGGGAGACTGAGTCCTGTGACTTTGGAATGAGGGCTGGAGGGAGAGCCTCCAATGCCCCTGTGTTGAGTCCTCCGACCAAACGGCCCACAGGCACCATCTTTCCATGGTGAGCCCTCCCCCTACACGCCTCAGCCTAGTGAGCTATACTAGCTCGACCCCAACAACTCCCTGATGCCTCACCCCAACCAAATTGAACACAGCTGGAGGCTGTGTCAGTGGCAATCAACCTGGCCCCGTGGGGCAGTCTTTCTTAAAAACCCCTCAAAGAATTCCAGTCAAGCTCAGGAGGGTGGAGGGGGGTCAGGGAGCCACACGGGGAGAAACTGAGTTGTGTGGCCTCGGAATGAAAGCCCTCTTTCTCATGGCCCCCAGGCACTGTCCCTCTTCATTGCCAAATCTCCATCTGCTTTGGCCTGCTGATCCCTTCTAGCTCTACCCTGACAACTCCATGAGACCCCGCCCCGTTGAAAAGGCCACAGGCGGAGGGCAGCTGGCCTTGGTGCACACTGAGACTTGTTGAGTGGCCTCGGACCCAGCACTGGTGCCACGATTAAAACTGTATAAACCGGCCGAACATCCTCACCCCACCTGTGACTCCCTGAGACCCTGCCTCACACAACACGCATACAGCCAGCGGCTCTCTCAGTGGCTGCCAGCAGGCAGAGGTGGGTCTTGGGGTGCCTTGGGTTTTTTGTTGACCTGTCCCAGGCTGGGTACTGGTGGCAGCTGGCCTGGGTTCACAGCTTGGACCCTCCCACATGTACCCGGGCCCAGAAGAGGCAGCTACCAAGCACGGACCACTTTGTAGCTCCTAACAGGTAGTCCAGGGTTGGTCACAGGCAGCATCTGACATTGCCCTGCACCAGAGGCCCTCCCAAGAGACCCAACAACCGACGTTCCCTGGTGGCTGGCTTCAGACCACAACAGGGCACCACGCAATGAGCTCCACAAGTGCACACCCAAAAGGAGGTCTCAGCAGCCACTCACACCTGCCAGTTCCAAATGAGGCCAGAAGATTGAAAGCAAGCATTGCAGAAAGTGAAATTTTTATAAAATAACTTAAATTCCTATTTACATAAAAAGGGCCAGGTTTGACTAGTACCTTCAGTTTCACTAAATCAAAGAAAGAGAATGTTATGTCTTCAGGGAAGTCCCAGTTACATGAGATCTTGGTCAGCTATGACCACAGTAATGCTGAATAAAAATTTTAAAAAATCACCTTAAACCTCAAAGGCTGACAGCAATAAGAATTTACCCTCACCTTCGAGGAGTCTGTAGGGCAACTGTGGCTCAGAGGTCCCTGCCTGGGCTCGGCTGAGTGACTGTGATGCAGGCTGAGATCCAGCTGGTCTGTGCTCCAGGCTATAGTTCATTCAGGTTTGCTCAGGTCTGCTCATTCTGGGGCCCATGGCCATGGCACATTCTTCTCATGGTGACCATGAGAATGTGAGAGGCCAACCACATTGCACATGCATATTTAAAGCTTTATCCCATGTCATGTCCAATAATATTCCATGGCCAAAGCATATCACATAGTCAAGCCCTATATCAATGTTAATACCCTCTGCCCCAATGGCATAAGAAGAGAGTAAAATTTGCTGCACAGTAATTCAAACTATCACCATAGGAGAAAAAGAAAACCCTGAGCTCAGAGTCCTGTGGTTTATAGAAAGGAGGATGAGAGAGAACGTGAATGAAACAAGCAGACATACTTATTATGACATCCCCATTGTGTCGATCAAGAAAGCATTTGGTCCCATGTAACAACAACAACAACAACAAAGAAATCCCACTACAGTAGTTTAAACAGTTTTTTCCCCTCATAACAAAAACATTGAAGTAGGGGTGATGTTGCTGCCTATGTCAGTATCTAGAAACCCTTTATCTTTCTGCTCTCCTATCCTTAGGTCTCTTCCTCTTCCCTCTCCCTCCCCCTCTCCCTCCCCCTCTCCCTCTCCCTCTCCCTCTCCCTCTCCCTCTCCCTCTCCCTCTCCCTCTCCCTCTCCCTCTGCCTCTCTCTCTCTCTCTCTCTGTCTCTCTCTGTCTCTCAGTCTCATTCTCTCTCTCCAGCGTATGACCATATTCCAGACAGGGTTGAAGGTGAATAAGTAAAAAAACCTTCTCAGTATTGTTTTCTTCCATCCCTATGAAAGAAGTTAGGGTCCTGAAAGAGACACTAGAAGACTAGCAACCTGAGAGCAGGGCATTCTGGGAAGAAATATGCTATGCTCAATCCATTCTCCTAAAGTTCAAAATTATTAAAATAGGCTGTGACAGACCTATATGGCTTTAACCAAGTCTCAAATACAGGGAAAGGAAATAGATCCCTAAAATAAATTAACGATGAAGGCAGAGTAAGGCCTGGCCCAGTGAGCTGGCCAGTGCTGAATCAAGAAGTCAGATGGGAATGATGGTTCTGGGTATGTGATGGAACTAAAGCCATTCTGCCCAGCTCTGCCCTCCTGGATCAGGCCTGTGTCACAAAGTAGTGGTTCTGAAAATGAATCTAAGGTGCTCGGGGATAGAAGAAAAGTAGAGGAAGCAGAGGAAGGTGGGGATTTTCCCTAAGCACCTTGAAGAATCACAATACCCCAGGGAAGACAAGAACCAGTACCAGTGGCGATAAAGACAAGAGGTACAACTGCAATCTGTCACCATGAACCAGACTTGTGGCTGTGGGTCTCATCTCCTTTCTTGAGCATCAACTATGACAAGAGCTATCTGGCCTGGCTTTCCAGTGATTTTAAAGCCTGATTTGTGTTGGGGAGGGGGCAGGGGAGGAGCATGGACTACCTTTCATCACTAGTAGGGATGCCTGGAAATAACCCAAACACAATATGAAGACAGGGAACTTCTAGCAGTTATGGCAAGAAGATATTGTCTCTCTAAGCAAGATAAGAACTCAAGGTATAACTAACTACTTTTATCTTCCTACAGAGAGGGTAGGGAGCCCACAACAGGAGGAAAAGAAGAAAACTTTAATGGCTTTGTTATTCTCTTTCTGCCCTGATGAAGAGAAAAAATCATATCTTCTTATTTATATAAATACTCGAGGCCCGGTGCACGAATTTCGTGCACAGACGGGGGTGTACCTCAGCCCAGCCTGCACCCTCTCCAATCTGGGACCCCTCGAGGGATGTCCAACTGCCCGTTTAGGCCCATTCCCAGTGGGATTGGGCCTAAACGGGCAGTCGGACATCCATCTCACAATCCAGGACTGCTGGCTCCCAACTGCTCACCTGCCTGCCTTCCTGATTGTCCCTAACCACTTCTGCCTGCTAGCCTGATTGATGTCTAACTGCTCCCCTGCCAGCCTGTTTGCCCCCAACTTCCCTCCTCTGCCAGCCTGGTCACCCCTAACTGCCCTCCCCTGAAGGCTTGGTCCCCCCTAACTGCCCTCCCCTGCAGGCCTGGTCCCCCCCAACTGCTCTCCCCTGCAGGCCTGCCTGGGTCACCCCCAACTGCCTTCCCTTGCTGGCCATCTTGTGGTGGCCATCTTGTGTCCACATGGGGGCAGGATCTTTGACCACATGGGGGCAGCCATCTTCTGTGTTGGAGTGATGGTCAATTTGCATATTACTCTTTTATTAGATAGGATAGAGGCCTGGTGCATGGGTGGGGGCCAGCTGGTTTGCCCTGAAGGGTGTCCCGGATAAGGGTGGGGGTTCCCTTGGGGCATTGGGCGGCCTGGGCGAGGGGCCTGTGGTGGTTTGCAGGCTGGCCATGCCCCCTGGCGACCCAAGCAGAGGCCCTGGTATCTGTGGTTTATTTACCTTCTACAATTGAAACTTTGTACCCTGGAGTGGAGCCAAGCATTCTGCTTGTTCCGTGGCGGCAGCCATTTCTGTTGGGACTTATGTATCTAATATAATTGAAACTTTGTAACCTTAAGCAGAGGCCTGGGCTGGCCAGGGCTGCGGAAGTTTAGCTTCCTTCATTGCCGGGGGCAACCCTCGCCTCCCGCTCTTTCCAGCTCAGTGGCTGCCGCCATTTCAGTTTGGATTTGTTTACCTTCTATAATTGAAACTTTGTAGCCTTGCGTGGAGGCCTACACCAGCAAGGGCAGGCGGAAAGCTTGTCTTCCTCTGCTGCTGGGGAAACCCAAGCCTCCCTCCTGCTCTCTGTGGCTGCAGCCATCTTGGTTGGGTTTATTTGCATATTTGCTCCTGATTGGCTGGTGGGCATGGCTTGTGGGCGTGGCTTATGGGTATAGCGAAGGTACAGTCAATTTGCATATTACTCTTTTATTAGGTAGGATAAACCCCCATTTTGTTTCTGGGGAGCATGAGTAAACAATATCTTAATTATTGTGATTACAGGTAACCTTGTTCTATAGCTCTCAAAATCTTTTGGGTAATAATGATGAAGAATATCTTTAATAGGGTGCAGCAGTAGGGTTTAGTTTATGGAGGATGAATTTTTTGTTAATTGATTTCAGCATTTCAATTTTACATTTTCCAGAGGAATAACTGGAAATCATCATTAAAACTTCCTGTTAATTATCTTCTCCAATAAATGTAAGAAGTTTCCACCCTGCAACAACTCAATCAACCCTATATATGATGATGCTGTTAGGGAACGAGGGAGAGAGAGAAAGAAATTAAAATGAAAAAAAGGGAACAGGAAGGAGGAAAGGAATACACTCCACAGCCTGCCTCTAATACTCTGAAAATAAGAAAGAGGAAGGCAGTGTAACAGAAGTACATTATGTAGATTCAAATCTCAGACTTTCCTGTTCATTAGCTGTGTGACATTGGACATTATTTGAGTCCTCTAAACCTCGGTCTCTTTATCTGTAAGATCAAAATAATAGTTTCTACTTGTTATGGTTATAATGATGATTAGAAGTCCTAATACATATATAAAGCACTTTTCCAGTGTCTGGCAATAGTATTCAGTAAACATTAAATGATATTATAGTAAATAAATCAAACAGTATATCTCTACTCATTACCTAATGAATTTCATTACATCTGATAAAATCTATAAAATGGGTGCTTCCTTAAAGGGATTTACTTTCTTTTATAATCATTAACAGGTGATTATTCCACCTATGGCTTAAACCAGTGATACTCAATCAGTGTGCCACAAGAGGCACAGTGTTGTGTCACAAGAATTTTTAAAACATGCAATGCCTTACAATTTAGTCAGGGGCACTGCTCTCTTTTCCTTTAGATTGTCAAATAAAAAATAACAACAGCCAACACAATAGCCATTTGGTGCAAATGAATCAAAATTATGCCTATTTTTTTTTTGTCAGATAGCCAATCCTCTCTAATAAAATGGTAATATGCAAATTAACCATCACTCCGCTACATAAGCCACGCCCACCACCCAAGCCACGCCCACCAGCCAATCAGGGCTAGTATGCAAATTAACCCCAAACCAAGATGGCTACAGCCACAGAGAGCAAGGTTTCCCAGGTAACAGAGGAAGCCAAGCTTTCCATAGCCATTGCAGGCCTAAGCCTCCACTCAAGCTACAAAGTTTCAGTTATAGAAGGTAAACAAATTCAAACAAATGGCGGCAGAATGGAGCTTGAGAGAGCAGGCCAGGGTTGCCAGCAGCAACAGGGGAAGCAAAGCTTTCTGCACACCCTGGCCGGGCTCACCCACTTAAGGCAACAAAGTTTCAATTGTAGAAGGTGAATTAACTGCCACAGAGATGGCTGCCGCCCCGGAGGGAGCAGCAGGCTTGGCTCTGCTCCAGGCTACAAAGTTTCAATTGTAGAAGGAAAATAAATCCCAGATACCAGGGCCTCTGCTTGGGTTGCCAGGGGGCGTGGCCGGCCTGCAAACCACTACAGGCCCCTCGCTCAGGCCACCCCATGCCCCAAGGGAACCCCACCCTGATCCGGGACACCCTTCAGGGCAAACCAGCTGGCCCCCACCCGTGCACCAGGCCTCTATCCTATCTAATAAAAGAGTACTATGCAGATTGATCATCTCTGCAACACACAATATAGCTGCCCCCATGTGGTCAAAGACCCTGCCCCCATGTGGACACAAGATGGCCACCACAAGATGGCCAGCAGGAGAGGGCAGTTGGGAGGCACCCGGCCTACAAGGGAGGGCAGTTGAGAGGGACCAGGCCTGCAAGGGAGGGCAGTTGGAGGTGATCAACGCTGCAGGAGAGGGCAGTTAGGGGTGACCAGGCCGGCAGAGGAGAGAAGCTGGGGGCAAACAGGCTGGCAGGGGAGCAGTTAAGCATCAACCAGGCTGGCAGTGGAGTGGTTAGGGGGTGATCAGGCTGGCAGGCAGAAGCGGTTAGGGACAATCAGGAAGGCAGGCAGGCAAGCAGTTGGGAGCCAGCAGTCCTGGATTGTGAGAGGGATGTCCGACTGCCCGTTTAGGCCCTAAGGGCCTAAACGGGCAGTCGGACATCCCTCCAGGAGTCCCAGATTGGAGAGGGTACAGGCTGGGCTGAGGGACAACCCCCCGCCGTGCACGAATTTCGTGCACTGGGCTTCTAGTATATATATATATTGGTGTGCTGCAGAATTTTAGTAATTAGTTTATGTGTGCTATGAGATGAATAAGGTTGAAAATCACTGGCTTAAACAAAACTTATTGTCCTGTTTCTTCATACAGTCCTCGTTTACTTGGTTCCTCTCTTACCACCTCCCCATTCCCACCTCTCCTAGACCAGAGCTGGCTCTGCCACGAAGGAGGCAGTGACTCTCTGTCGGCTCCTCTCTAGCCCTCAGGCTCAGCATAGCCACTGTCATGGGTTCTTCCAAGACACAGAATCCCGTCAGCCAGCAGGTCAGTCGGCTAAGCAGAGTCATAGGCTGAGTTGCTGTGTCATGCTCCTCCCCGTTGGTCATTCATTAGTCACAGGTCTACGATGTGTTCTCTTACGGAAGAAAATTACTATTTTATTTTTTCAATTACAGTTTACATTCAATATTATTTTGTATTAGTTTCAGGTGTACAGCATAGTGGTTAGATAATCACATACTTTACAAAATTATCCCCCCAATACTTCAAGTACTTACCTGGCACTATATATAGTTATTGCAATATTATTGACTATATTCCCTACTGTACATTCCATAACTATTTTGTAATTACCAATTTGAACTTCTTATTACCTTCACCTTTTTATTCAGTCGCCCAACCATCCTCCCTTTTGGCAATCATCAGCCTATTTTCTATATCTATGAGTCTGTTTCTATTTTGTTTGTTTGTTTATTTTGTTCTTTAGATTCCACATATAAGTGAAATCATATGGTATTTATCTTTCTCTGTCTGATTTATTTCACTTAGCATAATACCCTCTAGGTCCATTCATGTTGCCACAAATGTTAAGATTTCATTCTTTCTTATGGCTGAGTAATATACCTTTGTATATATGTACCACTTCTTTACCCACTTGTCTGTTAATGAACCTTTGGGTTATTCCCATAACTTGGGTATTGTAAATAATGCTGCAGTGAACATACAGGCACATATATCATTTTAAATTAGTGTTTTGGGTTTCTTTGAATGTAACCCAGAAGTGGAATTGCTGAATCAAAAGGCAGTTCCATTTTTAAATTTTAGAACCTCCATATTGTTTTCCATAGTGGCTGCACCAATCTGCATTCAGGAATGGAATACTTAAACTGGGCTCATCAGCAAGCCTCTTCCTTCTCCTCCAGCCATTGCAAAGTCCCATACTTAAAAATTTATCTCCAGGCAAAGAACCATTGCCCCAAACTTGTAAAAAATTTGCCTCCTGCATGAAGATCCAAAATAGACTATGAGCCTATTGGTAGTCATTTCTCTTAAAATCATTGATATGTTAGAGCTAATCAGAGTATAGTGCTTCTGTTTCAGAGAAGAGGAAACTGGGGCCCAGAGAGGATGATGGCTTGCCTGAGGTCACACAGCCAGGTCATGGTGCAGCTGGGAGCGACTTGATTCCTAGTCCTGTATTTTCCCATTGGATCCTACTATCCCACTCCTGTTTGACACAGGGGTGAAGAGAGAGTGTTGGATTATGTCATACATGTACCTTTAAATTATACAATCAAAGCAACTACAATATTATAGGGACTGTTCACAAAAAGAGGAAATACCCTCTTTCATTAAAATCTGCATATGCTGGAAATAGGCAATTGTCTTACATTTAACCTCATTGTCTAGAAATTGAATTTATGTGTCTAGGAACAGATTTGAAATTATGATGGGAGCAATGCCCCACCAATTTTATCTGTAAAATTTACTTTCAGCATCCTAGTAGGAACATAGAAAAATCTAAGATGCTGTTAATTAAGATGCTGTTAATTCTTACCTACCTGTGGGGTGTGTGTGTGTGTGTGTGTGTGTGTGTGTGTGTGTGTGTGTGTGTGTTTATCCTGACAGTGTATGACAGGTCAAAATTTTTAATTGATGAAATTTCCTGCAAACAGGAAAGGGCTGGCCTGTTGTGACTTTGCCCTAATGAATGCCCTTTCCTTTCCCTGTGCCGTGGGTCAAGCTGCAACTCCAACTGGGATGGGATCCAGTGCCGTGGGCTCTGCAGTTGCTCTTGTTTAGGCTGAGCACAGATTATCAGGACACTGAACATAGCTAGACTCTGGGTAAGTCTAAGGGTTATAATATAGAGGAAGAATATATCATATCGGATATGGTCAGATCCATTTAAACTGTAACCTATTCAGCACATTCTAAACTACACATCCTAAATATAAAGATGAGTTGGCTAATGAGGCTTCTACTGAATTACTGAGTAGATGATAGAACACAGAGTTACTATGAGACTTGGGGTAGAAAAGCCTTCATTCATTCCCCACATATATGTTAACATTCATTGCAGATAAGAATAAAGAAACATATAAAAGAAGGCTACAGACCAAGGTTACAAGAAACAGTAGGAAAAAGGAAAAAGGCACAGGCCATTTTACCAGAAATTTGGATGAAGCTATTGCCTCAGCTGAACACTGAATTTATTCTGGTCTTCCCAACCACAAATAATAGTGGCAAAACTAAGCTCCTTATTTTTATGTATATCCTCCCACACAGATAGCACTCTGCTTATCTCTTTTATAATATTTGTTTCATACACTTTGAACACAAGGAATCATATATGTAAAGGGTTTTTGGAGTTGCCTGATTATAAGCCAAACTGTCTAAACTACGTAATAAACTTACATTATGGGCAAATTGAAGATCTGCAATCTTTTATTCAGGATTTAAAATGTAACAAATTATATGGACTCTGTGGTCTGTATCATTTCCAGAATCTGGGCAGCACCTTCTAACTATGGCTGAAATGAAATGTCTGAAGAGTCCGGCTTGTTGGTATATGTGAGTCTATAAATAGTCTCTCATCCGTTCACATCAGGTTTTGCCATTAATGAAGTTTCTCACAAATAGGAAAAACTTTGTTTCCAGAGCATTTGGATTTGGGAACAACAGAGAAGGGATTGGTCACACATGCTCACACATACACACACACATGCACACACACAACAAGGAACTACACATGAGAAATATGACATGAAAACTTTGCTTTTTTTTCCCTTAATATCTGTTTGACCTGGAGCAAATTTTATCACTCTAGGCTATTTTTTCAGGCACAAATATAGGAGTAAGTGTGGAATTAACCGAAAGATAGATTGTGACTAAATGCTGTAACCACTCTTTGGAGCACTCTCGGTGAATGAGCATGGCCAGGAGGTTAGGAGATCTGACCGCCATCACTACCCTGCTGTTGACTTTTGATGTGACCCCGGGAAAGTCACTTCATTCTCCTGGTCCTCAGGTTTCGCTCCTGTAAAATGAGGTGATTGACAATGATCTCTAACTTCCCTTTTCCAGCTCCACAATCTGTGCTTCTAAGATTTGTCATTGTGCTGTCAGCAGGTTTAACTTTTAAAAATTAATACCCAATAATAATATATTTTGCAAATCATCTCTTGGTCTAATATACTAATTTTTACACAATTTTATATGTATAATCACCCGTTAGTCGTTGAATTACAAGAGTTTTGGGCCAATCACTGCCCTTACCATTTCTACATACATTGTTTTACATACAAGCAACATGAAGTGACTAAACATTATAGTAAAACCAGAACGCTCCAACACTCTTCAGCTGGACTCTGCAAACGTTTTTGCATTATTTTTCACGCCAGGGTGTCCTTAAAATAATCACAGAAAGTGCCACAAGATTATTTCTTAACTCTGGAAATATTTGTGAGTAATATTGCCAAAGTATTAGTCAGAAATGCTCATTGAAAACTCCAGATGGCAGTATCAGAGTTACCTTGCTTTGCAAATTTTTCTCTTTGAAATCTTGCCCTCCTAAGAAAACACATTGAAAAGAAATCTCTTTGAAACATTATCTTCGGCATGGAAATTAACTTCTCAAGGGTTTTAAAAAGCAAACTCATACTTATGACTCTGTGCCATGTGTTTTTTTTTGTAGTCACTGTTTTAACTTATGAAAAATAAATTTTGGAATAGCTCAATGGTAGGAAACAGTAAGCTGAGTTTCTATAAAAAATATGACCAGTTTTAAATCTTACTAAATTTCTGGCACTCAGAGAAACAATTACTGTATTACCCAATGTCCTCCTGGAGCCAATCCAAGTTCAAAGTTTCCAGTGACCTTGAATGGGACTTTGTACTCATGTCAGCTGCATAGTTATAAAGCATAAAATAAGAATCTAGGTCAGTGTTGTTAGTGCTAACAGCATAACACTTAAAATTATTATAATGTGTATTTTTCCATGACTTAAATTCTTGATAGTGTATATTTCCCCCTGGCTGAAAAATATGTCTCTAATATTGTGTGTTTATATGCATATATGCACACATTCAAAACTGGTAACTCATATCACTATAATTACTTAGTTTATTGATGAAAATGTTGGAGCCTAAATATCTTAATATATGTTATTTATTTAATAGTTTAGGGCCAGGTCCTCCAAATCCTAGCTTGATTTCCCATTTCTAATATATATACTAGTATACTTCTGTCCTCCTCTTGTCTCTTTAGGTTTAGAATGGAAGTTGGAAAGAAAGTATAAGAATTAGAACATTTTATTGTTTTACCCCTCTTAACTCTCATCCCAAGCTCTGCCCTACACCCTTCTTGTGTTTTGAATAGTGGCCTGAAGTTAATATATTAGTATATTTTAGTATGTATTTATAATGGTAGAGATATAATTCAATGCATGGGATATCCAAATACCTACATGTTATTGAAATAATCTACTTGTAGTTTTTCTTGTCTTTTTCTATTTAGTTAAGGAATATGTTCCCTAATATATGTAAAAAATATTTTTATTATTCTTTTTATATTTTGTACATTGCAACTCATTTCCTAACAAAGCTTTTCTAAACTTTTTAAAAAATAGCCATCACTATTTCTACTCATTGTTCTACTTCTTTGTGCAATAGTCTCATTTTATTAAATTCTTTTAAAGTTTAGTGAGCAAAGTTTCTGAATAACATCTCTGCCTTTTCTTCTAAGAGTATGGCCTTGAAAACATAAACATAATTATGCATACTTGTGATGATTATAAAATATATGAAGAAACATTTTGATAAGGTCAAAAATTTAAATGGGAGGATGAAAAAAAGTCAATCTCTTTTTCTTGTAGCTCCACTCAGCCATTTTCACAGCCGTCATCTAAATCACCACCCCCACCTACATGCCATTGTTTGCTGATTTTGCCTACTGGTCTACCTGCCAATGAGGGTAAAGGAGAATCAGACAATGGCTGTTAAGAAGGGATGGAAACAAAGCTAAAACATAAAAAATACTCTTGATACCAACTAAAAAGTAAAGTATAGATTCAAAGCCCACCAAAGAACCAGAAAATTTTCAGCATCTGTGTTCCCTCTCTAATGATAACCTTCTACTCCCCTCCAAACTTAAACACTTTCCCAATTTCTTTATATAAATTTTTCTATAAAAAAAGAACTAAATAAGCAACTGTGAATAAGATATAACCTAGACTATTTGTTTTTATGGGCTAGGCTAATAGATCTAATTATGTTTAACTGTGATTATAAATTTTGGTGGAAGAAACTATTTTATATAGTATACACTCCACGGTACACTCAAAATAATAATAATAATAACTAATACCTATGGCATACTTCTATGTGCCACACAGTTTCATGTGTTCTAAGTACTCCACATAGTAAATTAACTTTTAATAGTCACAACAATCCTATTAGCATCCTGTTTTACAACAAGTAAACAGAGACAGTAAAAGGTTAGATAATTTGTCCAAGGCCGCTCAGCTCATAAGTGGTAGACTCAAGGTCACACACAAACAAGAGAAATTTTCACTAACTTGAGAAACTCGAGAGACTTCCTGACGATATGTCATTGTGAAAATGAAAAAAACAAATAGCAATACATTTCACCAAATGGAAATTGCTTTGTATCCTGTATGTAATTAATTCTGTTGTAATTTCTTGGAGGAGAAGGTTAGATTAATCAAACAAAAGAAATTTCAACCACACTATAGTTACAAAGCAACCATTTTGTGCCAAGAATTTTCTTGTGGAATAAGATGTTTTTATTATTTTCCTTAAGGTTAGACAATAAACTAGTTGAATATTCCAGCAAAAGATGAAAAAAATATATGTGTGTATTATATATAAAACTGAAGCTGTATTATGTCCTCTAATACTGAAAATATTTATTGGGAATGCACATTAATCTTTAAATGCCCCTTGTCAGCAGTATATTAAATATCAACCTTTTATTACTTTATATTGAGAACTTAAACTACACGTGTTATTTAGCTGTAATCTTACCACCACCTCAGATGTTATGTTTGCAAACTTATACCTCCTGGTTCATTTTATAGGATGCAATTAAGTGGATAGCTGCAAATGGTTGTGACACTGTAATATATTTTAGCATGGTAGTTTAATTTAAATCTATTGATATATTTGTTCAAAAGACTGAAGACTGAACATTATACTAGACAATTAAAGAAGGTAATATAAAATCAAATTACAAAAAGTACAATGGTCTAGTTTGCCCACTATAAATGCTCTGCCTTACTATTATTTTGAAGAGTTAAAATAACTTGCAGAAAATTTCTTGGTATTAATTCTTCCAACAAAGTCTAACAAAATAACTATACTAAACCTCTGGCTAATATTTTAAGCACAATTTGGAGTTTAAACAATTAAACAAAAACACTGGAATGAAGGTATAATTTTTTAAATTTACATAAACCTTTTAGAAATATTTTAAGAGTTAGCAAAATAATAACATAAAGACAATCAGAGGACCAAAATGAATTCCACAAAACCCAATAGGTCTATTGTAGGCATTACCCTCCCCCTGCAAAAAAAAAAATTCATTTTGGTGTCAAACAATCTGAGATGTAAAGTTTCTTTATAGGTTTCTTTTATATAATTCATCTTGATAATTTTCACCTGTTAATTGCCTTATAAACCTTTTTAAAATATGTTTTCATTGATTTTTTTTTTTTTTTTTTTTTTTTTTTTTTTTTTTTTTTTTTTTTTTTTTTTTTTTTTTTTTTTACGGAGGAAGGGAGAGGGATAAATTGATAGAAACATCAATGAGAGAGAAACATCTACTAGAGAAAAATATCATCAATGGGCTGCCTCCTGTATGCCCCATACTGGGGATCTAGCCGGACATGTGTCCTGACTAGGAATTGAACCGGTGACCTCTTGGTTGATTTTCAACCACTGAGCAACACCACCACACACCTTATGAATCTTTAAAAAGGGCATACAGGATTTCCTTAAATGTTTGACTATAAAACCCCACTTCACAAAACATCTTGGAGAACTCAAGTTACCCAGAAATCATTTGGGGATTTTTGATCCACAAAGAACTCTTGCCACAGATGTATTTGCTGGTCTCTAATGGAAAGAGATGCTCCTGAATCTGGGCACATTGCTGGGGAGTCAATGATGGGTCACACTGCCTCTAACTTAAGGGAACGGAGAGTCAAGTAGAAATCTTATAAGAAGGGAGAGTCCAGACTCAGATGAAGAAACTGGTCACAGACAGGTATGTATGGATAAAAAGTAGTAGAAGTTGTATTTGAACCAAAGCAGTCCTCCTAAAAATTTCTTTAGTAGTTCTTTCAGTATTGTTCTATTGGGCTTTAATTCACTAAAAAAATGTCTCTTTGTTAAATAAATAAACAAACAAACAAACAAATAAATAAATTCCTATATAACAATGTGGTCTGCTGAATAATGCCCTTTTTGCAAGATGACCACACCTTAATTCCTAGAACCTGTGAATGTCACCTAATATAATATAGCCATAGGGACTTTGTAAATATCAGTAATTAAGGCTCTGTGGGGATGGGAAGATTATCCTGGTAGGTCCTAAAAGTAATCACATATATCCTCCTAAGAGGAAGGTAGAGATTTGACTACAGAAATAGGAGCTATAACAACAAAAGATTGACGTGATACAAGGAAGGCTTCATGAGCCAAGGAATTTGGGAGATCCCCAGAAGCTAGAAAAGTCAAGTAAAGGAATTCTCTAGAGCTTCCAGAAAACAAACAAACAAAAAAAAAAAAAACAGCCCTATCAGCAGTTTGATTTTAGGACTCATTTTGGACCTCCAGAACTATAAGAGAATTTGTGTTAGTTACTTCAATAATGGGAAAATAATACAATAATCCACCCAAAAACTCAAGAACTTGAAAAAGAATGATTTATTCTCGTGGACCTGTGGGTCAGCTCATCTCCTCCATGCTCTGCTTTTCTTGTCTCTCATACTCCTAGGACCATGGAGGTGGCCCAGGCACGTTCTTCCCATGGCATTGGCATCAGCACAGACGAAACTCACAATTGAGGCCTAGGTTTGAAACAGGCACATTGTCATTTTCAGTTCATTCTATTGGCCACAGCAAGTCATATGGCTGAGCCTAAAGTCAAGCAGTAGACAAACATACTTGGCCTTTTTATACTTCAACATTTAAAAATGCATTTTATTATTTCCAGACATTTGGTTTTTCAGTGAGAAAACTGCTTTCAGTCTAATTGTATTTCTTTTAGACTTTCTTCTGTTTCTCTCTGATCGCATTTAAGATTTTATGCTTATTTTTGCAGAGTTTAGATTTGCATCTCACTCAGATGTTGCTATATTCTGTTAAACTGAGGTCTCCTGTCTTGCTTCAGGTCTAGAAAATTTACAACCATACTTGTTCCTTATTATCTTAATGTGATGCTTCTAGAATTCTTATCTATCTTCCATCTCTCCATATCTCTCCATCATCCTATATAATAAAAGCCTAATATGCTAAGTGTCTGACCATTTGACCATTTGACCAGTTGCTATGATGCGCACTGACTACCAGGAGGCAGACACTCTGACCAGTAGGTTAGCTTGCTGATGGGATCTGGCCAATCGGGACTGGGTGAGACTGGCTGGACATGCCCTGGAGCCCTCCTGCAGTCCTTCCCCACCCTGATCGTACACTGGTGGGGTCCCTTGGCCTGGCCTGTGCCCTCTCATAATCCAGGACCCCTCGGATATCAGAGAGCCAGTTTCAGCCCGATCTCCACAGTCCAGGCCAAGGGACCCCACCGGTTTTATATATTTCTTTATCTTCCTGTGCTATATTCTCATCAATTTTTTTCAGACTAGCTCCCAATCCACTAATCATCTCTTTAGTTGGGACTGTTTTGCAAATTAATGTTTGTTGAGTTTTCATTTCACTTACTACATGTGCTTTATAACTATGCATTTTCATTGTCCACACTACTCTGTTTAATTTTTCATTATAGTTTTTAGTCTTTCTTGTTATCTCTTTAAGTTTTTTAAATGTGCCTATTATGTTTCAGATTGTTCTATAATCCAGTTTTTAATATAAATTCTCATGTTTATTGCAACTATTTTCTCTCCCTCATGGAGTTCTGTTTTCTAATTTTTTTTTTAATTTACATGTGCTCTGTTTTGTGGGATGGTTCTTTCAGAGCTGTTTGATTCCTGCTTCTGCCAGGGGCCTGGGAGATTCAGGAATTCTAATGCCAATAACAGTATTAATTTCTCAACTTGGAATTCTTGTACCTTAGGAGTGGTGTAAATTCCGGACTCACACCTGTGTGTGCCAACTTAAGTTTCCAATTCCTTGAAGATTTATTTACCCAAGTCTCCTCAGGCACTCCCCAAAGGACAGAGTTTATGTAGTCCCACTTCATCCAAGGAGCAGCCCTTCAAGGCTCCCATTGATGGAGGGAACTGTCCCAGTGTCTGTCTCACACAGGTCTGGGACCGCATCGCTTGTCTCTGAACTGGACCTTAGTCCCAACTCTCAGTCTGACTGAGAAGCTCCCAGATCTGACATTACATTCCTTCTTCCTTCCTGGTACCAAGAATTTATACTTGCTTTCATTCAAGTTTGGTTATTTACTTTTTAAAATGTACATACTTTTCAGTGCTTCTATAACTAGGAACATACTTTCACCATCATCTCCTTTCACCACGTTAATAAAAAGTTTGTGCATTGATTTTCTACTGTATAGTTTACATTTGGTAATCCTACTGAGTGTCTGAGTCCCCATTCTAAATCCAGCCAGTACCTATGGGCCCTAATGTCTCCTTTAGGATCTCAAGTTGAACCCTCCATTCACAAGAAACAATATATAAAAATCTTCCAGAACCAATCAACAACTGTCTATCTGATCAGATTCCCTGCCTGTTGCAGTCCCACCATATTGGTATTCCAATTTCCAAAGTCAAGCCAGAGGTTACAGTGCTTGGATGCTAAATAGACTACCATCATTCAAGGCCCATCGAAACATCCCAGATACTTCCTCCTAGCCATTTCCCAACCATGAACTACACCTTGTTGAGTGAATCACTGACAGCCGATGGATGAGGCTTCAGCAGTCTACCTCCTATGCTCACCAAAATCCCATCAAGAATACAGTAAAATCTTATTGTAACAAACACCTAATGAATTAGAGTACCTTAAATATTTCCAATCCCAAACCATTGCTAGAAGTCTATTTTGAGGAGAAGAATAAAGAAGTACATCTTGAGAAAGAAAATTTATATCATAGATTTATTCAAATAATGAATTCCCTCTTGTGTGCTGAAGTTACATACATTCATCCCAATTTCTGATAGTACAATGATTATTGACATTCAGAAAGATCAATATCAGACAATGGAAATTCACAGAGGCCAAAGAAAGGTAATACACTTTTGTATGTCCTGTGGCTATAAGATTATGAATTCATTTTTTATTTTAAAATCATTTTTACTTTTCAATTACAGTTGACATATAACATTACTTTCAGGTGTACATGCCAATGATTAGATATTACATAACTTACTAATAAATGATCATCCCAATAAATCTCATACCTATCTGGAACCATACATACTTATTAGAATATTTTTTACTATATTCCCAATGCTATTCTGTAACAATCAATTTGTACTTCATAATCCCTTCACCTTTTTCACCCATCCTCCCCAGTCCCCTCTCATCTGGCAGCCATCAAAATGTTCTCTGTGTCTATGAGTCTGTTTCTGTTCCGTTTGTTTATTTTGTTTTTTAGATTCAATTGTTGATAGATATGTATTTATTGCCATTTATTGTTCAAATTTTTAATTTTTTTATTTTTCTTCTTCTTAAGCAAGACCCTTTAACATTTCATATAACACTGGTGGTTATGCACTCCTTTAGCTTTTTCTTGTCTGGGAGGCTCTCCATCTGCCCTTTGACTCTAAATGATAACTTTGCTGTGTAGAGTAGTCTTGGTTGTAGGACCTTGCTATTCATCACTTTAAATATTTTTTGCCATTCCCTTCTGGCCTGCAAAGTTTCTGTTAAGAAATCAGCTGACAGTCGTATGGGTGCTCCCTTGAAGGTAACTAACTGCTTTTCTCTTGCTGCCTTTAAGATTCTCTCTTTGTCTTTAGCCTTTTGTATTTTAATTATGACACATCTTGGTGTGGGCCAATTTAGTTTCATCTTGTTTGGGACCCTCTGCATTCCCTGGACTTGTATGTCTATTTCCTTCACCAGGTTAGGGAAGTTTTCCATCATTATTTTTTTCAAATAGGTTTTCAATTTCTTGCTCTCTCTTCTCCTTCAGACACCCCCATGATACAAATGTTAGTATACTTAAAGTTGTCCTAGAGGCTCCTTGCACTAACCTAATTTTTTTAAATATTCTTTTTGTTGTGGTGGTTTGGTGGTGTTTTTTTGTTTTGTTTTGTTTTGTTTTGTTTTGTTTTGTTTTGTTTTTGCTTCCTTATATTCCAACTTGCTGATTTGATTCTTGGCTTCCTCTACTCTATTGTTGATTCCTGTAAATTATTTCTTCATTTCAGTTAGTATATTCTTCATTTCTGACTGGTCCTTTTTTATGTTGTTGAGACTCTCACTAAGTTCAGTAAGTATCCT
Organism: Cnephaeus nilssonii; assembly: GCF_951640355.1. Taxonomy (NCBI): domain Eukaryota; kingdom Metazoa; phylum Chordata; class Mammalia; order Chiroptera; family Vespertilionidae; genus Cnephaeus; species Cnephaeus nilssonii. The sequence goes on along the minus strand of NC_137083.1, from coordinate 72,189,506 downwards.
TATAACCTTTGAACTCTGCACCTACTAGGTTGCTTGCTTCCATTTTGTTTAGTTCTTTTTCTGGAGTTTTGTTCTGTTCTTTCATTTTGGACATGTTTCTTTGTCTCTACATTTTGGCAGCCTCCCTGTGTTCTTTTTCTTTGTATTAAGTGTAGCTGCTACAGCTGCTTGTAGAGTGGCCTAATGTACTAGATGTTCTATAGGGTTCAGTGGCACAGCTTAGCCAACCACCTAAGCTGGGCACTTAAGGGATGCCCCTGTGTGCATTGTGTACACCCTCCTCTAGTAGTTGAGCCTGTATTGCTGTTGGCACATCAGTGAGAGAGATTTACCCCAGGCCACCAACGACAAACTTCCAACCACTGTGGAAAATCAGCTGTGCAGGAACCCACCCCATAGAGCAGTACTTACTTCAGCAGGGCTCTGATGCCAGCTGAGTCTGCCTGCTGAGTATGTCACTTGTGGAGTTGGTTGGTTGAGATGCTTTAATGTGGTCTGAAGGTGTCCACTGGGTGTACTGGCTCTGGGCCCTCCCAGAAGGTGACGCCAAGGTCAGCTGCTGTCTATGTTCTGCCTGGAATCACACAGCATGAGCTAAAAAGTGATGTGAAGATGGCTGTTACTTGGGTTGGGCTTGGAGATGCCCAGGCAAGGCCAAGCTGCCCACCAAGGCCGGATGCTGCTAGTGCCAGTCCTAGGGCCATGTAGCAAGAGGTACAGGCCAGATGCTGTTTATTTGAGAGATTTTAGGAAAAACCGAAGCATGAGCCACTGGACACAGCTTGGGGGGAGGGGTCTGAAATTTGGGTGGGTGGGCCTCAGGGAATCATCAGGGCTGGGCAAAGAGTGTGAGCCATGTTGATGGAGTCTCAGTGCCCACCTGCTGGCACTATGGAGGGAGGGCTCAGCAAAGAAACAATGGTTTCTGCCAGCCCTTCTGTCTGGGATAAGCTGCCCCTCAGCTCTTGCTCTGATGCCAGACAATTCAGGTTTTCCTTGTTTGTCTTTGGTTCCTTTCAAGCTGCTACCCCAGTACTGGAGCTCAGAGGGAGTGAGGCTGATTAAGTCTGTGAGTGGGCCCTTTGAGAGGAATTTTCTGGGACCAACAACACCCTCAGTCTCAATCCCCACTGGATTTTGCAGCCAGAAGTAATGGGGACTTCTCTTCCTGGCCCTGGAACCATGGGCTGGGGGACCTGGTGTGGGGCGGGGACTCCTCACTCCTCAGGGGGACCGCTGTGACTGAGATGGCCCTCCCATATTTTATCTTCCACATGTGTTCCATGTCTCATCCCTCCTACCAGTCTTGGTGTAACTTCTTCTTTAATTCCTGAGTAGTAGGACTTCCATTCAATCAGAATTTAGGTTCTAAATGATGGTTGTTCTATAGTTTAGTTGTAATTTGGATGTCATTGTAGGAGGAGGCGAGTATACCATTTACCTACTATGCATTCATTTTTTAAAGATTTTCAGCAAGAATTTATAATAAAGTATTTAATTTTAAATTAAAAAGTAATTAAACAAATCAGCATATCACCCAAATATTTTCATCAATTGAGGCATTTCTCTACAACATATCTATTATAGTGTAGTATCATTAAAAATATATATTTCTGTTTCCTGAAATTGTCTTATACATTTTAAAATTAGATTACAGATTTACTTCATCTTGTGAAAACTTGCATAAAATATTATCTTTTGATATGATTTAAAAAATTTGAAGTTGACTTTTTAAGAATCTTGTGACCTACATCAGGATATGTACTATTGAAAAATCTTTTGGAATTGTAAAAATGAAAGAAGAAATAATAAGTGTGTCCTAATATTCTTCTTAAATATTATTATTTTTGAAAAAGAAAACGTACCCACATGATAACTAACACACACGAATAACCTTCCCCTTAGCTCGTTTTCCTAGAATTTTTTAGAAATTTTTGCTTACTCATAGATCCTGCAAGTCATTTCAGCTGTCTCTTTTCTGGAAATTTTTTTAAGAAACCCCCTAAATAACTTTCTAATAAAGAAGCCCTTTGTGTATGCTATGCCATGTTTTCTATTTGATTATTTTTTAAAAACTTATTCCACAAAAGTTTTAGCAACATTGTCTAGGGGGAAAATATTTCCACAACTAGAACTGAAAGTTTTCCAGGAGGAAACATAAGTCTTTCTGTATTTCTTACAGCTGATCTGTGTAATAGTAAATATTTCTATACAGTATAATGTGGCTACAGATACTTCATACATGGTATAACTAAACCATGAAATGAGCTCTATGTTGAAAATAGAGGTCTGTGTTACTCTTTAAGCTATGGAAAGGAGAATATTCTCTAATACAGGTAAGTAATTAGGTACCTGTTATAATAGTCCTAATTTCTTTAAAATTCAACTCCCTAACTATTTTAATGCTCAGTTTTTCAGGATTAGAAGTCATCTATTTAATTCAGTCTATTGTAAAAAAAGAACTAACTACTAGTATAACATATTTTCAGACCATTGATGTTTATAAATCACAAAGAATGCTACAAAAAGTATTTACATATGCTTAGCTTTTAACTGGTATATTTATAATAACAACATAGGACTCATCAATCAATAGTGTTGGGAAAATTACACAGGTATCTGCAAAAAAGATGAAACCAGACCACCAACTTACCCATACACAAGAATAAATTCAAAATGGATAAAAGACTTAAATGTAAGTCATGAAACCATAAAAATCCTAGAAGAAAACATAGGCAGTAATACCTCAGACATCCCTCATAGCAATATTTTCATCAATATATCTCTGAGGTAAAGGGAAACTCTTAAAAAGTTAAACAAATAGGACTACATCAAACTAAAAAGCTTCTGCACAGCAAAAGAAACCATCAACAAAATGAAAAGAGAACTCACTGTTTAGGAGAACATATTCATCAATGACACATAATATAAGGGGTTAACTTTCAAAATATATAAATAACTTATACAACTCAGTACCAGGAAGAAAAAAAATTCAATTTTAAAAATGGGTAAATTACCTGAATAGATACTTCTCCAACAGACATATAAAAAAATGCTCACAATCACTAATCATCAGAGAGATGCAAATTTAAACTACACCTATATTATCTCCCACCTGTCAGAATGGTTATTATCAATAAAATAAATGTGGGGAGGATGTGGAGAAAAGGGAAACCTAGGACTCTCTTGACAGAATGCAGCCTGGTGCAGTTACTGTGGAAAATAGTATGGAGTCTCCTATTAAAAAATTTAAAAAATGGAACTTTTTGACCCAGTGATCTCATTTCTGGGAATATATCCGAAGAACCATGAAACACTAATCAGAAAGAATATATGCATCCCTATATTCATAACAGTGTTATTTACAATAGCCAAGATCTGGAAACAGCCCAAGCGCCCATCAGTAGATGAGTGGATAAAAAAAAAAAAAAGTGGTAGTATATTAACACAATGGAATACTACAAGGCTGTAAAAAGGAGCTCTTACTCTTTGTGACAGCATGGTTGGACCTGGAGAGTATTATGCTAAGCAAAATAAGCCAGTCAGAGAAAGACAAGTACCATATTATCTCACAAATATGTGGAATCTAGTTAACAAAATAAACTGACAAACAAAATGGAACCAGAAGCATGGGTACATGGAACAGACTGGCAGGTGCCAGAGGTGTGGGGGTGAGATGACTGGGGAAAGATGGTAAAGGGAGTAGCTAATGAAGGTATATGCGTACCCTATGGACATGGTCAACAGTGTGGTGAAGACCAAGGAAAGGGGAGGCTTGGGAGGATGGAGGTGGGCAAACAGAGAGTAAAGGGGGGACATCTACAATAGTGTTATTATTAAAAGCATGAAGTAGAAGGAAGGAAATAATACCAGAGAAGAAATAAATGACATAGGGACTAAAACATAATACAATACCTCAATGAAATCAAGAGCTGATTCTTTGAAAAGATAAACAAGATTGACAAACCTTTAACCAGACTCATCAAGAAAAAGAGAGGACCCAAATAAAATCAGAAATGAAATAGAAATAACAACTGACAACAAAGAAATACAAATGATGTCAGAAAATACTATGAACAACTATATGCCAACAAATTGGACAACCTGGACAAAATGGATAAATTCCTAGAAACATACATTCTTCCAAAACTGAGTCAGAAAGAATCAGAAAACCTGAATAGATCAATAACAAGTCATGAAATTGAAGCAGTACTCAAAATACTTCCAGCAAACAAAATTCCTGGACCAGATAGCTTCACAGGTGAATTTTACCAAATATTTAAAGAGGTGACACATATCCTTCTCAAACTATTACAAATAATCTAAGAGGAGGGAACACTTTCAAGCCCATTTTAAGAGGCAAGCATTATCCTAATTCCAAAACCAGATAAAGAAAATTATAGGCCAATATCCCTGCAGAAAATAGCTTATAAAATTCTCAACAAAATGTTAGCAAATCAAATCCATCAATACATTAGAATGATAATATACCATGATCCAATGGGATATATTCTGAGGATGCAAGGTTGGTACAATGTTTGCAAATCAATAAATGTAATACATCATATAAACAAAATAAAAGATTAAATCACATGGTCATATCAGCACATTCAGAATAAGCATGTACTGATAAAAATCCAACACTCATTAAAGGTAAAACTCCTAGCAAAGTAGGAATATAGATATCATAACTCAACATAATAAAGGCCATGTATGACAAATCCACAACCAACATCATACTCAATGGGCAAAAACTGAAAGCATTTCCCTTAAGATCAGGAATAAGATAGGGATATATGCTTTTACCACTCTTATGCAACATGGTCCTGAAAGTCCTAGTCATACCAATCAGACAAGAAGAAGAAATAAAAGGCATCCAGATTGGAAAAGAGAATGTAATACTGTCATTATTCACAGATGACATGATATTTTATATAGAAAACCCTACAGACTCCTCCAAAAAACTACTAGACCTAATAAAGGAATTTGGCAAAGTAGCAGAATACATAATTAATATTTAGAAATTAGTGGTATTTTCATACAGCAATAACAAACTCAGAACTGGAAACAAAGAAAATAATCCTATTTACCACTGCAAAAAAAAATATATATGGTATCTAGGAATAAATTTAACCAAGGAGATAAAACACCTGTACTCAGAAAATTATAGGATAATGAAGAAAGAAATTGAGGAAGATACAAATAGGTGGAAGCATATGGATAGGAAGAATTAACATCATTAAAATGTCATGGATAGAAAGAATTAACATAATAAAAATGTCATATTATTTCACAGATCTAGAAAAATATCCCAAAATTTTATATGGAATCAGAAAGGACCCTGAATTGACAAAGCAATTTGACAAAGAAAAACAAAGTTGGTGGTATCAGAATATCTAATATAAAACTATACTACAGGCCATTGTAATAAAAACAGCCTGATGCTGGCACATAAACAATCATGTAGATCAGGAGTGGGGAACATCTGGCCTGTGGGCTATATAAGGCCTGTGAAATAATTTGGTCTGCAGGCTAATTTTTAAGTTGATAATTTGTATGGCCCTTGAATGATGTTATAAATATCCAAATGGACCTTGACAAAAAAAAAGGTTTTCCATCCCTGATGTAGATCAATGGAACAGAACAGAGAACCCAGAAATAAACCCACACCATTATGGTCAATTAATATTTGACAAAGGAGGCAAGAACATAGAATGGAGTAAAGGCAGTCTCTTCAATAAATGGTGTTGGAAAATTGGACAGATATCTGCAAAAAAAATAAAAACAGACTACTAACTTAAACCATACACAAGAATAAACTCAAAATGGATAAAAGACTTAAATGTCATTTGGAAACTATAAAAATCCTAGGAGAAAACATAGGAAGTAAAATCTCAGACATCTCTCATAGCAATATTTTTGCTGCTATATCTCGTCAGGCAAGGGAAACAAAGGAAAAAATAAACAAATGGGACTACATCAAACTAAAAAGCATTTGCACAGCAAAAGAAACCTTCAACAAAATGAAAAGGCAGCCCACTGAATCTGCCAATGCTACATCTGATAAGGAGTTAATTTCCAAAATATATAAAGAACGTATACAACTCAACACCAAGAAAACAAACAACCTAATTTAAAAATAGGCAAATGTCTGTGAAGCTCTTTATCTGACCCTCGATTCTAAATGATAACTTTGCTGGGTAGAGTAATCTTGGTTGTAGGTTCTTGTTATTCATCACTTTGAATATTTCTTGCTACTCCCTTCGGGCCTGCAAAGTTTCTGTTGAGAAATCCCTTGTGGGTATCTAACTGCTTTTCTCTTGCTGCTTTTAAGATTCTCTCTTTGTCTTTAACCCTTGGCATTTTAATTCTGATGTGTCTTGGTGTGGGCCTCTTTGGATTCCTCTTGTTTTGGACTTTCTGTGCTTCCTAGACTTATAAGTCTATTTCTTTCACCAGGTAGGGGAAGTTTTATGTCATTATTTCATCAAATAGGTTTTCAATATCTTGCTCTCTCTCTTCTCCTTCTAGCATTCCCATAATGTGAATGTTGGTACTCTACCCAGCAAAGCTCTCATTTAGAATTGAGGGTCAGATAAAGAGCTTCAGAAACAAGAAAAAGCTAAAGGAGTTCATCACCATCAAACCAGTATTACATGAAATGTTGAAGTATATTCTTTAAGAAGAGGAAGAAGAATTAAAAAAAAAAAGATTAAAAAATATGAACAATAAAATGGCAATAAATACATATCTACCAATAATTGAATCTAAAAATCAAAATAAATGAACAAGAAATCTAATGAACAAAATAAACTGGTGAATAAAATAGAATCAGATGCATGGAAACATGGAACAGACTGACGAATCTCAGAGGGAAGGGGAAAGGGTGTGGGATGAGATTAATCAAAGATCTTACCTATGGACACAGACAGTAGGGTGGTAAAGGCCAGGGGTGGGGCAGGAACTGGGTGGAGGGGGAAACTAGGGGGGAAAAAGAGGTACATCTCTACAATAATTTTTTTTAATAGACACTTCGAAGATGACATTCTGATGCCCAATAGACATATGAAAAGATCCTCAATGCCACTTAGCAGAGAAATACAAATTAAAATCACAATGTGATATCACTTCACCCATGTCAGAATGGCTATCATCAATAAATCAACAAACAACAAGTGCTGGTGAGAGTGTGGGAAAAAAAGGAACCCTAGTGAACTGTTGGTGGGAATGCAGACTGGTGTGGCCACTGTGAAAAACAGTATGGAGTTTCCTCAAAAATTAAAAATGGAACCACCTGTTGACCTAGCAATTCCACTTCTAGAAATTTATTAAAAGAAAATCAAAACACTAAGAATATATGCACGCTATGTTCATTGCAGTGTTATTTACAATAGCCAGGATCTTGAAACAGCCCAAGTGTCCATCAGTAGATGAGTGCATAAAAAAGCTGTGGTATATTTATACAATGGGATCATAGAAAAGAAGGAAATCTTATCTTTTGCGACAGCATAGATGGATCTGGAGATTATTATGCTAAGTGGAATAAGCCAGTCAGAAAATGATAAATACCATGTGATCTCACTTATATGTGGAATCTAGTGAATGAAATAATTTAACAAACAAAATAAAAGAAAAGCTTAGATAGAATAGACTGATAACTGTCATAAGAGAGGAAGATTGGGGACTGAGTGAAAAAAAAAGATGAAAAGATTTCCAAAAACAAAAATGTATACACACTTTAAGAGATGATAACTCACTTAATTTTCACTCATTTTCAGGTTTAACTGATTTGAAATAATGAAGCCAGATTAAGCTTTGAACAAAGAAAATTTATCCACTAGACTTCTTTATGGGGATACATAAAAGATAAAGTTTACGTACAAAACCGGCAACAATTGATGAAATGAGGGCACACAAATACTGAATGACATGATTCTTTGATGTCTGCTGTGATTCCATTGCTTTCACCAGGTAGGGGAAATTTTCTGTAATTATTTTTTCATGTTATCAGCAGTTTGAAAACAGGTATTGATAAAAAAAAAAGTATTCATTTCTGTAAATTCTTTTAAATTTTGAAAATGAACTGTATGTGAATAAACATGGACTTTATAATCATTCAAATTGTGTATACATTTTCTGGATACTATATATACACTAGTATATCCTATATAATAAAAGCCTAATATGCTAAGTGTCCAGTCATCCATTCAACCAATCAAAGCATAATAATATGCTAATGATATGCTAAGGCTGCTCAACTGCTCTCTATGACGTGCACTGACCACCAGGAGGCAGATGCTCTGACAGGTAGGTTAGCTTGCTGCTGGGGTCCTGGTGGTCCTGGTGGGGTCCTGGGATGTCGGAGAGCCAGTTTTGGCCTGATTCTGCAGGCCAGGCTGAGGGACCCCACTGGTGCATGAATTTGTGCACCGGGCCTCTAGTATATATATAAAACACATAGACATAGACAACAGTATGGTGATAGCCAGGGGGAAAGTGAGGTGGGGAAAAGTAGAAGTGGGCAAAGAGAGTACAAACAGGGACAGAAGAGAATTTACTTTGGGCAATGCATGCATGATGTAGCATGCAGATGATATTTTATTGAGTTGCACACTTAAAACCTGTATGCTAAGCAACTATTTCTAGAATACTCTACACGTTTGCTTTTTATATAATTTTACCTCATGTAATATCTTTCAGCAGACAAGCTCATTAAGCTTCTATAAACATTAACTGAACTTCACAACACTATGGAGAACTGAGTATTAATGCATACATTTATATGGCAGAAAGCCAGATGAATATTATAATCAAGCAATGTGGAGCTTACTTGATTACGGCCATGTAAGGACATCAAACAGGCAATACTAGAAATTTAATGTTAATCTGAAAATTGGGTATTTAGCTATTTCTAGACTAGCAAATAATTATTATTCTATATTCAAAACAAGCAATGCCATATTACTAAAACAAACATAGAAAGAAAACCTTTATTTTGAAATGCTACTTCAATTTAAATGTGACTGATGTGTAATCTATCTATAAATCTAAGTATAAAAAGAACATTGGAAAGATTCTCATCAGATAGACTTTTAGCACCAAGCTTAATGTAATTTGTTTCTAGATTAAATTTGAAGGGGAAAAAAAATAACCAGCTGCTAGAAAGTTATCCAATTCATATGTCAGGAAAAGATAACATACATCAGATTCCATTGAATGAAAAAATCAAATTATATACAAATGTACATTATATGTATTTTCTGAATCCTAGAGTTATTGTCATGAATAAATAATATAATGATGGTGAAATACATGATTACTGTGCATGGGTTATCAAAGAACAACTTTTTGGTATGGCATTAAACATTTTTACAATATTTAAAATCCCAAGGGTTTCACATTTTTGTCATTTATTGCAGAAATTCATTACACACACTTCACATGTTCAAAGAAATTTTCCAAATACACAAGAAGATATAACCATGGTCTCTTATAGAGACCAAAAACTTATTTTAGTCACTAAATAAAAGTTTCAACATTACACTTATTTCTGGTAATCTTATCCTATGCCTGAAAAAAAAAAGTTCTAAGCCTCAGTTTAATGGAAGCTAAAATGTAGAAATGAAGGCAAGAGTGTTATTTTCATAGGAATGGGCAAATGTCCAGTGAAAGATTTACTGGTGACAAACAGCATGACTAATGAAATATGAACCAATGACTTTTAGCTCAGGCTTACATCGATAATCTTTCCCAAAAGCTCCTCAAGTAGTTTTTTTAAACTCTTCAATAAAGGCAATCTAAAGTTTAGCTATAGGACAATATTCTGAAAATGCTTTGAAGTTGCTGATTTTCCAAATAACAAGAAACTTAAAATAAGTCTTGGGGAATTTTTGGGGGGGAATTTATCCAGGCTAGGTTAATAAAGGGGGTGGGGGATTGGGCTTCCATTCCAACCTGGATCACCTTTTTTGTTGAACTGACATACTCAAAATATTAGAGTTATAAGCTAGCTAACTAAAGAAAGCCATTTCAAAGCTAAGAGTTCAATCTTATGGGTTATTTTGGCTGGTTATAAGGGTGTGGGAGAGTACTTTTCCAAAGGAATACCAAGTTTAACTTTAATAACTTACCCAAGGAAAAGAATCCTAGTCATCAAAACCTGATAAGCATGCAAAGTCTCTGCTAATAATAAATGTAAAATAGAAAAGATGATAGTCATTATTGATAGAATGGGAAATAGCTTTACCAGGGATATAACTTTCTAATAAAGATTGCATACATGTTTTCCTGCATATATTAGAATGGTTTTGTTGGGTTTTTGTTTGTGTTTTAATAAGACTATAGACTTCTGCTTATATATGTGTTATGTAGAATTCATTTTAACAACAGTTATTAAAAGTCTTCTAAATATAGTAGGAGATATGAAGATGAGCAAGACATGATTCCTGTTCTCAAGAAGTTTATCATGTAAAAGGAAAACAAGGAGGTATACTTCCAAGGAGAAGAAAATCCGTATTGTTAGAAAGGTACAAATAATGTGTTGTGAACTTTAAAGAAGAAATTGTTTGACTTCCTTGGGAGAATCAGAAAAGCCTGCTTGAGCAAAGAAATATTTAATATGGGCTTTGATGGCTGGGTAGGATTTTGGCAACTGGAATCTGGTGACCTGGGGGTAGGAGGGCAGTAGTGGCAGAAGGATTCCAGGTAACAGAAACAAAAACATAGGACACATAAAGTCTAAAACATAGAGAGTAGTATAAAGCAGAACATAGAAAGCCAGGTTATCCTATATAATAAAGAGGTAATATGCAAATTGGCCCTCACGCCATAACACCATCACAAGATGGTGGCGCACACAGTGGGGGTGGGGCCAGCAGCCGCTCCATGTGGCTTCCACCAGGGTTCCTGAAGCCCTGCAGGGGGAAAGGGGGTTCTGGTGTCCGCTTCAAGCGGCTTCTGCCAGGGTTTCTGCAGGCCACGCATGCGCGCCACAGGGGCGGGGCCCAGTGGCCACTGCGTGAGGCCTGAAGGCGGGGCATCGGGGTGGCACTCCAGGACTCGGGGCCATCCCATGGTGCACTGGCCACGTGAGGTGGGACTCTGGGACTCAGGGCAGTGCCATGGTGCAGGGGCGGGGGATGGAGGAGGGTGGCGGGGGAGGGGTCCTGGGTCTCGCGCGATTTTACACAAAAGGTCACTAGTTGAATATAATGTTGGAAAGATAGGTCATGGTAAAGGCTGTTCTTTGTTTCAGCTTGCAACGTGTGAAATAAAAGTGTTGAATTGAATTTTAAGAATTTGTTCCATACACTCTTTATTACTGAGAGTACTCATTCAATGCTTGTGATAGTGAGCTACGCCATAAAATTATACATTAAATGCTTCAAAAATTATATTGTATACTTGAAATGATCATAACGATACTAAAACCTTACTTATATTCATCAAAATGAGAGCCACATTGAGTAGGTAGCATCTGTGATTTTTTTTCTCTTTGAATATAATAAACATAGAAGAACTTTAGAATCTATAAGTGGACCTTAGAGGTATGCATCTCTTTTATTTTATTTTTTTAATCCTCACCCAAGGATATTTTTTTATTGATTTTTAGAGAGAGTGGAAGAGAGAGGGAAAGACAGACAGAAATATCATGTGAGAGAAACACATCCATTGGTTGCTTCCTGCACGAGCCCCGACCAGGGCCTGGGCCGGGAGGAGCCTACAACCCCGGTACATGCCCCTGACGGGAATCAAACCCGGCAGGGACCCTTTGGTCTGCAGGCCGACCACTGGTCCAAACTGGCTAGGGCTCTGCATCTCTTTTAACCAACCCTTCTAGAGATGCTGAATGAGCACCAGTATTAACTGATTTATGTTTCACTTCCTCTCCGGTCACAGGCCTTCTAATAGAAGTACTAATTAGTATTGAGATAACCCAACACAAGATCAGCTTTTAGAGCCAAATATGATATGGAAGATTACTGTACCCAATTGCTCATTTACATCCAGGAAATAAAAATCCATTGGTTAAGCAACTCAACCAGTTACCCAGTAAGTTACTTAGCAAATTTTCAGAGCTGAAGATGAAACAGATAACATTCGAGCAAGGGAGAAGATTTACAAAATATACCAAAAAAGTTTTCTTTTTCTTTCTACTTCTATTGTCAAAGATTACAAAATTAAGAATAATTAGGACAAATATAAAATGTCTTTCTCACTTACTTTTCTTGTCCGCACTGGCCTCTATGTCTAGCTTCAAAGATGCCAAGATGCCTGGCATGGTATCTAATTCATGTATACATATACATTTCATATACATTTTAAAAAAATTAGAAAACAATTCCTACAGGTTTAACATCTCAATTTTGGAGAGCCAGAAGAGATATCAGAGAAAATGAATATGAGGCCGGGGGGGGGGGGGTGCGGGGGTCGGGATTTAAAATAGCATTCAACTTTTCAAGAACCAGAGTGAAGCTAGAGGATAATGAATCTCTGTCTTTCAACCTAGAATTCTGTATTCACCCAAACTATCAATGAAGTAATAGGGGTAAAATAAAAACACTTTTAGACTTACAAGATCTCAAAAAAATCTCTCACCTGCACCCTTTTTAGGAGGCTACGGGAGGAAGCGTTCTGACAACAATGAAAGAGTAAACCAATAAACAGAAAGACAGAAGACCTGGGGAACAGGTGAGAGGTGATGAAAATGGAATTCATCCTGTTTCTGGCCTCTTGAGGCATGTCTCAGATGTGGCCTTGCCTCATCCCTGTCCTGAGACAGAGTGCTGTTTCTTGATTTTCCCCTTTGTCTTCCCATTCTCAGCCATAACTCAGATAACCTGGCTATGTTCTCATGGCCACCATGGGTAAATAAGTAAATCTTTCATTTGAGCTGTCCTGGCCTGTAGGACCTTATGCTGCACCCCAGCACAGTGGGTGGGATTCTTTTGAAGTTACTTCAGCCCAGTGACCAAGTCCCAGACTAGCCCCATGGGACTTGACTCAGATGGTCATGAAATACTTTGCAGCAACTGTGCATTACCACCTTGCACCCTGTGGCCAAGGGCCATGGGCATGAGCAGCAAGCGCTTCCAAAGGAACAAGTGTACTGTGAGTCCTGGGTGACATCACTCTCCTCCTCCAGGCTCCTGAGATAGGTTTGCTGATACCCTCCAATCACATGCTTTACCTCACTGGTGGCAGGTTTAACCTTTTGCACTCAGATTTCGAGTGTGACTCGACACGGTTAGCATCGAGATTAAAATTACTCTTTGAATGTATCAATAATTTGAAATATAAAAAAATCCAAATAAATAAGTTTGTATGAAAAGAAACTCCAGTTTTTTATTCTACTGCCGCGCTTTGTAAAATCTGGGGTATTTAAAAAATTAAATCCCGAGTAGAATAAAGGAATCGAGAAAAAAGCAAGCGAGTGCAAAGGGTTAAGAGACACATCTAATCCCAATGTTTTTGCCTCAGGTGAGGCACTAAGTAATGGATCCCTTTAAAATATCTAATAGAAGTAGCTAATAAGCATGTTATCTGGACAAAGAGAAACTTGTCACAAGAATTTTGCACATACTACATGACTCTTCCTTTTGCAGTATGTATAATATGTCCTTTGGGGAGGAGACACCAACTCAGTGTGACTTCCTTAAGAATAATAGACACTGTCACAGTTTGTTAATCCCACCTGTTTCCCAGGAAGAGGAAAAAATTATTAATTACATAGCATGGGTTGGGGGTCATCAGGCCCATAAAGCAGGTTGTATATGAAGGCTCTGTGCCCAGAGCATGTTCGCCAACTCTTGCAATGCCCGCAGAGCAAGCTATGGAGGACATCTTACCTAATAATAGAGAAACATGTAAATTGACCATACCTCCACTACACCCACAGCCAATCAGAGTGAGTATGCAAATTAACCCAACAAAGATGGCAGTTAATTTGTATCCATACCTGGGTCCCGGGAACCTCCTCTGCACCCAGGTCACTCCCAACCAGCCACTGGAGGTGGGAGGGCCTTCCCAAGCCTAAAGCCTCCACCCAGGCTTTAGGCTTGGGAAGGGGCCGAGCCTGCGATCGGAGGGGTGGGAGGTGCCCACTTCCCAAACCTAAAGCCAGAGGCAGAGGCTTTAGGCTTGGGAAGGGGCCAAGCCTGCAATCAAAAGCAGACCATCTGGAAGTCAGCTGCAGCCTGGCAACCCAGCACTGACTGCCCACGTGGCTGAGACCCAGAAAGTGAGTCAGGGTCTGATCTGAAGCCTCAGTGGAAGTTGTTGATCAGTGTACTTACCTCTCATTCTCTCCCTCTTGCTTTCTAATCTTCACCAGCAGCCAGGCTTTTCTTTCTCTTGAGGCCTCCACGGGGACTGCTGTTAAGCCCCGCCTCTTTGATCAGGCCCAGAGATAGGCCTGGAGATGCTGACTGGCATAGGAACTGACCAATCAGAACCAAATCTGGGTGCTGTGGAAGCCAATGGCTATCTAGGAGGTGGAGCTTTTGACGTTGACTGGCATAGGAACTGACCAATCAGAACCAAAGGTGGGTGCTGTTGGGAGCCAATGGCTAACTAGAGCTTTTGACGCTGACTGGCATTGAAACCGACCAACCAGAACCAAATCTGAGAGTTGTGGGGACCCAATGGCTGCCTAGGAGGTGGAGCTTCTGATGCTGACTGGAATAGGAACCGACCAATGAGAACCAAATCTGGGTGCTGTGGGGAGCCAATAGGAGGCGAAGCTTTTGAAGCTGGCATAGGAACCGACCAATCAGAACCAAATTGGCCAGCAGAGGAAGGCAGTTGGGGGCAACATCAGGCCCGCAGGAGAGGGCAGTTAGGGGTGATCAGGCTGGCAGGTGGAGGCAGTTAGGGGCAATCAGGCAGGCAGGTGAGCAGTTAGGAGCCAGTGGTCCCAGATTGTGAGAGGGATGTCCGACTGCTAGTTTAAATGGCAGTTGGACATCCTGCAAGGGTCCCCAATTGGAGAGGGTGCAGGCTGAGTTGAGGGAACCCCTCCCCCTCTGTGCATGAATTTCGTGCACCAGGCCTCTAGTAGCATAATAATTGCTTATTGTGAATTTTCAAAACTTTATAAATACATAGATATCAAGGTTTTTAGGCAAACAAATTGGAAGTGTACTATGTCTTATGCCTTGCCTAATAACCAAGCTAATGCAAAGCTGGGTTATCCTATATTTGCAGTAGGCAGCCCCTTCTGAATACACAATACTCTAAGAAATATAAGATTTCCTACCTCCTTCTGCCCCGGTGACAGCTTTTCTTATTTTATTTGCCTTAATGCTTTCTGGTCCATAAAGCAGAAGACAGAGAAAAAAACACAAAATTAATATATCATTAGGTCATGTGGTCAACAACAGAAAAAAAAGCTAATTGTGAAACAGTGGGAGATACACTAAATTAGGAGTATGAAGTGCCACCGGAAAACAAGATGAAGCAACCTGTCACCCTGCCCAGGGTGTGGCGCAGGGCAGGATTGGCGAGGGCTGATCAGTCATGGGAGCCTTCCGACGTTAGTTTTGGACTTTATAAAATGAGTAAGAGTTTGCCATGTGAATATAAGAAGGAGGCTATTCCTACCAAAGGAATAAACAATGCCAATACTATTGTCTTTGTTGGCTGGGCTGCCAAAACTGGCTCTCTTCTTGGAGTAGGAGACACCTATGTTCTCCTTTGCTAGCTTTCAAAAAAAGGCAAAAAGCAGAACAATACTCTCCAGGGCACACACTTTTTTTAATGTTTATTGTTGAAAGTGTTGCATATGTCCTCTTTTTCTCCTCATTGACACCCTCCAGCTCACCCCTGACCCCCGCCCCAGACCTTTACCACCCTATTATCTGTGTCCATGGGTTATACACATATACATACAAGGTCTTTGGTTGATCCCCTCCCAGCCACCTACCCTTACCCATCTTCCCTCTGAGATTCCACACTCTGTTTCATGCTTCCATGTCTTTGGATCCACTCAGTTCATCAGTTTATTTTGTTAGTTAAATTCCACATATGAGTAAGATCATGTAATACTTGTCTATCTCTGACTGACTTATTTCACTTAGCATGATACTCTCCAGGTCGCTCCATGCTGTCTAAAAAGGGTAAGAGATCCTTCTTTTTTATAGCTGCGTAGTGTTCATGGTATAAATGTACCACACCTTTTTTTATCCACTCATCCATTGATGGGCACTTGGGTTGTTTCCCTATCTTAGCTATTGTAAATTGTGCTGCTATGAACATAGGGGTGCATACATTCTTTCTGTTTGGTGTTTCGGGTTTCTTAGGATATATTCCTAGAAGTGGGATCACTGGGTCAGATGTCAGGTTCATACTTAATTTTTGAGAAAACTCCATACTGTTTTCCACAGTGGCTGCACCAATCTGCATTCCCACCAGCAGTGTACTAGTGTTCCCTTTTCTCCACATCCTCGACAGCACTTGTCATTTGTTGATTTGTTGATGGTAGCCATTCTGGTAAGTGTGAGGTGATACCTCATTGTTGTTTTAATTTGTATCTCTCTGATGATAAGTGACTTTGAGCATTTTTTCATATGTCTCTTGTCTGTCTATATGTCCACTTTGGAGAAGTGTCTATTTAGGTTCTTTGCCCATTTTTCAATTGGATTGTTTGTCTTCCTTTTGTTAAGTTGTATGAGTTCCTTATATAAGTTGGATATTAACCCTTTAGCAGATATATCATATGTTCTCCCATACAGTGGGCCCCCTTTTCATTTTGCTAATGGTTTCTTTTGCTGTGCAGAAGCTTTTTATTTTGATGTAGTCCCATTTATATTCTCCATAGTTTCCTTTGCCCTAGGAGATGTATCTGTAAACATATTGCTAGGATAGATGTCTGAGATTTTGCTGCGTGTGGTTTTTTCTAGGATTTTTATGGTTTCCCGGTTTACATTTAAGTCTTTTATCCATTTTGAGTTTATTCTTGTGTGTGGTGTAAGTTTCATGTGTTTGCAAGGATCTGCCCAATTTTTCCAACAACATTTATTGAAAAGACTGTCCTGACTCCATTGTATGTACTTGCCTCCTTTGCCAAATATTAATTGAGCATGATGGCTTAGTTGATTTCTGGGGTCTCTGTTCTGTTCCATTGATCTATATGCCTGTTCTTGTGCTAGTACCAGGCTGTTTTGAGTACAGTGGCTTTGTAATATAACTTGATATCTGGTATTGTGATTCCTCCAACTTTGTTCTTCTTTCTCACGATTGCTGCAGCTATTTGGGGTATTTTTGGTTCCATATAACTTTTTGGAGTATTTGTTCTAGGTCTGTGAAATATGCTGTTGGTAATTTAATAGGGATTGCATTGAATCTGTAGATTGCCAAGGTAATATGAACATTTTAATGATGTTAATTTTACCAATTCATGAACATGGTATATTCTTCCACTTGTTTATATCTTCCTCTATCTATTTTTTTAATGCCCTGTAGTTTTCCAAGTACAAGTCTTTTACCTCCTTGGTTAAATTTATTCCTAAGTATCTTAATTTTTTTGCAGAGGTAAATAGGATTATTTGTTTAGTTTATCTTTCTAAGCATTCATTATTAGTGTATAAAAAAGCCATCGATTTCTGGGTGTTGATTTTATATCCTGCTTTATTGTCAGATTCATTTACTGAATCTAGTAGCATTTTTGATGGAGTCTTTAGGGTTTTCTATGTACAATATTATGTCATCTGAGAATAATGAGAGCTTTACTTCCTCCTTTCCAATTTGGATGCATTTTATTTCTTCTTCTTGTCTGATTGCTGTGGCTAGAACTTCCAGTACTATGTTGAATAAAAGTGGTGAAAGTGGATGTCCCTTTCTTGTTCCTGTTCTTAGGGGAAATGGCTTTAGTTTTTGCCCATTCAGTTTGGTGTTGGCTGTAGGTGTGTCATATATGGCCTTTATCATGTTGAGGTATGATCCCTCTATTCCCACTTTGCTGAGAGATTTTATCAAAAATGGGTGTTGGAGTTTGTTGAATGCTTTTTCTGCATCTACTGGTATAATCATGTGATTTTTGTCTTTTAACTTTTTTATATGATGTATCACATTTATTGATTTGTGAGTATTGTACCAGCCTTGCATCCCTGGCATAAATTTCACTTTGTAATAGTGTATGATCTTTTTAATATATTGCTAGATTCGATTTACTAATATTTTTTTGAGAATTTTAGTATCTATGGTCATCAGGGATATTGGCCTATAATTCTATTTCCTTGTAGTGTCTTCATCTGGTTTTGGAGTTAGGATAATGCTGGCCTCATAAAAAAGAACTTGGAAGTGTGCCTTTCTCTTTGATTTTTTGGAATAGTTTGAGGAGTATAGGTCTTCTTTTTTGAATATTTGGTAAAACTCCCCTGTGAAGCCATCCGGATATGGGTTTTTGTTTGCTGGGAGTTTTTTTTAATTTTTATTTTTTTATTATGGCTTCTATTTTATCAGTTGTTATTGGCTTATTCAGGTTTTTTAATTATTCCTGATTAAGTTTTGGGAGATTGTATTTTTCTAGGAATTTTTCCATTTCATCCACATGTCCAGCTTGTTGGGATATAGTTATTCATAGTATTTTCTTATAATCCTTTGCATTTCTATGGTATCAGTGGTTACTTCTCTGCTTTTGTTTCTGATTTTATTTATTTGGGTCCTCTCTTTGCTTCTTGATGAGTCTGGCTAATGGTTCATCAATCTTATTTACCCTTTCAAAGAATCAGCTCTTGGTTTCATTGACTTTTTTGTATTTTTTTTTAATCTCTATGTCATTTATTTCTGCTCTAATCTTTACTATTTCATTCCTTCTACTTATTCTGGGCTTTTCTTATTGTTCTCTTTCTAATTTTTAAGTTGTAAGGTTAAATAATTTATTGTTAATTTTTCTTGTTGTTTTTTGTTTGTTTGTTTCTTTGAGGTAAGCCTAAAGTGCTATGGACTTCCCTCTCAGAACTGCTTTTGCTGTGTCCCAGAGATTTTGAGTTGTTCCGAGGGCACACACTTTTCTAGGTCAAGTCTCATTTCCCAATACCGGCAACAAAGTCAATATCTTTTCTTATAATCATTGGACTTAAACTCTATCATCTCCCCAGGGCAGGTGCGCATGGAGAAAAGCAACTCAAAAGCTTATTCTAGAGTTCTAGACAGTACCCTCACTCACTCCTGTCATAACCTTCTCATGAGGGGATTTTTATTGAGCCAATAGAATCAGGATCCCTGTTCCACAGCTGCTTTTTCAATAAGAGGCTTTATCCCACTTTACCCCAAGAATGCCTTCACCTGCCACCAGGATGAACTCCTCTTTTCCTGCCATAATCTCCCTTCATCCTCCCTCCCTGTATGCAAGGTACCTAATACCTTTCATGTCCGGCTCTCTATGGTCCAGATAGTTCTGGAGTACTAGATTATATTAAAATGTTCACATACAAAAAGTAATAATAACAGAACCGCCTAAAAGCTGGTTGAATGGAAATCCTACAACTAGAGAAGTAAAGAAGAAAGCACATTGAGACCGCTGCAAAACTGCCATTCTCTGGAGCATTTTCTCAATCCATTGGCATTTTGTTTCCCAGCAGTTGTCGTCAGTTTGGCTCAAATAACCTCATAAAAATTCTCTACAGGTTTGAACATTTCTTATGTTGACACAACTTGAATGGAAATTAATCTCAAAAATAAAACAAAAACTTACAAATAAACAAAAAACAAAAAGTAATAATAATAATGATTTCTTTCAACAGCATAAGAACCAAATGTTGACTTTTCTTGAGATTCCTCATAGCTATTCTGACACATTTCTCCTATTTAGACATATTAAGATCATCATTCTACACTAGTGGTCACTATCAGGAAGTCCAGAAAAAAAACACTCTCAAAACAATTTCAAGTGATAAACAGTTTTGAGTGGAAAATGTAGTGTTTTTAAGGAGTTCTGTTTGAAAATACACTTCAGTTGTAGCTTTTAACAGATTTAATCAGGAAAGTAGAACCACTGTGAGTGTTACGGGAGAAGGAGTTTATGATAGGAATGAATACTCACTCAATTATGGGAAGAGCTGGGAAGATAAATATCTGCAAAATGTAGTTGAAGGAGCAGAAAAGTCACAGACGAGTCAGAACTTCCAGGGAGCTGTGGAAGCTAACATGTATGGCTCCTGGGGTTGGACCACAAGTATATGGAAGGGTGTTGGCCATGGTTGCCACTTCTGTGAATTGTCAGCAAAGCAAGTGGAGGCCTGGGGTCACTTTTGGTCGCCAAGGTCAGCATCAGGAACAACGGAAGAGCAAGAACAAATTGAAACCCAGCATTGCCCTGGTGCCAACGATAACCTTCAGAACATAATTACAGCTGCTTCTCTTCTGCCTCCCAGGACTCACACAGCTTCCCTTTAAGCCAACTTCAACCTGAAATTGCATGAAGAAGGGAGGTCTGAAACACCGAGTTCCCAACATAACCAAGTAGGCAAAAGAACAATCGGCACATTGGTATTTTAGCGTAAGTTCCAGAACTGTCACAACTCATTGTGCAAGGACACATAAATACTCCACCTTAAGCTTAGCAAGTCCAACATAAACTCATCATTGTGCACCAGACTATCATTAAACAACAAAAAGTAAATAAGACAAATCAAAAGCAACCTTACTGAATGGGGCTCAATTTTTATTACCACTAAGTGGTCTTGTATGTTGCACACCATTGCATCTGTCAAACTTTCTTTCCTGCCCTTCATCCTAGCAGCCCCTGCCTTACATCAAAGCTTTCATCATTGCTCCCCTGCATTAAAGAAATAGCCTTCCCTGCTCCAAAACTTCCATTACACCAGAGTGATCTTTCTAAAATGTAAAATTCTAATTATTTTTACTT
This sequence comes from Cnephaeus nilssonii, assembly GCF_951640355.1. Taxonomy (NCBI): domain Eukaryota; kingdom Metazoa; phylum Chordata; class Mammalia; order Chiroptera; family Vespertilionidae; genus Cnephaeus; species Cnephaeus nilssonii. The sequence continues at coordinate 72,168,640 of NC_137083.1, read as the reverse complement.
AAAATATGTTAGTGACTCATTACATACCATACAGATTTTCTTGGTGTGGTATAGAGGACCCCTCATATTCTGATCCTCACCTACTTTCTTAGCCATATTTCCTGCCCTTCCCCCAAACATCGTATCCCCAACTGTCCTCAACTCCTTACAGAAGCCTGAATATATAATTATTTCAAGCCTGTGTGCATTCTTCCCCTGTTAAGAATTCATTTCCTCACCTGCAAACCCCCCTGAAAATACAGTTGCCTGGTAAACTCCTGCTCATCCTTGCAGATGTGGCTCAAATGTGGCCTCCCTCATAGTGTCTTCATGTTCCCTCATCTCCTCCTAATCGCCACAGTTAGTCCATGACACTCTCCTAACAGTGGTTAGCACTTGCCAAGTTGTAGCAGGTCTGCTGATTTACACATGAGTTTTCTATGCTAGATTATGAGCCCCTCAATGTTAAGGATCACATCTCATCCATCTTTGTAGCCCAGACACTAATACTTCCCTGGCACATGGTATGGGCTCAATAAACATTTGGGTAAGAAATTAATTGACAAGACCTCAGGTTATAGGTTACACGTTTAAACATTTTATTCCATACTAGAGGCCCGGTGCATGAAATTCCTGCACTCAGGGCACAGAGGTGGCGGGGGGATGGGAGGGGAGGGGAGTGTTCCTTAGCCTGGCCTGCGCCCTCTTGCAGTCCAGGAGCCCTCAGAGGATGTCTGACTGCCGTGGAGGAGGGAAAGGCTCCTGCCACTGCCGCTGTGCTCGCCAGCCATGAGTCTGGCTTCTGGCTGAATGGTGCTCCCCCTGGGGAGCGCACTGACCACCAGGGGGCAGCTCCTGCGTTGAGCGTCTGCCCCTGGTGGTCAGTGCACATCATAGCGAGCGGTTGAGCAGCCTTAGCGTATCATTAGCATATTACACTTTGATTGGTTGAATGGACAACTAGACAACCAGACACTTAAGCATATTAGGCTTTTATTATATAGGATTTATAACTGCTTCCATACAAATTATGATTCCCATAAAATACAGGTTTCTATTTACAAAAAACAACAACAACACAGATTAATTTGAGGGTAATCCAATAAATGTAGATAGCCAAATATTGGAATTCACTCAAAATCTTGAAATGATCCTAAATCATATGACCTCATTGATCATGTAACTAATATTATTTCTCAATTGCACTGGTGCTTTTTTAAACATGCTCTTGACCTGCCATTAGAATACTGAACAACAAAGGAAACATCTGGTTTTTCTTAACTTTGGGGTGACAAATACATTTGTTAACAGTAGCAATGCGAGAGCCAATAGGACTTGATAACAGCTCCAACATGGGAGCTTGGGCCAAAACAGATGGCCCAGACACTTCAGGAAAAGCTTTAAAAAGATGTCTTTTCTAATTCGGGTTACACACTCTCTGAGAATTCCTTCAACATAAGCACGGAAATTTGCAGACGATTTTATTGACTTTGACAGTTCTGTCTGGAGGTTAGTTTGCAATTGCCTCTTGGGGGCAGTTTGGTTGAATTTTGTTTTTTAAAGTAAGTAAAGGCAGGGTTGTTTATAATAGATTAGTGAACTAGAAATCTGAAGCAGTTTGCACCACCGTGGACTTTCTGAGCATGGCCCTTGACTGGTCACAATTTGTGCTATTTTTTAAATTGTTGTTTTTAAATTCTTAAGTGGCAAACCAAGGTTAATCTAGAATTATTGCCATTTCTTCTGTGTGTTTTGAACCCACATGAAGAGCAATTATACTTTGACTCCAAGGTTGTTAAATGAATGGTTGAAATCTGACCAGTACAAAAGTATTGGAACCATCTTTATTAGACTTCAGTATATATCAGAATGTGTGATAGTCACAATGATTCTAATCAAACCTTTCAAACATTCTATCATTTTTTTCAATGCCACTAAGACCTATATATTACCTCTTAAACTGCTAAATATCATAGCCATTTCTAAACTGCCTAATTTACTTTTGGGATCACCAAATATACTATCCCTAAGTTGATTATTATATCAGTCATTGAAATAGAAAAAGAATTTTATCATATTTGGACAAGGCAATAGTAATAAGAACCACAATCCAGAGTACTTTCTTTCTAATACAACATCCCTTATGTACAATACAATTAGCAACTTGTATGGTGTATTTGCTTCGAAAAGACTGGTTTCAATAAAATTTTGGTTGATACTTAACTTTTTAATATCATTTTCAACAGACTTTGGAAATGCCTTTATAGCTGAAATAACTGATCCACAGGGGTTAAATGCCAAAGCACTCATCAAGTTAGTGGTAAAAGTTAGAACTGCAGTAACCATACAAACACACGCACACTTACATACATTTTTCTAAAGGGTTAACCATAAATAGATGCTAACCAATGAAAGAAATACATTTATTATTGTTAGTGCATTATTTCCCAAGATAGGCTAATCCATTTGTATTAGTGCCACACAGTTTAAATTAACAGAGGGAATGGATGTGCTAGTTGGGAAATGATGCTATACTACGTTATATAAAAATAAAAGATTTTTCCCCCAAAAATGCTTTTGTAATTTACCACAAGGTAAAGGACAGAAAAGGAAAAGGAAAGATGAGAATGGAAAAGAGACATTCTCCAAAAGACCTTCTCTTAAGACTCTGGACTCTCTGTCATCTGGGCTTCCCTTTCTCACATTCCCGAAGTACCCAAAGGAGAGGGCAGGGGTTGTAAAAACAGAGACACGGGGAAAGAGCATTCCAGTTCCTTTTCACACCAGGGAAGTCTTGGTGGCTCACACCTACGGCCCATCCCCTAGGCCACCCTGACTGCCTGGGACCCTTGCTCCAACCTAAGGACAACATAGGTGGTGCTAGCACCATTATTCTGCACTGCAACATCCGGTCCCCAAGGGTCAAACAATCAGAGGGTGGCCATCCCTTAAAGTGCAGAGAAGAAAGGAAAAATGAGAGGAAGCCTTGAGTTCCGCTGCTCTATGTTAAATGACTGCATCATTCACCGCAAGAGGAGAAACAGTTGATAAACATTGCGATGGGAAGTACAGTTCTGGAAAGGGACAGACTTAGGCTAGGTGTGTGATCTTGGATAAATAACATGATCTCCCTAAGCCTCATTTCCCTGGGTGTAAACTAGAGGATGATACTGTCCTAGCGTTTTGTTATGAGGACATACATAGAACTCAAACACATGACTGTTATATGGCAGACATTTAATAAATGGGAGCTAAATACATTCTACCTTTGCTTATTTTATGAGAGGCAAAAAGCTGGACATGAAAATGAACCAAATCACCAGCAAAATTGCTACACCCCTTTAGAAGTGGTAATTTATTTTTAATTTTCCTGCCTCCATTCTCCCAGGCCTTCTGATTAAAATCATGGTATTTGTAGCTGCAGGAGCATAACTGCCTTGTACTTGTCCTCAGTATTGAATAAACTTAGTTATATTTTTAGATAACTTAGCATTGCATGTTTTATTTTTAGGGAGCCTGGACACAAGCAAATGACCAATACAAATCGACATAAAAGCAGTTCATATTGAAATCGCTCTGCTCTAACTCCTTATAGTTGCATTTCCATTCTTTAAGGTGAGGTTTTGCAAAGTATGTTATCTATTAAACTAATTTTACAGAAAATTGCTACAGAGGCTACTAAGAGGGAAAAAGTATGTTTGGGGTGGGGTTTTTTTTCTCTCTCTTGTTTTTCCATGTGAATTTCAGATTCTTCAACGTTGTAATGTGGATAACACATTCTGGGGATGTAGGAATCCTCTTATCTTTTAGAGGTACACTGAGTGGCCAGATTATTATGATCTCTGTACACATAATAATCTGGCCACTCAGTGTATATCCTATATAATAAAAGGCTAAAATGCAAATTGTCCCCTCGACCAGGAGTTCGACCAGCAGGCAGGTTGGCCAACCACCCATGTCCCCTCCCCCTGGCCAGGCTGGCTGGACCCCAACCATGCACAAATTCATGCACCAGGCCTCTAATATATATATTAGAGATCATAATAATCTGGCCACTCAGTGTACGTTATCCACAGATATTATTTGAGAAACAATCAAATAATTTTTCTTCTTGATCAGAGAGTTGGAGAGGGCAGAGAGAGAGAATCCAAGAAAAAAAATATTCTAAGGCAGGTGTCACAAATCCTAATGCCTACAGGACAAAGTGACATCAAGATCAGAGGTAGGCCCAGCCGGTGTGGTCCAGTGGCACATGCCCAGGTTACAGGCTCAATCCCCAGTAGGGGGTGTGCAGGAGGCAGCCGGTAGATGATTCTCTCTCATTGTTGATGTTCTTATCTCTCTCCCTCTCCCTTCCTCTCTCTGAAATTAATTTTAAAAAAAAAGATGGGAAAAAAAAAGATCAGAAGTAGGCTAGATGGATTGTAAGAGAAGATGGTGGCAAACTGCATAACATATGTTCTGTCTGCTGCAGCACAAACTTTAAAAAACCTTCTGTGGGCCTGTGCATGTCTGTGGCCCTACCTTCCACAGGCTGCCAGCATAAAGCCCCTGTTCTAAGAAGATTGCTTTCGTTTTAGTTTCAAAAACAGCACCATGCGAATGAACTTAAAGAGCACCTCCTAAGACCCCAATTGCAATGTGTTGAAGGGAAAGCAGGCAGGATGTGGCAGGACACTGTGTTCCTCTCTCCCTTGACCATGGCTACTGTTAGGCCCATCTCCAGGTCAACAGAAGAGATCATGTTTATGGTTTAGCACTATGTTATCCACAAGCATGCCTTTAAGCACTTATATTTTATCAGACACTATTCCATGTGCTTTACTTATAGCTAGCTCCTCATTTCATCCTCAAAATAGTACTATTATTATCCCCATTTTACAGATAAGGCTCAGAGAATGTAAGCCACTGGCCCGTAGTCATACAGCTAGCAAGCAGCAGAACTGGGATTAAAATCCAGGCTACCTGGCTTTAAAACCCACACTCTTAACTACTATGCTAAACTCCGTCTGGGAGATGTCTTGCTCCCCATTTGAGAGGTATATCCTTTTTGAATGCTTTTGGCCAAAGGAAACAGTAACACTGGCTAACAGTGTCTAGAACAAGTATTTTTCCACAAAACACTTGATCAGCAGGTGTCTACCAGTATTGGTGCCATAGCTCAGCAATGTCAGAGCCAACTTCTTTTTCCATAGTTGCAAGATGGCTAGCTCTCTGCTGGGCATGATATATGAAATCAAGAAAGCAAGAGATGGGAAGGGGTGGCACCAGCTCATAAGATCCCCTTAAACAGGAAACTAAACTCTTTCACTGAAGTCCCCAACAGACTTCGGCGTCACCTCATTGCCAGAATGACATCCTGTGGCCATGTTTGGCTGCAAAGGAGTCTGGGAAAACAAGCATTTCCAGCCCCAAGAGTGGAAGAAGGCAAGGGAATATTTGACTGGGAACAGGTGTTGCTTAGCCAACCACAGGGGTTTGCTTTGGTTAGGAAAATACCAACAGAACTTCATCATTCAGTGTGCCACCCATGCCATGGGCCCAAGGAAAGTTAAACAGCAAATATTGAAGTTTGCCACAAAACCAAAACTGAATTGTAGCGCTCCTATCGCCTTTATAAAGTATCTGCTTCTTCCCATTTTCAAACATGTGAAATTACTTGTCCTCGTTTTCCTGATCAAATCTATCTAGGCAGTGTTTAAAAACTAATTATTTGATTAGTTTTAGTTATGCTGTTCTTAGTTATGTTATTTTTATAAAAATGTTATCTCCTTATTTATGATTAATAAATGAAAATGACAGTTTTTGCCCTAACTGGTTTGGCTCAGTGGACAGAGCGTCAGCCTGCGGACTCAAGGGTCCCAGGTTCAATTCCAGTCAAGGGCATGTAACTTGGTTGCAGGCACATCCCCAGTAGGGAGTGTGCAGGAGGCAGCTGACCGATGTTTCTCTCTCATCGATGTTTCTAACTCTCTATCCCTCTCCCTTCCTCTCTGTAAAAAATCAATAAAATATATATTCTTTAAAATGACAGTTTTTACTTGTTTTAAAATTGTATTGAAATTTTTCAATAATTAGAAACTAGTAAACTTCAGTACTGACAATATATAACATATTATTTGAATTTATGCTCTATTTTCCACTTTGCATTGGCTGTTCTGGGTCTTTCCACCATTTTAATTGGAATATTTTTCTTTTATATTGTTATCATGGTACACAAACTCAGAAAACCTGTTAAAGCAACTACATAATGCAATCTACAAATCCAGATAACATATTGCTATGGAAACTAGCAAATAGAAACAGCACTCTTAGTAATTCCTTTGGACAACTATGGCTAATTGTGTGTGTGTGTGTGTGTGTGTGTGTGTGTTCATTAGTTTATTCATCATTTTTTGTAAGTTGGTAATGAACCCAAAATCTGTAATTGATCTGTCCATAAATAGGCCCAGTACCCTCCAGCCACTAAATTAGCATTTTATTATGAACCATAGTCATTGTTAAATTATGCCATGTGATATCAAGAAATCTTTGGTAGGAGTGTGTTGTTTAGTCAGCCTGGCCAACCTCTTGGCATGGTGTGAAGGACACCTGACTGGGATTTGAGCTGGGTCCTAACCTCTCTGATCTTACTAACAGCTGTGTGACCCTCTCAGGACTCTTAGGCACTCAGTTTCATCATTTGCAGAATGCTTCAATGAGGGCTCTAGTATTAAGTAGGGAACTGTCCTCTTCCATAAAACTGAGGAATCAAGAGGTAATCGCTTTCGAGGACTGAAATTACCTTGTGTAGAGTCCTTGGCAAAGTGTCTGGTACATAGTAAGCTCTCAGGAAAACGCTAACTATTCTTACTTTACTTTTCTATTTTCCAATCTGTAGTAAATAATTCCCGAACCTGCATAGAAAATTGTCCCACAACTGTGAACATCTAACAGATGCTGTTATCTGAACAAGCCCTTAAGGAGAGTTGGAAAGGAGAATGCTGAGTCCTAACAGGCAATGCTGTCCCTCAGATCCCATTACCTGTGACTTTTATTTTCTCTTGAAAGTTAATGTCAATTCTTATATTCAGACATGTGGGATATAACGTTATCCTAACACAATCCTAATACAACTAAACAAGCCCTCAAACCCTTTTTTCTACTCATAAGATTTCAACATTCAAGAATTAAACTTTTGTTCTCTTTTGCTTGTTCATTGATGTTTGCCTAGTTATTTAATCAGCCTGTTTCCTGCTATGAAAAAAAAATAGTTAAGGAAACTGAGGTTTCCTCGGGGTTAAACTCCTGTGTTGTTCTTCCTTCCAGAAATCCGAGTTATAGTAGGGGATAATCGCTGCATAATGGAATCATTGGACAATCTGTCCATCCACTCCTACCTCTGTCTCTGACAATGACCTCCTTGTTTACGTGGTGCCCAAACCTTTCTCTCCCGGAGTCAGTGCCCGGCAGCTAACCAAGACGTGGGAGAGGCAGAGCCTCGCGCTCTTCCCTCCCGCAGCGCGCGGGGTGTGCGCGCGCGGGGGGCCCAGGGTGTGCGCGCCGTGCGCTCCGCGCGCCCGGTGACGCTCGCCCCGCGAGCGCCAGAAGGGGGAGACTGGGTGCCACTTGTGTGCCGTCGTGCTAACTTCAAACTGCCCCAGCTTGGGGAGGAGAGAGCGCACAGGGCGAGAAAACTTCACCTAAAAAGTTTCACCTTGTCGTGGGCGGGGGAAGGGTGGGAGGAAACGCGACCCCCGCGGGGCCAGGCGCGGCGCGCGGGAGGCGGGAAGGGCGGGAGCCGATTCCCCTCTCGGAGTGGTGCCAGTCAGCACCTCTCGGGTCCTTGGACCCGCGGACGAGGCGGACGGACAGTACGCCAGACAGACGAACACGTGCCGGGGCGGGCCGGAGGCCGAGCTCCTGGGTCCGGTGGTGGGGCCGTGCCTCCCGCCTGGACGCGCCCGGGCCGCCTCGGGCCGCGCGCGCCGGTTCCCGGCTGAGTCACCAGCCGATCAGCGCGCGGGTGGGAAGGGGCGGAGAGAGCGCCGCCGCCGGCCGATCGGACGCTCGCCGGCTCGGGCCGCAGGTGACCCGAGGCCCTCGCCCAGCGCTTTGTGACCAGATGCGGAGCCCAGCGGAGGGCGCGAGCCAGACGCGGGACGACAGCTGACTCGCTCCGAGGAGGCGCGGAGCGCGCGGGTGGTCCCTGCGCGACTGACTTCTCTGCCGCGGGATCCTGGGCGCCTCAAGGTAAAACTACAACCCTCTCCAGATCCCGCACCCACCCCTCGCCCCAGCGCTTCTGCCTCTTTGTTCCCCGAGGGACCTGACTGCTGTTCCAGGGGGGTAGGCGAGGGTTTAGGGGGCCTCAGAAACAAGGGACGTGGTCGAAACTAGATGGAGGCTTTTCTGTTTTAGGGGTTCGCACCAGACGGCCACCTGTATGACTGAGAGGCGCTGGTAGGAGAGTGATGTGTGTCTCTTTATGGCCAGGCAAGTTTCAAGGCTGTGATCTGACTCAGCCCTTATAAAAGGGACCTGGTCACCCTGTCCCACGGTGATGCTACTGACAAGGCTTGAACCCATAGGTTTCCTTGTTCTTCACCCTTGTTCTTTACGTGAGGGTCCTTCCAAGGGACAGACGTTTCTGTGAAGGGCTGAATTGTTCATTTCTGGCAAATACACGGGACTTGCGATCCATCATTTTCAATTGTACCTTAGCTCTTTGCTGGGGCGCTGTGGAGGACATCTATCTTATTAGGTAAACAGATTATAACCAGAGGTCGGATAGACCGGCTAGTACTGGCCTGATAATTAAAGCACAAATGAAAGTATTTTCACCGACGATTGCCAGTGCAGAATTTACAACAAAGTGCGGTTTCCCATTTCATACCTTTATATTTCCAAAGAGCCATTTACAGATTTGGCAGTTGAAGAGGATTCCAGTGGCTCGTGCATGAATAGTTGCCCACTGTATTTTACCTTATCACACTTCGTGTTCAAAGGAGCGCTGGGTGGAATGAAATATTGTCAACTTTCTTGGGCAAAATGATCAGGACACTTTAATTGCCAAATTAAGATGGTCAGTGAATATGATAGGATTGTAGAAACTGACATTGGAGGGATTATATACTATCTGGATCCTCTCCTGAATTTTAGGAAGACTGTTCACATATTGTAGAGTTGGGTAGGGGTTTATTCTGTTGTTTCCGTCAGCCAGACACATGCAAATGGATTCAGAGAAACGTTATATTCTTTTACAGCTAAACGATTATAGCTGATGAATGACTTTTTTCTGCATGAAGATGATCTGAAAGTAATGTACATCATGATTCTCTGTGCTACTGGGACATAAATTGTGCTTTCATGTAAGCTGTAAGTGTTGCCTGGGTTATTTACAGGTTCAAAGCTTTCCTTCCCAGCTCTAAGTGGATTGGGCTTTGTGTGAACATGTAAACTTCCATAATGGAACAGAAGTGAGGTGGTTTGGTTCCACGGTTCCCACCATGTGCTGCAAGGCTGGGTGTATTCAGTGTTCATTCTTTTTGAACTGCTGAATAACACAGGTGAGATTTACATCCCTCATAAGAAATTTTTATAGTACCAGAAATATGTCTGAGTGCCTATAAAATATACTGTTGTTTTTAAAAACTCTTTTCAGGTTTCACACTTAACGGTGCATAAGTCTGTGGTTATGAACCTGAAAATAGCTTTATTTTAGCCGAATGTAATTTATGGTATATAGAAGATGGTCTGCTGACTACTGCTTTTTCAAAGACTGCTTTGTTCTTAGTACATCACCAATAGGGATTCACATTAGATGTGCCTTCAGAATTAGTGAATAAAGGATAAAGATTAGTGTATCCTGAATGATAAAGATGTACAAGATTAACCACAGCCAGTCAATATGAAAGGACATAACTGCTATCTTCATGACTTTTAAACCTACAATGAAAAAAACAACACTTTTCTGAGCAGGAAAAATACCCCTCTTACAAATTCATTTTAACCTTTTGCACTCGGATGTCGAGTGTGACTCGACACGGTTAGCATTAGAATAAAGGAATCGAGAAAAAAGCAAGCGAGTGCAAAGGGTTAAGACCTTCTAAGCATGTGTTCCACTATAACCTTAAATTTTTAAAATTTGTTTACATGAGGATTAAACTAAGAAATACATTTCAGAAATCAATTTCCTCAGCTGTTGTGTGTTTTTTTTTTAAGTCCAAAATAGCATTAGCCTTATTTTTCTTTTACAAATCTATACAGTAACTTCAAATAAACTTTTTCTCAAAAGTGGTCATGTCAAGATAAAGTGAGTAACTCAGAAAGTCTAACAGTCCCTCAGGACACACAGCGGTGGCTGCACCAGTGCCTGTGGTGACGCACCTGTAATGATGCATAGCTCCCCGCACATTCAGGGCCTCTCCCATCCTTCTGCCCCTGACCTCCCATCCCTTTCCCTCCGTTTGGTCAGAGGTGCTTCCACGCCCTTGGATGCCCCGTTTCTCCATTTTCATGGTTTCTTTGTCACTGTCATTAGGTTTAATGCTTCTCACCAGAACATCTATGTTTTCCTTTTCTCGTCATCCCTAATATTTTCCTTGAGCTGCTGTGTTTGTTCATGGCATACCACGTTTCCTAATTGTGCCGCCTTAAGGGGAGAAAATACGCAGAAACTCAAGTGCCAGGGAGTTTACCTCACTGGTGGATGTTGAAACTGTTGTCTTTGATTCTAGCCCTCAGGACGTAATTTCTTCATGAGCTTTGCTCAGCACAAAATAAATAGTCCTCTTAGTAATAAATGATAGATATACTACTGACTAATGTCAATTCAGCATCACTTGAATTAGCAGGCAAAGTTGCTGTCAGGCCCACATTTCTAAACACAGCTAAGAATGGTATGTAGAGCATCATATATGTTTGGTAGTATGGGAACATTTTTTAAAAAGGAAGAAATGAGTCCCAGCTGGTGTTGCTCAGTGGTTGAGCATCGGCCCATGAACCAAGAGGTCACTGGTTCCATTCCCAGTCTGGGCACATGCCTAGATTGGGAGCTTGATCCCCAGTGCCGGGGGGGGGGGGGGGGCATATAGGAGGCAGCCAATTAATGTTGTTTCTTTCTTATTGATGTTTCTATCTCTGTCCCTCTCCCTTCCTCTCTCTCTAAAACTCAATGAAAACATTTTTTTAAAAAAGAAGAAATAAAATCTCTGTCCCTCGAAGAGTTTACAATCTAGGTATACAGATAATTAACACATAAAATGGAACCAAGATCCATAATTACTAAGGGGATATCACACGAGAATGACATGGTTAGAAATCATCCCATTTGCTATTAAATACAATTTTAGTTTTTAGTCAAAAGATTGGAACTTAAAGACCCCTTAAAATTTTCAAGCTGCTTCTGAGTGTCTCATCTTTCTGATAGAACAACAACCTTACAAGGTAGACAATACCTTAACTCCCCCATAAAATAGACAACAAAACTGTGCAAGAGCCTAGCTCCGATGGCTGTCTTAACATCACCATACAGCATCTGCCCAGTCATCAGTGCAGGTTAACTTTTTGAAGCATTTCCACAGAAATAGGTTGGGCTCCTTAGGTTAGTGATGAATGATGAATACACATTTCTAGTCTCTAGGGGTTTTCTCACCTTCTCTTCCTCCAGTGTTTTCGTTTTTCTTGCTTTCTCTTTTTGTAGTAAAGCATACCAAGAAAAGCTTTGTTCACATGTGTGGGGCGTTCTCCTATTATCAGGTTAAGAGTTGTGACTAATTTTGTCATCTACCCTTCTATTAGAAAGCCCATTCTCAGATATCTCCTCGGTTGTGTTTAACACTATATTCTCCTTGGAATTTGTTTCAGTGAAAACATTCAGTAGAATCTGATTACTTTGCTTTTCAAGGACAAAATGAAAAAGTATTTTTATAAGCTGTAAAATGTAATTGAGAGAAAAATTATACATCTGGCCATTTGTAGCAGGAGGTGTAAACACAGTGCAATTAAAAAGAAAAAAGAAGCAGTTAACTGGCTAATTACATACCCAGGTATACATATTTCTTCTGTGATTATGTGAATTTCTGCAAGTATGTTTATGAAGGATACTCCTGTTGTTTTCAATTTCTGTAATAGCTATAGGGCCCATAGAAGTTATATAAGAGCTTATGAGCCATATAAATTATATAATGGTCCATAGGATTTGAAAATGTAATTTCTCCAAATATAACAAAGGATTATTATGAAATATGGCCAGAGCAATTATAAAATGTGGTCAGAGAATCACAGGTTCTAGTGAAAGCTAATTGCTGTACTCCAAGAAAGTGGTAAGGATTTGGTCATTATGGAGAATTTGTTGTGCACCTACTAGGCATAACTTGAGATTCTGGCAATGCATCGGAGAATAAAAGAGACAAAAGTCTCTGACCTCGTGATATTCTATTCTATATTTCGGAAGGCAAATAATAAATAAAATGTGTTATATAGGAGGTGATGATAAGAGCTACAAGGAAGCGTGAAGTGGTGGAGGGGAATAAGGGGAAATCGGGCGGTGATTGAAAAATTCAGTAGTGGGATCAGAGGAGGCCTTACTTCAAAGACTAGAACCCGAAGGAGATGAGGAAAAAAAACCACGTGGAGGTCTGGAGCAGGCCTTCTCCCCTGCATTCCTGGGAGTGCCATTCTCATGTTGTTTTGTCTGGAATTACGCAGTCCACGGCCCGCACAGCTGTACATAGAGCCTCTGGTTGCTTATGGGGCGTACCTGGGCAGTGCCTGCCATAGTTGACTACAGTCTCAACACGAAGATGAAGTTGTGTTCCACATCCCTTGGTTTATGGGGTGTGGAAGAAGAGAAGCCATGGTATTCTCCTCCATATGCCTGGTCCCATCCTTGATCAGGGATATTGCTCCACGTGGACAATTTTCCTTCTTGTTTTCTACACTGTGAGCCTGGCCCAAAGGGATTTGTTGAGAGCAAAACCCATAGCCTTTGTCATGGATCCCCTCCATAGTATACACCTGGAGACAGCAGAGGCGCGGGGATGGAGGGGGTACTTTTTATAGCATACAGTCCTGTCTGCTGTGCACTTCTTTCTTTCTTTTCTTTTTCTCTTACCTTCCTTACCCCTTTCCAGTGTTAAGCCACTGTGTTGGATTTCCATCATCTTTTCTTCCTTCTTCCTCATACGCTGTCTATATGCTGTATCAAGATTTGCAGACAGCTAACCTAAATGGTAAAGCTAACCCTTTCACGAGGGAAGGACAGCCTGCTCAGAAAAAGCCCTAAGAGGGCAGCGGCTGCCTGGTGTCATCAGCACTAACGTGAGGCCCCATGTGTGGCATGTGGTGCTTCCAAATTTTCAGGGGAAGCTAGAGATCTCTCAATATTTAAATGTTAACTCAGCATGTTTAAAACTGTGTGGCTAGAGAGACAAAATGTCTGTGGGCCAGCTTTGGCTCCTGGTGGTCCTGTTTTCAATCTTGGCCATGACTAGACCTGCCAAGTGATCCCCTGTGTGACCTTCAGGTGCTGTGTGACCTTCAGCAGCACACTTGCCCGAAGAGACCTAGGACCACCTCTGCAAAGTGTGTTATCTTCTGTAGTTCTCAGATTTTTTTCCCTCTCTGGAATATTAGTTTAGCAATTTAAAAAGAAAAAGATACTTAAAAATTCATATATTGGCACATACTTATTTTTTCTAAACTCATCAGCCCACCACCCTTTCTATCAACCTATATATATATATAACTCTAAACTAGAGGGTTATCTAGCGATTTCATTGTTGAACCAAAGCATTCCTTTTCTGAAACCTAAATTCATTGTAACTTTATATGTATATTTCATTTCCAAGTTCTCATTCAGAATACACCCTCTCTTTGGAATACTGGCAGTTTCTTGTTTTGTTTTGTTTAGATCTTCCTGAACTTCGCCATTGTTATTTCTCTACCATTGGAATTCAAAACGCACACTGTGTTGGTTTCAAGAGCCCTTAAAAGCCATCAGATGTGTATTGCAATCCATTTTTCCAAAGGAATAAAAGCTCACAGGTTGTGCACTAACTTGTTTCCTTTAGTCCTAAGAACTTTAAATACCCAGGCTAGTGGCCTTCCAGAAGGCCACTGTGTTAGACCGGAAGATTATGTACTGTATTTCTTCCTACTATTTTAATGCAAATATAATAATATGTCATGAAGCAGTACACACGTTAAGATCAGGGGGGTTGGGAGGGTAATGGGGGGGATAAGGACACATATGTAAATACCTTAATCAATAAAGAAATTTAAAAAAGTAAAATAGAACTTGGACTTGAAAAAAAAACTAAATAAATAAAAGATCAGTGGCCTTTTCCTACTTTGAAATGATATTTTATTCTTCAGTAGTTGGAAATCTGAGACAGCACCTTGAATCTCAGGTCCAATTTTAAAGTTGTACGTTAAAACAAAGGAAATAATTGACTTGGAGGAATTAAGAAGTACTCCATTTGTTCAGTAAGACCATGAGATGGTTTTGGTTTTTAATGTTTTACTTAATATCAAGAAGAGCATTCAAAGCTGGAGCCCTTTGAAATAATGTAGTTTTCACAAGTCAGAGAAAGAGAGGTGGAGTAAATCTGGTTAGCAGAAGGCAGGTTGCCTCCTTTTGAAGCCTGATCATGTGTGAGAGGAAAACCCAGCCAAGTTTTAGGTCCGTAAGACAACTCTGTCTTTAAAAACCAATTTGAGCTTTGCTCGAGACTAACGTGTTTAGACCAACATTTTAGTTCTTAAACAGTAAACCTAGGGGTCTTTTAAAAGAAATTTAATCCATGTGTTTTTTATTCACTAAATCCTAAATCATTATCTATAAACTGTATGACTCTCTAAGCTCTTTGATGTCTAAAAAATCTTTGAAGCCATGTTAAGGCCCCTTTTGTTCCAGAAAAATAGGAAGTTGGATTTTACTAAGGGTCGTCGAAAATCTGAAATCGAAAATCCTGCAACCATGACGGAATGGATGTTTGGATGACTACTAATGCATTTTTCTGATGCACTGTAAAAAATATAAGTATTTTTAAAGACCAGTCCTATTCCGTTATAATCCTTACTAACCCCAAGGACGTTATTTTGGCACAACTCCTCTTTCTGTTGTAATGTAAAATATTATATGTATTTTTTAAAGTCCAAATATTTATTATAAGTTTACACTGGCACACAGTAGGCACTCAGTAAATATGTTGTTGGATGTTAAATGAATGACATTTTCTTCTGCCCAAAACCTTCCAGCTAATGTCAATCTTTCTGTTCAATATCAATATCCATCTGTCATGTCTTAGAATGAGATCTATTCTGAGCCAGTGACCTGGTTCGAAAATTTTTAAAATAAGCCATCTAACTAAATGTATGACATTTATTGAAATTCATTCTGTGCCATGAAGCAACTGCTTTTGCAAAAAAGTGCTGAAAATAGGAAGGAATTCTAGGCTAATTTGATTAAGTATTCAGTTTTACCATATGCTTTCTGAAAATTGTTTCCCCACTCCGCCCCCGCCCCCCCCCCCCCCGGCTTTTACAATTCCTGCTATCCTGCCTTTCACCTTGATATGCTTGCTTATTGATTGAAAACTATGCACAGAAAGGGGCAGGTTATTTGTATCTATAAGCAAGAGCAGCAAGTTCAAACAGGCTTGGAAATCATGATGCTTTAATCATAAGTTGTCATAAGGGACACTGAACAATAATAGTGGTGTTGGGGCTTGCTCCAAATTACGTGAATGACACATCTTTGAACTCTATTGTGTGGAAAACAACACCTTCTTACTCTAGTTATATTTCCTGTTTGTGAGTCTGTGCTTTCTGGTAACTAGACTTCCCATAGGGACTCATCCCAAATATGTAACTTCAAGTACAGTTGAAAAGTACATGACTAGAGTATTAAAGCTATGGAAACAGCAACTCCTTCTGTCTCAAAGAAAGAATGAATTTAGGAGGCGCAGTACTGAAACATGTACATTGAGATCTTTTTGTTGTTATATTATGAATTTCTAACAACGCATCACATTTGGCCCCCAGAAAACTTTCCCTGATCAAAAGTGTCTTGTATCTGTGTGACATTGAGGTGCCAGAATTTGGCAATTTCTTATATCTTGGTGGGGAAAGAAAGGAAAATTGTGTTATTATGGTTTTGAAATGGAGATTCTCTTAAGTGAACCTGAAGGTTGCTGAATACATATATCATCATTAAAGCTTGTTTTGAAATTTAATTATAGATTGCACTGTATAAGGAGTAACTTATTTATATAGTTTTGTTTTTTTGTTTGATTTTATTTTAAATATGTATTTTTATTGATTTCAGAAAGGAAGGGAGAGGGAGAGAGAGAAATAGAAACATCACTAATGAGAGATCCCCTACTATGGGTCAAGCCTGCAAACTGGGCATGTGCCCTGACTGGGAATTGAACCATGACCTCGATTAATAAGTCAACATTCAACCACCAAGCAATACTGGCCGGGCTATTTATATAGTTTTGACCTGCTTAAGTTTTGTTTCAATGGTTAACCAGAAGATCAATAATAATTTATATATTAATGTGTTTGTATACATTTATAACTAAACTAGAGGCCCGGTGCACGAAATTCCTGCACTTGGGGGTGAAGGGGTCCCTCAACCTGGCCTGAGCCCTTGGGGGATGTCTGACTGATGGCTTAGGCCCGCTCCCTGGGCCTAAGCCATCAGTCAGACATCCTTAGCACTGTGGCGGAGGTAGGAGAGGCTCCCGCCACCACCACTATGCTCGCCAGTTGTGAGTCTGGCTTCTGGCCGAACGGTGCTCCCCCTATGGGAGTGCACTGACCACCAGGGGGCAGCTCTTGCATTGAGCATCTGCCCCCTGGTGGTCAGTGCACATCATAGCGACCAGTCGTTCCACTGTTCAATTTGCATATTAGCCTTTTATTATATAGGATTATTTTTAACTCCATTTAAAAGGTCTCACAGTTTGATAAACTAGCAGTCAAATGCCTCTATATTTATACATTTGGAAACAAGTAGTTCAATTTAAGAAAATTTTTGTGATATCTCTCATGCCACAGATACAGAAAATAAATAATGAAGTAGAAAACCTAGTGGTTTTTCTGGGTTAAGAGAGGGGAGAGGTAAGTGGATATGCTGTAGGGTCACGGGCTTGGGTGCATTGGAAATCATGAATAGAGTGCCCCATTAGGAATCAGGCTGCTGCCGTACAAATAGGAAAAAAGCTGAGTACAGAATCAAGGGAAGCTCACAGGGAAATAGTAGGGCACACAATAAGCAAAGTCTGAACTTCCTCCAACTCTGTCACAAGTAGTTTGATTCTGGGAGAAGCTAAACTATAATCTATCCACTCCTAAATCGGGCCTCTTAGTTTACCCTATCCTCAGCTACCAGTAAGATTAGCAGGAATATTTAGCAGAAGCAGGGATAACTTTTAGTCTGACACTCAGACTAAAAGTTATGTCCTAAGCCGTCTTTTAGTTACTTACAAACACTCTAAATGAATGTTTCAGAAGAAATCATTGTATTAAAAGCAAACAAACTTGTAACTGTTTTTCAACATTTTCAGGACTAAAATTTCCTAGCATATCAGTGATTGTAATGCATCTATTACAAAAGTTATGTCCCTAAAAACTGTATCCACAATTACTTTCCATTGGGATGTCATCTGTTGTAGAGGTATATTAGCTTTTCTTGTGGATATTATCTTGAGGCCATTTCTTTGGGCCTTGAATCTACAGAGTCCATGTTGGAGTGTGTGCAGGAATTGCATTTGTCATGTTCCAAACATGAACTCAGACAGTAGTCTAAAGATTTGAGGAAAGCTCATATCAGGACCTGCCTTCACTTCCTGTCTTTTTGCTCCTCTGAGAGTCTTAGGTGAGCATCTGTCATCTGACTGTGGCCTCACATTCAGGCAGAATCCCTCTAGCTCCAACTGATGGTTATCCTGGCCAAAGTGAGCTCGTGGTCCAGCTACTACTTTTGTCTAGTTAAGACAAAAACTGCAGACAAATAGAATCATTTAGGGACCTCGTGAGCCTTTGGGCTTAAAATATTACCCTAGCTGGGTTGTTGTTTTTTTAAGGGTTTTTTTAATTGATTTTAGAAAGAGAAGAAGGGAGAGGAAGAGAGAGGGAGAAACATCGATGTGAGAGAGGACCATCGATAGGCTGCCTCCCACACACACACCGACTGGGATCTGAGCCCAAAACCTGGGCATGTGCCCTGACTAGGAATCAAACCAGTGACCCTTTGGTGCACAGAATGAGGCTCAACCAGCCAGGACAACTCCTACCTATTTTTTAAATTGAGTGTAAAACAGTGCAATCAATATTTCAAGTTCTACCAAATTAATTTTTTTTTTAAAGCAGCCAAACAAAGTTTGTAGACAGAGAACAACCTTGCCCTAAAAGAAATGAATGTGCATTTTGGACTTTTCAAAAAGTAACTTTCTCTCATGTCTGAATTAAGATATTTCTAAAATCTCTTTCAGCCTCACTAACACATTCTCATGCAGTGAAATCTGTACATCAAGATCCAATGATTTTAAAAATCATTTGGGTCTTCAAAGAGGTTACCAAAAAAATTGTTTCAGTTGTCAGATAAGTGCAGATAAAACCCAGGCAGTTTCATTGACAACAATGAAAGGTGGCAGCCTTCGAACCTGTGTCATAAGTTGATTACTTTCCAAATGTAACTCAAGATTCTGAGTGAATAACTAAACTGGTATTTAGGATCAAGACTCTCACAACTCCTAAATGGGTTTTAATTTTCAAAGCTAGATTATCAGTATATCTGACTCATTTGTTTAGCATCTTTAGACGGTTGGTTCTATTAAAAAGAGAGCAGGCTATCTGTCTTGGTATGTTTTTCTTTTCCCCGAAGTTATTCCTTGCAGATTTCAGTAAAAATGGTTTTGAAATAAAAACAATCAAATGCTGACACTTCCTCTTAATAAAAGCTTGTGGATCTGTGGAATTATATAAACAATACAAAGACTTCACTACAGAGGTCATGTTTATGGATCCTTTTAATCCTCAAATCTGCCTTGCCAATGGCTTAGACACTCAATGAGAATGGGCATTAGAATGAGTTTTACCTCAATCAAACTTGTGTTCTTATTTTGGTTCTTTTCCATTTTCTCTCTTCCCATTACAATAATTGCAAACGTTCGCCATTCTCTCAAGCTCTTGAAGCTCTTCAGCTCCTCTTCTTTTCGGTATAACATCTTTCTTTATGGTTTAGCAGGGGTGGGGAACAACTGAGGGCCGTATAAGGCCCACAAAATCATTTGGTCTGGCCCTGCCAAGGCATTACAGGTGAGTTAATTAAATATTTGACCAAATATAGCAGGCTAATTTTTAAGTTGATAATTTTGTGTGGCCCTCGAATGATATTATAAATATCCAAATGGCCCAGGGCAGAAAAAAGGGTTCCCCACCTCTGGTTTAAAAACTAAACAGCTAAAGTGGCTCCATGTCACTCATTATTACCTCCCTGCTTCTGTCCCAAGTGATAAATGGTCTTTTCAACCAATGGTCTTGATCCCACTCTTTCTCACATGCTCCATCTATTCCGCTTTCCTCCCAAATTCTTCCTATCTTTTAAAAATCTCTCACCTTTGTTCATCTAGCCCTTACTCAACTTCTTCTTATAGGAGAAAGAAAACACAGATGTCCAATATCCTAATGGGATCCTTAACACCCAATTACCTTAAATATTCACTCCTAATTCTGCCTTATCCTTTTGTTTGTTGTTTTTTATATTTATTTGAATTTATGGGGATGACATTGGTTAATAAAACTATATATAGGTTTCAAGTATACAATTCTACAATACATCATCTGCATATTGTATTGTGTGTTTATCAGCCCAAATCAAGTCTCCTTCCATCATAATTTATTCCCCCTTTACCTTTTATACCTTCCCTCTGGAAATAACCATACTGTTGTTTGTGTTCATGAGTCTTTTTTTCTTTGTTTATCCCATTCGCCCTTCTGGCCCAGCCCCCAGTCATCTCTCTTCTGACAGCTGTCATCTGTTCTCTGTATCCATGAGTCTGTCTCCACTTTGTTACTGTCTTTTGTTCATTTTATTCCACATATTACCATATAAGTGGAGTCTGTCTCCACTTTGTTACTGTCTTTTGTTCATTTTATTCCACATATTACCATATAAGTGAAGTTATGTGGTATTTGTCTATCTCTGACTGGCTTATTCCACTTAGCATAATACTCTCCATGTCCATCCATGCTGTTCCTTTTTTTTTTTACAGCTGAGTAGTAGTCCATTGTGTAAATGTACCACAGCTTTTTTTATCCACTCATCTGCTGATGGGCACTTGGGCTTCTTCCAAATCTTGGCTATTATAAATACTGCTGCAGTGAACATGGGGATGCGTATATTTTTTAAATTAGTATTTAGGATTTCTTTGGATATATTTCTAGAAATAGAATCACTAGGTCATAAGGCACTTCTACTTTTAATTTTTTGAGGCAACTGCTTTTGTTTCCCTTGCCCAAGACAGTACCTCACATAAAATATTGCTATGAGAAATTGCCGGTATTTTTATGCCTATGTTTTTTTCTAGGATTTTTATGGTTGCAAGTCTAACATGTAAGTTTTTAATCCATTTTGAGTTTATTCTTGTGTATGGTGTAAAAAGGTGGTCTAGTTTCATTTTTTGCACATATCTGTCCAATTTTCCCAACACCATTTATTGAAGAGACTATCTTTACCCCATTGTATATTTTTGCCTCCTTTGTCAAATAGTAACTGACTATAAAGACATGGGTTTATTTCTGGGCTCTCTATTCTGTTCCATTCATCTGTATGTCTGTTTTTATGCCAGTACCATGCTGTTTTGATTACTATGCCCTTGTAGTATAGTTTGATATCAGGCAGCGTGATTCCTCCAACTTTGTTCTTTTATCTCAAGGTTGCTGAGACTATTTGGGGCCTTTTTTAGTTCCATATAAATTTTTGAATATTTGTTCTAGTTCTGTGAAATATGCCAGTGGTATTGTGATAGGAACTATGTTGAATCTGTAGATTCCTTTGGGTAGTATGGACATATTAATGATGTTAATTCTTCCTAACCATGAACACAGTATAAGCTTCCACATATTTGTATTTTCTTCAGTGTCTTATAATTTTTCAAGGACAGGTCTTTTACATCCTTGGTTAAATTTTTTCCTAGGTACTTTATTATTTTTTGAAGCAATTGTAAATAAGACTGTTTTCTTACTTTCCCTTTCTGATAGTTCATTACTGGTGTATGAAAATGCAGCTAACTTCTGGATATTTATTTTGTATCCTGCTACTTTACTGAATTCATTTATCAGTTCCAATAGTTTTTTGGTGGAATATTTAGGGCTATCTATACACAGTATTATGTCATCTGCAAATAATGACAGTTCTACTTCTTCCTTTCCAATTTGAATGCCTTTTATATCTTCATCTCTCATTATTGTGGCTTGGACTTCTAGTACGATGTTGAGTCAGAGTGGTGAAAGTGGACATCCCTATCTTGTCCCAGATCTTAAAGGAAAGGCTTGTCGATTTTGCCCATTGAGTATGATGTTGGCTGTGGTTTTGTCATATATAACCTTTATTAGTTTGAGGTATGTTCCTTCTATTCCCAGTTTGCTGAGAGTTTTTATCATAAATGGGTGCTGGATTTTATCATATGTTTTTTCCTGCATATTTTGATATGATCATATGGTTTTTATCCTTCATTTTGTTTATGTGGTGTATCACATTTATTGTTTTGCGTATATGTATCAACCTTGCATCCTCAAAATAAATTCCACTTGACTGTGGTATATGACCTTTTTAATGTATTGGTGGATCCAGTTTGCTAATATTTTGTTGAAGATTTTAGCATCTGTGTTCATCAGTGATACTGGCCTATAATTTTCATTCTTTGTAGTGTCTTTATCTCATTATGGAATTAGGATAATGCTGGCCTCGTAAAGTGAACTTGGGAGTCTTCCCTCCTCTTGAATTTTTTTGAATAGCTTGAGAAGAATAGGTGTTAATTCTTCTTTGAATGTTTGTTAAAATTCACCTGTGAAGACATCTGATCAAGGACTTTTTTTGTTGGGAGTCTTTTGATTACTGCTTCAATTTCACTAATTCTAATCTATCTATTCAGATTCTCTGATTCTTCCTGATTCAGTTTTGGAAGATTGTATGTTTCTAGGAATTTATCCATTTCATACAGATTGTCCAATTTGTTGGCATATAGTTGTCCATAATATTTTCTTAAAATTCTTGCTATTTCTTTAGTGTCCGTTGTTACTTCTTCTCTTTCATTTCTGATTTTATTTATTTGGGTGGTCTCTCTTTTTTTCTTGATGAATTTGATGAAAGGTTTCTCAGTCTTGTTTATCTGTTCAAAGAACCAGCTCTTGGTTTCATTGATCGTTTGTACTTTTTTTTAGACTCTATTTTGAATACTTCTGCTCTAATCTTTATTATTTCCTTCCTTCTACTCACTTTGGGCTTTGTTAGTTGTTCTTTTTCTAGTATCTTTAATGGTAAAGTTAAATCGTTTATTTGAGATTTTCCTTGTTTCTTAAGCTAGGTCTGTAATGCTATGAATTTACCTCTTAGGACTACTCTCACTGTGTTTTATAGATTTGGGGTTATTGTGTTCTCATTATTATGTGTTTCAAGGTAACTTTTTATTTCATCCTTGATCTCATTGTTAACCTATTAGTTGTTTAGTAACATGTTATTTAGTCTCCATGTCTTATTTTTGTTTATTTTTCACTTTTTTTTTCTTGTGATTGATTTCTAGTTTCATGCCATTATGGCCCAAAAATATGATTGATATGATTTCAGTCTACTTAAATTTACTAAGACTTGTTTTATGTCCTAACATGTGGTCTATCATAGAAAATGTTCCATATGCACTTGAAAAGAAAGTATATTCTGCTACTTTAGGGTGAAATGTTCTGAAGATATCAATAAAATCCATCTAATCTACTGTGTCATTTAAGGCCATCATTTCCTTATTGCTTTTTGTCTGGAAGATCTATCCATTGATGTCAATGGGGTTTTAAAATCCCCTACTACAATTGTATTACTGTTAATCTCTCCCTTCATGTCTGTCAATATTCACTTTACATATTTATGTACCCTTTGTTGGTTACATAAATGCTTACAAGGGTTAAATTCCCTTGTTGGATTTTTCCCTTTATTATTATGTAGTGTCCTTCTTTGTCTCTTACTATATTCTCTCTTTTAAAGTCTCTTTTGTCAGATATAAAGTATTGCTAACCCAGCTTTTTCTTTCATTTCCATTTGGATGAAATGTCTTTTTCCATCTTTTTACTTTTAATCTGTGTGAATCTTCCATTCTGTGGTGAGTCTTTTGTAGACAGCATGTATATGGGTCTTATTTCTTATTCATTCAACTCCCCTATGTCTTTTGATTAGAGCATTTATGCCATTTACATTTAAAGTGATTGTTGATAGGTATGTATTTATTGCCATTATATTCTTTTAGCAATGTTCTTCTGCTTCTTGCACTGGTTTGGCAGTAACAAAAAAAACTCCTTTAGCTTTTTCTTGTCTGGGAAGCTCGTTATTTCCCTTTCAGTTTTAAATTGGTAGCCTTGCTGGGTAGAGTAGTTTTGGTTGTAGGTCCATGCTTTTCATCACTTTTCATGGCAGTCCCTTCTGGCCTGAAATGTTTCTGTTGAGAAATCAGCTGACAGTCTTATGCAAGCTCCCTTGTAGGTAACTGTCTTTCTCTGGCTGTTCTTAAGATTCTCACATTTGCCATTCTTTAACATTTGCCATTCTAACTATGGTGTGTCTTGGTATGGGCCTCTTTGAAATCATCTTGTTTGGGCCTCTCTGTGATTCCTGGACTTTTGTGTCTTTTTCATTCACCAAGTTAGGGAGATTTTTCACTCATTATTTCTTCAAATAGATTCTCGATCCCTTGCTCTCTCTCTTCTCTCTCTTGAAACCCTATAATGTGGATGTCGTTACACTTCATGTTGTCCCAAAGGTCCCTTAAATCATCCCCATTCTTTGTTTTGTTTTGTTTCGTTAATCCTCATCCAAGGATATTTTTTCCAGTGATTTTAGAGAGTGGAAGGAAAGGAGGGAGGGAGAGAGACGGAGCGGGGGAAATTTCAGATATTGTATTCTTTATTTATTTATTTTTTGCCTATCACACTCACCCCCAACCAGGGTTTGTGATCAAACCTGCAACCTAGGTACACCCCCTTGACTGGGTGTGGAACCTGCTACCATTTGGTGTATGGGCCAACACCCTAACTACTGAGCCTCACTGGCTAGGGCCTATCCTCATTCTTTTTAATTTTTTTCTTTTTGCTGCTCTGATTGGATGTTTTTTTAAGCTTGTTTTCCAAGGTTGATTCAATCCTCTGCTGATTCAGTCCTCTGATTCAATCCTCTGCTTCATCCAACCTACTTTTTACTACTTTCAGTATATTCTTGACTTCAGATATTATAGTCTTTATTTTTTATTGCCCTTTCTTTGTTTTCTATGTCTTTTCACATGCTGGTGTAGTTCTTAGTGAGTTCTTTGAGCATCCTTGTAACCATTACTTTGAACTATATATCTGATAAATGATTGCCTCCATTTTATTTAGCTTTTTTCTGGAACAATCTCCTGTTTTTTTATTTGGGGTCTTTTTTTTTTTTGTCTCCTCATTTTGGCTGCCTCTGTGTTTTGTTTTGTTTTTTTCTGTGTATTGGATAGATCTGCTATGACTACCAGTTTTCATGGGGAGGCCTTTTGTAGTAGGTATCCTTTGGAACCCAGTGCCAGTCTCCTTGATCATCTGAGCTGGGTGCTCTAGTAATGTCTGTTGTGTGGGTTATGTGGACGGAATCCTGATTGTTATTTGGCTGGTTTGTGCATGGGATCAATCCTCAGGCTCACTGATTGTGAGACTCAACCCCTACCACTGTATACGAGCTGCTGTGTAGGTGCTGGCCTCATGAAGCAGAATTCACCTCAGCAGTGTTTGGTGCCGTCTGAAATCTTTCTTTGGATATACTGTTGGATCCTGCTCTGATGTTGTCTGATGCTGGCCACTGGGTGTGTTGGGGCCTTGTGGGAGTGACCCTGGTGTAGGCCACTGTCAGACACTATCTGTGTCAGAGCAGACACTATCTGTGTCTTGGAACTACAAGAAATCCACAGTTTGTGGCTGCTTCTGCTGGGCTTCAGTGCATGAGAACGACCAAGCTATGCATCAAGGCCAGCATTTATAGCATTAGACCCAGGGGCAGTTCAGCAAAAATTCCAAGGCACCCCAAGATCTGCCTCTGCTTTCCTTCCCCCTGCCAGCTGCCTGTTAGGTTCAGTCGCTGAAAAAGCCTCTAGTGGAGTCAGGAAGATGGGGCTAATGGATCTCCTGTCAAGTTTCAGTGAAGGTGATGGATGTGGTCCCTGCCCCAGGGCCAGGAGACTGAGTCCATCCCAGATTTTTCCCCAGACCTCAGCAAGGTAGAGCCACTACGAGTTGGGCAGGTGGGGCCTCCAGAGTCCGGAGGTTGGGTCTGCCAGAAGCTGGGAGGGGGTTCGATTGGATCTCCCATGAGGGAGAAGTGCTAGTCAGGTTCACAGAAAAGTGTGGGAAATGGCCCCTGCCTCAAAGCCAGTCACTGGCACCCCCTCAGTCTTCCCAGAGCTCTACATCCTGGCCAAGGCAGCCACTCCTCAGCAGGGCCTGTGCTTTGCCCGGTGGGGTGAGAGGGAGTTTCAAGGATGGGCCAGTTGCTTTCCCCAGGCTGAGGCCGCATGATAATGTCTAGATAAGGGAAAGCAGATTTGATGTCTGAGCACATAGAAGTTTCTCATCTCTTAGTAGAGGGCAAGAGAGGCTTCGGAAAAGTGCTCGACCCATGAATGATGGCATCTGTGGTGTGAGAAAATGACTCAGCATAGGGATGCTGGTGGCTCTCCTTTCCACTTTCTCCCCAGAGCCACAAACCTCAGACTCCTCTCGTGTGACTCTAGTCTGCTTCGCCCTCCCTCCCCCAGAGCTCAGGGTGAGTGGCTGCAAATGAAATTCTGTGCGTTGGCCCTTTGAGAGGGTGCCTGTTTCTCCAGCTGATTCTATCTCTGCCTGGCAGACAGAAACCCCGCTGCTTTCCACAGACAGATGTTAGGGACCTCTTCCTGGCTCTGGTGCTCTGGGCTGGGGAACCTGGCTTGGCGTTTAGGCCCCATTCTTCTCAAGGGGAACCCCACAGCTGAGATATCCCTCCAGCATCTCAGCAGCTGCCCAGGAAGAGGTCCCTAACATCTGTCTGTGAAAAGGGCCAGCCCCCCTTTTCACATCTCTGCCCTTCCTACCAGTCTCGATTTGGCTTCTGTAAATCCTTGGTTATAAGACTCCTCTTCAGCTAGTCTTCACTTGGCTGTTCAGGATGATTGTTCTTTAATATAGTTAGTAGAGGCCTGGTGCACGAAATTCGTACACGTGGGGGAGTCCCTCAGCCTGGCCTGTGCCCTCTTGCAGTCCGGGAGCGCTGGGGGGGATGTCCAACTGACTGCTTAGTGGGCCTAAACCGTCAGTCGGACATCCTTAGCATTGCCAGGGAGGCGGGAGAGGCTCCCACCACTGCTGCTGTGCTCGCCAGCTGAGAGCCGGGCTTCTGGCTGAGTGGCGCTCCCCCTGTGGGAGCATACTGACCACCAGGGGGCAGCTCCTGCATTGAGTGTCTGCCCCCTGGTGGTCAGCGCGCATCATAGTGTCCAGTCATTCCACCATTTGGTCATTTGCATATTAGCCTTTTATTATGTAGGATAATTGCACTTTGGTCCTGGAAGGAAGTGTGTGTAGTTCCCACCTACTCTGCTGCATCTTGAAATCCTGCCTTATCCTTTTAATAAAGAATTCTTGAAAATAGATGCCTAACTCATTTTCTCTGTTCTCATTCATTCCTTAACTCATTTATTCTGTTCCACATTCCCAAGAGAGTACCCTCACAGTAATCACCAATAACCTCCTCATTGCCAAATATAGCTGATACTTTTGTTTTTATCCCACTTCAACCCTCTCAAATTTGATACTAACATGTACTCTTCCCTTATTGAAATTTCTTCGATATTAAGGTTAGATTCTGGGTTCAATCTGAATCCCTCCTTTCTACAAACTGAACATACCCATGGGGTATTTCACTTGCCTCTGGGACTTCAAATACACTGATGGACCAGTAGTTCACAGATTGCTATCTTTGACTCCCTCTTTACTCTGAGCCACCATGCCAATGTTATTAACTACCTTATAGACATTTCCACTTGAATGACCAACAGATACCTCAGTGTTATTAACTGGTTTACATTTTTACTTTAAAACTTTTCTTTGCCTATTTTCCTTCCCATTTATGACACCCAGCTTACACATCTTTTAGCCATCATTGTGTCCTCAGTCTCACCTGCAACCAAAATCTATGTTCAATCATTATCACATACATTTTATCTCTTTGATATCTTTCCAGTCTTCTTTCCTTTCCATACCTCCTAAGTCTTTGTTCAGGATCATTATTTCATTGTTCATCCTTTAACAAATTCTTACCAAGTATCATATGATGGCACTACACTAGGGGCTGAAAACTGAGCTTACTGTGTAGTGGGAGATTCAGATAAGTAAATTACAATACAACATGATATGTCTAGATAAGGGGAAGGCAGATTTGAGGTCTGAGCACATAGAAGAGTTTCTAATCTCTTACTAGAGGGCAAGAGAGGCATCAGAGAAGGCATCCTAAAAGAAGTGTCCCATGAGACATGAGACATGAAGGAGAACAAGAGTTAAGCACATGAAGGTGAGAACAAGAGTTCCATAAAGAGGTGGCCGCATGTGCTGAGACTCAGAGTGGGAGCGCACATGGCTTGTTTCAACAATGAGAAGAAGGACAGGGAGTGCCCGTTTCGATTTCTAGGGGGGTGATGGCAAGTGGCAAGGCTGGAGGGTTAGGCAGAGGCCAAATTATGCATGGCTTTTAAGCTGCGCTAAGGAGTTGAATTGTTTTTAAACAGAAAAGTGATAATTATGTCACTTTCTGATTATGTCACAATCTAATTAGGTTGTCATTTTAGAAAGATATCTCTGGTACATCAGGAAACAGATGATCAGGGGCCAGAATGGTGAGGGTAGGAGGCTGTTGTAGAGATCCAGGCAAGAAGTGGCACTGGTCGCTGCAGGTTGCCCAGGACCAAACCAGAGAGGTCGGACCTGCATTACCACCATTTGTCCACCATCCAGAACTGAAATATCATTGTTGACACGTACGTATAAGGAACTATTTGACATTGAAATTGGGACTCAAAAGAACTGTTGGCCCAGAAAGAAACTCACTACAGACTGATTCATTTGCCTCTCAGCATAACCATTATTGCTTGTCTCATTTTCGGTTCTTATAAGTGTATTTCTAATAGCACATGATCTCACTCATCTAGGGGAAATAATGAACAACATAGACTGATGAACAAGAACAGACCCAGAAACAAGGAGGCATGGATCAGACTGTCGGGCCTCAGAGGGAGGGGAGGGGAAGGTGGGGGTAAAGGGGAAATATCAACCAAAGGACTTGTGTGCATGCATATAAGCCTAACCAGCGGTTAAGGACAACAGGGGGGTGGGGGCATGTGTGGGGAGGGGTGTGGGATGGGAATGGGGGGATGAGGACAAATATGTGATACCTTAATCAATAAAGAAATTAAAAAAAAAAAAAAAACACAAAAAACCAGACCCAGAGACAGGGAAGCATCGATCAGACTGTCAAACCTCAGAGGGAAGGTAGTGGAGGGTGGGGGTAAGGGGAAGAGATCAACCAAAGGACTTGTATGTATGCATATAAGCCTAACCTGTGGTCACGGACAACATGGGGGTGGGGGCATGCGTGGGGAGGGGTTTGGGATGGGAATGGGGGATGAGGACAAATATGTGATGCCTTAACCAATAAAGAAATTTAAAAAAATAATAATACAAGGGGAAAAAAAAGAAGAAGAAGAAGAGGCACTGCCCTGAACTATAAGTGGCAGTGGGGATGGAAGCAGATATATTTAAAACACCTGTAGGTGGGAGTCAAGGATGGTGTCCTGGAAATGTGGGCAATGTTAGACACCAGGAAGGATACAGAGTAGGAGCGCAAGTTTCATGGGAGTAGATGAAGGTGCCAGAAGGAATCTGCTGCTTCTTAGTCTCTGTCTCATTCACCCTCTGCTCCCCAGCCTATAGCTGTGTTCCAATGCGTAGTCCTTCTCTCTTCATTCTCTCCACTCCTTTATTTGGTGGTCTCATCCAGGTTCAAGGTTTTTCATACCATTGATATGCAGACAATGTTCTGATTTAAGTCTCTAGCCTAGATGTGTCTCCTTAACTCTAAGACTCAAATATCCAACTGCATACTCAGAGCTCTGCTTGGATTCCTAAAAAATACCTTAAACATGAACTAAACTGGTAGTCTTACATCCATGCCAGACTTGCTCCACCCGCAAGCTTCTCCCTGTCAGTAACTGGCAAAGCCATTCTCCCTATTTATAAGCCAAAATCTTTGGAATATTTGTGACTCCTTTTTGTCTCACACACCTCATATCCAAATCCATGTCTTCAAATTATAACCAGAATTCAGCCACCTCTCCTCATTCACCCCTTTCTTCTTGCTCAGGCCATCACTCACCTGGACTACAGCAGCCTCCCAACTGACCTCATTTCTTCACCTTTGTCCTATGCCAACTCCCTGCCACCAGAAGTCTGCTTCCATACTTGGTCCCGGTGATTCCATTCAATCATAATTGCTCAAAACTCTGAAGTGTCTCCACACTTTACTCCAGTAAAAAAATCCAAGCCTCACAGTGACCTACACAGTGGCCTACAGGCCCTGCATGCTCTGGTTTTTTTTGTCCTCTGATGTCAGTCCAAGCTTACTGGCCCCTTTGCTGTACCTGATTATATACCGAGCATGCTCTCCGTTTGGTCCTTCTTGTCTCTGCTCAGAAATCTCTATTCACTTCTCAGATGGCTAAGTCCTATCCTTCTACCCTCTCCTTCTAAGTTGCCTTTCCAGTTTTTCAAATCCACAAACCTCTCCTACCATATTCCCTCTAACTGTGCCTGATCCCCCAGCCCTGCTCTTTATTTTTGCTTGTAGCACTCATCAACTTATATTATACTACATTAGAGGCTCAGTGCACAAAATTCATGCAAGGGTAG
The DNA here is from genome assembly GCF_951640355.1 of Cnephaeus nilssonii. Classification (NCBI taxonomy): domain Eukaryota; kingdom Metazoa; phylum Chordata; class Mammalia; order Chiroptera; family Vespertilionidae; genus Cnephaeus; species Cnephaeus nilssonii. Next base: position 72,138,454 of record NC_137083.1, on the reverse strand, counting down.
GGTCCCTAGGCCTGGCAGGCGATCAGGGCCAATTGGGGACTTCCTTCATTCCGCACTGCCCCCTTGTGGTCAGCACACATCATAGTGAGCAATTGAACTCCCGAGGGGACACTTTGCATATTAGCCTTTTATATATATAGATGGTTGACTTAATTGTTATATGTATAATTTATTGTCTGGATGCACCTGCTAGAAGGTAAGTTCTACAAGAGCAAGAATGTTTGTTTTGTTTATTGATATGCCCCCACACATCTCACACATAGTAGGGCCTAAATAAATGCATGTCAAACTTGGTCTTAAATAGTTATTGGGCACACAAAACTGATGTTTGAGAGATGGATTCTGAACTCTGGGGATAATGAGATCTTTCCCGAGCATATGTAATGGCCTTCTGCCATGTCTTCTGGCCTCTAGCTGCAATCCATTCTCCACACAGTCACAAAATTGTGTAATACATAGACATAAGTATGCTGATTTCCATCTCCTGCTTAAAACCTCCCAGGAACTCCCTGCTACAGATAAGGTGCAGACCTCTCAACAGGACATATACAGCTTGCTGTGATGTGGCCCCAGCCCAACCCGCCAGCTTCATCCATCCTCATAGCCCAGCCCACATTGCTTCTGTGCTAGCTACAACTTCCTGGATAGCCTGCACATTCTCCCGGAGGTCCTCTGTCCAAAGGGCCTGGTCCCCTGCCTCAGCTGTACATGAGCATCTTCAACTTGTCTTGCAAGTCCCCACTCAAGGAATATCTCCACTCTGAAATACTCCCTGGCCCTGCCTCTGTCCGCCAAAGTTAGCGCCTCTTCCCTCTCTGCTCCCCCAGGCATGTGTACCCACCCTTACAGTACCAACCACCTGGAGTGCAGTGAGGCACAAGGCAACAACTATAGGGCAACACCTATAGTTGAAAAGTGGTGTGTGGTTTTTTTTAATCATTTGCTCTCTCTTGTTCTGGTACATTAGGGAACAGATGTACCAGCTTCCTCTCCAACTTGTCTCTCCCTCTCTCTCTCAAACACATATACCCTTTACACATACATACACACACACACACACACACACACACACACACACACACACAGAACCGTCTAGTTATTTTTATTTTTCCTTGAATTGATCAGTTATATAAATGCAGTCCTGAGCACAGTTGTTTTTAAGGTGTCCTAACCTTTTGGTTTATTGATTTTTCAAGGATCCAGAGTGTTTACTGAGTTTTAGAAATTGGATTCTGTACTTATGTACTTATTTTTCTACTGTTCTGTGTTTTTTTAGAGGATACTTTGCTTGGCGCTCTCTGTTCATTTAAAATATTTAAGATCTTGGTAGAAAGTTTTGTTTGGTTCTTTATTCTCTGGTTACTATTGATCAAACGTATTTATATGTCTTTAGTTTTTCTCCCAACACTATTAGAATGGCATTACGTTCACCCGAGGAATCCACATCTATACAAAAATATGGCTAGGTTTGGCTATTCCTTCCATTCACAGTATTTTCATGATTTCTAAGAGTGCGTGTTTTTTCCTCTTTTGCTTGAAAAAGGAAATGTATACCGACAAAATGCACCTTGACAAGGTTCTTAGTTCATTCCACTGCCAGAGAATCTACTTGCAAACTTTGCTTTCAAAGAAAAGTTCTCAGGTTGTGTGAGCCAAGTAAAATTCAGACATCCCCTCAGAACTAAGGGGGAGTAGGGTTACAGGGGAACACCTGCCTCGCGTGACCACTCCGTATTTCAGGGTCAGGGCCTGGCCTGTGGCACCCTCGTGCCTCTCCCCTTTACCTTTCTTTCCCTGGAAGTTGATTTCCTTTTACATGACAGCGACTGCGACAAGAATGGGGGTCTACTCACCATCAGCATTTCTCTGCAGCCATTTGATTTCTGCTTTAGATAATACCAGGAGAGATTGATTAGTTATATAAACCCAATCCTGAACACAGTTTCCCCCATTTGGAATTTACCACGCCTTGTGCTGAAGACATTTTCAAACACGGAGGGAGGGAAATGTCTGATTCATTCATGAGTAATGTACCAGCTTCCTCTCCAACTTGTCTCCCTTCACTGGTTCACATTCGGACAGTTCCAGTCAGGTTTAACCTGTTCAAACCCTGAACTTGAATGCAACTGGAAATGGTTGCTAGGCTTATTTTAACTTAGATACTTAGAAAGATGTTTCTCAGATGTGATTTGTGGATTCATGTTATTCAGTATTCCTGGACTAATTGACAAATAGGACAAAATAAGCCAAGTATGCGTTTTTTGCACAATCTGAACTATAAAATTACATATATCCATTAGGCTGAAAAATATTTTTAAAGAGTTTTATAGGATTTCAAGCATGTTAGCACTTTCTTAATATTGAAAATTTAATCTTCACATTGTTAAGGGCAATGAAACATTCTTGTCTGACCTACAGGACAAAAGCCTGTGTCCATCAATCAGGACTCTGACAGTTCCATGTATTTTCTGAATAGGCCTTTTTACAATATGCACACTGATAAAACAAATGTCCATTTATCCTTCTTTCCCAGAACTTGAATACTTTCAGCCATTCTTAAAAGAACAAAGATATTTACTAACAGATTATGATTGGATAAGCTTGAGAATATAATGGAATTCTATTGTTTTTTATCTTTATTCTTACCACATCAGAATTGGACAATGATCTCAATCATATGTTACAACTAGAAAATGCATATTTGGCTTTCTTGTCCTATAATTCAGACATTTTCAACTATTAAAGTGTTTGTTGGAAGAAGGGATGCAATATTGCATACGTATCTGAATAAAAAGCACTATTTAGGTCTCGTTCAAAGAAACAAACATTTATGTAATAATCAAGAATTTATATAATTACAGGAACTCCTAGAAGCATTAATTATAAGACATGAAAATTATTCTTCTATCATGTTTAACATGTTTTCTCCAGTAGCCATCTACATATGAATTTTAATAAGCTTGTTTATTATGAATAAAGTATGCAAAACAATCTAGGAATATTATTGTTTCAGAAATTTCATGGTTAGTGATAAGCTGCCAAAAAAAAGTTGTACACCATACAACTTTTCTCCACAAGCACATAATCTTTTTCTTGATTTTTAGTTTTTAAAACAAAGAAAAGAATCCTTACTCCCTTTCAAAATCACCTATTAGGAATAGGTTACCCTGGTAATCACTTTAAAAACAGCATGAAATTGATATGCAGCATCAAAACAACAACAACAAAAACAAGTGTATGTAGTTTTGCAACATGCATGTGCTATAAAAACCTTAAAAATACTCTTCTGCCCCCAACAGATAAATAGGTTAGGCCAAAATCTTTTCAATTGAAGTTCTGTTAGTAAAAAGGGTGCTTATTCCTTTATTTTTCTACATTTGCTTACAAATTGGATTATCACATAAAATGCATTCATGGGACATACTTATCTAAGAAGAGTTATTTGTTATTTATCTGAAATTCAAATTTAACTGGTTATCTTATATCTTTATTTGCTAAACCTCAGTGGGGGTATGGGTTTACTCTTCTCTGAAGAGGCAAAGTAATGGGTTACTTATTTGTTCTAAGTCTAGAAAGCCATTACCATGGCTCTTTCCTTGGAGGACAATTTAAGAAGGACTTCAAGAACTTGAAATGGGTTTCAGGAAAACCACAAGATAGCCAAGGGGTGGGAAAATAAGGAATAACAATATTTAATCTGTAGACGAAAGGACTAAGGTGATGAAACAATCACCAAGTATTTCGAGTGGGCCAGTGCCTCATTTTTGACGAGGGTAGGCAAACACTGACTAAAACACAACTTAGAATAATAAGTATAGTAGCTACATTTATTGAATGCCAGTATATGTAACATAATTGGATGTCAGTGCCTCTCATAATTTATCTCTTATCTTTATGACCTGCCCCACAAAATGTGTACCATTATCCCTGTTTTAAATGAAGAAATTGATAGTTAGAAGTTATGTAAATGGTAGAGCTCAATTCACATCACATCAAAGTATGTGTGACACCAAAGCCCATACATTCTCTCCTACACCCCAGCTCTTCTCCAGAAGGTTTTATGGGATATGGGGAAGAATAATGTGAAGCAAACTAGTCTGTACGTATGAGACATAAGATTAACTCATGGGTATTTTGGACCACTTAAATGTAGTCATGTAGTTGGATGGACTGAAAAGTCCTGAAGATTTCTTCATCCCTTCAACTAACTGTTAGAAATTATTTTCAAGATAATGTCTGGCTATATTAAAAGAGATTTTTGACATGGCCTTTTTTTTTTGTCTTTCTAAATTCAGTTTAGACTTTTTTGATGATCATAATACCTCATAGAATGTTTTAACATTTGCTTTCTCAACATACCGGTAGAACCACTCACTTTTCAATTTAGGTTACACATTTTGAGGGGTGAATCTTTTAGTATCTAGACAAGGACAGGATATGCAAGGGATTCTCACAATATCTGATTAATATTGTGTGAAATAATATGGTTTCATAAGTAGTGAGTATTTATAAATACAGTATTTTAACTTACATCAGAAATATCCTATTGGAAAAATACATTGGTATTTTTGTGGGGTATTTTTGTTGTGTTTTACTTACTTTTATTGTTGAAAGTATTATAGATATACCTTTTTTTCCCCCATTGACCCCTTCCACTCCACACCTGCCTCTCCCAAGCTTTCACCACAGTATTGTCTGTGTCCATGGGCTATGGATACCTATGTATATAAAAGGCTAATATGCTAAGTGTTCATCTGGGTAATGACATCACATAGCAACGCCCAGCTTCCTCTCTCTAGCGACTAGCCTCCTTGCAGTTTCTTCAGCCCAGGAACATGACTTGCTTTATAGTCAAGTGCAAACACTTTACAGTTTAACCAAATGCCTGTGAAGCATTTTCCCGTGCCTCATCTCATTTGATCCTCACAGAAGTCCTGAAGTAGGTAGATAGACACTCAGTAGAATCCTATTTTCTTTCATTAGCCAGAAAATGGAGATTTAGAAAGTTTAGAAACTTGACCCGACTGAAAAGAAGTAAGAAATGGTGGACCTTGAAAATGACTTTGTGTTTCTCACTGCATAGAATATAGTCAAACACTGCTGCAGTTAAATATTTTACCCTTTGTTCTCCCTGCATGATCTACAATAATAATCTGCTTTGTATTGATATTTACTGCTGTGTTACTGACAATTACCTGAAAGAGAAGTTGGGTTGCTTCACTGGGCTGGAAAAAAGTTTAGCTAAATCAGAAAGCAGGTCTAATTAAGCAAGTTTATTCTATATCTATAAAAGGTTAAGTTGACTCGTGCATGCGCGATACATACAAAGTTCTCTCTGGCGCCAGTTGCACACGTGTGTTTTGATCTGTCATTGTCGATCATGAATTTAGTTGACACTTCTATTATAGAGAAAGGGCAAATAGCGATATTAAAATATTTCTTCTAATTAATTTCCTTTCAATGTTCATGAATCCGTGCACCGGGCCACTAGTATACATATAAGGTCCCCAGTTAATCACTCTCCATCCACCCCCCTCCCCTTCCTTCTGAGATTCATCAGTCTGTTCCATGCTTCTATGTCTCTGGATCTATTTTGTTCATTACTTTATTTTGTTTATTAGTTTCTACATATGAGTTAGGTCACGTGATACTTACCTTTCTGTGACTGACTTACTTCATTTAGCATAATAATCTCCAGGTCACTCCATGATGTCTAAAATAGTAAGAGATCCTTCTTTTTTACAGCTGCATAGTATTCCATGGTATAAATATACCACAGCTTTTTATCCAGTCATCTACTGATGGGCACTTGGGCTGATTCCAGGTCTTAGCTGTTGCAAATTATGCTGCTATGAACATAGGGGTGCATATATTCTTTATGATTGGTGTTTCAGATTTCTTAGGGTATATTCCTAGAAGTTGGATCAAGGGTCAAATGGGAGTTCCATATTTAACTTTTTGAGGAAACTCCATACTGTTTTCTATTATAGCTGCATCAGCGGTGTACTAGGGTTTGCTTTTCTGTACACCTTCGCCAGCACTTGTAATTTGTTGATTTGTTGATGGTAGCCATCCTGACAGGTGTGAGATGATACCTCATTGTTGTTTTAATTCACATATCTCTGATGACTAGTGACTTCGATAATTTTTTTCATATGTCTCTTGGCCTTCTGTATGTCCTTTTTGGAAAAGTGTCTATTTAGGTCCTTTGCCAAATTTTTAATTGGTTTGACTTCCTTTTGTTAAGTTCTATGAGTTCCTTACATGTTTTGGAAATTAACTGCTTATCAGATGTATCATTGGCAAATATGTTCACCCATACAGTGGGCTCCCTTTTCATTTTGTTGATGGTTTCTCTTTCCATGCAAAGCTTTTTTTTTTTTAATGTAGTCCCATTTGTTTATTTTCTCCTTAATTTCCTTTGCCTTCAGAGATGTATTGGTAAATATATTGCTATGAGAGATGCCTGAGATTTTGCTGTCAAATATTAATTGAGCATAATGGCTTGGGTCAATTTCTGGCTTCTTTGATCTATATGCCTGTTGTTGTACCAGTACCAGGCTGTTTTGAGTGCAGTTGCTTTGTTGTATGACTTGATATCTGGTATTGTGATTCCTCCAACTTTGCTCTTTTGTCTCAAGATTGCTGTAGCTATTTGGGGTCTTTTTTGGTCCCATATAAATTTTTGGATTGTTTGTTCTAGATTGGTGAAATATACCATTGGTAATTTAAGGATTGCATTGAATCTATAGATTGCTTTGGGTAGTAAGGACATTTTAGTGATTTTGATCCAACCAATCCAAACAAGTATATTCCGCTTGTTTATTTCTTCCTCTATCTCTTTTTTCAATGTCCTGTAGTTTTCCAGGTACAGGTCTTTTACCTCCTTAGTTAAGGTTATTCCTAAGTATCTTATTTTCTTTTTGTTGCAATGGTAAATGGGATTGTTTTTTTTGTTTTTTTTTTTTTTTTTTAGTTTCTCTTTCTGAGAGTTCATTATTGCTGTATATAAATGCCACTGATTTCTAGGTATTAATTTTGTATGCTGCTACATTGCTGAATTTATTTATCAAATCTAGTAGTGTTTTTTGGTGGAGTCTTTAGGGATTTCTATGTACAATATCATGTCATCTACAAATAATGAGAGTTTTCCTTTCTTCTTTCCAATTTGGATGCTTTTTATTTCTTCTTCTTGTCTGATTGCTGTGGCTAGGACTTCCAGTGCTATGTTGAATAAGAGTGGTGAAAGTGGATATCCCTGTCTTGTTCCTATTCTTAGGGGAAATGGTTTTGGTTTTTGCCCATTGAGTATGATGTTTGCTGTAGGTGTGTCATATATGGCCTTTATTATTTTGAGGTATGATCTCTCTATTCCCACTTTACTGAGAGTTTTAATCAAAAATGGGTGTTGGATTTTGTAGAATGCTTTTTCTGCATCAATTGATATAATCATGTGATTTTTATCTTGCATTTTTTTTATGTGATGCATCAAGTTTATTGATTTATAAATATTGTACCAGCCTTGTATTCCTGGAATAAATCCCCCTTTGTCATGGTGTATGTTCTTTTTAATATGTTGCTGGATCCAATTAGCTAATATTTTGTTGAGGATTTTCACATCTATGTTCATAGGGGATATTGGTCTGTAATTCTCTTTCTTTGTAGTGTCTTTATCTGGAATTATGGTAATCTAACCTCATAAAAAGAGCATGGAAGTGTTCCTTCCTCTTGGATATTTTGGAAAAGTTTGAGGGGTATAAGTATTTAGTTCTTCTTTGAATGTTTGGTAAAACTCCCCTGTGAAGCTGTCCAGACCAGGGCTTTTATTTGCTGGGAGTTTTTTATTGTTATTATTACTGCTTTAATTTCATCAGTAGTTATAGGCCTATTCAGGTTTCCTTATTCTTCCTGATCACGTTTTGGAAGATTATATTTTTCTAGGAATATGTCCTTTTTTTACAGGTTGTCCAGCTTATTGGAATACTAGAGGCCCAATGCACGAAGATTCGTGCAAGAATAGGCCTTCCTTCCCCTGGCTGCCGGCACTGCCTTCACTCGGCCTGGAGCCGCCTTTCCTCCTTCCCATGCTGCCCAGAGGCCCGGAGCGGCTGGGGCAGTGCAGAACACCTGCGTATGCAAATTAACCCGCCGTCTTTGTTGGGTTAATTTGCATACTCACTCCTGATTGGCTGGTGGCATCGGGAAGGTACAGTCAATTTGCATCTTTCTCTTTTATTAGTGTGGATAGTTGTTCGGACTTTTTTACCATCTTTTGTGTTTCAGTGGGATCAGGTTTTACTTTACCTTTTTCGTTTCTGATTTTGTTTATTTGAGTCCTCTCTCTTTGTTTCTTGAGGAGTCTGGCTAATAGTTCACCAGTCTTGTTTACTTATCAAAGAACCAGCTCTTGGATACACTGATCTTTTGTATTATTTTGTGTGTTTTTTAGTTTCTATGTCATTTATTTCTGCTCTGATCTTTATTATTTCCTTCCTTCTACTTACTCTGAGCTTTTCTTGTTCTCTCTCTAATTCATTGATTTGTATGGTTAGATAATTTATTATAATTTTTTCTCATTTTTTGAGGTAGGCCTGTAATGCTATGAACTTCCCTCTCAGAACTGTTTTCACTCTCTCCCATAGATTTTGGGTTGTTGTGGGTTCATTTTCTTTTGTTTCCAAGAAGGTTTTTATTTCTTCCTTGATTTCTTTGGTAACCCATTCATTATTTCAGAACATGCTATTTAGCCTCCATGTATTTAAATATTTTTTATTGTAGTTGATTTCTAATTTCATGCCATTGTGATCTAAGAAGATGTTTGATATGATTTTAATCTTCTTGAACTAGTAGAGACTTAGTTTGTGTCCTAATGTATGATCTCTCTTTGAGAATGATCTATATGCACTTGAGAAGAATGTGTATTCTGTAGCTTTATGGTGAAATGTTCTGTAAATGTTAATTAATTTAATCTGATTTAGTGTCATTTAGGATCTCTGTTTCCTTATTGATTTTTTTGTCTAGAAAATCTATCCAGTGATGTCAGTGGGGTGGTAAAGTCCCCTACTATGATTTTATTGCTGTCCATCTCTCCCTTAAAATGCTTCAGAATTTATATATATATATATTTGGATGCTCCTGTATTGGGTGCATATAGGTTTATCAGAGTTATATACTCTTGTATCAATTCCTTCGATACTATGAAATGGCCTTCATTGTCTCTGGTTATGGCCTTGACTTTGATGTCTGTTTTGTCAAATATGAATATTGCTACCCCAGCTATTTTTTCATTTCCATTTGCTGGGGAAAATTGTTTCCATTCCTTCACTTTCATTCTGTGTTATTCTTTTTTTTCTGAAGTCGGTCTCTTGTAGACAGCATATACATGGGTCCTGTTTTCTTATCCATTCAGCTATCCTATGTCTTTTGATTGGAGCATGTAAGCCATTTACATTTAAGGTTATTATTGATAGGTACTTATTTGTTGCCATTCTTATTTTTTATGCTTATGTTCTCTTTCTATTTTTTTTTTCTTATAGCAGTCCCTTTATTTAGCATTTCATCTAGTGCTGGTTTGGTGGTAATAAACGTTTTTAGCCTTTTTTTCTGTCTGCAAAGCTCTTTATTTCACCTTCAAATTTGAATGATAGCCTTGCTGGATAGAGTAGTCTTGGGTTCAGTTCCTTGGTTTTCATTAACTTGTATACTTCATGCCACTCCCTTTAGGCCTGAAGTGTTTCTATTGAGAAATCAGCTGACAGTCTAATGGGAGGTCCCTTATAGATCACTTTCTGTCTCTCTTTTGCAGCCTTTAAGATTCTTTCTTTGTCCTTAATGTTTGCCATTTTCATTATGATGTGCCTAGGTGTGAGTCTTTTGGGGTTGATCTTGATTGGAACTCTCCATGCTTCCTGAACTTGAGCAACTTTTTCCTTCACCAGGTTAGGGAAATTTTCTGCCATTATTTTTTCAAACAGGTTCTCTATTCCTTGCTTCGATTCTTCTCCTGGTACCCCTATGATGCAAATGTTACATTTCATATTATCTCAAATCTCCCTTAGACTCTCCTCCTGCTTTTTAATTTTTTTTCCAATTGCTTCTCTGAATGGGTGTGTTTTTTCTACCTTGTCTTCTAATTCATTGATTTGATCAGCTTCTTCTAGCCTACCATTGAATCCTTTCAGGGTGTTCTTTATTTCAGCTATGTCATTCTTCATTTCTTCTTGATTCTTATTCATGTTTTCTTAGTTCTCCTTTAGCTCCTTATAATTCTCATTAAGTTGCTTGTCATTCTTACTATGTTGTTTGAGCACCCTTGTAACCATTACTTTGAACTCTATCTGACAAATTGCTAACTTCCATTTAATTTAATTCCTTTTCTGGCGATTCCTTCTTTTCTTTTATTGGGGTTTGTTTCTTTGTCTCCCCATTTTTGTCATCCCTTCATATTTATTTCTATGTATTAATCAAAGTGCTATGCCTTCCAGACTTTGTCAGGTGGTAGTAGGTGTTTCATGGGACCCAGTTGTACAGTCTGCTAGATATCCTGAGCTGGGAGTGCCCCTTGCTTGAGTAATTTGAGTTCTGTTGTAACTGGGTCTTGAATGTTGTTTTCCCATTTGTGGATGGAATCTCCCCTCAGGCTGACTGACTATGAGGCTCAATGCTGACCACATTGTGTGAGCTGTTGTGAAGGTACTGACAGAACAGTACAAAATACAACACCACAAACATGTAAGAAAATAAATAAAACAAAAACATACACAAAACCCCTACAACAACAACAAAAGCAACATCAGAGAATTAGGAAAGTGAAAAAAAAAGCAAGAATGATAGAGGAAAAGAAAGAAAAAAAATACAAGGAGAAAACAAGAGAAGAAAGAAAAAAGGGGAGGAATATGAAGGGGCAGAGTCAAAAGAAAGAAAATAAGAGTAAAGAATAGGGGAATAGGGGGAGGAAAATAGTGTAAAATAAAAGAGGAAGAAAAAAATTAAGAGGAAAAATAGAGGACAAAATAGATATACCCAAAATAAGAAAAGGAAAAAAGATGAGAAAGCAGAAGAAAAACAATTGAGTAGGAAAGAGGAAGAGAAAAATTGGATCTATGATTGAAACAATAGAGACTAAAAAAACACACCAAATCAATAAAACAGGTAGATAAAGAAGATATATTAAAAAGCAAAAAAGAAAGGGAAGAGAAAACTAGGAGAAAAAAAGTGAAGTCAGGTTTGTCTCAGCTGAGTTTAAAGCCTCTTGGGAGCCTCCTTTAGATCCTGCTTTTCTGATGACTGGCTGACTGTTCTGTCTGTCAATCCTGGGCTTCCTGGGAGATGCTTAGGTGCTAACCACTGTCAGAAATTGTCCACCTTTGGTTCTCAGCAAGCTGCTTGAAGCTCCAAGCAATCCACAGTCTGTGTCTGTCTCCGCAGGACGTGGCTGCACGTGAGATGGGCCAGCTGCCCTCCATAGCAGGTTTGTTAGTAGCGTGGGCCCAGGACTGGGTCAGTAAGCTTCCCTAGGTTCCCTGGGCTCCGCCTCTGCCCGCTTCACTTGCCAGGCAGCTGTCAATCTTAATCACTCAAAAGTCTGCTTCTGAAAGGGCTTTAGGCAGAATCCAGGGTCTCCCACTCCCAGCCTGTTCAGATTTCAGGGAATGTGGTGGGTGTGTTTCCCTGGCCCAGAGCCACTCCTCTGTGAGTGGCCCAAAATATTACTCTGCCCTCAGCTGAAAGAGATCCTTGTATGGAGACCAGGGGATCGGCTGGAAACCTGGAGTTTCTATCAGCTCTCCCCTGCGGGGAAAGCACTTGTCAGGTTCCTGGGATAGTGGGGTGGATGGCACCTCCCCCAATCCAGTCACTGAAGCTCCCTGACTGTTCAAACCCATAGGCTTGGCCTCTGGTTTTGTTTCCTCTGAACAGGTCAAGATGCAGGGTGTGGCAGGCAGGGCTCATGGGCGTGGGGCAGGCTGTATTACCTAGGGCTTTCTTTCTTTTTTTTTCTCTTTTTTTTCTTTTTTCTTTTCCTGTGCTGGGCTATTGGAGCAGCTAGCTCCTCTCAGGAAAAATGGCCAATTCAGTTTGGGGGCCTACAACCAAATGCAGGACTGCGGGCTGCTGCTTTTCCACGTCCCCCCCGCAATGCTTCCCACCCCAGCCTCTCCTTAGGCACCCCAAGTCCACGCCTCCGTCCCTGGACCAAACCCTCAGGTGTGTAGCTGCAGATAAAACTTCTGTGCTCTGGGTTTAAAGACAACAATAACAAAAAACAGAAACTGAGGCCTTTTCTCTGATTGGCTCTGGTCTACCAGCTCCAGGCTCCGAGGCAGCCAGCAGCCCGGCCGCCTTTCAGGGCTGGATGTTACATGGGCTGCAGGTCTCGGCTCTGGTGTTCTGGGCTGTGGAGCCCAGCCTGGGCTCTGGGCCTCTGTCTTCTGAGGGAGCAGACCCTCCAATAGCTGAGAGATCTCTCTTCATTCTCAACCTACCACCCCAGAATGCACCTCTCTTGACCTCACCCTGCCTACCGGTCTCCAGGGGTTTTCTGTCCTTCCTTGATATAGTCTCCTCCTCAGCTGGACCTCAGTTGGTAATTCCGGGTGTATGTTCCCCACTTTAGTTTTATTTCCAGTCTGGCCCTGGGAGGAGGTGCAAGAAAAATCTTCCTATTTGGCTGCCATTTTCTCAACTCTCCACCTTTGTTGTTATTTTGGGGAGGGGAGAGGTGGCCCTACTTTATTTTTTTTAATAAGTTTTTTATTGATTTCAGAGAGGAATGGAGAGGGAGAGATAGAAACATCAATGATGAGAGATATTCATTGATTGGCTGCCTCCTGCACACCCGACACCGGGGCTCAAGCCCACAACACATGCACGTGCCCTGATCGGGAATCGAACCATGACCTCCTGGTTAATAGGTCAATGCTCAACCACTGAGCCACACTGGCCAGGCAAGGGGGGGGGTCTACTTTTTTAAGTGAATGGTCATTTTATATAAAATATATAAATTATATATATATATAAAAGCCTAAGCGACCAGCTGACCAGCTAACTGTCTGGTAGCTATGACGTGCAATGACCACCAGGGTGCAGATGATCAATGCACAGGCATGGAAACATGGAACAGACTGATGAATCTCAGAGGGAAGAGGGGAGGAGGAGGGCAGAAAGAGATTAACCAAAGATCTTATATGCATATTAGAGGCCCGATGCACGGATTCGGGCACTGGTGGGGTCCTTCATCCTGGCCTGTCAGGATTAGGCCAAAACCGGCTCTCCGACATCCCCCGAGGGTTCCCAGATTGCAAGAGGGCACAGGCCAAGCTGAGGGACCCCACCAGTGCACGAATCCGTGCACTAGGTCTCTAGTATATAAGAAAGAAAGGGCTAAGAAATTGCCTTAGGATTTAACTCTGGCAAGTCATCCTGCAGATTTAGCCATGACTGTTTTTATGACTATAATTTCCTTAATATGAGGCCTCTAAGTTTCCACCATCATAAAACTCTTTTATACATTTAAAAGCAGGATTGAAATGTTTTCAAAATTTTATATCTTGATTTCACTTTGATACATTATTTCTATCTTGAGTTATGTTAAGTAAATATTGTAGAAGAATTTGAAGTTATATAGCAGAAAAACCACCTCAGAAATTTTAACTAATAGATGTTTCCAAATGCAAAGTAAAATATTTAAAGTAATCTTTTAAAGTAAATAAGGAAACCATATTTTTCTAATTACTTGAATACTTTACATAAAGTTGCTTATGCACTTTTTGTTTGAATTCACAAATTTGTCGTATCTTTGAGTGGACCTTGTTTAGTCAGGACTTTTTTCAGAGCATAGCATACAAGAATCATGATGGAACTGCTGATGAAAAAAGAAAAATAAAGAAAAGAGGGGAAAAAATTTTACTGTTTTCTATTAGCTTAAGACATAGTGGATACAGATGCTCAAGCAATAACATCACAAGACTTTCTCCATATCTAGGATCTTCTGCTTCTTGGGTCAGTGTCATGCTGAGGTGGGCTCTTTCCACATGGTGGCAAAGATGGTTATAAGACACTCCAAGTTAACATCATCTTTACTGTGTGTGATCTTTGAAGGAGAGAGGCCCTCTCACAGTATCTGTACTGAATCCCAAAAAAGATTCTGATTGGCTTTGCTTTGGTCATGTGCTCACCCCTGATCAAGCTGTGGGTCAAAGGAATAGAGTTCATTGAAAGGCCAGCCTGGTTTGCAAGCTCATCTTGTGGCGAGGGTGGTAGGCCCCATTAGGTTGTGAAGGGAGAGTGTTCAAAAGAATTGCCAGTAGTAGAAACAGTGGCAGCGAGGCAGGTAAAAACAAATGTTTACTAAAATATGCCTTTTGAATAAAAATATTTTCTAAGAAATTTAATTTCCTAATAATTTAAAACAATTTAAATGAGCATCATACTTTAAAAAAATTAGAAATACATTCAGAACTAAATTACATGTTTATCACATCTTGGATAATATTCTGTTTTCTTTGAATCTCAGTTTTATCATCTGAAAACATGGAAAATAATGCTTACCTTCAAAGAGATCATGCAGATTAGAAGAGATGATGTAATTGATAATATTTTATAAACTATAAGACACCATCTGTGTTTTTATGAAATATGATTTATAAGAAAATCAATTCATAAAGAAAGCAAAGTTACCTATGTCAACGATGGGGAAGTCTCTCTCTTACAAAATGTATTCATTATACTTGTGGTTTTTCCTAAGGAATCAGTACTTGAATACAGCACACGTTTATGCTTTCTGACAAGATTTTGTTGATAATGATGAGAACAATGATGATGACAATAGTGAAGATAGGCTCAGATAGTTATTCAATAAATTCTTAGAAAATTAAATATACTGCTAGATTTCTAAGGGGTGAAAAGACAAAAGTAAGCTGGTTTCATGAGAAAACTAGAAGCAGATAGATGGCAGACAGAGTTGAGTAGCTGATCTTAAGTTTAGGCTGAGCTGAAATACTCTTAAATACCAGTAGATTCATGACCAAGGTGCCATTGAGATGATCACTCCTAGGAAATGTTTTGCCAGTAAAATTATCTTAACTACCAACTGAAAAGAAATAAAGAAATGATTTATGTATGATTCAGTTTCATCTACTATGTATGTGCACAACATTTTGAGAGAATAAATTAGTCAGTCTGTTTGAATCATCTTTACATTTTCTTTTAGTAAAGAACTCATAGTTGGTTAAATGGCCAGCACTATTTCAGACAGAAAGAAAAAAACAAACAGTAAAAAGAGACATTCTGTATTGAAAGCCTTATCCAGGCACACCACAGGAATAAATATATCAAGATAAAAGTATATGAAAAGCAAAAGTATTTCTGGAATCACTACCAATATAAATACTAAAATTGCTCACACAGCTTGATCTGGCAGATTATAGAAATGGAGAAATGAAAGCAATATATGACAAATAAAATGGCAGTGGTATAAAATGTAATTGTAGAAAACCATCTCAGAGTTGAAAATTATTGGAGTTGGAAAATACTTTGGAGTTCATAAGTTCAACCCAGGAGTATGCTTGTAAATATTTAATAACTGTCCCTCCAGCAGAGGAAAAAAAGCCCTGATTTGTAGTGCTGGCCTATTTCTATGGTGTAAATACTCCCCCATTCCCAATTGCAAACTGGGAGTATTCCCAATTGCAAACTGGGAGTATTCCCAATTGCAAATTGCTGAATGTGCGCTGGGAAGAGATGCACATAATAGGCTGT
Source organism: Cnephaeus nilssonii (assembly GCF_951640355.1). Taxonomy (NCBI): domain Eukaryota; kingdom Metazoa; phylum Chordata; class Mammalia; order Chiroptera; family Vespertilionidae; genus Cnephaeus; species Cnephaeus nilssonii. The sequence goes on along the minus strand of NC_137083.1, from coordinate 72,122,695 downwards.
CACGCGCCAGTGCCCGAGGGCTCCAGTACACGACTGGTTCCACACTATCATTTTACAAATAAGAAAGCAACTGAGGCCAAAGGAATTGTCCCATACAAGTATTTGGCTGCACTGCCACTGCTGAAACTCAAGTTCTTCCTCATGCTGCCCCTCAGTACTGTGAAAGCACTGTGAGGAAAGGACCATGATTGATTGATTGGTAAAGCCCACAAGCCTCCACTAGCCTCCTTAAGCATTCCCCTTTTGGGGCCACATTGACCTTTTGACATTGAGTTTAAACTGTGGTTTGTTTGTCTGCATCCTCCGCTAGTCTGAGATTTCACTGACACTTTTTTTTTTTTTTCATTTTTGTGACTTTAGTACTCTGTACAATATCTAGAACATAGTAGATGCTCCAAAAGTGTTTATTGAGGGTATGAACAAGCAGTAATAACAGAAAACATTTATTGGCCTTCTGTGTGCCAAGCACTGGTCTTGCTGGCTTGCATGCATTAACTCATGTAATCCTCAGAGTAATCATCACAACAAGTGAAGTATGTACTGTAATCATGTGCATATTTCAAATGAAAAAACAGAGGCTCATAGAAGTTAGTTGCCCAAGGTTATACAGTGAATAGATTCAAACAGTCTGTCTCCAGAGCCTGTGCACTTGCCTATTCAGCTGTCACTCAGTTAACTGTCAGTGTCCCTGGGGTACACAGCTCAGCAACAGATACTTTAGAAAGTTCTCCCTCCATTCCATATGAATGACACAAACATTTCCCAGAAAAGATCTAGTCTGACCCCTTTGCTAAGTTGAAATAATCAAGGAAATGGGGTAATCAAGTAATCAAGTTTTCTCATTGTCTGAAGATTAAACAGAAACCTGTATTCTAATTAAAAATCATGTTGTGGACAATGGTCTTGAATCTCAGTGTGTGTTTTTTTGGCTTTAATAATTAAAAAAAAAAAAAGATTAACCTTTTCTTTGACTTCTCAATCTAAAAAATGGCATCCCCATTTGCTAGCAAGAAAATCTAAAGAAGGCTTAGGAGACTGGGTTACTAACTCCAGGGGTGTTCTGCAAGGCTTTTGCTTTAAATAGAAAAAACATCCTCCTTCCCTATTGGTCTTCGTATGATTTGTTATCAAGTGAGATAACAAAAAGCCCACTACTGCCCTGGCTGGTGTGGCTCAGGTGCTTGGAGCATTGTTCCATACACTGAAAGGTTGCAGGTTCGATTCCTGGTCAGGGCACATACCTAGATTGTGGGTTTGATCCCCGGGTCAGGGTGTTATAGAAAGGTAACCAATTGATGTTTCTGTCTTTTCCTCTCTCTCTCTCTCTCTCTCCCCCCTCTACCTCCTTCCCTCTCTCCCTCTCTCTTTGTTTTCCTCTTCCTTCTGCTGTCTCTAAAGATCAAAATCAATAAGCATGCCCTCCAGTGAGGATTTTTTTAAAAAGCTCATTACTACATTTGTACATTTTCTTGGATTCTAGTTCATTGAGGTTTAGTACCATGAGTGACTTCTGTACCAACCTTAAGATATGAACCTTATTTTTTAAATGTAATTTAATATAATACCTCAGATTTTTATCTATATGGGCAGTCCTCAGGTTACGTCGGACTTGACGTACGTGGTTGCTTGCCATCTCTCATTTACAGTATTTATTTAAAAAAAGTTCCGTCATGTTGACGTACGTACATATGTGTTTTATGTTTTTTATTATTTATTTACCACAAGTAAAGGTCAGGAATTGTAATCTTTCTTTTAAATTTTTTTACTGTTTCACTTCATTACTGCTGTGTATGTGCTCCATGTGAGTGACATAGGTGCTTATGTAGGTGGGTTCTGTCTTTGGCGAAAATCGCGTTATGTCATGCCGCAGGAACGGATCTCTGAAGTAACCCAAGAACCTACTATATACATAAAAGGCTAATATGCTAAGTGTCTGACTGTCCAACCAGTCACAATGACACACACTGACCACCAGGGGGCAGACACTCAACGCAGGAGCTGCCATGACACGCACTGGCCATTTACAGAGAAATGGCACTGCAGACCTGGCGCCTACAAAGCAACACTCGGCTTCCCCCAAGTGTAAGGAGACCAGATGTCCCGCTTTTGGCGGGACAGTCCCGATTTTTAACAATTCGTCCCGCGTCCCGCGGCGTTTTAAAAAAGTCCCGATTTTTGGAAAGAATGCACAACAAGCTAGGTAACGGCGGGAGAACGGGAAGGGGATATAAGGTTTTCGGCGGCCATGTGGCTATTTAGCCAGGATAAATAATGCACTAAAAATTGTGGAATACGCGCTGTCCTTACCAGGAACTAATGCTGCGACTGAACGCGTTTTTTCTACGGTAAATAAAGTGTGGACATCAGAAAAATCACAATTAAGTGTTGAGACTTTGAAAGCCATTTTATGTGTGAAATATAATTTAACAAATTCTTGTGAAAAATTTCATGACCTTTTAAACAACAACAGCAATCTACTAAAAAAAATTCACTCAAATGAGAAATGTGCCAAAGAATAAAATAATACTATACATAATTTTTTTATTTATTATATTTGTAAATTGTACTTATGTTGAAATTTAAAAAAAATATATATTACAATACTATTTTTGCGTTCTCTGAAAATTTTTGTTGCTCCATATAGACCAAATTTTTAATCAAGAACCCTCCCCCCCACCCCCCCACCCCCCTACCCCCGGTCAATGGTGTCCCGCTTTACCAATGTTAAAATCTGGTCACCTTACCCAAGTGGGACACAGGGCTCATCACCACCCTGGAACAACAGCCCACCAAATCACAGCCGACACTGCTGAGAGCCCATGGGAGATGGCAAAATGTGGCCCACAGCCCAGCCCAGCCTGGAAACAGTGGGCGCTGGGTAATGACGTCATGTAGCAACGCCCAGCTTCCTCTCCCTAGCGACTAGCCTCCTTGGAGTGTCTTCAGCCCAGGAACATGACTTGCTTTATGGTCAGGTGCAAACATTTTACACATTAATCAAATGTCTGTGAAGCATTTTCCCATACCTCATCTCATTTGATCCTTCACAGAAGTCCTGGAATAGGTAGATAGGAGACTCGGTAGAATCCTATTTTCTTTTCATTAGCCAGAAAATGGAAATTTAGAAAGCTTAGAAACTTGACCTGACTAAAAAGAAATAAGAAATGGTGGACCTTGAAAATGACTTCGGGTTTTCTCACTGCGCAGAATATAGTCAAACACTGATGTAGTTAAATATTTTACCCTTTGTTCTCCCTGCGTGAGCTACAATAATAATCTGCTGCATGTTGATATTTACTGCTGTGTTGCTGACAGTTACCTGAAAGAGAAATTGGGGTGCTTCACTGGGCTGGAAAAATTTTAGCTAAATCAGAAAGCAGGTTTAATTAAGCAAGTTTATCTATATATATATAAAGCTCTGGCTGGTGCCAATTGCATGCATGTGTTTCGATCTGTCATTGTCGATCGTGAATTTGGTTAACACTTCTATTACAGAGAAAGGGAGAACAATGATACTAAAATATTTCTTCTAATTAATTTCCTTTCAATGTGCATGAATTTGTGTGCCAGGCTACTAGTTTTTTATAAAGATCATTTTGAAGGCTCCTTCAGCAAACTTGGAAAGAAAAAAAAAGTCATTTTTTTCTCTGCACTGCATTAATGGACATCAACTAAGATGCAAATTGGTTGTTATGCCTTTTTTTTTTCTTTTGACAGTAATAGTTCATTTATTTTTTTTCTTATTATTTTTTCCTACAGGAAATATGGTGAGAAATAATATGTTTGGCTAATGTTTCCAATTTTAAAGATATACCAGTACCATATTGAGAAGTGCATTTAATTTTTCTGCCTAATATAGTCTAGAAGGTTTAGATGTACATTTGCAGTTTGTTTACAGTTTATATTTATCTTCTAAAAGGACAACTTGCCCCAAATTCTTTTTTTTCCTACTTCTTGTCATTCTCCCCCCCATCAGTGCTAAAAAATTTCTAGTGGTATTAGACACTAAATTGAAAGGGAATGTGTTCATTTCAAAACAATGAGAACTATACATAAAAATAGCAAGTAAACACCTCTCTTTATTGTTATATACACTATATAACAAAGTGCTTTCAAAGATGTGATCTCTTTTTGTTATTTAAAACTAGAGGCCCAGTGCACAAATTTGCGCACCAGTGAGGTCCCTCGGCCTAGCCTGCGCCCTCTTGCAATCCGGGACCCCTCGGGAGATATCAGACTGCTGGTTTCAGCCCTATTCCTGCAGGCCAGGTCAAGGGACCCACCAGTGCACGAATCTGTGCACCAGGCCTCTAGTATGCATATAAGATCTTTGGTTAATCTCTTCCCACCCTTTCCCCTCTCCTTTCTCTCTGAGATTCATCAGCCTGTTCCATGTTTCCATGCCTGTGTGTTGAGCATCTGCCCCCGGTGGTCATTGCACGTCATAGCTACTGGACAGTCGGCAGTTGGTCACTTAGACTTTTATATATATATATAGACTAGAGGCCTGATGCACAAAAAAATTTATGCAAGGGGCTCAGCCCTCGCAGCCCCAGCTTCATCCAGAAGGTCATCTGGAAGGACGTCCGGAAGGTCATTTGGATGTCTGGTTTAATTATCATATTACGCTTTTATTATCCAATCTAATAAAAGAGTGATATGCAAATTAACCATCACTCCGCTACACCCACAAGCCCCGCCCACCAGCCAATCAGGAGCGAGTATGCAAATTAACCCAGCCAAGATGGCTGTAGCCACAGAGCGAGCAGGAGGCTTGGGTTTCCCTGGCAATGGAGGAAGCCAAGCTTTCCGCACACCCTGGCAGGCCCAGGCCTCCACTCAAGGCTACAAAGTTTCAATTATAGAAGATAAATAAATCCCAACAAAAATGGTGGCAGCCATGGAGCTGGAGAGAGCAGGAGGCTTGAGTTGCCCCCAGCGATGGAAGAAGCCAAGCTTTCGCAGCCCTGGACTGCCTTGGCCTCCACTCAAGGCTACAAAGTTTCAATTACAGAAGATAAATAAATCCCAGATACCAGGGCCTCTGCTTGGGTCGCCAGGGGGCGTGGCTGGCCTGCAAACCACCACAGGCCCCTCACCCAGGCTGCCCCATACCCCAAGGGAACCCCCACCCTGATCCGGGACACCCTTCAGGGCAAACCAGCCGGCCCCCACCTGTTCACCAGGCCTCTATCCTATCTAATAAAAGAGTAATATGCAAATTGACTATCACTCCAACACACAAGATGGCTGCCACAAGATGGCCAGCAGGGGAGGGCCTTTGGGAGGGACCAGGCCTGCAAGGGAGGGCAGTTGGGGGGGTGATCAAGCCTGCAGGGGAGGGCATTTAGGGGTGACCAGGCCTGCAGAGGAGGGAAGTTGGGGGCGACCGGGCCTCCCGGGAAGGGCAGTTGGGGGGGACCCAGGCCTGCAGGGGAGAGCAGTTGGGGGGGGGGCGGGGACCAGGCCTGCAGAGGAGGGCAGTTAGGGGTGACCAGGCCTGCAGGGGAGGACAGTTAGGGGTGACCAGGCCTGCAGGGGAGGGCAGTTAGGGGTGACCAAGCCTGCAGGGGAGGGCAGTTAGGCATCAATCAGGCTGGCAGGGGAGTGGTTAGCGGGTGATCAGGCTGGCAGGCAGAAGCAGTTAGGGGCAATCAGGAAGGCAGGCAGGCGAGCAGTTGGGAGCCAGCAGTTCTGGACTGTGAGAGGGATGCCCCAGATTGGAGAGGGTTCAGGCTGGGCTGAGGCACACACCCCCCGTGCACAAATTCCATGCACCGGGCCTCTAGTTATAGATAATGATGTGAAGATATCAAACCCTGGCATTTAAGAGGTAGATGAATTGCCTGAAAGCACACAGCTAGAGAGGGTAAGGGCTATCACCAGAGCTCTGATTGTCTAACTTCTGCTTAGTAAGGGAAGCCACTTCAGTGTTAGTGAAGCATTTAAGAGTCTGGACAGATTCCTATCAGCCAGACATGGGATTGAATCTGATTCTAACTGTGTTACTTTGGGCGAGTTTGCTCATCTAAAAGCGGAGAATAATAATACTTCCTATTTTACAGGATGTTTATAAAGAATAATTCAGATGGTTTAGGCAGAATGCCTGGCATATGATAAGCACTCAACATGTTATTTTTATTATATGATTTCTGTTCCACTTTTTTTTACCCTAAGGAAGCTTTTTTTTGCCCTTTGGACCAACTAGTTTTCTAGCCTTCAAAGCCTATATACCTAATCAAGTGCCTTCTTTTGGAACCTGAAATCATTATGTCCTTACTTTCTGCCTTAGGTTTCTTCCATATCTTTCATAAACATGAAGAGGAAGTCAGAATACATTGTATTTTATCTCAAAGGAGTACTCAGAACTACTAAGCAATCTTTTCTCTCATTTCTTGCTGATCTCAGTTTGCATGCCCTACTGTAGCTATTCTAAATCTCCTCCTCCTCCACCCTGAAGTCCCTAAGCCCTTGCTGTCTTCATCACTTTCAGCAGATGGTCATATACTGTAATTTATTTGTTAACGTTTGAGATCATGTGCCCTGAACTCCTTTAGTGTCCCTATACTTCATCTGATTTCTGATCCTCTCCTCTGTCTCAGAGAGAGTGACTTGTCTTACGTCCCAGGGCTCTTGAAAACGCCTCTTTTTGTTCCTTTGGAGTGCTGCTCCAACAGTTTCTCTCTCCCTCATTTGCCCTCTTTGATTTCCCCACCTCTCCAGGCTCAACTACTTTCATTTCTCCTGACCAGGCCATGTGCTCCCGTTTGCCTCTATATCTTTGCACAAACTGCTCTGCCTCCTAGGAATGTCCGTTCTTTAGCCTCCTTCATGCCTCAGCTCTAGCATTACTTCCAGGTTGGCTGCCCTTCCTACACATCCCCATCGCCATCTATAAACCCATGCCTCCACCGAGTGACCATGAGCTTCCTAGGGGGAGGCCCCATGTCTGAATTCCCAGCGCTCCTACCCTGCTTAACCCTTAGTAGGCACCAATACATGTTAGTGGAAGAAAAGGAGATCCACAAATAAGCACATGTCTTTTCTACAATTTAAGAATAAACTCTTTACCCTGGTATTGCCTTCCTCTTGTCATTCCTTTAACAAACATTCTACTTCCTCACCACACATTCCTTTGCAATTTAGTGTCCAACACCACTATTGAATCTACTGAAAAACTACTCATGAAGGTCACCAAAGAGCTTACGTGTGGACCACATCCTCCTCCTCGAGCCTCTCCCCTGGCCTGGCTTCTGTGACTATGAAATACAGGTTTGCTTGATGCCTCACTAAACTTACCTTTTATTAACTCCTTCACTGTTTTTCCCAAGATTTGGTTCATTTGTCTTCTCTTCTTTCACCTTATCTCCCCATGAGCATACTCTTGGTTTTAACCATCACGACTGTGCAGATAACACGCAAAGTTTACTTGTAGTCAATCTAGCATCCCAGTTAGTCCAGCAAGGCTGAGTCCCGAATGTTCATTTTTTCTAGTTCAGAGATGAAAGATACTTGGCACTCAAGCTTCCATTTGCCACTGTCTCACCCAAGACGGATATGGTCTCAACCAAGACCAATTGTGCCTATTTCCCAGTGAGGGCAGGCTTCTCCTCAGAATCCTTTCCTTATTCTCCTCTACTGTTTGACACAAATGCTCTGTCTGCTTGGAATCTTCATTCTTCACTTATTCTGGACACCTACTTCCTGATGAACAATTTAAAAATATACTAGTCATTCCTATATTAGAATATTTTCACACATTTCTCAAAATCATATCAAACTCAACATGTTTAAACCCAACTCGTTATATCCCTCTGTCTTCAACCCAACCTCCTCCTACTGACTACACTAGTTTTGTAACTTGTTCCACTTTTTCCCAGATGACCACTAATCATCTTTGCCTTCTCCTTTGTACTCCACCAATTTAGGTGTCAGTTGTATTCATGTATGTCTCTCATTCATCCCTTTCTATTATTTGGTGCCACCACCTTGGCTGGGCCTTGTGACCTGGTTATGGGCTGTTAGAATAGTGTGCCGTCTGGTCTTCCCGCTGCCAGCTTCTCCCTGCTCCAAACCACCTTGCCTCCAGATCAGTCCTCCTAGAGTAAAACCTGGGTTATATGGCTCTACCGCCCAAAACCCTTCAATGACTTTCTATTACCTCTTAAATAAAACCCCAATTCCTATAAAATTTAGTAGAGTATAATTACTTTGATTTTTTTAGTCCACAATATTTGGATTTAAGTTCTGGCTACTATATTTACCTTTTCTGTGACTTTGAACTTATCGCTTAATTTTTATTCAACGTGTATTTATTTAACATCTACTGTGTTCTAGACTCTGTGCCAGGTACTTGGGATATAGTGATGAGCCAAACAGACCTTGTCCTTTTTCTTCTGAACCTTCCAACACTTAGACTTGTCTCTATTTCTCATAATCATAGCAATCCTACGTACAGGCCATGCCTCCCTCTCTTGATGCGTTTAGCATTTGGTTTGTGCTATGCAGGGTATTATAATGCCAGGTATCATAGTTATTTGCATATGTGTGTTATCTCTCAACCACATAGTAGGTTCACTGAAGGGTAGGGGCCATCTCCCATTTCCCATAGTGCAAGCATGAATTCTGTTGTGATTTTTGTAGGCCCAAGGGTAGACTTCAGAATCATTATAATATCTAGTATGTTTTAGATGCTCCCATTGTCTATCAGATTTATGCATTAAAAAGGGGAAATAAATAAGTGCTACTTAGTTTCTATTCATTCTAATGCCTATCCTTCCAGCCTACTACCCGTCTGTAATTATTATAAGTAGAATTTGCAATGTTTATAACTTGTGTACATGAAAATTTTAAAAACTGAATCACAAATCCTCTCTGCTTCCTAGTAGAAAATATTATTCATATGCATAAAACAATGTTAAAATAATGTTCTTTTTACTAAATAGCTTTTGACTTGGTAATAAACAATATGCTGTTTTTCCCTGTGAAATAATCCTAGGACTTTAGTCCTGAATGTTAATTTTATTTTATACATTTTCAGCTTACTGTTTTTATGTTCCCATGATCTTACATTAAGTTAAGCATTTGTCTATCCAAAACAATAGGTCAACTATAGCTGAATTATAACCATACCTTTCATCTGCACACAAAATCCTATTATAAACAGCATGTGACCATTTGCTTCTAGAATTTATGATTGTTTTGTTCCAAAAGGAAACTAAATTTAGCCTCGTAATTCTACATGCTCCCAAGGAAACAATGCCTGCTGTGATTTCTAGAATAAATGAATCTGAACCACAATCCCTTTACTTGACTGAAAATTTTGAATATCAACCTAGTCATTAACCACAGGTATTAAACCACATTAAACAAACAGCAAAGGGTTAAGAAAGAAATTTCTTATGTTTCTGACTTCATTGCTGAATGAGTCTAACTTGGTTGCACTATCATTCTTAATACAGAACATTGTTTGCCTCTCATAATGGGTCTCTAAAATTACTCATTCTGGCTTGAGTTCTAAAATTAAACTATGTGGAGTCATGTCCAATGGCACAATGCATCTTTATGTGAAATCAGCTAGAGTTTTTGTTTTCACCCGATGTAAAATTTTCAGTGAGGAAGCTTTGTTTCTGATAGCTTCACTGGTATAGTTCTTTCCATATCTCCTTTGTTTCTAATGACAACTAAATTGCTCTCTCCTTGTATGTGTTTTGGCAGATAAGCTCTACCATGAAGGCTCCTACCGTGCTTACACCTGGCATCCTTGTGCTTCTGATGACCTTGGTGCGGAAGAGTGATGGGGAGTGCAAGGAGGCACTAGTGAAGTCTGAGATGAATGTGAACATGAAGTATCAGCTTCCCAACTTCACTGCGGAAACGCCCATCCAGAACGTCGTTTTACACAAGCATCACATTTACCTCGGTGCCGTTAACTACATTTATGTTTTAAATGACACAGACCTTCAGAAGGTTGCTGAGTACAAGACGGGGCCCATGCTGGAACACCCGGATTGTTTCCCATGCCAGGATTGCAGCCACCAAGCCAATGTTTCTGGCGGCGTTTGGAAAGATAACATCAACATGGCTCTGCTTGTTGACACGTACTATGACGATCAACTCATTAGCTGTGGCAGCGTTCGCAGAGGGACCTGCCAGCGACACGTCCTTCCTGCCTCCAATCCTGCTGACATACAGTCCGAGGTACACTGCATGTACTCCCCACAGACAGAAGAAGAGCCCAGCCAGTGTCCTGACTGTGTGGTGAGTGCCCTGGGAACCAAGGTCCTGATGTCTGAAAAGCACCGGTTCATCAACTTCTTCGTGGGCAATACCATAAATGCTTCTTACCCTCCAGATTATTCTTTGCATTCGATATCGGTGAGAAGGTTAAAGGAAACTCAAGATGGTTTTAAGTTTTTGACAGACCAGTCCTATATTGATGTTCTACCTGAATTCCGAGATTCTTACCCCATCAAGTATGTCCACGCCTTTGAAAGCAACCATTTCATTTACTTTCTGACAGTCCAACGGGAAACTCTCAATGCCCAGTCTTTTCACACAAGAATAATCAGGTTCTGTTCCGTAGACTCTGGATTGCATTCCTACATGGAAATGCCTCTGGAGTGTATTCTCACGGAAAAGAGAAGAAAGCGATCCCCAAGGGAGGAAGTGTTTAATATTCTTCAAGCTGCATATGTCAGTAAGCCTGGGGCCCATCTCGCTAGGCAGATAGGCGCCAACCTGAATGATGACATTCTCTATGGAGTGTTTGCCCAAAGCAAGCCAGATTCTGCTGAGCCAATGAATCGCTCTGCCGTCTGTGCATTCCCTATCAAGTATGTCAATGAATTCTTCAACAAGATCGTCAACAAAAACAATGTGAGATGTCTTCAGCATTTTTATGGACCCAACCATGAACACTGCTTTAATAGGGTAAGTCACACAGATGCCCCACTTACTTACAAATTATGAGGTATAAATCAAAATAGGTACCAGTCTAGAAAAGAATACCAATGGCTTTTTGGTGCTTGATAAATGGTCTTAATCCAAAATATTTATTTATTCTTTCCAAGAAAATTTAGAAATTAAATCTTCATTTCAAAGTAAAATCACAGTTTGAGAAAACTCAATGTGGTAATAAAAAGAAAAAATAATGTATTTTTACAATTTGGGTTTGCATATTTGCCAACACTTCAGATTATTAAACTTATTTCTCATATGAGCTTGAGTAGTTCTGGTCAGATTTACACAAAGTTTAACGCAACAGCAATTTCTGTAAAACACAATAATTAAGATCTCAGTAGAGTCTTTACAACGTTTAAAAAGGCTTTTTCCTTATGAGGCACCATTTTCTCACTAATATGCAAATAAATGGTCTATATTTTTGGCATTACTTAAAGAAACAACTAAGATCAAAACAAACCAAAAAATCTCTTCCAAAATGTTGGTAAACAAAACATCTTCAAATGAGCTAATATACTTTTCTAAATAACCTGGGATGCTAGAGAGGAAATTTTCTTGCTCCCCGAATCCTTGTTATGTGTTTTTTAAAAATACACAAACAAACCCATATATTTCTTTTGAACTTGAACTTTCACTAGATGTAAATTTCCTTTACTGTTAATGTCTGGTTAAACAAGCTTCTGAGATGCCATTCTGACATGTGCTTTTCTGAGAAAAAGTTTAGGATCAGTGTTGAATCATACTTCTCCCTTCCCCCCAAAAATAGCCCTGAGAATGTTCATGATTAATTTTCATTTCTATTCTTTTTTTAATTTTTTTTATTTTTCTACTAGAGTTAACATACCTTATTATATTGATTTCTGGTGTACACCCGTGATTAGACATTATATAACTTACTAAGTGATCATCCCAATAAATCACATACCATACATACCTATTAAAAATATAATTGACTATATTCACAATGCTGTACTTTATATCCCCATTACTATTCTGTAACAACCAATTTGTACTTCTTAAACCCTTCATCTTTTTCACCCATACCCCCAAATCCCCTCTCATATGGCAACTGCCAAAATGTTCTCTACATCCATGAGTATGTTTCTGTTCTGCTTGTGTGTTTATTTTGTTTTTTAGATTAAATTTTTGGTATATATGTATTTTTTGCCATTTTATTGTTCATATTTTTATCTTTTTCGTTCTTCTTAAAGAATTCCCTTTAACATTTTATATAATACTGGTTTGGTGGTGATGAACTCCTTTAGCTTTTTCTTAGCTTGGAAGCTCTTTATCTGACCTTCAATTCTAAATGATAGCTTTGCTGGGTAGAGTAATCTTGGTTGTAGGTCCTTGCTTTTCATCACTTTGAATATTTCTTGCCAATTCCTTCTGGCCTGCAAAGTTTCTGTTGAGAAATCAGCTGACAGTATGGGAGCTCCCTTGTGATAACTGCTTTTCTCTTGCTGCTTTTAAGATTCTCTCTTTGTCTTTAACCTTTGGCATTTTAATTATGATGCGTCCTGGTCCTGTGTGGGCCTTCTTTGGGTTCCTCTTGTTTGGGACTCTCTGCACTTCCTGGGCTTGTATGTCTTTTCCTTCACCAAGTTAGGGAAATTTGCTCTCATTATTTTTTCAAATACGTTTTCAATATCTTGCTCTCTCTCTCCCTTCTTATGATACCTTCATGATGCAAATGTTGGTATGCTTGAAGTTGTCCCAGAGGTTCCTTACAATATCCTCATTTTTTTTAATTCTTTTTTTTTTTTTTATGTTCTGAGTGGGTGTTTTTTTTTTTTCTTCCTTATATTTCAAATTGCTAATTTGATTCTCAGTTTCATCTGCTGTGCTGTTGATTCCCTGTAAATTATTCTTCATTTCAGTTAGTGTCACTTTCATTTCTGATTGGTCATTTTTTATGCTGTTGAAGTTCTCACTAAGTTCATTGAGCATCCTTATAACCAGTGTTTTGAACTCTGCATCTAATAGATTGCTTGTCTCCATTTTATTTAGTTCTTTTTCTGTAGTTTTGTTCTGTTCTTTCATTTGGGATTTGTTTCTTTGTCTACTCATGTTGGTAGCCTCCCTGTGTTTGTTTCTATGTATTAGGTGGAACTGCCACATCTCCCAGTCTTGTGGAGTGGCCTAATGCAGTAGGTGTCCTATAGGGTCCAGTGACACAGCCTCCTTGATCCCCCAAGCTGGGCACTAAATGTGTGCCCTCTGTGTGGGCTATGTACACTCTTCTCTTGTAGCTGAGCTTAGATTGCTGTTGGCACATCAACTGGCGGTATTTATTCCCAGGGTAATCAACTTCAAGGACTGGCTACAACAACCAATTTCCGACAATTGAGGAGAATCAGCTGTGCAGGGGCCCACCCCACAGAGGAGGACTTACTTCAGCGGGCCTCTGCTGCCAGTTGAGTCCACCCCTTGAGTGTGTCACTTATGGATGTGATTGGGTGTTGCTTTAAATGTGGTCTGAAACTGTTCACTGAATGTGCTGGGTCTAGGGCCTCTGGGGAGATGCAGACCAAGGTCAGTCACTGCTTGTGTTCTTTCTGGGGCCACCTGGCATAAGCTACAATGTGATCTGCAGATGGCCGCTAATTGTGCTGGACTTGGAGGTGCCAGGTGAGGCCAAGCTGGGGGAAAAAGCTGGCTGCTACTAGTACCAGGCCTGGGGCTACTTAGCTTGAGGTACAGGATGCACTGAGGCCAGAAGCTGCTTGTTTGAGTGATTTTAGGAAAATCTAAAGCATGAGCCAAGACAGGCCATTCATATGGAAAAGCCATTGGAAATTGCTTGGGTAGGCCCCAAAGTTGGGTGGGGCTGGGTCTCAGGGAAACACCAGGGCAGGACAAACAGTGTGAACCAGGTTGTTGGAATCTCAGATATGGAGGCTGCCTACTAACTCTGTAGGGGTAAAGGGGGTGAAGGGTTTATCAAAGAAACAATAGCCTCTGCCAGCACTTCTATCTGGGATAAAGCTGACCCCTCCCCAGCCCTTGCCCTGATACCAGACTCCCCATTTGTCTCTAGTGCTTTTTGAGCTTCTGCCCCAGCACTGAGCGAGTAAGTCTGAGTAAGTCTGTGCACAGGCCTTTAAAAGGAACTGCCTGGGACTCCAGCAGTCCTTGTTCTTCCTCAGCCTCATCCCTGCTGGTATTTTACAGCCAGATGTTATGGGGACTTTTCTTCCTGGCACTAGAACCCTGGGATGGGAGGCCTCGTATGGCGCTGGGACCCCTCTCTCTTCAGGTGGGACTTCTGCAATGGACATATCCCTCCTGATTTTTATCTGCCACATGTAAATGTGGGGCAGCCTGTTCTGCTTCTTCACCCCTCCTACCAGTCTCCATGTGGCTTCTTCTTTATTTCTCTAGTTGTAGGACTTCCATTCAGCCAGATTTTAGGCAGTGCTGAATGATGATTGTTCTGTATTTTAGTTGTAGTTTTATGTGGTTGTGGGAGGAAGTGAAGATCACATTTTACCTATGCCATCATCTTGACCAGAAGTCCCTCTTTTGGATCTTGACATCAGTCATGGACTTCCTATTTGAATATATAGTGCTCTACAAAGTTATGGTTTGGTACTTTTTGTATGGTTGGCATTTGATATTTATAAATATAACTATTTTTGATATATGATTATTTATGTTTACATGAAGTGGTATTTTCACAGGCAGGATTAGGAAAATTGTTACTTTGATTTAGATATACCTTGGGATTTATCCTGCTAGTTATCACATCATTTGATGCCCAAGAAAGAGCACCAAATTTAGAGTTCATTATGGCTTTAAGCTTTTTTGGTTTGTACCCAGATTTGAATATATGGACTTGGCTATGACTCCTAACATAATAACTACTAATTATTGTAATTGAATGAACAGATAGTAAGATTTCCTCAAGAAAATATATCTCATTCTAACAGTTTTCGCTCTAAGTAGTAAAGGTTATAATTGCATGCAGGAAGAACATTAAGCATGTCCTTGGTGAAAGAAAGTAAGTAATTTGCTGAGGTGTACCAAGGGCATATGAATTCAGAAACATTTGGCTCACTCTTGCTGAAATGTCTGGGATGCTTTCCCAGATAGGAAATTTAAGTAATTTTTTTATAAAGCTAGAAACTTCTGAGAAAATGAATTCATCTTTTGGTGAACTACAGACATGCCTGTTCTCTTTCCCCTTCCACAGTCTTATGAATATATATAATGTGCATGCATATATATCCCAACCAAGACTTATTTCTCCATGCCAATGTTTAATATATGTTGCAAACTCTGTAAGAAATAATGATATTCTCATGAGACTGCCTCTTTCCTTCACTAGAAAATACGAAAAAGTGGAAGTAAACAAAAGGACTTTCAGAAACCTGGAATTAGGAAATAAAAGTGTAATATTAATAGCATTCTAGAGGAAACACTTGTCCTGCATCCTATAAATTGCTTCAGAAACACAAGTTTAAAAGTGTCTATTAGGAACTACTCCAGGGCTCTCGAGCACATGAGCTATTTAAATCTTGTTCTCTTAAAAATTAAAAAGAGACAACTTATGAGGGTATGTTGATATCTTATTTTTTATTTTGTTCATGTTAAAAGTATTTATCAATTCTAAAATTCTCAAAACACAGCTGAACTTTATCTTACCCCTTTGGCTTTTGTAATATCCCAAGGGGAACAAACAGGCAGGATTATTGAATAGAATTCAGGTCAGTTTTATTGCCATGGAAAAAATGGCCAAAATGTACGAGCCACACCTGAAATCATTATCACTCCCATCACAGAAATTCTTGTGGGAAACAAGATAAAACTTGCCAACATAAGCTTCTTATAAGGGAAGCCAACTTTTACACTGGCCAAATTTCATAAAGATAAATACCTTCAAACCTCCTCTGTTTACTTGCCTGTTTATCTTCTCTGGTTTCTAAAAATGAAAATTATTTCAAGAATGAGACTACTCACATTCTCAGTTTTATATACGAATTCATTCCACACACACACACACACACAAACCCTCAGATTGTTCCAGTAATCAGCATATAATCAGCATAGAGTGAGATACCTAGAGTCATTATTCACAGAAAAAAACAAAATTACTTACAAGATCCAACTAGTTTGGAGAGACTCTAAGCAATAAAATGACTCCATTTTGTCTTGGCAAATTTACTTGGCAAAATATCAGGTGACCCTTCTAACAATTTCTTAGAACTGAGTTTCTATTTTAGTGAATAGACTCATATATTGTAGTTTTGTTATTAACATGACTAATCAATCGGATCTTTATTGAGGGATTATTGTGTGCTCGGCGGACAAGGTTAAGAAAGATTTGGCAAATCACCCTACTCAGGGAGATAGATAACAGAAATCCAGTTAGTGCCATTTGTGCCAATCACACCCAAGGACTGATGAAGTCAGAAGAATAAATCTCATTTTGGTGCATCGGCATAAAGCTGATGAGTATTCTATTGGGACCTTCCCCTAAGACCTCACCTAGAATTCTTGCCTTTGGAAAACAGTTCTTTGCCTCTGGAGCATGCCCTCACCTTCGCCCCCTCTTTCCCTGGCATGCGGTGTCTGGAGCACATCTCCGCCCTTCCCTTCCCCTCTTCTTTCCCCCAGGCACATGACCTTTGCTTTTCTCTCCCCTGAGCTCCAAGGGCCTTTTTTTTTTCTTTTTTTTTTTTTCTTTTTTTGCCTCTGTATCCTATTTCCTGAGCCCATGCAGCCTAGCTGGCTCACCTTTTCTACCTCTGTGACTTTCTAAATAAACGTTCTCTTGTAATTGGAAAAAAAAAAAGAAAAGAAAGATGTGGCAATAACTCCTCTGAGGCTTCTGCCTAGTCTTCAAGTGTGAGCACAGCCAAGGTGAGGTTGTCTGGCCCTCCTGGAGCTTCCCTCCATGTGAAAAAAAGGTTTTATATTACCATTGAACCTCAACTTCCTGCTTCATAGGTCAGCCTCAACCTCCTGGTTCAGAGTTCACCGCTCAATCAGTCACACCAGCCGGTTGATACTATTTTTTTAAAATAGGTATTTTGTCACTTTTGCCAAACAAAATACACTATTTACAATTAATTTAAAAATGAAGAAGTCCACTTATTTTAGGTCTGGGACCATTTTTGTTATAAATCTCAAAAACATTGAAACTTTAAGTTTTATTTTAATTTTTAAAAATATTCCTGATTTTTTGTTATAGTGTATGAATTATTTAGTACTTGTCATCTGAATTATTAAATAAAAAAGCATAATGTGTTTAAGACTGTTTTTCAAATATAAAAGGTCTGACTGTAAGAAGAATTATACCATGTAAACATTTCATCTTTTCATGGAAGTGTTAAATATTGTAAGAAAGCTGCCCTTTTTCATTCTCTTTACTATGATGTATTTATTGTAACATAGAAATGAATGAATATGGATTGCTGCCAATATAAACACTTCTGTATATCAGCATTTATTGACCACCTACTGTGTGCACATCACTACTGGCAAAAATTTTAAGGCATTGTTAATATTAAAGAATAACTATTTAAAATTGCCTTCAAATCTGAGCCTTGTAATAATGTAGATTTAAGTTATTTTTGTTTTACTGGATTTATTAAAATTTTTAATTTTACCTATGTAAAAGCTCTTTACTGACAGACTTTACATTTTAAAATTATCCATGGCTGTTTTAAATTGTCTCTAGTGATTTATAAGGTTGTAGTTAACTCATTTAAGAGACAATTATCTTTCTATATGAGGCATTTTTAAGTAGCAAGATAGTGCTTGTCTTTGTTATTCATCTGAGTGCAATTCACAAGCTGCATGGCAAAATATGTATTATGTAAATAAACTGGTTTACTATTTTTTAAAAAAGGGTTTATATTACAGGACCAGACAAAGAGTGTGCTAAGGAAGGGTCTTCTAAATGCAGGGGTCCAGGCGGTCTGTCAGGCCGGACTTGCTTATTTAAGATCACTCATGTTGCTTTCTGCCTCTGACATTTTGTGAAACACTAGCTATACAAACTCTATATACATCTTCTCCTATTGATGACATCACCAAAGCCCTCTTTTGAGTCATCTAATAGTTTCCAGAGCACATCACTCTCACCTCTAAGCTATCTGTGCTTCACATATGAGGCTGTTTCTGGAAACTTACCTCAAGCCACAAATATCCCCCTTCATGCAATGTTAGTATTATTATATCAGTTGTTCTCTAAGAATATATTGTTATCTTCATAATGGAACCATTTTCTGTGTCACATTTGAAAGTGATTCTTAAAGGGTTTGTTTCTAGTGACTTCCAACACTTAGACTTATGAAATTATGCACCCACAAATGTCAAATATCTTAACCTCCTTAGAATTGATTGAAGTTGTTTTAGAGACTAATGCATAGTCCCTAAACTGCACATCATTATTCAAAATAAAGTAATTTTTAAAATGCCCTGTAATATGGAGACTTATAAAGCCCCAAATGTGGGTAGAATACTATAGTTGGGACAAATAGTATTAAAAATTTAGTTAATTTTAAGCATATTAACTGGTATCTCCAGCAGTATCATATAGAGGATTTGTTAACATGACAATTATTCCAGGAAGAAACTAGAATCAGTACACATTGGCCCAGTCTCCTACAAATGAGAATATTGAATAAAGGAATTTTTTAAATCCCCAAATCAGCAAAGATCCTGTTTCTTAAATTATAATATACTTACTAAGAGAAGTAGAATAATACATTTAGAAAGATTTTTAATTTCAGTCAAAGTTGAAATTAAAAAGGATTCTCTCTTAACCAGAAAGTGCAATCATCATATCACACTGTTTGTTGTGCAATCTCATTATCAAAGTTTTGCTCTATCTGTAAGCCATTTGAAAGAGTTAATGTAGCCCTAACTGGTTTGGTTCAGTGGATAGCGCATCAGCCTGCGGACTCAGGGGTCCCAGGTTCGATTCCAGTCAAGGGCATGTACCTTGGTTGTGGGGACATCCCAAGTAGGGGATGTGCAGGAGGCAGCTAATTGATGTTTCTCTCTCATCGATGTTTCTAACTCTCTATCCCTCTCACTTCCTCTCTGTAAAAAATCAATAAAATATATTTTTTTAAAAAGAAAGAAAGAGTAGACTTGCAGCAGATATCTTCATCAACATCTTGGTCATCTTCATGACCAATTATTAATCAGTTAAATGAAAAATGCATCATTTGGTGCCAGATACACCTGGAGAGAAGTCCTGGCCTACCAGCTGGGTGACTTCTGCCGCATTACTTAGCTTCTTAGTGCCTCAGTCCCTTCCTTTGTAACATGCGGATAACAACACATACTTCACTGGGTTTTGTAAAAATCTGGGGTAATGTATATAAGGTACCTGGCACAATCAGATGACCATAATTTAGCTCTTTGGAGACAGCATGGCCTAATGTAACAAGACTGAAGTCAAGAGATCAGGGTTCAAATCTGTACCCCACCATTTTCTCTTTGGCCATGAGAGCATTATTTAAAATCTCTGAACCTGTTTTCTTCCATGCAGGACTATTGTGTGGACAAGTGCAACAATGTTTGTAAAAGATCTAAACTGAGTTTATGGCAGATAATAAATAACAGCTATTGTTGTAAGAAATACTTATATAAAGAAAGGCAGATTCAAATTATTGAATTGTGTTCTGGAAGAGGCACATTCTGATTTTATTGATCATGAGGGTCTTTCTCTTCTGTTATAAGTGACTCACCTCCATAATGTTTAATTTGTGTAAGTCCTTCTTATAACACAAGAGAAAGAAGAAAATAGGAGAGGTGGGAAGTGGTGGTGTTTTTGGGGTGAATCAGAAATGTACTATAATCGAGCTAGAAGGTATAAAGTGTACTGCTTGCTCCCCAACTTTCACTTCCAAGCACTAGAATATACTATGCTTATGTAATTTAAGTTATACTATGCATTAAAGAACTTGCAGATAATGAAGTTTTAGAAAAACTTAAACTCACAGGTTGTTCTTAACAAGCTTTCTTGTTTATAATTATCATTTATACTCAAATGCAAAAAGTAGCCAACTGCTTCCCAAAATAAAGGAAACTTAATGTAGTAATTTTCCATCTCCATCTGAAAGAGTGGCCAAGTTAAAGGGTCACTGCTCAGAACCATCAAAGGAAGAAAGCAAAGTGATTAGAACAATTTTGAATGAAAACAAAATCAAAACAAGATGCAAACAAGGAACAATATGAATAGGCAGAAACACACACAGTGATGTTTCTTTATTACTATTATAAAAAGATGATAGATGAGTAAAATTGGGTTACATTTAAATTGTAATGGAGGAAAATAATTGCAGCCTTCTATCAGGAAACCACAAGGACCATTATTGATCTGTCATCCTCAGGACATGTCTCATAATATTTAATAAAATAAACAAAGATTTATAACTCTTTATGGGCCGTGCATCTATAATCTCCCACACCCCAACATTTGAACAGAGAATATGGAGTCAGTTTTGCACATAACATCCATGAAATTATACTGGTTTTGACATGTCTTATTTAAGCAATCTAGTATCTCAAGAGAACGCAGTTTGTATTAGGGATGAAAAATGTGAAGTTAGATTTCAGGGTTTTTTTTTAATTCTTGTGCTCCGAAATGAGAGGATGTTATCCTATATGAAAAATGTTATTGAGGATTCTTTATTCTAAACACTAAATATCTTGGAGAGGCCAAATGTAATAGCTTAGCTACCAAAGCAAAACCTTGCAAGGAAGAAAATTCTTGTGGTATAAGGATTCAATATGCTTTTTAAAACATTCTAAGTAGAAACTCATTCATTGGACTTGATTCCTCTCCTTTTGTGAACTCTTCTTTCCTCTCTGCCAGGCTTAGGGAGTCACTGCTCCCTAACCTATTTACTTGAACTTTCCATGCTACCCATCCTATGAAAAGTAGCATGTTGCATTATTTTATTAAAGGAATTTTAAATTATGTTCTTTCCAGAATTTTGTAACACTCTCTGAGATCACTGGGCACACCCTGGGTATTAGAAAATGTGTTACTGAGCGAACCACTTATGCCTTTGCTTTTTTCTCTTCTCCTCCTAAGCAGTCTTTAAACCATTCCATAGCTTATTCACAGGTCTACCCTAGGAAAGAATGAAAAAGCAAAGGCATGATGATGTTTTTATAAGCTAACAGCAAAGAAAAGCAGTTAATTCTGAAACTCACTAAAAATGTAGGTGGGCTTTATCTGTGTATCATATTGACTCATACTGTGATTGATAGTGTTTCCCCTGTATGAGCAATTAAAAGCTAACTATGCCATATACATACAATGAATTCTCCGTAATGTCTTTTAAAGCAGGGGGTATGATCTGTGTTTTATTTAAGTAGTTGGTCTCTACGTGAAGAGTCATTTGGTAAAATCAATGTAGCAAACAATGAGTTCATACCAAAAAAAAAAAAAATCTTAAAGTTGGTGTTTGAAATGCTGACGTGTTAATAAAACTTTGAAGACACAGATCGAATATGTGATATTTTTATTGCAATACGACCATATGATTAAACTTCTGAAAGCATGTGGGATCCGGCATTTTTACGAGAATATTAACCTCCTTGAGTAATAATGGATTTTTTTAGCTAAGAATACTTCAGAATTCTCTCCTAACAATGGCCACCCTACTTTGCCTTCTTATCTCTTCATACTAATTTTAAAAAATGGGCATCTATCAGAATTTGGATAGAAGAGCTAAAGGAATGTCTGCCGTTGCTTAGTCATGGATGGGCACAGATACTGAGTCAGTCCGTGGGCACACCGAGTTCAGAATGACTCAGGGCCCAGATATGTGCTGCAAGTCACGTCTCCAGGAGCCAGGGAGGGCAGTAAAGGGCTCCTTTATGAGGGAAGTAAAACCAGTGGTTCAGCTATTCTTGAAGTAAAACTCCCCTGATTTATTTATTTTTTTAATAACAGTGAATGTGATGGTTCTAGGATCCCCGCTGGATACATTCCAGTCCGCTAATCATATATTTTTTCTAGCCAACATATTCCAGGCAGTTCCTTTGCATGTGAATTACTTGCTGAGGAGTGTTGACTTCCTATCCTAAAAGCCTTGGGGAAGAGGCATAGCACACATCACCCTAGACCTTGGCTAACATGGGAGCAGATGAAGTTTGTCCACCTTCTCTCCTTCAAAAATATTCTCCAGCCCTAGCTGGTTTGGCTCAGTGGACAGAGCATCGGCATGCGGACTGAAAGGTCCCAGGTTCGATTCCAGTCAAGGGCATGTACCTTGGTTGCAGGCACATACCCAATAGGGGGTGTGCAGGAGGCAGCTGATCAATGTTTCTCTCTCATCGATGTTTCTAACTCTCTATCCCTCTCCCTTCCTCTCTGTAAAAAATTAATAAAATATATTTAAAAAAACAAAAAATACAAAAATATTCTCTAGTGTTTCAACACGAGGACAGAAAAATGTCTGACAAATGCACGCCATCATAAGCATTCTTCATGTTCACATGTAGGGGAAAACAGTTTATGAATAGTATAAATATTTTTGTGAATTCAAACTAAAGTCTGACATTAGTTGTCTTATTTGGGTAAATCAGCAAAATGTGTATTAATCAGAGGACAATAAAATGGTAGGTGATATTTCAAATTGTGTTCTAGATAAAAGGGGTAAATTAAGGTTAGTTTTGATTTGTAAAACATTCTTTTCTATAACTGAATTTATGAAAACTAACTTTGCTGAGTTATTTCAAACTACATGGATTATTCATAATTTGCTAGAATTTGTGTCCATGTATCAAAAAAGTGTAAATCTGTATGACATTAAACTTTCTAATGACATTTTAAATTTAAAATTATATTGACACTTGCCCATACTCACAGCCAATAGTTCATTGAAGACCTTGGGTGGAGTGGGAACCAGGTGGAGATGGGCAAAGGGGGAAGAAAGGAGGAACATTTTCCATTTATTTTAAGGTAATTACATTATATTCTTGTTTTTTTTCATCTTGTTAGTTTAAACCAAATGCTAGAAGCCTAACCATCTTATTTAGTGTATAAAATGACCAAAAATTTATAATCATTGTTTTCAGCAAGAGACAGAGGAAAGGATTTAATCACACACCCAAGATTCAACAAGAAATTCAACAGATATTTATTGAGTGCCTAACCCTGTTGGTATTTCAGTGGTGAATGAGATAGGTCTGGTTCTTGTCTTTATGGTACAAACAGACTAGGGGAGTAGATTACTGTGAGTGATCAGTCACCCCAATAAACAAATACATCATGATATATGAAATACAGTGTGAGGGAAATAAATACCTGTGAATACAAGTAAGGAAGAATATGTTAATTTGGTAGTTTAGTCACAATAGGCCACCCTGAAGAGGTGAAAATTAACTTTGCATAAGGCAGAAAGATAACTTAAAGCTCAAAATTTTAGGAAAAAACATATTTTTAGAAGATGGGCAAGTCCATAGCCAGTATTTAATAAACTAATAATTTTTACCTATTTCACAAGCTTTAGGTGTTAACTACATGGTGCTTCATTTATCCAGTTTTTTAAAGTGGGTTCTAGTCATGAGTGCATATTACTTTATACTTACAAAAATATATCCCAAGTAGAACTATCCTGGGGAATTTAACTTTTTTTAAACAGATTTTGTTTTACTATATACAAACTTTGTCTTTTCTTAGATTTCTAAATGAATTAAATTACTTTTCATTAAGTGATTTTTAATGTGAAGAAAATAATGTATAGATTCTAGAAGCTATGGACATAATTTAGGTAGCGCTCGTTCTCACTGCCTCTCATAGCCTATCATCTTATCAGCTTCTTCGAAAATAGATATTTCTTATGTCAGTCCAAGTTGTTTATCTCTTATCCCCACCCCCTTCCTTTCTTCTGTGGCTAACACTGGGGACCCTATTTGTCAGAAGAACCTGTGTTTCTTGGGGATGGGCGGGGTTATCCTGTGACCTACCAGTATGTCCTATGACCATGTGAACTATATAATCCTGAGAACACACAAAATAAGCTCTTTTGAAATTGTCAAAATTATAAAAGTTAATCGAATTCAAGGGAATGTGATGCTGAGGTGGGCCCCAGTCATATTCTCTTTCTGCCTCTGTGCACTGTGCTCTGCACAACTGAATCCATTTTAGAGAATTTCCTTCTCATGTGAATCATGTAGCCTAGGCCCTAGAGCAGCGGTCACCATCCTTTTGGACCTCATGGACCACCAGTGGTTCGCGGACCACTGGTTGCCGACCACTGCCCTAGAGGGTCAATTGGGAGACAAGCGTTCCAGGGACTCATGAGGATGTCATGAGCACCTACTGAATGTACAGGGGGATTCTCTCTAGTTTGTGCCATGGTTATGTTGTTCTAACGAATCTCTAGCTGCAGATCCATTTTGCCTTTCTCATTTTAATCATCCTATATAATAAAAGCCTAATATGCTGTGTCAGGTTAACCGGTGGACCATTCAACCAATCAAAGTGTAATATGCTAACGATATGCTAAGGCTGCTCAACTGCTTGCTATGACGTGCAAAGACCACCAGGGGGCAGACAGTCAGCCAGTCGACCAATCACTATGACATGCACTGACCATCAGGGGGCAGATGTTCCGACCAGTAGGTTAGCTTGCTGCTGGGGTCCGGCCAATTGGGACTGAGCAAGACAGGCCAGACATGCCCTGGAGCCTCCCACGGTCCCTCCCCGGCCCCAATGGTGCACCAGTGGGGTCCCGTGGCCTGGCCTGCACCCTCTCGCAATCCGGGACCCCTCGGGGGATGTTGGAGAACCGGTTTTGGCCTGATCCTGCAGGCCAGGTTGAGGGAACCACTGGTGCACGAATTTATGCACCGGGCCTCTAGTGTGTATATATATTTAATCATAATCATGCAAATATTTAAATAAGTTTAAGGTCTTAGAGGACAGGCAGTTTGTTATGCTTATTTGTACCTAAGCCTATGCACATGCTTCGCAAGACCATAGACAATAGTGTTTCTTTTACTTGACAAAAAAGAGTTTGTCTTCCAAAAGAAATATATATATATGTTTACGTAGTAAACAGAGACCATCTGAATTGCTAAGGTGTTTGAGTAAAAGGTCTTGATAAACTCTACAAATGTAGTTTTATGACGATCATAAAAGGCATTATTTTTGTCATCTCCACAAACCACAAAGCTTTAAAATAAAAAAATAAAAATAAATGTATGAGGAATCAAAGGAAATATTTAACTCCTGTATTTGCTTTGTTTACTTTTGCTTGGCCAAGAAAGAAGTGGAGTTTGCCAAGGGAAACGATGAGGGAATAAGAGGTGTTTAATCTTCAAGGTTTATTCCCATGCCTGTAAGTCAGAGAGGTCACGGGCTAGCCCCTTGCTGAAGGCTATAATTACAGGCGAAGGACTGTTTATTTTCCAGTAAGGTGTCCAAAATCTTGAATGTAAGAGATTGTTTATAAGAATACAGTGTGTGTAAGAGTTATACAAAACTTCAAAATATAGAATAAGGAGGTGAGGTTATTTTTTTCGTATATTTACTAATAGAGAAGGTATAAGACTCTGGAAATGTTCTAAAGTGCAATAATAAAGGTAAATATGAACTTAAATTATGTGATTCTGGTACTTGAGGAACTGAATTAAATGAATAAAGATGAGGAATTTATAATAGAATAAAATATATCTAATGATTCATTAAATGTAAACTTAGTTATGGCTCCAACATCATGGTAAACAGGAATCAGTAAATGCTTTAGTAAGAGTAATAGAGAAATATTTCCAATTTGGAAAACACCAGTTACATTGGATGTATCTAGACCTGATATGGAAAGAAATGGGCGGTGTTTCTTATTGTCAACTAAATTCACTCTCATTTCAGAAGAGTCATAGAAAGTTCTTGATTTCACATAGAATTAGCAGACGAAGTACAAGATCGGTTCTGTTACTGGCCCATTATTAAGGATATTAGTCAGTGTTTGCAGAATGTAAGTAATATATGTATATGTGGTAGTTTAACAATAGTAGGTGTACTTCCTAATTAACATTGAAAGACCAAAGTACAGGTTCTTGATGTGTACAAAGAGGACTAAAATATGTGTCTGCTTTTTAAAAATATCACATTATGGTAGATAGTGAAAATGATTGGTATTTTCTATCTGGATACTTTTTTAGAATCAACTGCTTACGAAAATAAGCAACAACTTCAGATTTTTAGGCAAGCAGTGCTTCCTGTGATGCTGGGGGTGTGGCAGGGTGGCACTCATTACCCCAGGCCTCCTTTCCTGTCCCCATTTGCTTTTTTTGTTTGTTTGTTTTGTTCTGTTGTGTTTTCCCCTAATGTTTTATTCTGAAACTTTTCAAACATTGACATCATGAAACTTCACCCTAAACCTTCAACATGCACCTGCTAAGAATTAGGACATTTTCCAATATAAATATATTACCATTACCACAACTTAGATATCATCTAATAATCAGTTCACATTCGAATTTCTTCAGTTGTTTCAACAAATGTCTTCCCCACTCCCCCCAGGACAACACATTTTATTAAAATATCTCTTTTGATTATTCCCACAGTGTCAAGTAGGACATAGATCATTTGCATGGAGGATACCTATAAGCACAAAGGGAGGTTTCCTGTTTAGTTTCTCCCTCCCTCTCTTCTTTCATTTCTTTATTTTATTTATTTATTTATTTATTTATTTATTTATTTATTTATTATTGATTAAGGTATTATGTATGTATCCTTATTCCCCTATTGCCACCCACCCCACCCCCACTCATACCCTCACTCCCCTGGTGTCTGTGTCCATTGATTATGCTTATATGCATGCATACAAGTCCTTTGGTTGATCTCTCTCCCTTATCCTCACCCTCTGAGGTTTGACAATCTGATAGATGCTTTTCTGTCTCGGGATCTGTTTTTGTTCATCAGTTTATGTTGTTTATTATATTTGCTATTTGATTTTAGTAGATTATGCACAGGAAAACATTTTCACCTCAGTATTGAAAATTTAAAGTTCACCATTTGAGGCACTGTTTATATTATAGAAAAATATACACCAGGACTTTACCAGATCTAACAGAAGAAGGTTTTTTTATTGTTGTTGTTTTTTAAAAACCTCCAGATTATTACAGGATCTAGGTTAACTATATGACCCTGGTGCTAACAATCCAATTGAATGTTAGCAGACTCGGGGGGGGAGAGGCGGGGGGAAAGGGTTATGAAATATTTGGAAACTAAAAACCTACATTTTTATAAGTAAATAGTAACTCAGTATTTGTGTGACTGTTACTGAATTTTCTGAGACCTTAGAACCTGCTATTATGACAAACTCCCAGTGCCTTACTTAATACTTTGTGTGCTAGAAGTAGTTAAGAAGCAGTCAAAGTTTCTATTTTCTCTGCCAATATAAAACCTCTGTTCCAGTGAGTGACCAGGCAGTTATTTTAATAGCAATATTGGTATAGTTTTATTCTACCTTTTTTGCTACTAGCAAGTCTTTCATTTTATACTCTAAACTCTGGGTAAATCACAAGTTAAACTGAACTATTGTTTGTTTAATGCTCTGTTTCCTTCTAACTTTACTCTTGTCTGTCAACCTCAACCCAGTTCCCCAGTGGCTCAGGAAACCCTCAGTTGGGATTAAGTAATAGTTTACATAACCTCTCTCATTCATTAACCCATGTTGACATTCTGTGTAACAGCCTTATTTCAGACTTTCTTAGGCACCTTATCCAGCTGCTGGTTTGGGTACAACTAAGAACACCTATTTAATCAAGAAACTTAATGTTTCCAAAGAACCATCCAGCCTAACTCAACTTTCTCATTTAGTCTGCTTCTGTTCCTTCTTCAGGATAAAACCTGGTCTTATTCGTAGTAAATATGAAGTTTAAAAATCTTTACTTCTTCTCTCCTTCTGCATATACACAAAGCAGAAACAGAAAATTGTATGTTATCATTCCAGACAGGTTTTGTATTATTAGTGTAATGAAAATGGTGCCAGTAGATTAAACTAGATCTCCTTGACTCCATCCTCATCCTCAACCATTCTGTTTGTTTCCATACTGCTGCTGGAGTAAGTAATCTTTTCCAAAAACAAATTAATTTGTGTAACTGTATTCCTTAACATAATTTGAGGGCAACCCAGTGGTTTCAGAGTAAAGTCCATATTCTTAGTATGATATTCAAGGGATTTCTTACCTTGGCCCCGGCTGTTTCCTAGTCCTCCTCACACCTAGTGGTAACCTGGTAAACGTTCAACAGGGGGAAGAGGAATCATAAGCCCCTGGTTTGTAGTGTTCGCAAATTTCCATGGCAGAAATACCCCATCAATACCCCATTACGACTCTGTAATCTGGTACAAGATAGCGCAAGCACACCTTATCCATCTCTCGACTTACCATTTTGTGTGTGTGTGTGTGCCCTTGACTGGGAATCAAACCCTTTGGTGTGTGGGCCAATGCTCTAACCAGTCAGCAACACCGGCTAGGGCCTATCCTCGTTCTTTTTGCTGCTCTGATTGGATGGAGTGTTTTGTTGTTGTTGTTTTACCTTCTCTTCCAAATTGCTGATTCAGTCCTCTGTTTCATCCAACCTACTGTGTATTCCTTTCAGTGTATCTTTGATGTCAGATATTGTATTCTTCATTTTAGATTATGTTTTCTATGCCTTTTTCCATGCTGTTGGAGCTCTCACTAAGTTCTTCGAGCATCCTTATCACCATCACTTTGAACTCTATGTCTGATAAATGGCTTGTCTTCATTTCCTTTAGCTCTTTTTCTGGGGAGTTGTCCTGTTCTTTTATTTGGGGTTTGTTTGTTTGTCTTCCCATTTTGGCTGCCTCTTTGTATTTGTCCCTGTATATTACATAGATCTGCTGTGACTCCCAGTCTTCATGGGATGCCCTCAGGTAGTAGGTGTCCTGTGAGACTCAGTGGTGCAGTCTCCTTGGTCTCCTGAGCCGGGTGCTCTAGTAATGTCCCTTGTGTGGGTTATGTGGGCCCTCCTGTTGTAATTTAGTCTTGGTTTCTGTTGGCCTGTTTGTGCGTGGGATCGACCCTCAGGCTGCCTTACTGTGAGGCTCAAATCCAACCACAGTGTGCGAGCTCTTTTGCAGGTGCTGACCAAAAAAGAAAAGAAAAAAGCAGAATTCGCTGCAGCACAGTTTAGTGCCTGCTAAGATCTCTCTTTGAACCTGATGTTTGTGAAGTTTATTGGGTTCTGTTCTGTTGTTGTCTGAAGCTGGGCACTTCGTGTGTTGGTTCTGGGACCCTTGGAAGGGACTCTGTTGCAGGTCAGTGTCAGATGCTGTCTGTCCCTGACCCTTGGAAACCTATTTGAAGCTACAAGCAATCCACAGTTTGTGGCTGCCTCTGCTGGGCTTGGGTGTGCACGGGAAGGACCAGACCATACTCCAAGACTGGCTTTTTACCAGCACCAGGCCCAGGGCAGGGCAGCAAAAATCCTGAGGCACCCCAGGATCCACCTCCACCTGCCTCTGCCTGCCAGCTGCCTGTTCGGCTCATTCCCTGAAAGAGCCTCTGGAGGAATCAGGAGGATGGGGCTAGAGGGGGAGATGTAGTTCAGGATTCAGGGATAGTGGTGTGTGTGGTCCCCACCCCGGAGCCACACCACTGTGTCTGTCCCAGGTTTTTTCCCTGACCTCGGTAGGGCAGAGCCCCTGGTTGCCAGATGGGTGGGGCCTCCAGAGCCTAGAGGTTGGGTCTACCAGAAGCCAGGAGGGTGTTTGGAAGTGCCTGGGAAAGGCCAGGCTACAAACCAAGGCCAGCTGCCACTAGTGCCAGGCTGGGAGCCACTTAGCAACAGGTATATGGGCATGCCAGGGCCAGATGCTGTTTGTTTGAGAGATTTTAGGAAAATTGGCAGCATGAGCCAAGATAGGTCATTTGTATGGAAAAGCCACTGGAAAGGGCTTAGGTGGGCCCAAAGGTTGGGTGGGGTATGTAGGGTCTCAGGAAATCAGTAGGGTGGGGCCAACAGTGTTAACCGTGTTGGTGGAGACTCAGATATGGTGTCTGCCTCCCAGCTCTGTGGTGGAGGGCTCAGCCAAAGAAAAATGGCCCGTGCCAGCACTTTTGTGTGGGAGAAAGCTGCCCCTCCAACCTTGGCCCTGTTGCCAGACAATTCATTCCCTCCCTATATGTCCAAGTTGCCTTCTGGGCTGCTGCCCCAGTGCCAGAGTTCTAAGCGAGTGAGTCTGAGTAAGCCCCTGCACAGGCCCTTTAAGAGGAATGCCTGGGACTCCTGCAGCACTCTGTCTCACCCAGCCACAATTTCTGCTGGTTTTCACAGCCAGAGGTTATGAGGGCTTCTCTCCCTGGCACTGGAACGCAGGGCTGGGGGGGGCT
This sequence comes from Cnephaeus nilssonii, assembly GCF_951640355.1. Taxonomy (NCBI): domain Eukaryota; kingdom Metazoa; phylum Chordata; class Mammalia; order Chiroptera; family Vespertilionidae; genus Cnephaeus; species Cnephaeus nilssonii. The sequence goes on along the minus strand of NC_137083.1, from coordinate 72,092,389 downwards.
GGTATAGGGCTGAGACCCTCACTTCTCAGGGGGACCTCAGCAGGAGACATCCCTCTCGGGTTTTAACTGCGACACATGGGTATGGGACCAGCTCACTCAGGGTCTCTGCCCATTTTACCAGTCTGTTTGTGGCTTCTTTATATCCTTAGTTACAGGACTTCTGTTCAGCTAGGTCCAGGCAGTTCTGAATGTGGTTGTTCTGCCGTTTAGTTGTGATTTTGATGTGGTTGTGGGAGGTTTTGAGTATTACTGTGTTTTCCTATGCTGTCAACTTGACCATAAGCCTCTCCCTATTCTTTACAGTTCCACTCAGGCATTTTCTTCCCCCAGGAAATCTCCTCTAGCTTTTCCCTTCATGCCGCATTCTAGATAACCTCTTTCCTGCGCACTTCATTAGCACCCTCGGATTATTTCTGCCATATCTCTTACCACACTGTGGTACTCTGTTCACTAGTCCTGAGGATACCTCGAGAGGAAATGTAGGATATATGACTTATCTATACTAATAAAAGGGTAATATGCTAATTAGACCTGGTCGACCGGACATCTTCCAGATGTCTGACTTCCTTCTGGACAGTTAGGGGGTGACCACGCCAGCAGAGGGGCAAGTAGGGGGTTACCAGGCTGGCAGGGGAGTAGTTAGGGGGCGACCAGGCCAACAGGAGGGAAAGTTAGGGGGCAACCAGACCGGCAAGGGGGCAGTTAGGGGGTGACCAGGCCAACAGGGGGGCAGTTAGGGGGCGACCAGGCCGGCAGGGGGGCAGTTAGGGGGTGATCAGGCCGGCAATCAGGCAGGCCGGTAGGGGAGCAGTTAGGGGGTGACCAGGCCAGCAGGGGGGCAGTTAGGGGGCGACCAGGCTGGCAGGGGGCAGTTAGGGGGTGATCAGGCCGGCAATCAGGCAGGCCAGTAGGGGAGCAGTTAGGGGGTGACCAGGCTGGCAGGGGGGCAGTTAGGAGGTGATCAGGCCAGCAAGCAGAGGCAGTTAGCGGTGATCAGGCAGGCAGGTAGAGTGGTTAGGGGCGATCAGGCAGGCAGGCAGGCAGGCGAGTGGTAAGGAGCCAACGGTCCCAGATTGCAAGAGGGATGTCCGACTGCTGGTTTAGGCCCCATCCTGCAGGGATCCTGGATTGGAGAGGGTGCAGGCTGTGCTGAGGGACCCCACCCCCCACCCCTGTGCACAAATTTCATGCACCGGGCCTCTAGTTTCATATATATATATATATATATATATATATATATATATATATATATATATATATATTCTAGGAGCCCGTTGCACAAAGTTTCGTGCAATAGACTTTTCCTTCACCTGGCTGCCAGCACCAGTTATCCGCCAGCAGCAGTTTTCCTCTGGCCACCCGCCGATCAGAGCGCCTCCCGCCAGCACGATCGGCCACCCTGAGAGGAACTCCGATCGGGAGGCGCTCCGATCGGGCGGGTGGCCAGAGGAAAACTGCTGCTGGTGGAAAACTGGTGTCAGCAGCCACGCAATCGGCCACCCCGAGTTCCGCCACCAGCGTCTTCTGCAGCGCCGGCCTAAGCAGCACCAGCCGCTCCTACCGCCAGCCAATCGGCCACCCTGAATCCCACCCCCCGCGCCTCCAGCCGGCCAATCGTGGGTGTAGCGGAGTGATGGTAATTTGCATATTACCATTTTTTTAGGTATGATATATATATATACACATACATATACAGTATATATATTTTGTTCACGTGTGTATGAACCCATCCATGCATGCATATACATGAAGTATATTCTGCTCCAAATATTATTGTGGACATTGCTCAAGCAGTGGTACCATTACCCCTGAAGATATGGACTATAGTTTTTATCTCTACATTCCTGGTACCTAACCCAATAGCTTCAACAAAGTTTTTATTTATCTAATGAGCAAGTAATTATGACGACAAATTATGGTTAGTAAAAATAACTATTAGGTAAAAGTTTTTCATTCTCTTTCAAATCTCTAAAAACTAATGTATAGAATTGGGGAGCTGCCAAAAGTCAAATTAGCTCTGAAAACATTATGGAAAGTTCTACTCACCATTGCCTATATGCCTTTCTTACACACACACACCTCCTCCAACCACCATCTTGGGATGAAGATGGATCAAAGAACAAAGAGGAGAAGAATGAAAGGAGAAGGGAAGACCAAGATAGGGAGGGTGAATAAATAGAATTTCCAGAGCTTTGTAATCAAAATTGGGGAAAACACAATTAAAGCCATTAAGAGAGAAAGGCAGGAGCAGCCTGTCTGCTCCTGAAGGCCTTCTTGAGCCTGTCATCAGAGCTTCCCCCTGACTGGGTGACACTGTCGGCACGTGGACCTTTAGGCAGCACCTTCTGGTGGACATTGCTCCAGCAGTGGTACCAGGAGAGGCGACCCACATGACCTTTACATTTAGAATCCACTGATTTTCACTGTTGATCAGCAGTGTATGATTTCAAGTTTAAAATAATGACTGGATTAAGGAAGAGACGTTAAGAACAAAGGTCTTTTTCAGCCGAAACCGGTTTGGCTTAGTGGATAGAGCGTCGGCCTGCGGACTCAAGGGTCCCAGGTTCCATTCCGGTCAAGGGCATGTACCTTGGTTGCGGGCACATCCCCAGTAGGGGGTGTGCAGGAGGCAGCTGATCGATGTTTCTCTCTCATCAATGTTTCTAACTCTCTATCCCTCTCCCTTCCTCTCTGTAAAAAATCAATAAAAAAATAAATAAAATAAATAAATAAATAAGGTCTTTTTCAATACCACTCTGACTGTGGCCGTAGGATTAGACTCCACAGCAACAGCACTTCATAAGCACCAGGTCCGTGCTTGGTACAGAGAGAAACGTTCCTAAGCTTGGCCTTGATGCAGACGCAGTAAGATTAGAAGAATTTGGTAAGGTCCTCAGGGACCTTGGCCAGTGAGAGAGGTGGCCCATAGATTAAAGTTTCTGATGAACAGTTACGGTCAGGAGCAAGAGGAGAAGGAGGCTCACTGCCCCCTGGTTGCATGGGAAAGCGGGATAAGAGGTGATGACAGCGGAGGCAGGCTGGAATACAGTCCTCTGTTCCAACAGTAGTTGGGGCACAGTTGAAGGACTCAGGTTTCATCCATCTTTCACCTCTCCTGGCCATTCATCAGCCAAGACGCTCATCAGCCTGTTTCTGTTGGGTGTGACATGTTAGACACATAAACAGACATGGCTCTTGTCTGCTACAGGAAGAGCTGCTTCTGTGTTACTGGTTAGTGCATAGTAACTGCTGTCCTGTCTTCTGAGTATCTATTATACCCCTTTGAGTAAGTACATTAAAATGTGTCTTCTGTTAACTAAATAGAGAAAATGAGAAAACCTCTGCACATTGAGCATTAAAATTGGCCTTACTTGGAACAACTTTCTTGAGTAATCACTTTGTCACTCCTGGCTCTGACTGAAGTGCAAGAAGAGGCTCTTTTAGATCTGGTTTGCCTTAGGAAATGGTAATAAAGAAACAAAAGTTTTAACACTTAGATTTCCAAAGGCCCTGTCATTGTAGAATTCTGAATTGTTTGAATCCTGAGGATACCTCAAGAGGAAATACATAATATACTAGTAGCACGAAATTCATGCAAGGGCGGGGTGTCCCTCAGCCTAGCCTGCATCCTCTTGCAATCCAGGACCACTGGCTCCTAACCGCTCACCTGCCTGCCTGCCTGATCTCCCCTAACCACTCTGCCTGCCGGCATGCTTGCCCCCAACTGCCCTCCCCTCCTGGCCTGATTGCCCCTAACCACCTCTGCCTTGGCCCCACCACCATGGCTTTATCTGGAAGGACATCCAGAAGGTCTCCCGGTCTAATTAGCATATTACCCTTTTATTAGTATAGATGACTTATTTCACTTATATACAAATGCATTTGTACACATGTGTGTATAAATCCATACACACATATACATGAAGTATATTCTGGTGCAAATATTTCTCTCTTCCCTCTTCAATCATTCAACTTCTGTGAAGACCCGGCTCAACTTCAGCCTCTGCCATGATCCTTCTCCCGCTGCTGAAGCTCACACCGATCTTACCCTTTTTCTCATCGTATAGCATTTACTGCCTGTACCAATATTTTCAGCACTTATCTGTCAGCTGTGTTCTTTGTACTTTGCATTATTAATTAGCTGTTTTGTGTGTCTGTCTCTTGTCTCCCTGTGTACATGGTGCCATCAAGTAACACAGAGGGACCAGGTTGGACTCTAGGTAGAAGCATTTGCTAGGATTGGCAAACTGGCTCGTGTTTGTACGTCCAGTAAGTTAAAAATTATTTTTAAATTTTTAAATGGTTAGAAAATAACACAAACAAGCCAATATATATTACAGAGACCCTATGATACTCAAAGCCTCTAACATGTTTGCTATCTAGCTCTTTACAAAAAAAAGTGTGCCAACCCCTGCTTTAGAGAATAATGAAAGCTAATAGTGGACAGATTATAGGTTCAACCTTGCTAGCTGTAAGTAATTCTGTTAGGTATGAGTGTTCCCATTTTACAGATAAAGAACCTGAGGCTTGTTAATCTAAATAATTGGAATTTTGGACTTCACCTTTACAGGCATTGTGAGGAACCACTAGACCAACAACAACAATAATAACTATTTAAGTTGCCCAGGGGCAGGGACTTTGGCCTTTTTGTTCATTGCTATATCCTTCCAACACCCAGAACAGTGTCTGTCACATGGTATGGTTTTTATTAGTTTCCTGTGGATGCCATAAAAAATTACCACAAACTTTATAGCTTAAAACTACAGAAATGTATTCTCACACAGTCTGGAGGCTGGAGTTTGAAATCAAGGTGTCGGCCAAGTTCGTGCTCCCTTTGAAGACTCTAGGGAACAAGCCTTCCTTCCTTACAGTTCTGGTGCTCCCAGGAATTCCTTGGGTTGCAGCAGCGTAACTCCTGTCTCTGCCTCCGTCTCCACTTGGCCATCTCCCCTGTGGGTCTCTGTGTGTCCTCTCTTCCTGTAAAGACAACATTCATTGGACTGAGGGCTCACACTAAATCCAGGATGATGTTATCTCAAGATCCTTAATGAATTACATATCAAAGAACCTGTTTTCAAATGAGGTCCCAAGGGAACATCAATTTTTGGGGCAGAAACTGTTCGACCTTCTGCAGGTCTCAATAAATATTTATTTTTCAATTATAGTTTACATTCCATAGGATTTTGTATTAGTTTCAGGTGTACTCAAATATTTTTAAACTAGAGGCCCGACGCACGAAATTCGTGCAAGGGCCTTGGCCCCCACCACTGCGGTGGCCGCCTCTGCCTCTGGCCCCGCCCTCGGTGGCTTTGTTCGGAAGGAAGGACGTCTGGTCTAATTAGAATATTATGCTTTTATTATTATAGATGACTAAATGAATGAAGAAAGTGATCCTTTAATATGTTGTTAGCCTCGGATTCATTTCATTTAAACTTCAAAACAATTCTATTAGATAGTATGTGTTTTTCCATTTTACAAGTGAAGTGAGGCTTGGAGAGCTAAGTGTCTATCCTTGCTAAGTTTGCACAGCCGATAAGGGCAGGGCCACACTGAGCTCATGTTCTTCCCCACTAGGTCTGGGTGATTACCGCTAGACATGACTAAAAAGGGGTTTGAGACTATTACACTAAATATTTATAGAGGTGGAATTGAGGGAGGAAGGTCTGAAATCAAAGAAATCAGATTGTAGAAGGCCAAGTATCAGATTTCTTTAATTTGAGTAAAAATCTGTAAGTATCAATAGGTGGACATAAACAATGAAAGAAAAAGAAGTGTCAAAGATAGCTGAGACCACACACTTAGGGAGAGGGTGGCTACTGATGCCATATAGAAGTAGAAAGCTAGAAGAGGGAGTCAGCTTAGAAAGAAAAAGGAAGAATTTGAATGCCATCAATGGCGTATTTAAACTTGGCCTGGAGGCATTTGTAGAGACAGGGCTGGTCCCCAGAGGAGAAAAAGCCTCCGGATGTGTGAAGTTAGGTCATCACCCTGAGGCAGCATCCAACATCTCATGAATCAGCAGTGTTGAGCCAGCAGCTGGCTGGCCTGGTTGTGCTACGTTTATGGCCATCTGAGGGTGAACACGCAGCCAGAGAATGCCCTTTTCTCCTTCTTAGAGATGAATCAACCCTTCTTTAACTGCCCCCCAGCTTTGATCCCCTGCAAGAATTGCAATTGAGGTCTCAGGTTTTTGTGAACCACTGTGGCTTGAAGCTGTGAGGTGGGATTGTGTCCGTCATCAAAGGGAGTTGGTGGCAGCAAAAGTATCGAGGAAGCATCTTTCTTTTAGACTGTGTGCACTGAGTACGTCATCAGGCTGAGTCCTGTTCATAACCCAAGCAATGTAATCAGATTCTGAGGGTTTGACCACACCACCTTAACAGTCTGGCCAGGAGAGCTGACTCTCCTGCATTTTGCAAAGAATCAGGCTTCAGTGTTAACATCTTAGACATTTGAGTACAGACTGAAAGAAGTTTAAATGTGTCTTAAAGAATCAACCTGATGCCCGGCCGGTGTGGCTCAGTGGTTGAGCATCAACCTAGTATGAACCAGGAGGTCACGGTTCGATTCCTGGTTAGGGCACATGCCCGGGTTGCAGGCTGGATCCCTGTGTGTCCTCTCTTCTTGTAAAGACAACAGGAGGGGCGTGCAGGAGGCAGCTGATCGGTGATTCTCATCATTGATGTTTCTGTCTCTCTCTCTCTCCCTCTCCCTTCCTCTCTGAAATCAATAAAAACCTATTTTTTCACACACACAAAAAAAGAATCAATCTGACACTGAAGTTCAAAGCTCTGTACCTCTGCCTAAGGTTAATTCCAGACCACCCCTTTCCCAGTCCCACTTAATAAAGAGAAAAGAGCACATGAATGGAATTTGGGGAAATAGGGTAAGTGGAATTCCTGAAATTAAAGCAATTGAGTTTTTAGTCAACTATAGGAAAGCCCTGGGCAAAGAGGGACCTTCCATTTTGAAATAGGTATCCCGCTGAAAACCATTACTACATGTTCATAGAATCTATACAAAGTATAATTATGAATAAAGTTTAGATTACATTGCTTCTGTTAATTTAGTCATGGGCAAGGAGGGAAGAGAGCTGGTATGAGTGAACTAGCAAAGATTTTACAAGACATTACATTTCTTTTAAAAATCTATCTGTAAGACATTTAAATCTATAGATGAGCTAAATCTGTCCTATAGATCAATTAAAAGAATCACTATTTTAAACATACCACATTCTTAATTATACTGAATTTAAATGTAATTGCATATTCACTGCATGCATCATAATGTTAATTAGGGGAGACATTTTGGATCAAATACATTGAGGTATATAGCACTTCAATTTCCTTTTTATAAAATAAAACTCAGACCCAGAGAAATAAAATGATTTGCCTGAAATCATGTGACTCATCAAATCCTAGCTGGGGTACAACTAGTCCTGTCCTGATCATTCCTTTCTGTCGGGTCCTTAGATCAGCCCTAGAGTGTGGGTTTGTCTCAGAAACACTGTAAGAGCCTATAAGTAAGTAGCATGATGCAATAAAGGAATATAGGATTTGAAATCAACAACTAGGATTTAAGCTGTGACATTTACTCATAACTCCTTGAACCTCATTTTCTTCATCGGTAAAAATAGGATGTTCATAACAAACCCAACTCAGCCTTCAGAGGTCCAGATTAATAATACACTTTGAAAATCACAATCCACTATGCAGTTGCTATTTAGCTCTACAGTAAACTCTCGATTTTGTGAAACTCAATTTAATGGAGTTTGGATTTAAAGGAAAAAAATTCCAGTCCTTATGTCATATGTGCAAAAATATATACCCTGTTCATATTAAAATGCTTTTAATCAAGATTTGCTTATAATTAAATTAACAGGTTATTTTTATTATTAATTCAGTTATTTGTAACAAATGTTAGCAAATAGTCCATATGTTGGGAAAAAAACACTGTAGTAATTTTGCCAACATAAATAAATACTGTATATCTACAACTATAGTGAACATATATAAATGTTTAAGAGTCACCGTTCTTAAACAATGTTCAGAGAATGATTAGTACGTGATCACACTGCCTCATGAGGTAATTGTTTCTGTTGTCACATGTGCTGAGCCATGCCCCAGCCATGTGCATTTGTTTACTCGAGATGACTGGGGAACACATGCATTCAATATAAATTTAAAATTACTGTAATACATATAGAAAACGTTCCTGTGAAATTAAACTTTTCCTACATACTTTTAATGACACAAACATGTCTATTTAAGTAAAAACAGGTAAACTAACTAATTTGTCAATTTTTAACATACTCATTTGGAAAACTGACTTTATTATATAATGGACTGTCAGCTTTAACAGACACCCCCTCGCCTGAATTAGTCTGTTATATTGAGGTTTTACTGTATTATTGTGAGCTCCTATGAACTGTGATAAGCCATGAATGTTTAAAACCTGCTTAGGACACCAAGAAATTGGAGAGAGTTTTTGCCCTAGCCGGTTTGGCTAAGTGGGTAGAGCGTCAGCCTGCAGATCAAAGGGTCCCTGGTTCGATTCCGGTCAAGGGCATGTACCTTGGTTGCAGGCTCTGCTCTGGCTCCAACCCTGGTCAGGGCACGTGCAGGAGGCAACCAATCTATGTTTCTCTCCATCTTTCTCTTTCTCTTCCACTCTCTCTAAAAGATCAATGGAAAAATATCCTCAGGTGAGGATTAACAAAACAAAAAAGAAATTGGAGAGTTTTTAATAGGCTCTCTCCACTTTCTCACTTCCTATTTATTCATTGTTTTCTTTTAAAATTTATTTTTATTATAATATACTCATATAGAAGTCATGTGCTATATACTAGTATATGTATGTGTGTGTTGTGTATATGAAAAATAAAACAAATACTGACTTCTCTGCCACTGGCTTAAAAAGAGAATATTACCAAGGCCTTTGAAGCCCTCTGTGTGTCCCACCCCAGTCATAGCCTCTCCCTCTCAGAAAAGTGGATAAACAACAATTGTGATTTCTTTTTGTTCATCTTTCCCTTGCCTTTAGTTGTACTACCCGTGTCTCTGCCTAAACAGTATATTGTATTGGGTGAATTTTTTTCTTTCTTCTTTTTCCCTCTTGACATATATGTCAGGGCTAAATTATCATCTTCCTGTATCCTTATACTATCCACCTCATTCTTTGTCACAGTACCTCCTTCCCACCCATTAAAACACATTACTCCTGTTCTTCTAAAGACCTTGCAAAGAGAGACATTGAGGAGAGCCAAGCTTCCGGTTTACATGAGCAAGGAGGGGGTGCCCATGACCTAGCAGGCAGTGGGACATCAGTTGCCAGGGCAAATGCAAGAATCCAAGAATGGGAAGGGTCCTGTGTCCTCTGAGATCATTTGGTCTTCTGACCCTTCACCTTAACTGGAAAATTAAGAAAACTAAACATGTAAATCCAGGTTAGTTTGGATGTTCTATAAGAAATTTAGCCTTTTCCTGCAGGCCTTTGGGAAGCAACTAGGTTTGGAGAAAAGTGAGTGACAATGCATAACTGCTTCGAGGCAGATGAAATAGGAGACCAAAAGGCCAGAGAGAAAACACCTGGCCCCGGGCAGGGGTGGAGGTGTGGCTGCAGAGCACAGGAGAGATGCTGCAGGCAGAGTCTAGTGGGATTGCACAACTGGTTGGATGTGGGAAATGCTAGAGAAAGAGGAGTTGGTGATGAATGAAATATCCAAGTTACCCGGATGGAAACATGATTACGAACAAAATACTGGGTTAATAAGAGAGGTAAATTTGAAAGCAAAAATGACTAGAACAGCCCAAAATGACTAATTCCAGTCTTTCTCTCAGCAAAGGAATCAGAAGTGGGCGAATCTGCATTTCCTATTTTCAAGAGTTCATAGGTTTGTTACATCTTAAATGATAAACTTTTGTTCAAGGATTCTAGCTCTTTGTTCCTCATACATAAAATTAGGGGCTGGAGTAAGATGGTGCCTAAGGCCCTTTCCACTTTGGTACTTATGCAGTTCTCAGAACTTTGCCCGGAATAGGACTTGTAGCAAAAGAAACGCGTGAGCTTGGAAATCCGAGAGAACTGAATCCTAACGCCAGGCCCACTGTGAACTGGGCGCTGTGGCCGTGCCCTTGGTTTGGCCTGAGCCTCCTCCTGAAAACTGAGTGATAAAAGCTCACAGGGCCGCTGGGAGTCTGGCTGTAAATGAAAATGCCCAACCTCAGTGCCTGGCACAGCGTAGGTGCAGGAAAACGATAGACTTCCTCCCTCCCTTCCTTCCTTCCTTCTTCCTCCCTTTGTTACGAATAGGAGAGCGTTAGTCCGGCTCCCCAACCGGTGCTTCGGCGAAACCTTCTCCGTGGTGCCCCAAAGCAGCTGTTGTACCAGAGAACTGCTTTCTGCCAGCCTTTCTCAGTTTTCTCCCAAAGCTCAAGACCTCCTGGCCTTGAGGGAAGTGTGAGTGGCAAGGAGACCCTTGGCAGCCGGTCTGTCCTTGCTTTTCCAGCTGGACCCAACCCCACGCCAGGAGCACAGCTAAGAGCTCACTGTGCATAAAGTGGAAAGAAGCCGTTCCAGCTTCCCTGTACAAAGCAGCAGCAAACACGCTCAGTCATTATCGTTAAGGGGCACGGTGAATCAGATGAGATTTAGTGCTGTTTGCACAGCGCCTTGTCTTTGCGGTGCTGAGAGCCGAAACCAAGGCTCTCTGGGAGTTCAAGTTCTATTCAGGTTCAAAGACAGCATGTGGCTCTAGGCCAGTTCCTGCCACCCTGACCCCAGTCGTTGAGTTTATCATGATTCTCAGCAGGAAGAGTCAAGGAGTAGTTCCCTCTCCTACAGTGTGAACCCTGGAATGGTACATTTTTCTGGAAGTTCATACCCCTACCCCTCTCCTACAGATCTCAGTTAGGGAGAAAATTAAGAACAAAAACAGTTAGGTTCTGCTGGCTTATGAATTCGAATGTCACCTGAACCTGACATGATGGTAGATTTTTTGGTTCCAAACTGCACAGATTTTCAGAATCAAAGAGTTCTGTAAATCCTATTCCAGCATTTTGCAGTGTTTCTATACTTAAGAATGTGTTTTGGGGGGAAATAGAGACATAACTTAATCTTGTCGGTCCTTGAGGAGGTACCATTTAGAGCCGTTCCTATTTCCTGAAGGAGAAGCCTGGAAGCGTACAAAATAAATGTTACCTCAGCTCTGACTCAGAGTTCTACTTTCATGCCTTCCACATGAGGAAACAAGAGGCTGAAGTTCTGGTCATATTACTCTTCCTTCATTTCAAAATGATTAGCAAGTGCCTGCAGGTTTTCAGACACTCTGAGAGCCAGCTCACCTCCGTTCTCCTGCTTCCCTGTTCAGAAAGGCAGACCGCAAAGCAAGCTGGAGAGGCACATGGGCTATGTCTGGTCACTTTGCAGATACATTAATTTTTCAGCCAGCTGTCATCAATACAGACTGTGTGCTGGGCACAAAACGCAGTAGGGATAAAAGATGAATAAGACAATTTCTGGCCTCTTGTGGATAGAAGGCTGTTACTAGTTTACAGTCAAAGACTCTACTCCATTCACAGAAAACTGTTTTATATCCCAATGAATTCATCATCATTCCACCAGCACTGGACTTTGAGCGTTTAAGGTTTCCAGGATGCCACCTAATTAAAGAAAAAATTAAGATCAAGCAAGAGAAGGAACAAAAGAAGCACAGAAGCTGACCCTGAAGAGTAGTCACCTCTAGAATGGGATACTTGAAATGGCCTTTAGTTTAAAACACGTATTTGCTCCTTTAAGCAGGTCCCCTCAATTCTAGCTGTCTCTGCAAAATGGATGATTGATCACCAATGGAAACTTAATTACCAGTTAATCGGTTACTATTGAATTGCTGGTACATCTCAGTTGTCTGCTACTCCTCAGAGGAATCTATAGTACTTTAGTGAAGAAAAGCTTCTAATTAAATAGCATTCACTAATGTATTAAAATGCATGTCAGAGCCAAAACATTTCATTAATTATGAGTCAGTAGGTTTAGCCTCTCAGAGAGTCTGTTGGCTAATTTGTCACTATTTAAAATGAAGACATAGTTGTTGCTTACATAAAATAGCATTGTAGGTGATTGTTAAACAGTAAAAGAGAGTAGATCTAAGAATTTCACATTCCATGTAACAGAAATTTAACTTGAAGGAGTAAAGTGATTTTATAAAAGGATAATGAAATTTTTTTTTCAATTTGTTCTTGAACTTAGACTAAGTTGGTTTGAGATATAATGACAATTTTTTTATTATTATAAGTATATTGGATTAATAATAGAGAATTACTAATATTCAAATAATTTTCCAGGATTTATATAGCTATATACAAAGATGTGAAAGAATGAACTTTTCCCCTCTTTTTCTTTCAAGTTAACCTTCATTTTCCTTAATACATCCTCCTGCTCCCTAGTTATCTGTCCCAAATTTACCAATTCGAAACTATCTTGTCAGGATAATTAGGAGTCAGACACTCTATTTATCCCTTATAAACTTTTAACTGCCTATATTCCTAAAAAAAAAAAAAGCTTTAATAATACTGGTTCATATCTCCACACTCATTCCCATCTACCCATAATTGACTCAGTTACTTGTTCATTCAGTTAATATTCACTGAAGATTTACTGTATGAGATATTTCATCTATTATAAGCAATTACAGTGGTGAACAAACAGGTCCCTAATCCCAGAGAGCCACCTAGAGAAGTCTCACATCAATCATATAACCAAAATAGAAGAATTTGACCTAGATATTGGGATCAGGGAAGGCTTGCTGAGTAAATGATGACCAGCTGGGATCTGAAGGAGGCATAGCCGTTAACAGAGTGCATGGAGGTGGAAGGAGGACTTCAGGCAGAGGGAGCAGCATGCGCAAAGGCCCTGTAATGGGAGGACACGTGGCCTATGTGGAAAATTGGAAGAAGGCCAGCTTACTGGAGCACAGAGAGCAACGGGTAGCACATTGCAGGGTAAGTGTGGAGACGCTGGGTAGGATTCAGATGAGGCAGGGCCCAAGAGGTCACAAAAATTGTGTCCTTTACCTAAGAGCAATAAGGAGACATTTTTTAAGTGTTTTAAACAGAGTTATATGATAAGACTTATGTTTTAAAAAGAAAATCTGCCTGCAATGTAGAGACTGGATCTGGAAAGAGATTGGATAAGACTGGTGTGGCAGGTCCAGTTAGGAAGTCCAGGAGAGGGTGGGGGAATGGAGAGAGGGCTTGGAGGAAGGTTGAGGTGGTGGAGATAGAGAAAATCGGATGGATCCAGGAGATAGTTAGAAAGTACAGTTGACTGGAATTGGTAATGAACTGTACATGGGGAAGAATCAGGGATGACCCTTCGGTTTCTGACTTGTGCAGCTGGAGGAATGGTGGAGCCATTCACTGGGTGCGTGGTATCGTAAGATTAGGCATGGGGAAGACTGTTTTCTACACTAGCCATGTTTAGCTTAGGTCTTTGAGCTATCTGAGTGCAATTTCATAGTGCGATTTATGCACAGTCAGCTCAGAGCAGAGGGGTAGTCTGGAGGTACAAGGTGTCAACTAAATAGCAATAGCTGTCACGGGAGAGACTGAGATTGCCTGGGGGCGAGTATGAGGAGTGAGTGGAAAAGCAGCCCTGGGATGGAGCCTTGAGAAACCCTAACATTGATAGCCAGGCATGGATTTTCCTGCAAAGGAGACATAAATGTTGCAGCCTGAAAAGTAGGAGGAAAACCAGGGGACTGAAGTGTTGAAGAGAAGGGAGCTCTTACTTGTCACATATTACTGGACAGTATTTTTTTAAATCCTTCCGTTTGAAGTTGAACCTAAAGGACAAATACCTGATTGAGTGGTAATTGCCTTTTAGTAAGCTGGTTACTGAGGCATTTGATGTACAGCATTTGCATGTTTTGAGCCTTTCACTATAATGATGACAAATATGTACGTGGTGTTTTCTGCATGCTGGGTTCTACTATAAAGGACTTTTATAAACTAGCTCATTTAATATTTATAACAGTTCTCTAAGGTAGGCACATTTCTATAATCCTCTCAATTTTACAGGTGGGGGAACTGAAGCAGAGATGACATGAATTTCAGAAACACAGAGAGATTGTAGGGACTACATAAAGTAAACAGGCATTAGGGACCAGGGTTTGATGCAGGCACTGGGGTCTGTGCTGTGCTGCCTTCCCATGAATTATCTATCAGCCACCACTTTGCACCACCTCGCTGCACACAGATGCACAACGGCACACATTTTAAAGTATAATGTCCCGCCATAGCTGGGTGGCTCGGGGACATTATACTTTATACATTATACATTACACGTTGGCTGGGGCATCGTCCTGTACACCAAAAAGGCTGCAGGTTCAATCCCCAGATGGGGTGCATACTGGAGGCCACCAATTAATGTTTCTCTCTCTCTCTCTCTCTCTTCCTCGCTCTCTCTCTTCCTCGCTCTCTCTCTCTCTCTCTCTCTTTCTCTCTCCCCCCCTCCTCCCCTTTCCCCCTCTCTCCTCTCCCTTCCTCCCTCCCTTCCTCCCCCACCCCGCCTTCCTCTTTCTAAAATCAAACATATCCTCCAGTGAGAATTAAAAGAAAAAAAATGAATAAAATATAATGTCCAAGTATGACTCCAACATTTATTACTATGCCAGTCGAAATTCATCTCATTAGACTTGCCTGCTAGAAGCATTACCTTTATGTCAAGGACTGAGACATTTACAGTTTTATTCTTCTTTAAATATACCAGCTAGGTTTCATCTTTATGCACATAATGAGCCATGGTACAAACTGTGATAGTGAAGTTTGCCCCCAGTTCAGAGTATGTGCATATACGACAGGCCTCATGGTCCTGGAGCCATTTAGGTCACTGGAAATATTTCTGCCTATCTGGGCGTATTTGCACAGTTCTCACCATTCCCCTCCAAGCTCTGAGAACATATACTGAAAAGTTTCTTAATAGCTCACTCGCATCTGGACTCACATTAATTCTATGATCATATTTTATTCCAGACACTGTTGAGAAATTCATCAGGCTGTGAAGTGCACAGTGATGAATATCGAACAGAGTTTACTACAGCTTTGCAGCGCGTCGACTTATTCATGGGCCAATTCAACCAAGTCCTCTTAACATCTATATCCACCTTCATTAAAGGGGAGCTCACCATCGCCAACCTGGGGACCTCAGGAGGCCGCTTCATGCAGGTAAATGCTTTCTGCGAGGGGCTGCGTCGGCTTTATCTGGTATTACACAGTTAATTTGGTTTTTGCAATAAGGTATTCGCAAATATTCTAAAATGAATATCATAGCGGAAACTAGAGACACCGACTGACAGCAAAACAATAAAGGCTGGTCCACTTTTTATGAAGTGTATGGCCTATTTTTGTTAAATTCTCGAAGCTTCCGGTTTAAATGCGGTTGCTTTTCATTTCTTTGCCCAGAATGGTTTGGTGGTTGTTTTTTTTCTTTTCCATTCATGATTTCTATCACATGATTGGAAAATAAAACGAAACAATTACAGTGCTTCCAGGCGATGTTTTCCTCTTTGAAGGGAAGCTAAGGATCAAAGGAGCACTATTGTGTGCACCGTGTGTCTCCTTGAGAAGAAACATTCACATCATTGAGAAATATTGGCAGCAGTTAGGAGGGGAGTTGTCATCAAAATCCCATTGTAACTTCAACTCTCCTGATTTCTGCAAAATGATGGGGGTCAGACACAAAGAAGTTTAAATACTGAAGGGAGAAAAATCTGTGTGTGTGTTTTTTAAGAAATGCTTTAATGGATAGCAACAGTATTTCCATACAATGAAAGTTCACATTTCAGAAGCTGTGTTTCCTAGATACAAGAGTCATAGTGCCTTGCAGAAATTAAAATGCTCTTGTATGTGCTGTTTTACTGCTTTAATAGTTACCGCATAGTGCTTTCAACATGAGTTCCTTATTAGATTCTTAATTAATGCAGAATAACAGTGGCATCTATGGAAATGTTGATTATTTCTCTTAAAGAAAGATGCTTTTTTTATAATTATCTGATATAATTAACATCCTACTCAGACAATGATGTCTAGTAAACCAGTTGAGGATGAGGATGTTTTCCTATGGCTTGCCCCTCTGCACATCCTCTGTCTATATTCTTTCACAAAACGTTTTTTAAAATTACCACTGTCTTTATCGCAGTCTGGATATTGGTCATTGCCATATTTTAATTTGTCCTTTTCTTGTACTAGTGGGCATGATGGAACTTTTCAAAGTTATAAAACTTACAAATACAGCCTTCCTAGCTCAAAGCAAATCATAGAGATTCTGTTATCTAAATAGTCCCACACTTAGAATCCCCTCCTCCCTCTCTCCCAGCCTAGTGTTTTATTTACCCACCACAGACCACTTAATTCTGTCCTTAACGCCTCAAAATCTGAAGGAGGGGTGCCCAGTCCTGTCCCACACAAACAAGCACTCTAAGGTATTTGAAATATGGTCTTACCTGTTATCCTTGTAAACTGTATGATATTATGTTGTGCTTGTATCTTTATTTTATTTTTTTTTAGTTAACATTGATTTTATTCTATAGAATTCCAAAAGATTTGAAGGAAGTTGAAAGAAGCTAACATCTATTGAATTCCTAATGTGTTCACTGTGTTCATTTGTTTCCCTTTATCTTTATTTCTGCTTTTCTTTTTTTTTTCTAGATTGTCTATGACTTCACCAGTCCAGTTTCATATTAACAAACTTTCCACAGACACTTTTAGGTCTGACACTTTTTTACCTCAAAAGGCTCCTGGACTATTTCCAGATTCTAAAGCTCTAATAAAATCCCATTTTTAGATAGGTTGCTTTAACAACTGGGGAAATTCTGCTGTGTGACAGATTCCACCACCCAAGTGATATGTCATGCATCGTCAGGCTCATTAAAACAGAAATGCTGTGGCAAATATTTTATTCTTACCTCCCAGCATGTTCATAAAAGAAGCCCATTAGCTATATATCCAACACATTAGAAATAAAAATAAGCAAACAAGTAGAAACTAATTTATATAAAGTACTGATATCACTGATTTTAAAAAACAGCACAAAATAGGTGGTTCTTAATTCATCGAATATGTATCAGGAGCTTACTAACTTCACTTTTCTAGGCAAATAAGCAAAGCAGAGAAGGCAGTGACAGAACCTGCCTTTAAGGAGCTAACATTTTGGTAGGGGAGATACGAAGACTAGACTAGAGACCAAGACTAGAAAGACGTAAGACAAAGGACTGTTGACATCCACAGAGGATCTGTTTCTCTAACACTCGCCTAAGAGAATTTCACTCCATTAAATTTTTATTTAAATAAAACCTAAAACACTCGGAGGATCAAACAGTCAATATCATTGGAATCCAGTTTGTTTACAGCAAATAATCGTAGGGGAGGAGTCAGTAGTGCCGCGGAGACAAGGGGACCTTCCAGCTTAATCTAGCTGCTGACGAAGTTCTGTAAATGTTTTGACTGCGCTAATGTGCTAAATCTCTGGCCAGGCCTAACTTTCTACAACTCAGGTTTTAGTAATACTATGGAGTCTCTGTTACAAAATAGAATGGACATAATTTCCCCCCCCCAAAAAAAAAAACAGCTGCCATCCATAAAAAGGAACAGAAAAATGATTTTACTTCCTTCCTACCCTGAAGCCTAAAGGCAAAGTTGCTTTACAAATGTTTTCTTCCAAGAGTGTGCAGCTGTTTCTGCCTTTCCTATTGTGCTTATGTTCAGCCCCGGCTGGGAACACTAGCCACAGCCACAGCTGTCGGGTGCAAAGTGAATCAGGTATTTCACAGTGGTTATTTAATTAGAAAGAATCATATTGTTTAACTAACAATATTATATGGACGGCAGAGAAGACATTTTTTACATGTTTCTAACATTTAAGCATGTGTATCTTATCTCTTACAGGTGCAACTATGTCTAAATATACTGATGTGTACATATATTTGAGTCTATCTGTCAAGCCATGCCAGTATAGATTTCAAAAACAGTTTTTATTTGTGTGATCCCTCTCTTGGGATGCTCTGAAGTAAAATAATATGATAAGCAATATTCAAGATAGTATAAATAAACAATGAGCCTGTGCCTGCCCACAGAATTTGGAGGGGGAAGGGACTTAGGCAAGAACAAGGCTGGGGAACATTAGCGCAGTGTGCAGGGCTACGTGGGAGAGGGAGGAGGGATACTCGTGAAGATCACAGGACTAATCACAGGGATTGCCCATGTCTCCCCTTCTGAGCTCCTCGTCTAATCTACATCCAAAAACAATGCTTGTTTGATTTGTTTTTTACAGCCCTTGTATAAGGCCTTTAATCTCTAGATGCAAGGCATTGCTATTAAAATATTTGTGCATGACTGTCAGGCCAGGGAGAGTGCGTGGCTGGGGAATGGTTTGGGGGTGGGGAGTCCCTTTCATGACTTGTTTCAAGCTCAGCTCCACCAATAGGGCAGCTACCTTTTCTGCACACAGTGGCCGTGCCTGGGCACTGTCACGGCTGTCATTAGGTCCTTACGCTTTCTCCTTGTTCTTCTCCAATCCCCTTTTTCCTCGCCCCAGTTTTTTAGTGCTGTTACCACTCACTATCCCTTTTCTCTTGTGCCTCTTAACTGGACTAGTTGGGTCTTTAGCAGAAAACTGAAAGGTAGGGATCACCTAAAAGGACACCCTTAGCCTGTGATCATTACTTATGACCGTTACTTAAATGATTGCATTAGTAACCAGTGAACTTGAGAATAATTACTCATTTCCAGTAAGGAGAATCAATCCAGTTATTGACCTCCTGTTTCAGATTCCTTCAGTTCCTGTGCCACCATCATGGCATGTCAGTGCTTAGTGTTGGAAGCCTGTGGTATATATTATGTTTGGGATTATGGCTATTTTAAAGTATGTAGACACTGATCATCAGTTCATCGATGCTGTAAAAAAGCATCCGGCAAGAGACACGGCCAAATAAAGCTTGAGCTTAAATGACATTTCTCAAAGGATTGCTGACTTTTGCATCTCCTTTATAAAATGCTCAGATAAAAATATCATGTCTTTTTTTAATGTGTACATTATTGATTTTTTTATATCCCTAATGACTGTTAGGTTTAATATATTTCTTTAAAATAAAATATACTCATGAGTTCTAAAATTTCTTTTGTGAAAGAAAGAACCTATAATAAATAATAATTTCAGAATATGTCCATAACTAAAAATTAAGCCCAGTTCATGTGTAATATCCTAAAATGAATTAATATATACTCTTAAAGTATATTTATCTTTTTAAAACATCATAAATATTTGAAACCAAGGGAAAACGCTCAAGTTTGTGTGTTTTGGGTGGCATGGAATAATTGGGATTTCTTGTTTAGGTGCTTTATTAGAAGAATAGAGAGACATTTTAAGACATGAAATATATATATCAGTAGGCATTTGAACTTTTATCACTTCTTAAATTGAGAAACAAATATACTCTGTATATTGATTGGATAATTCTACAATCTCTGTATTTGGAATACTGATTTGAAAGTATTTTAACATTGTTACAAATTTACTAGCTTATTTTGTTTTTAGATTTTTTGTTTTTTTACAAAGGGCTTAGTCTGGTTTTGACTCATTTTGACTCACTTTTGACTCACTTCGAAAAGTTGAAATGCACACACATCAGTATTTTAATAGTAAGGAAAATTGTTCTGCTTTTCATGTATTCCTTTCCTTTGTAGTATCAAGTTAATATAGGAACACTTGAGCCCATGTTCCAAAAAGAGTGAAGGAAAGAATAGAATAAAGCTCCACTCAGTTCAGCTTTTGCCACCTGGTACTTTGTCTTACACTTCTAATTTTGGGCTGTCAGTACCAATCAGCAGTTTCTACTCCTCGTTTCACTTTTTCTATTAAATTAATCTATTCTTCATAGCTAATTTTTTCTGAACAAATACCAATTTCTCTCTTCTACTGAAGAAAATAGTAAACCTAAAGCAGGTGTCTTGGTCAGTTCAGGTTGCTATAATAAATTACCATAGACTGGGTGGCTTTAACAGCAAAAATTTATTTTTCACAGTTCTGGGGTCTGGAAAGCCCACAAGCAAAGTACCAACAGATTTGGTATCTGGTGAAGGCCTGTTTCCTGGTTCTTAGATAGCCAACTTTTTGCCGAGGGCAAGAGAACTCTCGGAGGTCCCTTTATGAGGTCACTAATCTTATCCAGGCCCTGGTCGCCTCCCAAAGGCCTCACCTCCTAAAACCATCCTATGTGGGTTAGGGTTTCAACATATGAACTTTGGAGGGACGCAAATAGTCCACTGCAACAGGCCAGAGGCAGGAAGCATGAGAAGCCAGGCCTTGAAAATCCAGATTAAACACGGGTACTACAGTTATGGGCCTTGGTTTTAGAGAGCATTTTATGAATGTGACCCCAAAGGCAAGTGAAGTAAAGGCAAAAATAAATGAATGGGACTATATCAAACTAAGATGCTTCTGTACAGCAAAAGAAACCAACAACAAAACAAAAAGGCCACCAACCAAATGGGAAATGTTATTTGCAAACAACAGCTCAGACAGGGGTTAATATCCAAAATATGTAAAGACTCATACAATTCATTGCCAAATACACAACCCATTTAAAAAATGGGTAGAGGACCTGTCACCTCTCCCAAGAAGACGTACAAATGGCCATCAGATATATGAAAAGATATTCACGTTCACTAGCTTTTAGGGAAATGCAAATCAAAACTACAGTGAGATACCTCCTCACTCCTGTTAGATTGGCCATTATCAACAAGACAGGTAATAACAAGTGTTGGAGAGGTTGTGGAGGAAAAGGAACCCTCATTCACTGCTGTTGGGAATGTATACTGGTGCAGCCACTATGGAAAATAATATGCTGTTTCCTCAAAAAACTAAAAATGAAATTACCCCATGACCACTGCAGCCATCCCTCTTCTGGGTGTCTACCTGAAAAATTCTAAAACATTTATTCGCAAAGATATATGCACCCCTATGTTCATTGCAGCATTATTCACAGTGGCTAATACATGGAGAAAACCAAAGTGTTCTTCAATAGAGACTGGATAAAGAAGATATGGTACATATATACTGCTAGAGCACGGTGCATGAAATTCGTGCACGGGAAGGGGGAGTGTCCCTCAGCCCAGGCTACACCCTCTCCAATCTGGGACCCCTCGAGGGATGTCCCACTGCCCGTTTAGGCCCGATCCTGGTAGGATCGGGCCTAAATGGGCAGCCGGACATCTCTCTCACAATCCAGGACTGCTGGCTCCCAACTGCTTGCCTGCCTGCCTTCCTGATTGCCCCTAACTGCTTCTGCCTGCCAGCCTGATCACCCCCTAACCACTCCCCTGCCAGCCTGATTGATGCCTAACTGCTCCCTTGCCAGCCTGATTGCCCCTAACTGCCCTCCCCTGCAGGCCTGGTTACCCCTAATTGCCCTCCCCTGCAGGCCTGGTCCCCCCAACTGCCCTTCCCTGCAGGTCCTGTTGCCACCAACTTCCCTCCTCTGCCAGCCTGGTCACCCCTAACTGCCCTCCCCTGCAGGCTTGATCACCCCCAACTGCCCTCCCTTGCAGGCCTGGTCCCTCCCAACTGCCCTCCCCTGCAGGCTTGATCCCTCCCAACTGTCCTTCCCTGCTGGCCATCTTGTGGTGGCCATCTTGTGTCCACATGGAGGCAGCCATCTTTGACTACATGGGGGAAGCCATATTGTGTGTTGGAGTGATGGTCAATTTGCACATTACTGTTTTATTAGATAGGATGGAATACTACTCAGCCATAAGAAAGGATGAAATACTGCCATTTGCAACATGAATGGAACTTGAGAATATTATGCTAAGCAAAATAAGACCTTCAAAAAAAGCTAAGAACTGTATGATTTCATTCATATTCAGGATATAAAACTGAAACTCAGAGACACAGACATACAACTATATGGTGGTTAGCAGAGGAAAGAGGGTGTGGGGAGGGTATAGAGTAAAAAGGGCCAAATATTGGTGACAGAAGATGATTTGACTGAGTGGTGGGCTCACAATGCAATATACAGATCATTATCATACTAATATACACTTGAAACCTATAGGACCCTATTAAGCAATGTCACCCCAATAAATTTAATAAGCGTAAAAAAAATCAGGTGCATGTGAGTGATTATTTTGATGATTTTCCTCATTAACCAATAAGACTATATCCAATGAGGGGCTCTACTCTGAGCTAATAAGCACTGCTCTGGAAAGAGATTGAAGAGTTATTATGTGTAGTTGCATTTAAACAACAGCCTGAAATGCAACTCCAAAAAGCCTAGAATCTACCCAGCCTAAGTAATGCTCACAAATTACTAAAACAAGACAGAAAACAGAACTCACACTTTTACAAAATTATAGTAAATCCATGTCTGGGTGTTGAATATTTCTCCAAAAACAATGAAAGGAAAACAGAAGTCTCAAAAAAGAAAACAAATGATCAAAGGCATCCATCACTGAGTATCTTAAGAGAGTAGATTGAGCCCTAGCTGGTTTAGCTCAGTGGATAGAGTGTTAGTCCTCGGACTGAAGGGCCTGGGGTTCGATTCCGTTCAAGGGCATGTACCTGGGTTGCAGGCTCAATCCCTAGCCCTGGTCGGGGCATGTGTGGGAGGCAACCCATTGAAACATCTCTTTCACATCAATATTTCTCTGTTTCTCCCTCTCCATTCGAACCTCTCTAAAAATCAGTGGAAAAATACCCTTGGGTAAGGATTAACAGAGAGATTGAGAGAGAGAGAGAGAGAGATCTTGAGAGATCTTGAGAGATGTTGTGTTTTGTTTTACTGAGACGCTGGCCAGGCTACCAAGGTCTCACAGTCCCCTTACTGACGGCGTTCACTATACGGACCACAGGGTAGGAGGGGGAGTTGGAACATGGGGAGGGGGCCCACGTTCGCATTTACCATACAGTGGTCTTTTATTTTCTTTTGGATTAACAGTCTTTTTTTAAAAATCATTTCTTAATTAATTAGTTAATTAATTTGTCAGTAATGGGTCTCTTGGTTCATCATATCCTAATGGAGATTGGCAGTATGGGTCCAAAAGAAGCTCATTACCTACCCTTTAAAGAACTTTTTTTCCCCCAACAAATTACTTTGCTCAGGCTTATGAATTTTGGGACCTTGCCACAAAGGATATTTTTACTTTTACATATGTTCCTTCCCCATGTCCTGTCCCAGATAATTTGAGGTCACAGCCACAACAGTTAAGTAAATTCAGATTCCTCCCTACTCCAAATGTATTAGTCTTATATTTTCAAGAGCATTAAAGAAAAAGGTTTTGAGACCTAAACACTAAAGATTAGTTGTCAACACAGTAGAAACTCAAAAGATAACTTCCAGCCTTCTATTTCATACTAATTGTCCTAAGATTGCCAGTGATTTCTCATAAGGATTAAATTTAGATGCTACATTTTGTTTTGTCCCTAGAAACATCTCTCTAACAACCAAAGGGAACTCCTAATTTTGCAAACATTGCTTCAGGGGTATTTTGAGAGTTAAAGTGGTTACTCAGTTATTTCGAATTTGGGCGATGAGTGAAAGTGTGGAATTATAGAAAAGCATTCTTTGTGCTTTAGATATCCCTGCAGAGAAGGGGCTAATGATCAACTAAAAAGGTATTTGCATCTGTGATATGACCTCTGCTCAAAATTCCGAACAGTCATCTCACCTTTCCACCCACTCTTCCTGTCTTCTCGGGTTCATCCCATTTTCTGTATGAAGCCACACTCATCCTAGCTGATGATCAAAAGCAGAGCTCGCCAGCTGTGCTGGTCAAGTTTCCCCTGTGCCATCTTTTTAGATGTGGACTCTTTCTCCTTAGGCACACTTACTTGTGCAGCCAAAGTTACTGAAACAAGGCGTATTTAGCAAGGCAAATATATTGTGAAATTTGTGTTAATGCTTTGACTCATGAGTGGCTTTTAGGAGCTCAGAGTGGAAGCTTTTTATTGGTGTTTACTCTGGTGCTCCAGGAGTGTATTGGTTAAGTGTTTCAGGAGAGGTCAAGCACAGGGATTTAAGCGTTAGCTAGAGCTCCTTGTAAACCTGACTCATGCTTTCCAGCTAAAAATACCTGTTGTATTTTCTTTATGGAAAGTAATTGTACCTACCCTGTAGGATTATTGTGAGGAGAAAATATATATATATATATATATATATATATATATATATATATATATATATATATATATTACTTAAATGGATATATATATATACATTTAAGGCACTCAGCACAATGCCTGGCTGTTACCTATTAGGAAAATACCACATATATGGTGCTCTCTGGACAGAAGTCTTAACTGAATCAATCTACTCAAGTTCCAGAGGTGCAAAGAGCTTCTTTAGGAAAAGAGAGAGAAAGGTTAATCCTTTCTGAGAAATGAATATGTGGATGGGCTTCGGATATTTGATAAAGTCAAAGATGATGGCCTAGTAATTAAGAAAAGGTTGCTTGTTATAAACACGGGAAATGATATTTAAAAGAGCAATAAGATATTAGAAAAACGGGTACAAGGAGGTGGTCATTACTGAGCAGGTCTGAATAAAATGGAAGATACAGGAGAGTCGGACACAATGCAAATATCCATAGGAATGCTCATGGGGATGAATAATTTTCAGTGAAGTGGGAAGCACAGAATGAGGCAGAGAACAGAGTCAGGGTAATAAGAGAAACTGATGTTTTGTTTTGTTTTTTTGTTTTTGACTTGTTATGGGAGAGTGTTTTGTTTGTTTTTATTCTTTTCAGTTTGAAGTAATTGGCAACAATCAGGAAATTATGAAAAAAGGGGGTAAGGGGTAGGAAAAATAAGAGGTGGTGAGTTAAGATTGGAAAATGGGATAACTGAAATCTGTATAATTTGGGATAAAAGCTTTCGAAGTCTAGTGTCCAGATAGTCTGCTTGTAACCAGCTCCCAGAGGGAGGTAGGATTGGTAATTAAACTACTTTTTACTTTAACTGCAAATGTCACAAATACCTATTTGGCTCTAAATTTATTAATAAAAATAGTTTCCATCCTTTCCTATCCTGATGAAACGACCTTTGATCCATCATTTAACTTCTGTGCAAATATCACCACCCTGCTTAATGGAGATGTTTTGAAAGTGTTGAATGTTTGGGGTGGAACTTATATTAGGGGGGTAAATGTCATGATGTTTAACTTTTATGGCTCTGTGAGAGCTTGGTTAGCTTCACTGTCTACAGTCCACTCTCTAGGAGCAAATTGGGTACTTTGGGAATCTTACCAAATTTTTTCAGGCTACTTGACTCCTTCATTGTGTTTAAGAAAATACTTTACTACTAGTTCCCCAGAACATTTATACGTTGTATGTGTTTGTTAGGTACTAAGCAGTTGTTTACTCCTGCAATTTTCATTCCAGTATTAAAGATGAGAAAACAGAGGTAGAAGGAGTAGTCATTTTAACTAATGCTAGTCTCAAAAATGCCCATACTTGTTCACATTTTCAATGTAACCTAAAAGGGTGTTTGAGATGCTGGGACATGTCACAGTCAGTTTTTTATTTCTTTTGTTCGTTTGTTTAAAGTATTACATATGTCTCCTTTTTCCCTCACAGTCATTTTTAAGCTCAGAGCTATGCTCAGCCTCCTGCACCCTCATATATAAGAATGAAAGTCTCTCTGGGCACCTCTAAACTCTCCTAAAGTCTGAGTGTTCATCTCAGTCATCCTGATTTTACCCCAGGACTTCATTATTACTGGGTGATAGCAACAGGGCAGAAGAACATTATATAGCTGAGAAGCATTCCAAATTAGAAATACCTGAAAGCAGGAATGACATCAGTTTTGATAACTTCATTTGCAAGGCATTGTTAAAACCATCAGGCCTTATTATAAAACCAGGCTGAGAAGCAGAACTTTATTTATAATCCAAGTAATAACATATGGTGGAACAAACCTATATAATAAAAGCCTAATATGCTAAGTATCTGACCATTCATTTGACCATTCAACCAGTCGCTATGCCACCAGGGGGGCAGACGCTCAACACAGGAGCTGCCGCAATGTGCACAGACAAACGGCACTGTGACCTGGCGCCCACAAAGCAACACTCGGCTTCCCCCAAGTGGGACACAGGCCCTGCCACCACCCCGGAGCAACAGCCCACCAAATTGCAGCCAACACTGCCAAGAACCCATGGCACAAAATGCTGCCCCCAGCCCAGCCCAGAAACTGTGGCTGTGGGTGCCGGGTAATGACGTCATGTAGCAACGCCCAGCTTCCTCTCCCTAGTGACTAGCCTCCTTGCAGTTTCTTCAGCCCAGGAACACAACTTGCTTTAAACATTTTACACTTTAACCAAATGTCTGTGAAGCGTTTTCCCATGCCTCATCTCATTTGATCCTCACAGAAGTCCTGGAGTGGGTAGATAGGAGACTCAGAAGAATCCTATTTTCTTTTCATTACAGAAAATGGAGATTTAGAAAGCTTAGAAACTTGACCCGACTGAAAAGAAGTAAGAAATGGTGGACCTTAAAAATGACTTTAGGTTTTCTCACTGCGTCAAACACTGCTGCAGTTAAATATTTTACCCTTTGTTCTCCCTGCGTGATCTACAATAATAATCTGCTTCATGTTGATATTTACTGCTGTGTTGCTGACAATTACCTGAAAGGGAAGTTGGGGTGCTTCACTGGGCTGGAAAAAGTTTAGATAAATCAGAAAGCAGGTCTAATTAAGCATGTTTATATATATATAAAAGGCTAAGTTGACACACGCATGCATGATACATATAAAGCTCTCGCTGGCGCCAATCTCACGCATGTGTTTTGATCTGCCATTATTAATTATGAATTTGGTTGACACTTCTATTATAGAGAAAGAGTGAATAGCAATATTAAAATATTTCTTCTAATTAATTTCCTTTCAATGTGCACGAATTTTTGCACCGGGCCGCTAGTCCTATATAATAAAAGCCTAATATGCTAAGTGTCCAACCGTTTGTTCGACCGTTTGACCAGTCACTATGATGCACACTGACCACCAGGGGGCAGATGCTCCGACCAGTAGGTTAGCTTGCTCTTGGGGTCCAGCTGAACGGGACTGAGCAAGACCAGCCAGACATGCCATGGAGCCCTCCCGCAGTTCCTCCCCAGCCCCGATTGTGCACTGGTGGGGTCCCTCAGCCTGGCACCCTCTCACAATATGGAACCCCTCAGGGGATATCGAGTTTCAGCCCAATCCCCGCAGGGCAAGCCAAGGGACCCCACCGGTGCACAAATCTGTGCACTGGGCCTCTAGTGATTTATAAAAACGACAGCACATCATTTCAAAGTAGCTAAGGGCCTATTTTGACCTCAAAAGGTCTATTAATATGGCTTAAAAGTAACAAAGCTGGAACTAGATCCAAGTCTCCAGAATCCCCATCCAGTATGCTTCCTATTATGTCAAGGGAAGCTACCTGGTCGGGAGGATCAGAAGGATAGACTAAAAAGTAATCCAGGAGGAAGAACCAAGATGACAGTGTAGGTAAACGCCAGTGCTCACCACCTCCCATAACCACATTAAAATTACAACTAAAATACAGAACAGCTATCATTCAGAACCATCTGAAAGCTGGCTGAATGGAAGTCCTACAACTAGAGAAGTAAAGAAGAAAGCACATTGAAACTGGCAGGAGGGGTGGAGGCACAGAACGGGCTGGTCTGACACCCATGTGTGCCATATTTTTAATCAGGAGGGATTTCTCAGCTTCAGATACCTACTTCCCTGTGAGGAGCAAGGGTTCCAGAGCTGGGAAGAGACATCCCCATAACTTGGGGCTGTAAAAACCAGCAGAGATTGTGGCTGAGTAACACGGAGTCTGCTGGAGACCCAGGTATTCCTCTTAAAGGGCCACAAACTTACTCAGCCTCGATCCCGCTGAGCTATAGCTGGGAGGCTTTGAGGGACCCAGGGATATAAGGGAAGAAACTGGATTATCTGGCATCTGAGGCAGGAACTTGGGGGCAGCTTTCTCCCAGATGAGGGTGCTTGCAGGGGTCATTGTTCCTGTACTGGGACTTCTCCTGTGGCAGAGATGACTGGTAGCCATATCTGAGTCTCCACCAGCATAGCCCATGCTGTTTGCTCTGCCCTGGAGATTCTCTGAGGCTCCGCCCCATCCAATTTGCAGCCCCACCTGAGCTGTTTGCAGCTGCTTTTCCATATGAATGGCCTGTCCTGGTTCAGGCTTCAGACTTTTCTAAAATCTCTCAAACAAGCAGCAGCTGGTGTCAGTGTACCCCAAAACTATCAATAAAATGCCCAAGACTCACCTGCCTTGCTTCACAGCTGGGCCTCGCCTGGGCACTTCCTAGCCCAATACAAGTAGCAGTCATCTGCAGATCTTTCTATAGCTCCTGCCAGGTGGCTGCAGGTAGTGGCTAACTTTGCACCTCCCAGGAGGCCCCAGGGCCAGTGTACCTGGTGCACATACCAGATTACAATGCTATACATCCTCAAGCGACACACTCAAGGGGCAGACTCAGCACCAAAGCCCCACTGAAGCAAGTCCTGCTCCATAGAAGTGTCTCCTGCATAGCAGGTCTTCCATTTTAGACTCAGCTGGTCCTCACTGCCAATTAGCCTGAAGGTCAATTCCTCCCAGTGATGGCAACAGCAATAAAGGCTTAACTACAACAAGACTGTGCACACAGCCCACACAGGGGTGCACCTAGAGTGCCCAGCTCAGGTCACTGGGGAGGCTGGGTCCTACAGGACACATACTATACAAGGTCACTCTACCAATTCCAAGAGACACAACAGCTCTACCTAATACATAGACACAAATACAGGGAAGCAGCTAAAATGCAGAGAAAAAGAAACATGGTACAAATGAAAGAAATGGAAGCAAGCAAATGATAGGATAGAGAGTTCAAGACAATGGTTATAAGGTTACTCAAGGGTCTTAATGATAGCTTCAAAGGACTTAGTGAGACTTTCAAGGATCTTAATGCGGATATCAAAGACATGAAAAAGGACCAGTCAGAAATTAAGCATACAATAACTGAAATAAAGAATAATTCACAGGGATTCAAGAGTAGATTAGAGGATTCTGAGAATCAAATCAACGATTTGAAATATGAGGAAGAAAAAAACACCCAATCAGAAGAGCAGAAAGAAAAAAGAATCCAAAAATATCAATATAGTGTAAGGAGCCTCTGGGACAACTTCAACATTTGCATTATGGGGTGCCAGAAGGAGAAGAGAGAGAGTAAAATATTGAAAACCTATTTGAAGAAGTAATGACAGAAATCTTCCCCTACCTGGTGAAAGAAATAGACTTACAAGTCCAGGAAAGCACAGAGAGTCCCAAGCAAGAGGAACCTAAAGAGGCCCACACCAAGACACATAATTAAAATGCCAAGAGTTAAAGACAAAGAGAGAATCTTAAAAGCAGCAATAGAAAAGCAGTTAGTTACCTACAAGGGTGTGCTCATACGATTCTCAGCTGATTTCTCAACAGAAACTGTGCAGGCCAGAAGGGAGTTTAAGAAATATTCAAAGTGATGAATAGCAAGGACCTCCAACCAAGATTACTCTACCCAGCAAAGCTATCATTTAGAATTGAAGGTCAAATAAAGAGCTTCACAAACCAAAAAATACCCCAAAAACTAAAGGAGTTTATCACCACAAAACCAGTATTACATGAAATATTTAAGGGTATTCTTTAAGAAGAGGAAGAAGGAGGAGGAGGAGGAGGAGGCAAAGTAAATAAAAAATATGAACAATAAAATGGCAATAAATACATATCTATCAACAATTGAATCTAAAAATCAAAATAAATTAACAAGAAATCTAATGGTGAATAAAATAGAATCAGAGGCATGGAAACATGGAATAGACTGACGAATCTCAGAGGGAAGAGGGGAGTGGCGGGGTGCGAGGAGATTAACCAAAGATCTTATATGCATATATGCATTACCTCTGAACACAGACAATAGGGTGGTGAAGGCCTGGGGCAGGGCAGGAACTGGGTGGAGGGAGGCAATGGGAGGAAAAAAGGGAGACATCTGTAAATTCTTAACAATAGAGATTTTAAAAAATAACCTATCTAATAAAGGGGGAATATGCTAATTGACCCTCACATCATTGCAAAGATGGCGGTGCCCACAGCCAATAAGGAGGGAATATGCTAATTGACTGCCATGCCCTCAAAGATGGCAGCACCCACAGCCACAGATGGAGGTGCCCAGTCCCCTCAGCCCCGCTGGGGCGGCAGGTGTGGGGCAAGGCCGGGCCCACCCCCAGGCGGGCCCAGCCGCTCCACATGCCTGCCTCTGGAATCCCTCAGCCCCCTCAGCCTCCCAGCTGCCCAGGGCCAACCCAAGGCACAGGCAAGCCTCGGATGGTGGCTTCCCAGCCAGTGCCCAAGGCGCAGGCAAGTCTTGGATGGTGGCTGCCCAGCCGCCCAGGGACGCCCGAGGCTCAGGTAACCAGGGTTGGCCGAGGCTTGCGCTGCCAGCAGTGACAGCAGCAGAGGTGTGATGGGGGCATCGCCTTCCCCTGATCACCAGGTAGCCTCCTGCCCCTCAGGGCTCCCGGACTGTGAAAGGGGACAGGCCAGACTGAGGGACCCCCCCCCCCCCCCGCTCCAGTGCATGAATTTTCATGCACTGGGCCTCTAGTAAAATAAGATAATCCAGAAACCCCATAGCATAAGTGAGGTCTTCTGTTCAGGGGAGAGTTTGGGCTCCTCCAGTTCCCAGTGCAGTCATGAAGATTTGTCTGCATGTGCTGGCTGATTAGGAGATCTCCTTCCCTAGAAACCATTAACAGGTCATAGGAAACGTGTCTTGGGGGTTCAGATGAATTGTCTTCAAGGCAGAAAATTAGATGTCATATTGATTTACAATGAAATAAACCATTGGCCCTTTAGTTTAAATACCCACAAGCTCTCCAAATCTATTATTACCGTTATCATCCACATTTTCCACTTATATTTAAACTGAGCTTCTTGGAATAAAGGTGTTTTCTGTTTTGTTTCTCAGGTTGTAGTTTCTAGATCTGGATCGTCAACACCTCATGTGAATTTTCGCCTGGATTCCCACCCCGTGTCTCCAGAAATGATTGTGGATCACCCGTTAAACCAAAATGGCTACACATTGGTTGTCACGGGGAAGAAGGTAAGCCCTGTTCCACAAGGGGGTGCCAGGATGCCGTCCTTCCTGAGTGGGTATTTATTGCCAGTGCCAGGAGGGTCTTTCTAACTTCTCTCTTTGTCTTGGATTCACCTCTCGAGAATTTCAGGGATCTTCTGAAATCAAGTTAAATTTTTATTTTAGGGAAGACAGCAGCTAAGGGAGATCCTCTTCATAATATATACTTTTCCTTTTCTCCTGTATTTCTCAATGAGAAAAACAAACAGACCGAATTAGTATTACAGTCCTAAGGTAAGAACTCTAGTACAGGCAGATGGATCCTAAAATGCATATTGGAATTTGATGCCAAACAATAACCCATTTTCTCTGAGAGAAGGAGGTGCATCTTGATGCCAGAATGATATGTAAACATACTTAGAATTTCCTGGGGGCTCAAGTGTGCTTTCCAGATGCTTAATTATACTCTTGTTACTTTAAAGTTGTTTCACACAGAGCAAAATGTCTCTACTAAGTAGAACCTCTAGCATCGCATGGCCGTGTTGGTGTTCACTGGACATAATGGTAACTTCTGTCACATACATGCCTGCAGGAGAGGGAAGAAAGGAATTTGATTCCTTTTACTCTAATCACGTAATCATTATTACGTGATTTGCACACATAGGTGTTATCTCCAGTAGGCTCTGTAAAATTATATTTACCTGTGTATTTTTGGTATATTTAGTTTTCATTGAACAAACAAACAAACTTTCTGGAAGCTCTTTCTGTCACTTTTCTTTACAGATCACCAAGATCCCACTGAATGGCTTGGGCTGTGAGCATTTCCAGTCCTGCAGCCAGTGCCTCTCGGCCCCTCCCTTTGTGCAGTGTGGCTGGTGCCACGACAGATGTGTGCGATTGGAGGAATGCGCCAACGGAACATGGACTCAAGAGCTCTGTCATCCTACAGTCTATGAGGTAGGAATCGCTGGCAGCTATCAATATGCTTTTTGGTAAGCACAGATCCCACTAATGAAAAAGAATTCTAAAACTCAGTTTGCTCGCTGAGCTACGAGACATCAGCCGAAGCACCATCTGCCCCGTGTTTTTTCTTGAGGGTGGCATTTGGGCACATCCCCGGAGTCCTGCACCTGAGCGCCTGCTTCACACTCACTGCGTAGGTTTTCTCCTTGGGCAGTTAGTTGCTCTCCCTTAGTGCCATGTAGATCAGCTCCCCATTTCCTCACACTGGAGCCTGTTCCCTCCTGACTCCCCCACTCTGAGTCCTCACCACCTACTTTATCTGCCAGGTGCCTAGACGTGAGCCTCTACCGCACACAGAGGTCTGCTCAGGGCATAACCCACAACCCTACACCGAGCCATGCAAGCTAGAGATCACAGCCATTCTGAGGCAGACAGGACAGGTTTCTTCCTGTCTGACTCCGGAGATGGTGGCCTTGTCTCATCACAGGTGAGATGAGAGGTTACTTCCCAGGGCAAGAAGATGGTAAACTCCCAGGGGTGGCTGTGCACCTTTCTCTCCAAGGTCCTGGAAGAGCCATAAATGTGCAGCTGCTGACCGTAGTAAAATCTACACTGTGAGCCATTTCGTTCTTTAATTTACTCCAAAAATATTTGAACGCATATTACATACTACACAGCAGGCACGATTTTAGCCACTGGGGAGATAGAGTCTCAAACGAGATCAAAGTGCCTCCTGCTAGAGAATTTAGCTTCTAGCGGTGGACCTCAGCCATGGCATTGTAGCCGCCATCTCTCTCTGCTGCCTTAGTTTCTTAAGTATATATTTGGTACTTTGAAAATCTCCCTGGCACTTTTAAAAGATGTCTTGATCCAAACACGTTTTGCCTGAAAATACTTCCCTGGTGAGGACCCAGTGTGTACTTTCTCTGCTGCATGAAGAACAGTTGGACTTTAGTAAGCGGTCCTTGTGAAAGATTCAAGTTAAAGGTCTTGGTTGCCTGGTTCAAGCCCAAGTAAACAAAGCGTACAAGTCAGAACAGGAACTGCCCCCAAGTGCGTAGCTGTTTTCATTTAGTTATGGTTTGGGACACGATTTGTGTGGGGTGACTAAGTTTTAAACCAAATCACTTCCTGTTGGATGTGACACAATTATTAAGACTTAGCTTGACCAGCCAGAGAATAAACTAGAAGATAGTGAAAAAACCATCTATACTGTAGTGTTTATGTATGCTTTTTTTGTTGTTCTTTAATATGCTTTTAAAACTACATGTAATTTTATACTTTTTTTAAACACACAGCCTTGGCAATTTGAGACACTAGAAAACTAAGCTCAACTATTCCGTGAAAGAGATATGAGCAGTGTGGTGTGTGTATGTGTGTGTGTGTGTGTGTGTGCACACAGACAGTTAAATCATAATGATTTTATTTCAAAAAATAGCCACACTGCTGTTTTAAATAAAGAGCAGGTTGAGAACCTGTACATGTAGAACACTTAATTTTGCCCAATGTGCTTCCTTTTATTCATCATGAAAGCCATATGAAAATGGTTAAAAACAGAGTAAACATTTTAGAATTTTCTGAAACCAGAAAAATCTCTCCTAATGTGTGAGGCTACCTCCTCTCTCACCTTTCCTTTTCCAACACTCTGGTTGGCAATTCCGCCTCATGCATGAGTCAGTGCGGCTTCAGCTGTATGGTTAGAAGGGAAGGAGGGCAGCTGAGCCCATAAATCCCTTTCGGTTCATAGCTGTTAGGAAGATTTCATGCTGCCCCAGAGCGTGACATTCAACATTCTTACTGCAACAAAAATAAGACAGATTATTCGTCTTTTTCTTATCTGTCTTAAATTCTAGAGGCACAAAACCCAGCTAATGTATAGGATTTCACTTTCCAATAAATGTAAATTAACTTGCTTTTCAAGGTACATGATGTTCAATGGCTGAAATTCTTGGCAGTTCCACGTGTGACAGATTTCAGACTTGAAAGCCCATTATTTTGTTTCTAACCTATTGTCTGATCTTGTACTTAAAGAGCAATGTGAAGTGCTTTAGAAAAGGAAGAGCACTTTCCAATATATTCTGAATTTATCAGGATAAAATTGTCATAGCTTGTAGGATTGAGTTCAATCCCACTGAGACAATAAAACAGTTTATTAATTGATCAGAAGACTCAGATAAGAAGCAACAGCAATATCTTACAGGGGCAGGGGTCATGCAGTCAATACACTGCCACCAATATACTTGTGACTTTTTTCCTTTTAAAGAGACGAAGTATAACTTTCCAAAGGTTGTTGTTGTTGTTGTTTTTCTGTATACCCCTCACCTGGTTTCCCTTATTGTTCATATCTTACATTACTGATGCATGGCAAATTTTAATTTTCCAAGGGTTTTTTATTATTGTTTCTAGCTTTCTCATGTATTATCTTGGTGGGTTTTGAAAACGTGATCATTTGAATCATTTTCACCTGTGAAAGGAGGCTAGCTCCTTTTGTAGCTGTTTTTCCCCTGTTCCGACAGGTGGGAGACCCGGCCCCTGTGGCTTTATGCTGGACACTCATTTCCTTCCCACAGAGATTCTGTGCCCTTCAGGAGAACTCAGAGTTTGCCAACCCATTGTTGGTTCTGTCCAGGGGTGGGTAGCCCAATACTGCTTCCTTCCTTTCCCCTGGAAGAGTGAACATTACACCATGAGCTAGGGAAAAGCCTCAGATGCCCCCTCTAGTATTTCAGCCTGGAGAGAAAAGCTAAGTAGAGCTGTTCTTTCAAAACCTGACTGTCTAGCCAAGTTTTTATAATATCCAACTCCATTGCACCATTTGAACACCTCTCGGTGGTTTTTCTCAAATCATCACCCAACCCCTTTGCCTTATATAGAAAGTCATGATGTATGGAGAGTGACAGACTTCAGTTTTTACATAGAAAGGGGGGACCCAGCGGGGGGATCCGGCCTTGGCAGCTGTTTTTTATGGGGAAGCCTCATTAAGAGGGAGCAGCAGCTGTGTGACCGCCTCAGGCTTAAGAAAGTCCCGGAGGGTTAGGTGTCTTAGTCTCTCCTGCTGGATTTCTAACATAATAATAAACAGATAGTTTTTTTCTAGCAGTTCTCATTTAGCTAGACATGGACAAGTAAGTTTTCAAGAAAGGCACAACTGTGTAATGGACTTCATGGGTAAAATAGCTATCATAAAAGCATTAAGCTAAAACTTTAAAGGGGGTTAGTAAACAAGGTAAGTTAAGAATTTGGTTTGCAGTTATTATGTGGGAAGGATAGGAACCTTTGCAAATTTGAATTTTGCTAAAAGCCCTTGTAAATGGTGAAGAATCGCTTTCAGATTTTCACTAACTGGCCTTAAACAAACACCGTTCTGAGTTGTCTCTGTAGTGGTGCTGTTTTCCCACTATTGTACTTTACAGCACAATTTACAATATGACCCCCCAAAAGAGCATTTCCTTTCTCGATTGTCACAAAACTGCTGAGGAGAAGCTTATTTTTAACTTGGAAATGTGTTTTGTTTTCATCGTTTTAGTCTAAGAACCATTATCTTATAGACTTCCTAAGAGCCTAATGCTATCTTATATTACAGTCGCCAAAGTTTTTTGGGGTGTGTGTGTGTGTGTGTGTGTGTGTTACATGAATCAAAAAAATCTCTTAGTCATTGGGGTGACATTGCTTAATAAGATCACATAGGTTTCAAGTATACATTTCTGTGATACATGATCTGTATATTGCATTGTTTGCCCACCATCCAAAGTCAAATTATTTTTCCTCACCATATATTTGGCCCACTTTCCCCTTTAATAACCTCCCCACCCCTTCTCTCTGGTAACCACCATACTGTTGTCTGTATCTATGAGTTTCAGTTTTATATCCCACATATGAGTAAAATCATATGGTTCTTAGCTTTGACTGACTTATTTCACTTAGCAAAATATTCTCAAGGTATATCCTTGTTGTCACAAATGGCAGAATTTCATCTTTTCTTATGGCTGAGTAGTGTTCACTCATATGTACCAAACTTCTTTACCCAGTCCTTGATCAAAGAACACTTGGATTGTCTCCATGTCTTGACCACTGCAGTGAACATAGGGGTGCAAAATCTTTGGAAATAAATATTTTAGAGTTTTTCGGGTAGGTACCCAGAAAAGGGATTGCTGGGTCATGTGGTAAATGTATTTATTAATAAATTTAACTTTACTTTTCACACACCTGCAAGAATAAAATGAACCTTTTATTTATTTAACATTGAACAATGGGGCAGGAACAGTCCTAGCAATGAGATGTAAAATAATGCCAAGAGAGATCATTAGAAACATTACTACAACGCAGATCACATTTGGGGCTCTCTCCAGTTCTGTTCTCGTCTCTTTCTAATACAAATAATATATTGAATGTGTTAAATATTACATCATTTTTTAAAGGCTGAGTGTATCAACTAACCAACTGGCACAAACAGAAAAG
This sequence comes from Cnephaeus nilssonii, assembly GCF_951640355.1. Lineage (NCBI taxonomy): Eukaryota > Metazoa > Chordata > Mammalia > Chiroptera > Vespertilionidae > Cnephaeus > Cnephaeus nilssonii. The sequence continues at coordinate 72,055,823 of NC_137083.1, read as the reverse complement.
TTGCAAACCAATAATAAATGTGAGTTAACAAGTAAAAGAAATAGATTCACTTACTCATGCATTGCTACCTGGCACGTAGTAGATGATTTATAAATAAATGGCAGATATGTATTGAATACCATCCATGTGTTTGATATTATGAAAGCTGCTGAATGCAACTGAAAGCACTGAATATGAAAAGCGATATTTTTACTGTGTGCCTTTCTTCTCTGGGTGCATAGCAACCAGAGTGTAGCACACAGACCAAGGCCTATGCTGGGGCTTGGCTTCTAGGGCTCATGAAGGTGTTTTGAGCAGTTTCAGGGAGGCCCCTGAAGGAGTAATAATCAGAGTTCTAAGCATAAAAGTCTGGGTCCAAAGCATGTCGTCTTTAGCCCCGAGGTCTCCTAGAAGGCGAATTCATTTCAGAGTAGCCCCAGAAGCCCTTCATTCCCACCCACGCTGAGTCTGCTCTCTGTCCGTCTCTGGATTGCCTGAAAACAACGTGTGTGTGTTTTGTTTGTTTGTTTTTGGGGGGTTTCTTTAATCCTCACCTGAGGGCATGTTTCCATACATTTGAGAGAGAGAGAGAGAGAGAGAGAGAGAGAGAGAGAGAGAGAGAGAAGAAGAAGAAGAAGGAGGAGGAGGAGGAGGAGGAGGAGGAGGAGGAGGAGGAGGAGGAGGAGGAGAGAGGGAGAAAGAGAAGGAGAGAGAGAGATAAAGGGAGGGGAGGGGAGGGGAGGGAAGGGGAGGGGAGGGAGAAAGGAGAAACATGGATCGGCTGCCCTAGGTATGTGCCCTGACTGGGAATCAAAACTGCCACCTTTTTGGTGCATGGGATGAAGCTCCAACCAACTGAGCCACACCAACCAGAGCAGCATGTCAGATCGTTATAATGTTCAGATACTCTGACGTTTGTGACCATTATTTTGTTAAATATATTTTTATTGATTTCAGAGAGGAAGGGAGAGGGAGAGAGAGACAGAAACATGAATGATGAGAGAGAATCACCGATCAGCCACCTCCTGCACATCCCCCAAAGGGGACCCAGCCCACAATCCCGGGTTGTGCCCCTACGGGGAATCGAACTGTGACCTCCAGGTTCATAGGTCGACACTCAACCACTGAGCCATGCCAGCCAGGCTGACCATTATTTCTTTAATTAAAATTAAATTTTTTAGGTAGTAGGAAAATGCAAGAATTTCAGACTATCTGAACAAACATATTTTGTTTTCTACCCATATGAAAGATAATATATTGGGGGTTTTAAGTTCTATATTGTCCTTGTAGGTGTTCCCAACTAGTGCCCCTCTGGAAGGGGGGACAACGCTGACCATCTGTGGCTGGGACTTCGGATTCAGGAAGAATAGTAAATTTGATGTGAAGAAAACCAGGATTCTCCTTGGAAATGAGAGCTGTACCTTGGCCCTAAGTGAGAGTACAACAAATATGTAAGGATCCTAAAATACTTTGCTGGAGTGTGGTTGGAAAACAGGTTTTGTTTTTGAATGAATGCCTGTAAAAAAAATGTCCCTAAAAATTTATCTCTTAAGAGTCTTGGTCTGTCACATGCCTTTTGGATTTGTTTGTTGTTGTTGTTATCTTATTTACTACCAGAATTAAGGAGAGAGAAAGTTGACAGTATCTAGGTGAAAAAAAGAAGAATCCAGCGTTTGGGAGTTTTCAGCGGTTTTGTAACAGCTCTTCAGAAATTGTCTGGGTAGATTTGAAAGCACTGGTTGGCTGGAGTCACTCCATCTTTAAAGTATTCAAATATAGTATCCAATGGCTCTTTCTATAAAAATCAGTAAATAGCTCAATATGTGCCCTCTCTTCTAAATTTACTATATAACATCAGTAATAGGATAGCTGGATCACATTTTTGAGACTCTTTTTGATGAGTTTAAATTTACATTCAGCTGACATTTATTGGCATTGTAATGTAAGGAGTGTATCTCATTTAGCCATTTCCGAATCCCGGGAGATAGCAATATCATTCCTATTTCACAAAGGTGATTCCTGAAACTGAGAAAGATCATTCAAACAGTAAGAGGTGACTCATAGGCCTTCAAGCTCAGCATTCCTATCCAGGACCTGTGCTTGTTCTGCTCTCTTCTACACGTACTTTCTACGAGATCTGTACATCCCATAATGTACAAGAATTCAGAAATTTTTAGTTATTGTACAGTAACAATAAAAAATGTACAGTTTTATGGTTGAAACTCGTCCATCAGGTGGTTATTTCATACCTAAGAGAAGTCCTTTCAGGGTTACATAAAGGTCGAAATCTATTCATTTTACTGAGACTGAAATATCCATTAATGTCATAGTCATTTAGCTTAATGACCTAACAAATTAATTCTAGAAATTTACCTTGTAAATTCATATTCATTGCATTATAAATTAGGGCCTGTAAAAGTGAAATAATTCATTCTCTTCTTTAAAACTTATTTTTTTCCTTTTTCTTTTATTTTTATCTTTTTAATTTAATAAATCTTTATTGTTCATATTATTACAATTGTTTCTCCTTTGTTCCCCCCATATTTCCCCTCCACCCGGTTCCCACCCCCCCCTCTGCCCTTACCTCCCCTCCACTGTCCTCATCCATAGGTGTATGATTTTTGTCCAGTCTCCTCCCGTACTCCCCACACAGACACCCCTTTCCCCCTGAGAATTATCAATCCACTCCCATTCTATGCCCCTGATTCTATTATATTCACCAGTTTATTCTGTTCCTCAGATTTTTAATTCACTTGACTTTTAGATTCACTTGTTGATAGATATGTATTTGTTGTTCATAATTTTTATCTTTACTTTTTTCTTCTTTTTCCTCTTTTTAAAGAATACCTTTCAGCATTTCATATAATACTGGTTTGGTGGTGATGAACTCCTTTAGCTTTTCCTTACCTGTGAAGCTCTTTATCTGGCCTTCAATTCTGAATGATAACTTTGCTGGGTAGAGTAATCTTGGTTGTAGGTTCTTGCTATTCATCACTTTGAATATTTCTTGCCACTCCCGTCTGACCTGCATGGTTTCTGTTGAGAAATCAGCTGATAATCGTATGGGTGCTCCCTTGTAGGTAACTAACTGTTTTTCTCTTGCTGCTTGTAAGATTCTCTCTTTGTCTTTTGCCCTTGGCATTTTAATTATGATGTGTCTTGGTGTGGTCCTCTTTGGATTCCTTTTGTTTGGGGTTCTGTGCGCTTCCTGGACTTGTAAGTCTATTTCTTTCACCAGATGGGGGAAGTTTTCGATCATTATTTCTTCAAATAGGTTTTCAGTGTCTTGCTCTCTCTCTTCTTCTGGCACCCCCATAATTCTGATGTTGGTACGTTTGAAGTTGTCCCAGAGACTTCTTACACTATCTTCAACTTTCTGGATTCTCTTCTCTTCTTGCTTCTCTGGAAGAGTGTCCTTTGCCTCTTTGTATTCCAAATCTTTGACTTGATTCTTGAGTTCCTCTAGTCTGCTATTGGGTCTCTGTATAATATTTTTTTATTTCAGTCAGTGTATGTTTAATTTCTAGTTGGTCCTTTTTCATATCCTCGAGGGTCTCATTAAATTTATCGGCCTTTTCCAGGAAATTCTTGAAAAAACTTATAACCGTGGTTTTGAACTCTATGTCCAGTCATTTGTTCTCCTCCATTTCTTTCGTTTGTGATCTGTTTTCTTGTCTCCTCATTTTCGCTGCTTCCCTGAGTTGGTAGGGTAGCTTTGTGTACTAGTTGTCCTATTGGTTCAATGGGTCAGCCTCCCAGTTACCTGAGGTGGACACTCTTGGTGCACCCCTTTGTGGCCTGTGTGTACAGCCTTGTTGTAGTTAAGTCTTGATTGTTGTTGGTGTCACTGGGAGAAATTGACCTCCAGGCCAATTGGCTGTGAGGACCCGCTGTGTCTATAACAGAAGAATTGCTGTGCTGGAGACACGTTTATGGGGCAGGACTTGTTTCAGTAGGGCTTTGGTGCTCACTGAGTCTGCCTCTTGAATATGTCCCTTATGAGAGTAGTTGAAATCTGGTGTCGTCTCACACCAACCACTAGATACCCTAGTTTCTGGATCTCCAATGGGGTGCAGGTCAGCTACTGTCTGAAGCCACCCAGCAGGAGCTACAGCAAGAACTACAGTTTTCTCCTCTTTGCTTGGGGTTTGGCGGTTTTGGAGCAGTCTGACTGGAGCTGCAGTTTATTTGATTAAGCTTCCACAGAACAGGCCATTTATATGCAAAAGCCGCTGTGTGGAGCCTGGGCAGGTTTGTAGAATGTGCAGGGCAGGGTCTCAGGGCAGGGCGGGGCGGGGTCTCAGAGCATCACTAGGCTAGGGCATGGCAAACGGCGATGGCTGCCGTCAGCTGTCTCTGCCTTTCCGCGTTTCCAAGTCCCCATGTCCCGTGCTCCAGCGCAGTAAACAATGATTTCTGGGTGCACCTCTGCAAGAAAGTCACTCTCACTTTCCGACCCGATGGCCTACAGTCCAGCTTCTCCCCATAGGCATCTGGGTCCCCCGCGTGTCTCCAGAAACTGGATTTCAGAGTGATCGGGAGCTTGTCTCCCTTTGGGTTGAAGAAAAACTGCGCGCCCAATCGCCTGCCACCAGCCCGATTCGCGTGCCTCCGTACCTCAGCTTTTCAGTGTTTGTGCTCCTTTCTCTTTCCTTCTTAGTTGCAAAACTTCCACTCACCCAGCTCTCCTGTGGTTCTGGGTGGTAGACATTTTGTCTTTTAGTTGTAGTTTTGAAATTGTTGTGCGAGGCGGTAGTTTAGTTGTTTACCTTTGCCGCCATCTTGGTTGATCCTTTAAAACTTATTTAATAAAACAAATTATAATCTTTCAGGACTATAAGATTATTCAAAAATAATCCTATGGAAAACCTATCACAATTTTATTTTTTTAAGTGATTTAAATAAACACATGTAATCACAGAACTGTACCTGTTGGCACTCTTCAATGAAGAGATTTGGCTTATTTATCATTAGCCATTGTTAAGCTATTGAAATACTATTTGTTAAGTATGCCAAACATGTTGCCTACAATTTTATAGACTGAGACTTAGATTTTTATGAACAAATTTGTGAATTCTGCATTGATAAGGTTTAACAAATGTGTGAGCTGACTACTCTGCTTGCTAATCAGAGTAGTCAGCTCACACATTTATGTCCCTTCATATAAAACAGCCAAACCAGAAAATGCCTCCTTTGGACATGTAACATATTAAACTCTTCGGGGTTATTTTTTCCCAGGTTAAAGTGTACAGTTGGTCCTGCAATGAATGAACATTTCAATATGTCCATAATTATTTCAAATGGTCGAGGGACAGTGCAATACAGTACATTTTCTTACGTGGTAAGTTTATTACTTTTCTCATGAAGTAGGATATTTAATTGTTACTTAATCTTCTTAGAGTTATAAAACTAACAACTTACATTGCTTTTTTCCTCTTATCTCTCATCAGGATCCTATAATAACAAGTATGTCCCCAAGTTATGGTCCTAAGACTGGTGGCACTTTACTTACTTTAACTGGAAAATACCTTAACAGTGGGAATTCTAGACACGTTTCAATTGGTGGAAAAACCTGTACTTTAAAAAGGTGTTGTAAATCTGTTTTTTGTTGCATCGGTCATGTAGGATTAATATCTACATCTAACAATTCAGGGGAAAATTATGCTTTTTTAATGGGAAAAATCCAAGATATTTATCATTCACTCTCCTGCTGATAAAACTCCTTCCTTCCCAACTCCATCTACTCCCTTTTGCTCAGTCTTCTACCCTTCCCTTATTGGTTAATTCCACTTTTAAGTTTTCCATTCACCTTCTCTCCTGTTTTATCTTAGTATCCTAGCTTTGCTATGAGTTGTGAGATTCTAATAATTGACAATAAAATACAATAAATATTTCCATCAAGATTTACAATTAGACTCACTTTGGGGGGAGGTGAGAAACATGGGGGAGACTGGGTTTGGAGAGAAGTTATCTTTTTGCTTCTTAGGGTTGAAATAATACAGTTTAATCAAATACCAAAAAGGATACCTTAATAGTTCGTTAAAATCCTAAAATTTTGAAGTTTAGGCTTGCTCAAACAAGACTAAATTTAGAATCTAGTCAAATATGAACAGCCTACATTAGAAAGATCTTTTATCTAGACCACATCAGGAAATTCCTATTTAGGAGTCATTGAGTGATATCCTTTTGATTTATGGATGTAATTTTCAGATATATGTATCTTTAATAGCTAAAGTTTGTTTTCTTCATTGTATGTGTGTGTGTGTGTGTGTTTTATACAGCGTGTCAGATAGCATTCTCGAATGTTATACCCCAGCCCAAAACTCTCCAACTGAGTTTCCTGTTAAATTGAAAATTGACTTGGCCAACAGAGAGATTGACAGCTTCAGTTACCAGGAAGACCCTATTGTCTATAAAATTCATCCAACCAAATCTTTTATTAGGTAAGAAAAATTTCTGATGGGCATAAAACTAAGGAACATAAGCCTAGCCGGTGTTGCTCAGTGGTTGAGTGTCGACCCATGAACCAGGAGGTCACAGTTCAGTTCCTGGTTGCGGGCTTGATTCCCAGTAGGGGACATGCAGGAGACAGCCGATCGATGAGTCTCTCTCATCATTGATGTTTCTCTCTCTCCTTCCCTCTCTCTGAAGTCAATAAAAACATATTTTTTAAAAAAAGAAAGGAAGGAACATCAGAATGATTTGGCTATTGAGTAGTCAAGAGGAATTGTGGTTTTATCTTTGCATTTCTTTTGAAGGCTGCCTTTCCAATTCAGAAGTGAAAACTAAATTCTTGTCCTGAATACAGTTTGACTTTATTAATACTAGTTCATGCCAAGAAACATTTTATCCTATTCTGTTACATTTTTTAATAGATTTCAGTAAAATGTACTTTTTATGTACTTATGTTATGTACATGTCAATTCTATACTAATCTTAGTGCTCAAAAGTGGAATCATCACTATTTCCCCCATTCTTCAGTGTATTTTCTCCTGCCTGCTTTGCATACAGCTTTTCCCTAGAGTCCCTTTGAATCAACATCTCATTCGACCCACTTCAGTCTGCCTTGTTTCCATTAATTCTGTCAGTATAGTAACAATAGTTAAGTTCACACTTCTTTGTTTTTTGTTGTTTATTTTCAGAGAGAAAAAAATTATTTTTGCATATTTGGTGAATAAAAAGACAAATGCATTTTCTTCATTTTATGAAATGTGAATTTTAAAAGTATTTTCAAGGTAAACAAGTTGTTTCCAAAGAACCCTTACCACTGAACTTCCATTGGACTTAGGCTTTGGGAGCAACTTACAATCACTACATGTGATTTAACTGAACTCTCTTTAAATACTCGGTAGGGAAAACCTCTCACTGTTGCTGTTTGTCTATTTCCTTTTGCCAGTGGTGGGAGCACCATAACCGGTGTTGGGAAAAACCTGAATTCAGTCAGTGTCCTGAGGATGGTAATCAGTGTGCGTGAAGCAGGACAGAACTTCACAGTGGTAAGTCCTTTGAGCGATGGCTGTGCTTCAAGTTCTGCGTCTGGCCTCTACCACTGGCTTTCATGGTTCATAGAACATTTCAGTTTGACTTTAATGTTTGCTAGTTACCTTCCTTGCAGTGTGGGCCAAATAGCATTTCTCACCCAACAACTAAAATCATATAGTCTTAGGATAGCATTGTAAAAACACACACACACACACACACACACACACAATGTCTAGATACAAGGGATGATTACTCACTGGAGGCAGTGTCTTTAAAGACAGTCGGTACAAATACAAACCCCGTTATTTCCTGTCTTAGTGAGTTCAGGGTGCTATGGGTGCTACAAAAAAAATACCATAGACTGGATGGCCGACACAGCAAACATTTATTTCACAGTTCTGGATGCCAGGAAGTTTAAGATCAAGGTGCTAGCACATGTGCGTGTCTGGTGAGGACACTCTTCCACATTTGCAGAAGGCCACCTTCTCATTGTAACCTCACATGGGAGGTAGAGAGAAAGAGAAAGGAAGCTCTCTAGTCTTTTCTTACAAGGGCACTAATGAGAACTTCACCCTCATGACTTAATTACCTCCCAAAGGCCCTTCGAATACTGTCACATTGGGGATTATGGTTCCAACATATGAATTCGGAGACACAAATATTCAGTTCATTGCATGTTCCTCCCCCCCCCCCTTTTTTTAATGCACCATAGAACATCAACCCTTTTGCTCTAATAAAACCCATGGGTAAAGTCTTCAGTCTTGCAGTAACACCCATTTCTTTCTAAGCAGCAGGCACACATGTTTTCTTACATTCACTTCTTGCCGTTCTTCTTGTCCCTTTGTTAGAATGTTACCAAGTAATGAGAAAGAGCATTAGAATGCATATGTCCTAGAGTATGTATGTTCTTTCTTATTTCTCCACCTGTCCTTCTTTTATTTGTAAAGCCAATCAAAATTTTAACTGAATGCCTCCTTAAAAGTGATGGACCCATTTTGTCCTAACAATTTATACAGGTCACATTACAATGGTAATTTTAGTTTAGACCTAAAGGAAGTTGGAGTTACTTACAGAGGTTTCACATTTTCGTTGTTTTTCTCTCATATAAAATATCATAATCTAGTTGGGCTTGTGCACTCACTTAGCATGAAAATTCCCAGTGCCCCCTCTCAAGCAGGGCCTTGATTGGGCAGGTGATAGATTGAATTATAGCACTTTCTTTTAGATTACCCATCCGATATTTCTTGAAAACTAAGGCCACAATGTTCTTTAATTACAAAAACCAATTTGGGGCTAAAAATGTCAAGCCAGATCACCAAACAATAAGGTCACCTCAAATGAAATTTTTCTTGACCTTTTCAATCAGCCACATTGCATCACCTCTAGAGAGTATTATTAGATTCTTATCATATTCCTGAGAGATTATACTCCAGGGAGTCACCGTATGAAGTAGAGAGCTTTGAAACCAGTCCTCACACATGGCCACAAAGAATACCGCTGCTATTAATTTAAGGGACACCAATTCTTCACAGCCAAATATAACATTATTACCCAGATAAGAATAACACTAACCTTCTTTGGCGTTGGCATGTGACTTTTTAAAGTAGAAATCTCAGAAATTATTAGTTTATCTAATTTACACTATGCCTGTTATTAAAATATGGCTAAATTTCCTTCCTTATCTCTCACCAGCGTTTTAACAACAGGTAGAGCCCCTCTTAGCTTTCTTCATTCATTTGTAACCAAATATTTATTAAAAACCTCCTATGTGTGTGACATAAGAGTGACATGTCCCAGCAGTGGTAGAAGATAAAAATTCTGTTTACATATCTGGAAATGTGAACTTCTGTTGTTTTATCCACAAACATATTCCTAGTACAATAGAACTATGCATTAGAATTGGACAAGAATGAAAAATTCAGTGAGTCTGTTTGACTATTGTTTGTGAAAACTACTTCATAAAGAGATGTATTCCTTCCATGTTCGCTCTGCTTATAGAATTTGAAGCTGACCATGATTAATTGAACTCATTCATTATTTAACAATTAAAACATTTGGTCAGGTCTGACCTATAATAATAAAAGTGTAATATGCAAATCAACCAAGCAGTAGAACGACCGCCCTGATGATCTTCCAGACGAAGCCGGGGCTGCGTGGTCCAAGCCCCTTGCACGGATTTTGTGCATCGGGCCCCTAGTTTAGACATATTGATCCAGCCACAATAACATTAAGTCCAATAAATTCAAATGTTTAAAAATAAAAATACTAATCACCTACTCAACAAAATGTATATTAATTTGTTTATGTACATTATGTCTCAAAAGCCAACAGTTTATTGTATAGTTTTCAAATTTCTTGTTGTTATATAGAGAATTATTGTGGTAGCAGTAAAATTGTTCATTTCTATTTTCAGGATGATAGGAATAAATTGCTTTCAGCATTATAATATGAATTTAAGATAAAATTAAATGATTTTATTTATAATATAGTTATCTGTTTTCTGTATTTACTTACAGCATACACTTTAAATGTAGAATGATTTTTAAAATTATTTTTAAAAGAAAATATCATCCAATTTTGTTTGTGCTTTTTTAAAAATATGTTTTAATTGATTTCAGAGAAAAGAAGGGATAGGGAGAGAGAGAGAGAAACATCAATGATGAGAGAATCATCTATAGGCTGCCTCCAGGGCATGTGCCCTGACCAGGAATTGAATAGTGACCTGGTTCATGGGTCAACACTCAACCACTGAGCAACACTGGCCAAGCTTGTTTGTGCTTTTTATGTATATCCTGAGTCCGTTTTCTATTTTGGGCATAAGTAAGTGGTTTATCTCCAACTCTACTTATCAAAGAAAAATAAATCTAAGGGATGTTGTTGCTTGTTTGTCTTTTCCTTGGAGGGAAAAATCTCAACCATTTAACCTTTTTTTAATATTTATTGATTGATTTTAAAGAGAGAGAGAGAAAGAGTGAAACATTGATTTGTTGTTTCACTTATTTATGTATTCACCATTTGCTTCCTGTATTTGCCCTGACTGGGGACTGAACCTCCAACCCTGACATATCTGGATGGCGCTCTAACCAACTGAGCCACTTGGCCAGGGCTGCAACCATTTAATCTTAAATGTGTCACTTCGTGTTACTGATTTAGTCTAAGCACAATCAAGAGGAAACCACATTTTCCAATTCTCCATAAATCAGAATTCCAAATGGGGAAGATTAGAGATGAGAGATGAAAGGGCATGGAAAAATAATAGCAAAGCCTTTGTAAAATAGAGAGCATAGGAAAAGATTTACCAGCAAAGACTGTCGCGTGAGCAAGAAGCAGTACGTGTCGCATGAAAGTTAGGACAGTGAATTTGGAGCCAGTGGCCTACGATTTATGTTCCTTACTCTGCCACGCAAAGCTGTGTGACCTGGTCCAATGATGTAAGCTTAAAAAGCTGCTTCTTCATCCATAAAATGAGGGTGATCAGAGCACCTACCTCATAAGGTTATTGTGAGAATTAGATGAGACCTACCTTGAAAGTATTTTGCACAGAACCTGGCACTCAGTAATTGATATCTTAAAACACACTGGTAAAATGATCTAACTACATAGCTAATTATAATGCGAACTGTATGATGCTTAGCAGTTGACAAAGCACTTTACCATGTAGTATCACACATTGTTAATGACATTTTAATCTTACTTCCTAAATGAGGAAACTGAGTTTCCAAGTAAGGATTTTGCCCTGATTCTCACAACTTGATTTAGAGCTGTGAGATAATGGCACAAAGTTCAACTCCCACTCTGTCGTGGCTGTTTCACAGACAAGAAAACGGTCCTTCCAGGAGACTGTCCTTTTCTTCTTCAGAAAAATAAAGTGATGGAGGGTTGAGCCAGTTTCAGATAGAGCAACATAGTTGATTCTGAGCAAGTAAAGTTCTGTGTTTCTTTGAAGGCTGCATTGTTTAGATAACTTTGCTTCTATTTTGTTTCCAAATATGTGTTCTTCAACATTACAAAGTTAAATGCTGGTGTGTGTGTTTTTTCAAAAATTACATATTTCTTTTTTTAATTATTGTTTTATTTTTCAGTTAGAGTTGACATACATTATTATATTAGTTCCAGGTGTACTACCCCAGTGATTAGACATTGCATAAATTGCTAAGTGATCATCCGATAAATCTCACACCCATCTGACACCATACATACTTATTAGAATATTATTGACTGTCTTCCCTATGCTGTACCTTACATCCCCATTACTATTCTGTAACAATCGATTTGTACTTCTTCATCCCTTCACCTTTTTCACCCATCCCCCGACCCCCTCTCCCATCTGGCAACCATCAAAATGGTCTCGGTATCTATGAGTCTCTTTCTGTTGTGTATGTTCATTTATTTTGTTTTTAGTTTCAATTATTAATAGATATGTATGTGTTGTTCTTTTTTTTTTCTTTTTTTTAAAGAAGATCCTTTAATATTTTATATAATACTGGTTTGGTAGTGATAAACTCATTTACCTTTTTCTTTTCTGGGAAGTTCTATATCTGTCCATTGAGTCTAAATGATAGCTTTGCTGGGTAGAGTAATCTTGGTAGGTCCTTACTTTTCATCACTTTGAATATTTCTTGCCAATTCCTTCTGGACTGCAAAGTTTCTGTTGAGAAAACAGCTGACAGTCTTATGGGAGCTCCCTTGTAGGGTACTAACTTCTTTTCTCTTGCTGCTTTTAAGATACTCTATCTTTAACCTTTGGCATTTTAATTATGATGTCTCTTGGTGTGGGCCTCTTTGGATTCCTCATGTTTTGGATTCTCTACACTTCCTGGGCTTTTATATCTATTTCCCTAACCAGGCAGGGAAGTTTACTATAATTATTTTTTCAAATGGGTTTTCAATATTTTGCTCTCTCTTCTTTTGGCACCCCTATGGTGCAAATATTGGTACTCTCAAAATTGTCCCAAAGAGTCCTTACACTATCCTCATTTATTTATTTATTTTTTCTTTTTGCTATTCTGATTGGGGGTGTTTCGTTTGTTTGTTTGTTTGTTTGTTTGTTTTGCTTCCTTATTTTCCAGATCTCTGATTTGATTCTTAGCTTCATCTACTCTACTGTTAATTCTATGTAAATTACTCTTCATTTCAGTTAGTGTATCCTTCATTTCTGACTAGTCCTTTTTTATACTGTCAAGGTCCTCACTAAGTTCATTGAGCATCCTTATAACCAGTGTTTTGAACTCTGCATCTAGTAGATTGCCATCTCCATTTTGTTTAGGGGTGTTTTTTTTTCTTTCTGACTTTTAGTTCCGTTCTTTCATTTGGGGCATGTTTCTTTGTCTCCTTATTTTGGCAGCCTCCTATATTTGTTTCTATGTATTAGGTAGAGCTGCTACATCTCCTAGGCTTGGTAGAGTGGCCTAATGTAGTAGGTGTTCTGTAGGGTCCAGTGGCACATCTTCCCCAATCACTCAAGCTAAGCACTCAAGGTGCACCCCCCACCCCCATGTTAGCACCCTCCTCTTTTAGTTGAGCCTTGATTGCTGTTGGCATGTCAATGGGGAGGGATTTGCCCCCAGGCTTCAGCCACTGACCTCCAACCATGGTGGAGGATGAACTGTTCAGGGGCCTACCCCACAGAGCAGGACTTACTTCAGTGGGGCTCTGGTGCCAGTTGAGTCCACCCCTTGAGTGTGTCACTTGTGGAGGCAGTTGTGTGGTGAGGCTTCAACCTGGACTGAAGCTGTCCACTAGGTGCATTGGCTCTGGGGCCCCAAGGTCAGCTGCACCTCTATTCTGCCAGGGGCCACCCAGCATGAACTACAAAGCTGTCTGCAGATGGCTGTTACTTGTGCTGGGTTTGGAGGTGCCCAGGTGAGTCCAAATATTATACCTTTCAATTGATTGCCTGAAACAGTGAAATGTGAAAGTTGCTATTGATGTTGTCAAGCCATATCCTGCTTATAATGGGTAATTGTGTCTTACTATAGGCATGTCAACATCGCTCTAATTCAGAGATAATCTGCTGTACAACTCCTTCACTACAACAGCTGAATCTGCAACTCCCCCTGAAAACTAAAGCCTTTTTCATCTTAGATGGGATTCATTCCAAATACTTCGATCTCATTTATGTACATAATCCTACCTTTAAGCGTTTTGAAAAGCCAGTGATGATCTCAGTAGGCAATGAAAATGTACTGGAAATTAAGGTAAGAAATCCTTAAAATATCCTCTTAAATCATCAACTAGCACTTAATTGACGTCATAGCTATGTGAATAGAATTGTTGTACTGGTTGATCATTATCTTATCTAAGCTCTGAAAAATACATTTTTTTGGCTTAGGACTAAAAGGTTAGTATAATCATGAACTGCTATCTAATGAAGCATTTAACAACTCTTTTTTGTGTTATATTAAAAAGTAGCAAATGTGGGACACAAATCCATTAAATAGGCTGCCTGTGATGCATTATCCTGTCAGTGTCCTGTATGTATTTTCCTGGGTGCCAAAATGAGCTCATCTATACTAATAAGAGGATAATATGCTAATTAGACCGGATGGCCTTCCGGGCAAAGCGAAGGTGGCAGGGCCGAGTCAGAGGTGGTTAGGGGCAATCAGGCCGGCAGGGGAGAGCAGTTAAGGGGATCAGGCTGGCATAGGAGAGCAGTTAGGGGGATCAGGCCAACAGGCAGGTAAGCGGTTAGGAGCCAGCGGTCCTGGATTGTGAGAGGGATGTCCGACTGCTGGTTTAGGCCCAACTTCGGGATCAGGCCTAATCTGGCAGTCAGACATCCCCCAAAGGGTCCCGGATTGGAGAGGGTGCAGGCCGGACTGAGGGACTGTGCATGAATTTCGTGCACCGGCCCTCTAGTTATAAGATAAAAGTTAAGCGCCATGAGAGTAAATGCATCAATTGTAGTTCTGTACTTCCTTAAATGCTTGCAATTTTGTGTCTGGGAATAGTCATCTCTAATGTGAATTATAAATGGAGCTGGGTTTCCTCTACCTTGGGAATATATTAGCCTCTAACTATAAGGTAATTGGAGAATAACAGATTATCTTTTCTACTCCAGGCTGTGGCAAACAAAGAATAGTAAAGCCCAAAGAGGTTGAGTGATTTGACAAGTGATGAAATAGTGACTAGAATACAGCACTGTTATGTCGCTTCAATCATTTTTACTTCTAATAGTAATAAAACAGGCAAAATGATCAAGATTTTAATTATATATATAGCCTTTCACTAGAAACAAGAAACTATTTATCCTTCAACATGTTGTTTTTAATATGCTTTTTAATATACAGTAGGTCCTCTGGTTATATCAGAGATCCATTCCTAAGGCGCAACGTAACGCGATTTTTGCCGTAAGTCAGAACCCACCTACATGTCACTCACATGGAGCTCATACACAGCAGTAATGAAGTGAAACAGAAAAAAAAATTTTAAAGAAAGAAAACAATTCCTGACCTTTACTTGTGGTAAATAAATAATAAAAAACATAAAGCACATATGTATGTACATATGTCGAAATGACCGAACTTTTTTTTTTATAAATAAATGGGAAATGGCGATGTAACCACGAAACAATGTACGTCAAGTCTGATATAACCCAAGGACTGTCTGTATATATATTTAATATGTTTTTATTGATTTCAGAGAGAGGAAGGGAGAGGGGAATTGAGCTCCCAACCTGGGCAGGACCAGGAATCGAACTGGTGACCTCGTGCATGGGGTCATGCTCAACCAACTGAGCCACAGTGGCCAGGCTCAACATGTTGTTTTTAGACAATCATAATGTTTTCCCTAAAAGATAGCCTGGATGCAAATATGAACAAACACAAAGTAATAGAATAGGATAGTTCTTGTTTAGGTATAATATAAGTTCTCTTAAATCATCATACGTTTCAACTGAAATTTTTCTTCTTTTTTGACAAGATTTTCTCTCCAGCTAAACCCATGCACATGTTCATACTCATATAAGTTTACTAACCTTGCAATTGTGTTTTGCACAATAATTAAGCAAGCCCAGAATGAAATTAAATGGAGGCCTGCTTCAGTGAGCGACATGTTTACCACAATGAAGCTCTTTCATCTGCTTCATTAATTAGTTTTATAAAGGGAGAAAAAGCTTTTATCTTTCTTTTTTTCTCAATTAAACTGATCTAGTGTGGCCTTTTGCTTTTCAACAATTACAGTGTTTGTCGTTTGAAAGATTCCATTTGGTTTTTCTTGATGAAAACAAAGGATTATTTGCAAATATTTTTATGCCCAGATAAACTCTATTTTTTCATTCCTGTGTCTATGATGGAAGGATTAGAGATAAATGCTTCTTTATCTATTCGTCCAAGCACAGTCTTATATGGAGAAAACTTCTTTTTCTGTAAATTAAATACCCATTTTTCAATGTCTTACAAAATTGTTGGACCAATAAAAATATGACTTGACATCCTCCTCAGCCTTTTAAAGCTGTTCCCAACATGGCCCACAGAGTCTCTGGAAACAGGCACAAAACGCTTTCTTCCTTTGCTTATGTACAGAATGCCTCTTTTCTCTAACAAGCATAGAGCACCTGTCATGTCACAAAGTGGCAACCTGGGGGGAAGGGGCCAGTTTAGGGAGACTGTTTTGGTATCATGATTGAGTCTTTTCCCATACTTCAATTTCCTTACGTACAAGAGGAAATCTAAAGTATAAGAGAATATTTGTGTGACAGCAACTTAACCCTTTGTCAGTCTCTAAAGTTGATCACATTAAAACCTCGGCCTCTCTTAGGACAGAAACAAAGGACAGCAAAGCATTAGAAAAGAAAAGACCTCCTCTGGGCAAGCAGTGGTCTGTTTGTATCAAAAGAAAGGATAAATAAGCACAATTTTACTTAAAGTGCTTATTCAATTACCATTCAAAACGTAAGTGTGGAGTATGTATTCCGTCAGTGAAAGCACCACGGGGAGCATCATGTGTATAGAGCAGGATTTACTCCTTTTTATTGTCAGGAAGAGTTCCTGCTCCTCCAGCAGCCATGCATATGAGCATTCCTTGGCTACCAAGAAAGAGACTGTGATGGTTTCCAGCCCTACTTATAAGAATCGCCTCAGTCAGCTGTTGGCCCAGTGACTACACCATGGTGAAGGGGGTTGGCCAAGTGTGGATTCAGAGAATGTAATAGAGACCAAGAGTCAGTCGCCCCTTAGAACAAAGGAGAAACCCCATCAACCTGGGAGGTTTGTGAGCAAGGCCTCAGCCAGCCAGCACCAGTGCTGGACAGTGGTCATCACAAGTAGACATCTCTCTGGGAGTCCACGCCAGAGCACAATGTTTATGTCAGAGCAGCTCACTTTGTGTGTCACTTTAATTAATATACAGTACTTTGGCATACATTATTTCACCTGAGATCCATGTGGACCTGTACGTTTTGGGAAGTCAGTGATGATTTTTCCCATTTTCAGATAAGTAAACGGAGGTTTTAATGATGCAGTGACTTGTCTTGAGTCAACTAGGGCTCATACTCAAGTTTCTTGATTCCAAAATTGGTTTTCTTTCCACCAAGTAACAATGCTTTTCAATTAACTTTTATTTCATGTATACCAAAATACCTTTTATAACCGACTTTTCTGTCATACGGTATGTAGAAATCTATACAGTTCTCTAAGTGAAATAGCTCTAAACTCTTTACAAAATACCTGAAAATCAAGTTTTGTGTTGCTTTGTGTATGAGCACATTTTGTGGGACTAGAGAAGTACAGTATTTAATGCTGGAATAAGGACTGCCTGACACTTCCCTGGGGGTTTGTCTTGTTTGGGAGCATATTGTATATATGGTTATAGGGATGCTTCAGAAGCCCAGTCTGAAGTCAGTTGAAATAGGAAAAAGGAGGCAGGATCACCAGCTAAGGCAGGGAGCAGGAACTTGGCCTCTGATGTTGTGAGCACAAGAACAAAGACGGGGGAGTCAGGAAGAAGCCTGTGTCAGTGTTTGGGCATCAGAAGCATCTATAAGGGGGCATATTTCTGAGATAACACAGTCTATCAGCTGCCCAGAGCCAGCCAACGATTGTCTTCTTCCCTCTTCTGATGATTTTACCTGCAACTATAGGCCCAATCCCAACCACAACCACTGTGAGGCCAGTTCTAGCTCCAGACAGGATGGTGGTGAAGAGTTCTTTTCTTAGAGGTCATTTGTCCCCATAGCAAGATCTATTCTTACTGAAGGTACTCAGAAACTACTATTTCCCTGTACCGTACATGTTAATATGCATTCTTTATATACATAATGCACTAGAGGCCCAGTGCATGAAAATCGTGCACTGGGATGGGGATCCCCGCAGCCCAGCCTGCACCCTCTCGCAGTCCGGGACCCCTTGGGGGATATCCACCTGCCAGCTTAGGCCTGATCTCCCCACCCCTCCAGAAATCGGGCCTAAGCCAGCAGTCAGACATGCCTATCATAGTCCAGGGCTCTTGAAGTCCGGAACCCCTCGCTCCTTATTGCTCGCCTGCAGCTGAGGCAGGAGAGGCTCCCACCACCACCACTGCATTCGCCAGCCGTGAGCCTGGCTTCTGGCTAAGCGGCACTCCCCCTGTGGGAGTGCACTGACCACCAGGGGGCAGCTCCTGTGTGGGGCCGGGGAGGGACGCGGGAGGTTGGCCAGCCGGGAAGGGACCGCAGGAGGGCTCCAAGGCATGTCTGGCCTGTCTCGCTCAGTCCCAATCAGCCGGACCTCAACAGCAAGCTAACCTACAGGTCAGAGCATCTGCCCCCTGGTGGTCAGTGCACGTCATAGCGAGTGGTTGAGCTGCCTTAGCATATCATTAGCATATTACTCTTTGATTGGTTGAACGGCCAACCAGACACTTAGCATATTAGGCTTTTGTCATATAGGACTAGAGGCCCAGTGCACGAAATACGTGCATGGGGGGAGGGGGTTCCTCAGCCTGGTCTGCACCCTCTCGCAATCTGGGACCGCTGGCTCCTAACCGCTCACCTGCCTGCCTCATCACCCCTAACCACTTTGCCTGCCTGCCTTATTGCCCCTAACTGCTCGCCTGCCTGCCTGATCTCCCCTAACCACCTCTGCCTGCTTGCCAGATCATCCCTAACTTCTCACCTGCCTGCCTGATCTCTCCTAACTGCCTCTGCCTCAGCCCCTGCCACCATGGCTTCGTCCAGGAGGATGTCCGGAATGTTGTCCAGAAGGTCATTGGGCTGTATGGTCTAATTAGCATATTACGCTTTTATTATTATAGATGTGGCATGGAGATAGCATCTGTGAAGAAACCAGTTTAATTTTGGTTCACCAAGCTTATTTCAAATGACCTAGGAACTTTCTCCCCATATGCCTGTTCACATTCTGCAGACTCAGTTTTGAAGTTTTCTATGAGGATTTTTTGACCTGATTCCTAAGCTGAGGGACTCATCCTCTGGATAAAGTATAAATCTCGCCCCCAGCCACCACCACCAACTCACTAGTTTCTTCTGCCCATCTCCCTGGACTGTTGCCTGGATGAGTCCCGCTAGTACCCTGCCCCTCCCTGCCTTAGCTTACTTTCCCAGACTCAGTCTTGTGGCCACCACGATGTATGAGAACTTGTAAGACCCCTTCTGTTATAATGTTATTTTTCAAATCCTAACCAATTCCACTCCCATTCGCTCTATTCTGCAAACAGTTTAGACATGGGTCCCGGGCCTGAATCCTAGATGGAAACGTGTCACAGCTGACCAGAGTTGGAGAGAAAAGGGAACGAGGATCATCCTGATATTATATATTGGGAGTAGTTTTCACTTTAGAAAGGCATTCATTTTAACATTACAGTGAGAGGAAGACACTCTTATCTTTATATTCTCAGTAAAAATAATGTGTCTGACACACAGTAGATGGTAAGGAGATACTGTATCGAATGGAATTTTATTTGCTTCATGACTAAGTCCTTTCTTGAACCTTATTTCTCAAAGAGTAAAGCAGGAATGACAATAACAGCTACCTCAGGAAGATGTCTTTACAAGATAAAATGGGATCATTATACTTCTAAATTGCTATGTGTGTGTAGGGGATTAAAGACCAGAAAGTTTCTTCTACAGTATATTGCTTTATTTAAAACTCATATACTGCCATTTCAGTGACTGAAAAACTGAACCAGTTTTGTAAGTGTGTTCTTCTATTTAATAATACTTAACCTATAATAATAAAAGGGTAATATGCTAATTAGACCGGACGTCTTCTGGGCATCATTCCGGATGTTCTTCCTGTTGAAGCTGGGGCTGGAGGGAAGCCAGCCCAGGTCCCGGGTGCCTGCGGGTGGCCGGAGGAGGGCAGCAGCCCGGGTCCCGGGTGCTGGAGGGAAGCCGATGCTGGCAGTTGGGGGAAGGAAGGCCTACTCTTGCATGGATTTTTGTGCATCAGGCCTCTAGTATTAAATAATGAAAAAGTAACTGATAAAACTTCTAAAAATATACCTTTTTCCCACGGCTCCATAAAGCTATGTTTGTTTTAAACGATAAAAAGTAGCCTACAACTATTCCTATTTTTTTTTTTTGACACAGGCCCCTCTGCTATAGGGTAGTGGGCTGCCAGTTTCACTCAGGTGATATCTTGGGTTGTAGACTTTTAAGGTAATTACTGAACATACAAAGCTAATAGTGATTTCTTATGTAAGTCACTGCTTATCCTGTGTTCCGTGGCAGGCACAGATGAAAAGGGGTTCCGTTGTGTGGCTGTGTGATCTCTTTTTGTTTTAAAGAAGCCTTTATGCCAGGCATCCTCAAACTACGGCCCGCGGGCCACATGCGGGTGTTTTTGCCGTTTTGTTTTTTTACTTCAAAATAAGATACGTGCAGTGTGCATAGGAATTTGTTCATAGTTTTTTTAAAAAACTATACTCCAGCCCTCCAACGGTCTGAGGGACAGTGAACTGGCCCCCTGTTTAAAAAGTTTGAGGACCCCTGCTTTATGCAACATCCAAGGAGGTCCTGAGCCTAACGGGAGTATGGGAAATGTAAATGCAGTGTGTTCCTCCCTTCCCCCAGCTGCTGGTACTCTCTAAGCAAGCAAGACACATTTTAGTCATTCTCTCATAAATCAAGTCCTCCAGCTCTTTCATCTTTTTCTTCATCATTCCCTGAGTCCCCTCCAATATGTGAATGCCTTAGCCCTCCTCAGCCTAACCAACAAGTTGTCATTTGAAGCCCCAAAGTGACTCATTAGATTTATGTGCTTCTATGTTGAATTGCCCCGTGTGGCTGGCCTGGTTCAATGGAGTACATGTAGTGCCCCTAGAAATAGTATGAAGATAGAGTCTGCTTGTCTCTCTTTTTTCTTATACTCCAGATTCATGTTAGAAAGAAGTATTTTCTTATGACCTCTTTTCCCAAAGTAATATCTGACCTACCAGTCTGTGAAGATCCATATGAGACGGTGTAGCAGTTTGCTAGGGATTAAAGGTCATGAAAAGCAGAGCAGCGTTTGCTGCAGCTCTGCTGGCTGTTCTTTGTCCCTAAGGAAAGTAGTAATGTGCTTTGATATACCTGTCTTCCAAGTAATGGCTTTTTAATAAGTAACTGTACTCATTAATTGTTAAGGTGAGAGATCGCCCCTCTGTTTTCACTTCTTTCCCATGCTCAGGGTTGGTTTCTTCAAAAAATATCTTATAAATGTCTGATGGCAACTTCAGTTAGCTAAATATGTCAAATTGAATAATTTTTTAAATCCTCACATAAATACACTGAGTGGCCAGATTATTATGACCTCTGAATGCATAATAATCTGGCCACTCACTGTACTCATATATATATATATTAGAGGCCCAGTGCATTGAATTCGTGCATGGGTGGGGTCCGGCCAGCCTGGCCAGGGGGAGGAGACATGGGCAGTTGGCTGGCCTGCCTGCTGGTCAAACTCCTGGTCGAGGGGACAATTTGCATATTAGCCTTTTATTATATATGATGATATACAATGAGTGGCCAGATTATTATGCGTTCAGCGATCATAATAATCTGGCCACTCAGTGTGTGTGTGTGTGTGTGTGTGTGTGTGTGTGTGTGTGTGTGTGTGTGTGTATTTTGTGCACTAGAGGCCCGGTGCACAAAATTCATGCATGGGGGGTGTCCCTCAGCCCAGCCTGCACCCTCTCCAATCTGGGACCCCTCGAGGGATGTCCGACTGCCCGTTGAGGCCCGATCCTGGCCTCAACGGGCAGTCGGACATCCCTCTCACAATCCAGGACTGCTGGCTCCCAACTGCTCGCCTGCCTGCCTGCCTGCCTGATTGCCCCTAACTGCTTCTGCCTGACAGCCTGATCACCCCCTAACCACTCCCCTGCCAGCCTGATTGATGCCTAACTGCTCCCCTGCCCGCCTGATTGCCCCTAACTGCCCTCCCCTGCAGGTCTGGTCACCTCTAACTGCCCTCCCCTGCAGGCCTGGTCCCCCCCAATTGCTCTTCCCTACAGGCCTGGGTCGCCCATCTGCCCTTCCCTGCAGGCCCGGTTGCCCCCAACTGCCCTCCCCTGCTGGCCATCTTGTGGTGGCCATCTTGTGTCCACATGGGGCAGCCATCTTTGACCACATGGGGGCAGCCATATTGTGTGTTGGAGTGATGGTCAATTTGCATATTACTCTTTTATTAGATAGTATATATTAGAGGCCCGGTGCATGAATTTGTACTTGAGTGGGTTCTGGCCAGCCTGACCAGGGGGAGGGGACATGGGCAGTTGGCCGGCCTGCCTGCTGGTCGAACTCCTGGTCCAGGGGACAATTTGCATATTAGCCTTTTATTATATATGATGATATACACTGAGTGGCCAGATTATTATGCATTCAGAGATCATAATAATCTGGCCACTCAGTGTATATAATTAATTGTTCAAAATAATGTAGCCCGGCTCTCAAATCATAATGAGGGTCACATGGCATCTTACAGGAATTCCTTTAACAATAAATTCACTTCTGTATAGGATTTAACTGTGTGAGAAGGATGAAAGGAAACTGCCTAACTCAAGGACGACAGGAATATATTAACAGATGAGTTAAATCAGAGTCTCTCGATGCACTAGTATTTTATAAAATGCTCATTGTGATTCTAAAAGTGAAGCCCAAGTTGAGTTTCCCTGCACTAGGCAGCACAACAGCTAAGACTCTGTCTTGCTTGCTTTTTGCCAGCCATCAATACCCCTGAGAGCATGAATGGGGTGATTATGGCTAAGAGGTCATTAGATGTAAGGATGTGAACCAAAATTCTCTTTCCTTTTCTCTAAAATCCAATTCGATGGAAAGCTACATGCTGTGATTCCTAAACAATTAGTGCCCTAAAAAGATCATGCTTTCTTTCAGCCGCCCAAAATTCCCATGAGAGGAGTATCATAAACTGAGTTTCATGTGCCTTGGCAAACAGCGTGGCCTGTGTTTGTAGTATATTTATGTTCCTTCACAATTGTTAGTATTTCCTGCAAAACTGTGAAGTGTTAACAGCCTCTTTTCTTTCTTCCAGGGAAATGACATTGACCCTGAAGCAGTTAGAGGTGAAGTGTTAAAAGTTGGTAATAAGAGCTGTGAGAATATCCACTCACATTCTGAAGCTGTTTTATGCACGGTCCCCAATGACCTGCTGAAATTGAACAGCGAGCTAAATATAGAGGTGGGATTCCTGCATTCCTCTCATGATGTAAATAAAGATGCTGGTGTAATTATGTCACTCGCAAGCTTAAAATAAATCATTAAACTCATTTGTGTGCTAGCTTTGGCTCATCAGCTCAGCCTTGATTCTTGGTTGTTATTTTAGAAATAGTGAAGTTTTTGTTGCACTGTCTCCTTCCCAAGCTTGAGGGGGTAGATCTCAAAAGTCCTTCCCAGCCACACTCCCTCTGCGTCATGCCATACTCTTGCCAAAATCTGGTCTAGGGATGAATAAGGACATATCCAAGGTTGCCCCTGCCTCTACCTCTGACCACCCTAGGAGGCCAGATCCAACATACTGTTGCCTTCCACAGTGATAACAAATGCATGGGCCTCATAAGCAAAAGAATATGTATGTATGCACTGGACAAAATAAAATAGAAATTAAACTATTTTTACAGTAACTTCTTCATGTAGACAGCTAAATTAATAACCTGGAATCAGAGTGAAATATTTTTTTGCATTCTTTTTTTTCTTCTTGAAGAGCTTTATTGAGATTAACTCACATACCATAAAGTTCACACATTTAAACTATTTTTACAGTAACTTCTTCATGTAAACAGCTAAATTAATAACCTGGAATCAGAGTGAATGATTTTTTTTACATCCTTTTTTTTTTTTTCTTGAAGAGCTTTATTGAGATTAACTCACATACCATACAGTTCACACATTTAAACTGGTTTGGGGTAATTACATTATTAATATTTTAAACTTGTAGCAAAATATATATAACAATTTTTGCCATTTAATCATTTTTAGTGCACAATTTAGTTGCATTAATTACATTCACACTATTGTCCATGTAACCACACCCCTAGCTAATGCTAAGACGTCTTTTATCACCCCAAACAGAACACTGGAACCAGTGAGCAGTACGTCACATCCCCTCCTCTTCCTCAGCCCATGGTAACCTCTAACCTACTTTCTGTCTTTAAAATTTTGCCTGTTCTAGATATTTCATATAAGTGAAATCATACACTACTTGTCCTTTTGTGTCTGGCTTATTTTAAATATATTTTTATTGATTTCAGAGAGGAAGGTAGAAGCGAGAGAGACAGAACATCAATGATGAGAGAGAATCATTGATTGGCTGCCTCCTGCATACCCCCTACTGGGGATCAAGGCTGCAACCCAGGCATATACCCTTGACCAGAACCCAGGACCCTTCAGTCTGCAGTCCAATGCTCTATCCACTGACCCAAACCGGCTAGGGCTCTGCTTATTTTATTAGCATGTTTTCAAAGTTCATCCATGTTATAGCATGTGCCAGAACTGCATTACTTTTTAAGGCTGAATATTCCATTGTATGGATATACCAGGCTGAATATTCCATTGTATAGATATACCACATTTTTTTAAATATATATATATTATTGATTTTTTTACAGAGAGGAAGGGAGAGGGAGAGAGTTAGAAACATTGATGAGAGAGAAACATCGATCAGCTGCCTCCTGCACACCCCCACTGGGGATGTGCCCGCAACCAAGGTACATGCCCTTGACCGGAATCGAACCTGGGACCCTTTAATCTGCAGGCTGACACTGCATCCACTGAGCCAAACCGGCCAGGGCCGATATACCACATTTTGTTTATCCAAGAATGAGTGCTTTGTAAAGGGTTCCTGAAATCTTCTAAAAAGTTATGAAATGGAAAACTACAAAAAAATATAGAAAATTAAGGCTGAATTATGAGATCAGAGTTTAGAATTTAGAAGGACCATAAATCCTAAAAATTAGACAATGTTAGAGATGGAAGGGACCTCAAAGATTTCCTCTATGTATCCAAACTGATATTAAAACATTTTAAGGCTTTATTGTCCCATAATAATGATTATTTACTTCTTATGGTAAGTGTCCTTTGCCCTCTTCCCCACCCTGTAGGACAGAATTAATATCCTATTGTCTCTGTTTCTTACTATTTATTTATACATATGTGGGATATATAACATTGTGTTATAATCACCTGTTTATGTGTTTATCTCCCTTTTATATCTCAGTTACTTGAGATCAAAGATTGTATTTATTTTTTTATCCCTAATACCTAGTTACAAGCAAACAGCTAAATATCATATAAATAATTCAGAGATTATTAGCCCCTTCCTATTAAAACACTGAAGCAGAATTGAGGAATGTCTTATTACTCCGCAGGCAATCATGCCACTTACGGAACAGTAATAACCAGGTGGTATCTGGGGCCCACAGAGACTGTGCTCCAACCTGTGTGGTATCTTTTATAGCTATCTCAAATAGCCAGCTAAATTTGGCTCTCCTTTGTCATTTTTAGTGGAAGCAAGCAGTTACTTCAACTGTCCTTGGAAAAGTGATCGTTCAACCAGATCAGAATTTCACAGGATTGATTGTTGGTGGCGTCACAATATCAACAATACTCTTATTATTACTTGGGCTTTTCCTGTGGCTGAAAAAGGGGAAGCACATTAAAGGTACATTTTTTTAATTGTTTATTTTAAGGAATTACTTTAAGAATGCAATCATTACAGTTTAAAATTGTAAGTTCATGTGTGCTGTTGTATATGCAATCCATAAAGCCTATGAATTCTTATCCGTCAGCCAAGGTCTGCTGTGACCCCTGGTAGCCAAGTCTTTAACGAGCTCTTTCTCTCTCCGTTTTAAGACCAGGGCAGTCAATCAGTTCGCTATGATGCAAGAGTACACACTCCTCATTTGGATAGGCTTGTAAGTGCCCGAAGTGTGAGCCCAACTACAGAAATGGTTTCAAATGAATCTGTAGACTACCGAGCTACTTTTCCGGAAGGTATGTTCCAGTTTATTGTTCTGAGAAATACGTAAACATACACCTCAGTGGGTTTGTGGCATTATTGTTTATTTTGGGGTTTGCCTTTATATTTTTATAAAAATACTAGAGATCCAGTGCACAAAATTCGTGCACTGGGAGGGAGGGGTCCCTCAGCCTGGCCTGCACCCTCTCCAATCTGGGATCCCTCGGGGATGTCCAACTGCTAGTTTAGGCCAGATCCCACCGGGCCTAAGCCAGCAGTCGGACACCCCTCTCACCACCTGGGACCACTGGCTCCTAACTGCTCGCCTGCCTACCTGCCGGCCTGATCGCCCCCTAACTACCCTCTCCTGGCCAGCCTGATCGCCCCCTAACTGCCTCTGCTTTGGCCCCCACCACCATGGCTTTGTCCGGAAGGATGTCGGGAAGATGTCTGGTCTAATTAGCATATTAACCCTTTGCACTCGCTTGCTTTTTTCTCCATTCCTTTATTCTAATACTAACCGTGTCGAGTCACACTTGACATCCGAGTGCAAAAGGTTAACCTTTTATTAGTATAGGTAAAAGAAATATTTATTTATTTTTTGACCAAGAAAGTATTTAATTTGACATAGAATTACTGGGCTCTTATTTTTAAATGTACTCATGTATACATTATGTTAGATTTTCAGTCTTTAAGCTCTCTTCTCACAAAAAGGTTAATTTTTATATTTCAAGTACAGTTCACATTCAATATTATATCAGTTTTAGGTGTACAGCATAGTGGTCAGATAATTATATACCTTATGAAGGGATCCTCCCAATAAATCTAATACTCACCTTACACCATATAGTTATTACACTATCACTGACTATATTCCCTATGACTATATTTTGCATCCCCATGACTGTTTTCATAACTTCCAACTTGTACTTTTAATCTGTAAGAAGATTAATTTTAAAATCATTTGAGTAAAGGTAAGGTGTTTATCATCTCAGTGCAATGTTAAGAAATTGTGAAGTGTTCTTAACAACCCAGAAAAAGATAAAATACAAAGTTTATATTTATTTATTTTTATACTTATTTTTTTTTATTTAAATCTTTATTGTTTAGATTATTACAATTGTTCCTCTTTTTTCCCCCCATAGGTCCCCTCCACCCAGTTCCCACCCCACCCTCTGCCCTTACCCCAGCCCCCCAACCACTGTCCTCATCCATAGGTGTACGATTTTTGTCCAGTCTCTTCCCACCCCCCCACACCACTTTCCCCCCGAGTATTGTCAGTCCACTCCCTTTCTATGCCCCTGATTCTAGTATATTCACCAGTTTATTCTGTTCATCAGATTTTTTATTCACTTGATTTTTAGATTCACTTGTTGATAGATATGTACTTGTTGTTCATAATTTTTATCTTTACCTTTTTCTTCTTCTTCCTCTTCTTAAAGAATACCTTTCAGCATTTCATATAATACTGGTTTGGTGGTGATGAACTCCTTTAGCTTTTTCTTATCTGTGAAGCTCTTTATCTGATCTTCAATTCTGAATGATAGCTTTGCTGGGTAGAGTAATCTTGGTTGTAAGTTCTTGCTATTCATCACGTTGAATATTTCTTGCCACTCCCGTCTGGCCTGCATAGTTACTGTTGAGAAACCAGCTGACAATCGTATGGGTGCTCCCTTGTAGGTAATTAACTGTTTTTCTCTTGCTGCTTTTAATATTCTCTCTTTGTCTTTTGCTCTTGGCATTTTAATTATGATGTGTCTTGGTGTGGTCCTCTTTGGATTCCTTTTGTTTGGGGTTCTGTGCACTTCCTGGACTTGTAAGTCTATTTCTTTCACCAGGTCGGGGAAGTTTTCGGTCATTATTTCTTCAAATAGATTTTCAGTATCTTGCTCTCTTCTTCTGGCACCCTCATAATTCAGATGTTGGTATGCTTGAGGTTGTCCCAGAGGCTCCTTACACTATCTTCAAATTTTTGGATTCTTTTTTCTTTTTGCTTTTCCGGTTGAGTGTTTTTTGCTTCTTTTTATTTCAAATCTTTCACTTGCTTCTTGCGGTCCTTTAGTCTACTATTAGGTCTCTGTATAATATTTTTTATTTCAGTCAGTGTATGTTTAATTTCTAGTTGGTCCTTTTTCATATCTTTGAGGGTCTGGCTAAATTTATTGGCCTTTTCTAGGAAATTCTTGAAAAACCTTATAACCGTGGTTTTGAACTCTGTATCCAGCCGTTTGCTTTCCTCCATTTCTTTCATTTGTGATCTGTTTCTTTGTCTCCACATTTTCACTGCTTCCCTGAGTTGGTAGAGTAGCTTTGAGTGCTAGGTGTCCTTTAGGGCCCAGTGGCTCAGCCTTCCCAGTTACCTGAGGTGGACACTCTTGGTGCACCCCTTTGTGGGCTGTGTGCACAGCCTTGTTGTAGTTAAGTCTTTTTTTTTTTTAATTTCTTTATTGATTAAGGTGTCACATATTTGTCCTCATCCCCCCATTCCCATCCCACACCCCTCCCCACGGATGCCCCAACCCCCTCTTGAACTTAACCATTGGTTAGGCTCATATGCATGCACACAAGTCCTTTGGTTGATCTCTCCCCCCTCCCCCTACCCTCCCCTATCCTCCCTCTGAGGCCCGATAGTCCGATCGATGCCTCCTTGTTTCTGGTTCTGTTCTTTTTCATCAGTCTATGTTGTTCATCATTTCCCCTAGATGAGCGAGATCATGTGTCACTAGAGATATACTTATATGAACTGAATGTGAGATGAGCAATAATAGTTATGCTGACAGGCAAATGAATCAGTCTGTAGTGAGTTTCTTTTTGGACCAACTTTTATACTTATTTAAATATAATTTGGCACTGCTATATTTTTTTACCTCAAAATGTTGATCCTCAAACATTTAAATTATAACTTTAGTACTCCTTTGAATTGTTAGTACACAGCCTTTTACCCACAGCACTCCAGTACTTCAATATATTTTTTAGTCTTATTCAATAAAAATGTTCATGTATGCGATTTAAACAGGAGGGGTTAGCATCATCTGCTTTGCAAAACACTAAGCTTAATATTGGTTGGGTTAACCCGCACATTTCACAATGTTTTATTTAAAATCTCCTGGTAAAAAAGCAAAATGTCTGTATTGTATCTGCTCCATTATCTTTAGAAGTTACAGGACATGAGTCAAATACAAGGATTTCCCTGGTTGAATATTTACCATTGGACAAATAAAATGAGTCACAGACAGTTGTGGATACAGGAAAAGTTAGAGGTTGTTCCTCCAAACAAGTACAAGAGCAATAAGGCAGTTAACATTTTAATTTTAAACCTTATTCTCTCTTATATTTTGAAGTTTATATTAGTTCTATAGAGATACACCTAAATATTGCCTTTGCCCACCTGATTCCATTTGCCTTTAAAAAAATCCATGCCCTGCCCTGGCCAGTGTGGCTCAGTTGGTTGGGCATCAACCCGTGTACCTGGTGGTTCGCTGGTTCAATTCCCGGTCAGGGCATGTGCAGGAGGCAGCCATTCCATGCTACACTCTCACATCAATGTTTCTCTCTCTCTCTCTCCCTCCTCTCCCTTCCTTTCTCTCTAAATATAAATTTATAAATATTTTTTTTATAAATCCATGGCCTTAACAACATGGAAAAATCAAATCCAGTTTATAGTTTTGAAATTTAGACCTTTATCGTCTTACTAGTGGCCCAGTGCACAGATTCATGCACATTGAAAGGAAATTAATTAGAAGAAAGATTTGTGTGGTGATTAAGTTACTGCAAAAAATTACATGTCAAAATAGTATATATAGTATAGTATTATAAAATTAAAATACAAAATATTTTCATATGTATTGCGCATGCACAAGTCAACATTTATTTTTAAATTGCCAATGTGCATCCTATGTACCAGCCAGTCGGTCAGATGGACAGATGGACAGACAGTTGATCACTTAGCTTTTTATATATATAGATAGTATTATAAAATTAAAATACAAAATATTTTAATATGTTTCGCGCCTGTGTGAGTCAACGTTTATTTTTAAATTGCCAGTATGTGTCATCTGTACCAGCCGGATGGTCAGATGGATGGATGGTCGGTCACTTAGCCTTTTATATATATAGCTACTCACCTTTAATAGCTCTAATCTAAGATCATTAAAATTCACAAGTAATTTAAAAAAGAAAAAGCTTACTTAATCTTCTTTCAACTTCATTACTCACCAAACCTCTATCAACATTGCTAAGAAGCTTGAGTTCCATCTTTCATCTTCTTTCTTACATTGAGCCTGCTCCCTGGAAACATGGAAAACTAAAACAAGCAGAAGAAGATCATCCAGAGAGAAAAATAAAATACACAGCCAGCACCTAATGAAGAGGCAACTATAAAACTTTCCTCTATATCTCTGCTGCTGAAGAGGGGACAGTCTCTTCACCAGTCTTTCATGCAGACCTAGTGTTCTCGGTGGCATTGCACCAGAATCACACATTAATGGCTTAAATGGTTTGTGCCTATGTTTGAACTTCACCCGAGGGTCAATAGAATTTCCATGCCAGGGGACTTTTTTCCTGAGCTTCTCCAAGGGTTTCACTCAATCTCAGTGCCCCTGACATTTAGAACCCTGATCTCTAGGTGCAAAGATTTGGGAAGTGAAGGTGAAGGAACTGAGAGTTTGGAGACACTCCGTTGCATTCTTCTCCCTTGGAGAGGGTTTTGGGGAACTTGACTCTGGGATCAAGGGAGCAGGCAGCTAGCAAGGCCCTCTTCTCCTGTCACCCATCAACATGTCCGGTACTCCCCGGGTGCTCTGCGTTTGTCCTTTAGGTAATCACTCTCTGTCTCATTTCCAGACCCTGACTACTGTAATTATAGGTGGCTCCAAAGCTTTCCTAGAACCGCTGTTGCGATGTCCTGCTCCAGTCAAATTGCTTTGTCATTAACCAAACTGTTCAATGTGGAAGATACGGAAAAAGGCTTAAGTGGGGTTAGGAGTAGTCAGGGTACCATCAACTTTCTTTTTATGCCCCAATCTCAAGTTCTGATGCTCCTGCTCATTTGCAAACAAGTGATATTTATCTTTTGGTACCAGTGGAGACCCCCCCTCACTATACCTTCCCCCTTTCCTTGTGTTATACTAGAGGCCCGATGCACGAGATTCGTGCACTCGGGAGTCCCTCAGTCCGACCCACGCCCTCTTGCAGTCCGGGAGCCCTCAGGGGATGTCCGACTGATAGTTTAGGCCAGCTCCCCCGGAGAGCAGGCCTAAGCCGTCAGTCGGACATCCTTAGTGCTGCTATGGAGGCGGGAGAGGCTCCTGCCACCGCTGCTGCGTTTACCAGCCATGAGCCCAGCTTCTGGCAGAGCGTTGCTCCGGGTGTGGGAGCGCACTGACCACCAGGGGGCATCTCCTGCATTGAGCGTCTGCCCCCTGGTGGTCAGTGCGTGTCATAGTGACTGTTTGGTCGATTTGCATAGTAGCCTTTTATTGTATAGGATACTAATACAGTTCAATACCCTGCTTAGTTTATCTTCAGATATGTTGCTGTAGATGCGATGCCCTCTCCCTGGCATGTATGGATTCCCAATGGAAAAGGGAAAGCAACTGTTGGCCTCTCAGCCCTGTTTGGCATTAAGAAATTTATTCTCAACCCCCCACCCCCCATTCCTTACCCCTGAAATGAAAAGGCTTCACCTTGCAATAGAGTACCTTGCCCAAGTCTCTTAAAGGGCTTTGGTTGTAAAGATCAAATTAATGGAATGCTGATTCCTTTCCAAGTGCCCTCAACCAAGCAATGAGGATGGCACACTAACCCAATTCTAATTCCGATCAGCCTTCTCTAAACAGTGATAACACTGAATCTGCTGCCAGCATCATACAACAGAGAATTTACTACAAATGTAAAAAGCTGCAGTTCTGAAAATGTAGCCATTATACACTTCTAAATATATATGTGTAAAATATTTCACTATACATATTTCTCCTTGGCCAGGAATCCATGTAGGTTTTGAGAAATATTAGTTAACTAGATGCCCGATGCATGAAAATTCATGCAAGAGTAGGCCTTCCTTCCCCTGGCTGCTGGCACCGGTTTCCCTCCAGCACCGGGACCCAAGCTGCTTCCCTCTTCTGGCTGCCCGTGGGCACCCAGGACCCAGGCCGGCTTCCTTTGGGCCGCCCACAGGCACCTGAGACTCAGGCTGGCTTCCCTTCGGCCCGGCTTCATCAGGAAGGATATCCAGAATGACGTCTGGTCTAATTAGCATTTTACCCTTTTATTATTATAGATTCCATCAATTAACACTAGTTGCTCAAAAGGCATACTATTTGTGCAGCTTCCCATGTTTAAGAATATAGTGTATTAAAAGTAAACCTCAAACAGGGCTTTTTATTATATATAAAAAGAGAAGTGTATAAGGAAATGAGAATAAACAAGATGTCAAAGTTAATGCTTAATCTATGTAAAGGAAATTTATTAAAAACTTTATATGTATGCCAGTATCTTTTCCAAGCTTACCATTTTTATTAAACTAGTTCCTTTGTGAAGTCTCTTCCTAGCCTCATTCAATGATAAAAGCATCATTTCTTTAATTTTAAAATTCAGGATTCATTATTTATTCAATTTTCTGCCCCTGTTATCATCCCCACAGTGAGGTTCTGCTATTGTTTTCTAATAATTCTGCTTTATCTGGCAGATCACTATCCTAACTCATCTCAGAACGGATCATGCAGACAAGTGCAATATCCTCTGATGGACCTGTCCCCCATCCTAACTGGTGGGGACTCTGATATATCCAGTCCATTACTGCAAGATGCTGTCCACATTGACCTCAGTGCTCTAAATCCAGAGCTGGTCCAGGCCGTCCAGCACGTAGTGATCGGGCCCAGTAACCTGATTGTGCATTTCAATGAAGTCATAGGAAGGGGTAAGTATTTCCACTCAGCTTTTTGTTGAACACGGTTTTCCAGTAAGCATTTTATCTTCTCCCTTTGCAGATTAGGAATTTAGACAATGGAGAAAGCAACTGACAGAGCGGTGATAGCAAGTGCACTTGATCTCTGTTCTGCAGAAAAACAGGTCTGCAAACAGTACCCGTGGGGACTTGCCCCTGTTTCTGGAGGCCTTTTAATAATCTCCCAAACATACTAGAAAATAAATCATATTCCTTCCCCACCTTTTTCCTAATTAAACTATCATTTCTTAAAAGATGCCGTTTACTTCCTTCTGAGACATCATTTTTTCAGTTCCAGTATTTTCACTCGTCTCCCTCCAGTCTTCCTTTACTCTGAGAACAGGGACTATATGAAGTCCTTGTTTGTAAGAGTTACACTGCTGGACAGCATGAGAAGATGGGGAATTTATAGCATTCTCCTGACCTGAAACATTATATATCACATCTACAATGCACTCCAGCTTCTTTATACAAAAAGGAGTATTTGTAGTAAGCCAGGCAAAGCAGCAATAATAGCTAGCACACCACCTTAAAGGACATATTTACCAGGGAGAGGAACCAAGCAGAAGCCAGGAAATGAACTGCACTCTGCCCTTTTTCCTAAAAAGCTTTGGCCTTTGGAACTGAAGGGCCTCTGTCCCTTTTCTTCAGTCTGGGCTGCAGGAGGGAGCACGGGCACCTGCCAGCCTGGTGCAGAACAAGCTGGCAGGACCGTTTGCCTCCTAGGAGCACGGGGCTTCCCATTCTCCTGTGATAGCACCCACACATTCCTCTAGCACACACTCCAGATTTTTTCCTGCTCCCCCTTCCCAATAGTAGCTTCGCTGTTAATACACATGTTTCACGTCAGAGTAATTTAGTGCTGTCACCAGCCTATAAATTCCAGTAATTGCACCAGTGTGAGTGTGTAGCCTCACTAATTATGTTCTCATTCTATGCGTTATAAAATTAGATTTTTTTTTTATTTTTATCATGAAAGGTGCTAAATGGCAATCATTGATTTTAATGTAATAATCATAAATGATTCTATAAATATTAACTATTATTGATATGTGCTTCCCCGGTAGAATGTGGGCCCTTGAGATCATAGGCTTTATTTTGTTTTTTTCATCTTTGCATCATAAGAGGGTAGACTAATGCCTGACACTCACATAGGAGGCATTCAGGGAGTCTTGGCCGGCTACAGAAATTAATTAATGGATGACTTACCCAGCTATCAGCCATTTGGCACCTCCGGGGAAAATTACTGCCACTGGATGAAAGGCTACTGTTGGGAAGGTGATATGACTGAAACCAGAGAGAACTGGATGAAATGACTCAGAGTGAATGTGCTTCATTTGAGTAATTTCCTTTCCGTTTCAGCCAACCTGGGTTACATATTAACTGGTGACTAATGGGGGAAATCCTTACTCTATAATGCTGATCTTATTTCTAACGATAACATTTTTTATTTCATTTCAGTTTATTGGAATATAGGGAGCTTCTTTTATTTCTTCATGTAGGCAAAACTTTATTTTCATATTTAAAAGATGATATTTGATCCTTAAAAATAATTTTAAAATTTTTTATATAAAACAAAGTTTTTCTTGTATTATTAATTATTGTATTATTTTCCATACAAACAACTCAAAGCCTACTTTTGTCCCACTCTGCATTCACACACACACACACACACACACACACACACACACACACACAGCAATATTGTTCATCAGAAGTAGACAAAATAATGTACTCTTTGGTCATGTACAAAAAAAGGAAATGAAGATCACGAAGTGCCTAGTAAGTAATTGTTACATAGTTAAAAGTAATGCAGCACTGACCAAATACCCTCTTTCATGTAGGTCATTTTGGGTGTGTATATCATGGGACTTTGTTGGACAACAATGACAAGAAAATTCATTGTGCTGTGAAATCCTTGAATAGTAAGTTACATTTTATTTTTTAATATATTTTTATTGATTTCAGAGAGGGAGAGAGAGATAGAAACATCAATGATGAGAGAGAATCTGATCAGCTGCCTCCTGCACGCCCCTTACTGCAACCCGGGCATGTGCCCTCACCAGGAATTGAGCTGTGACCTCCTGGTTTATAGTCAGTGCTCAACCACTGAGCTACATGGGCTGAGCTGTTACTTTTTATTTAACAGTGGTATACACTTTTATGATTTGCAAATTAATAGTTCATAATTAAATGTTGATTTGCACTTTCCCTTGTGGAAAAATCAGCTACTTCTGGAATTATGGATCTATTGCTGAAAATTTGGACTAAATTCCTATTGAGATATCTCCTCAGAAATTATCTGAGGGCTCTCATAAGTTAGAGTGTAGGAGAAATGAG
Organism: Cnephaeus nilssonii; assembly: GCF_951640355.1. Classification (NCBI taxonomy): domain Eukaryota; kingdom Metazoa; phylum Chordata; class Mammalia; order Chiroptera; family Vespertilionidae; genus Cnephaeus; species Cnephaeus nilssonii. The sequence goes on along the minus strand of NC_137083.1, from coordinate 72,020,693 downwards.
TCTTGGATGAGCTGAGTATCACTTAACTATGTTTGACTTATAATATTTATTTTGTAAGTGACATTCATGGAAACTATTGGAAGCATGTTGGCACATACAATAATAATGACTCATTTTACCCAGAGGCATTACTATAATTATTTGTTCAACCACAACCTCTACTAAAAAGATTTTTTAAAAAATGAAATAAGACAAACAGGCAAAAAAATATGTTGGCAGAAAATTGAAAAGTTGTAAATGTGGTAATATCTCACTTATCAGCATTTTTGGGGAATGAGATATTCCACGTAAACAAACTTCCTAAACAAGTGAAACACCCTCCTTTTAATGCTAGAATGTTTTTTTTAAATTTGAGTCGTTACTGAGAAACTCTTTTTTAAATGGAATGCAACTCTGTTTGGAAAACAGGCACTGCTTTCAAGCATAAACTAAGACTTCACCAATGACCATAATTATGGCATAAATTACTGTCTGGTACAACCCAGTGTACTCCTCATATTAGCATTTCCCTGGCTCCACCTTTACTGACAGATCTCACATGTCAAGTCCATGTGCTTGCCTATTCTAAATTTCCAAATTTGTGCTTACAATTTGCTGCATCCTGAAAAATGTTAACCAGCTATATCACAAATTTATATTGGAATAATAAGCTTAAATGCACAAGTTAAAGGTTTTTCTGCAAGATACATTATTGTCAGAACTATTTCAGCCTTTTGGACATGTAAATCTTCATGCTAAGTAGTGTTCTACATGGTTGATTTTGTTGGAAGTCTGATCACAAGGTCATTAAAGGGACAGTTTATATAAAACCTAACTACACATTGGATGGATTATGTATGATTTTCAATAAATTTGCCTCACAGGAGAGCACTACTGCCCATTGACAAAGAACAATGCTATCACCCAGGAATCTTTCTCTCTCCTGGTATGCACTGATCTCTTGGACTTCCTGGTTCCAGAATGCATTGTGTTTGTAAAAAAAAAAATATATCATCACTGAGACTGACATTAGTCAGATTAGTAAATTAAAGCTTGTTAATTCTTCCTTAATGCTGACTCGTGTCAAGCCCTCAGGCTCTCTATCTGGAAATGGTTAGAAACTACTAGAAACCAAAAAAAAGTCTACTTAGATAGCCACCGTTGGTCTTCACATCCACCCAGGCCAGGGGTTGGAAAACTATGGACAGCCGCCTGATTTCCAAAAATAAAGTTTATTGAGACTTAGACACTTTTTTTCTTGTGGCTGCTTCTGCACTGTGATGGCAGAGCTGAGCATTTGAAACCATTTGACCCACAAAGCCAAACAAGGTTTACTATCTGGCTCTACATAAAAGTTGCCAACCCCTGTCCTAAACAGTCACTACAGAATGGACTGGCCAACTTTCCTCTCCTTTTCTGCACCAGACAGACTGACTGCTAGCTAGACTGTAACTTACAAAAATGTGTCAAGGTGATGACTTGAAAGCACAGTGCAGGGCGACATCATTCACACGGATGGATTATAAAAAAAAAAAACCACTCTGGGGATAAGGCAGCGGGACAAGATGGAAAACTATGATTATATTTATTTATTTTTAATCCTATGGTTTTATATGCCATCGCTCTCCCTATCTGAACATGACAAAGTACTCATTGTTCTGTAATGAAATCGATGTCTCCACCACTGGATTTCTCAGGGATCACCGACATAGGAGAAGTTTCCCAATTTCTGACTGAGGGGATCATCATGAAAGATTTCAGCCATCCCAATGTGCTCTCACTCTTGGGAATCTGCCTTCGAAGTGAGGGGTCTCCGCTGGTGGTACTCCCGTACATGAAACACGGAGATCTTCGGAACTTCATTAGAAACGAGACCCATGTAAGTATATGTCCTAGCTTACTAACCTGTAAACTAGCGGTAAGCCAGCCAGTCTTCCAAAATGTGCCTGTGTTGAACCTTTTTCAAAGCGCTCTAGCCAAAGAAGTGCCTGTAAAATGTTAGCACCATTCCAATGCACGAAAGCTGGTTTAGTTCACTTGTACCTGAAAATTCTCTATCCTGGTGGGAAGATAGTGACACCTAGAAGGGTTTTCCCAGGGGCAATGATTCTTAACGTCCCTGCAAACAGCTTTGCTCCACCATCGCCCTGATAGGTACATTTAGTCATCTTTGAGGGCCTCCTATGAGCCAGAAACGGCACAACACAGGAGACATAGAGGCGTAATTAGCCACAAGCCACATGAAGTGTTAGCTCTAAAAGGAAAAGCATTGAAGAATTAATTACAAATGAGTCCCTTGCTATCCTTCAAAATTGCCAGTCACCCTCTTACCTCAGGACCTTTGCATTTGCTGTTTCCTCTCCCTGAACCATTCTTCCCCAAAATATCCACACATCTCAACTTCAGCCTTTCGCCCTGATACCATCTTCAAAATGAGGCTCTCCTGGTCTTTCTAAAATTGCAGCTGACCCAACCCACCCTCCTGCCTCCAATCTGTCTCCTCTCTGATGCTTTATTTTTCCTCATTATGCTTACCATCTTCTTATCCACTAGGCCTGAGAGGCCCCGTACTGTGACCATGAGCCACATGTGAAATATGGCCAGTCCCGATTGAGCTGTGCTGTAGGTGTAGAATACATCCCAGGTTTTGAATATTTAGCATAAAAAAGTAAAATATTAATAATTATTTATGTTAATTACATGTTGCAATGACATTTTGGATATGTTGGATTGAAAAATATATTGTGAAAATTAATTTCACCTGTTTCTTTTTATTTTGTTAATGTGACTTTTAGAAATTTTTAAATTATATGTTTGACTTGCATTATATTTCTGCTGTATAGTGCTAGGCTAGACAATAAATTAATAAATAGTAGCTAACCCCATTGACCCCTTCTAGCCTGCCCCCACCCCCCCACCCCAGATCTTTACCACCCTATCGTCTGTGTCCATGGGTTATGCATATATGCATATAAGAAAAAATAAGTAAATAGTAGCTAACTACATATATATGTATACATATACGTGTGTGTGTGTGTTTGTATGTGTGTGTGTACACACATCCCATTAAAATGCAAAGTCATGAGGGTAGGGATTTTTTGTGTATATGTTCTCTGCTGTAGCTCTAACACCTAAAATGGTGTTTGGCCCATAGACTCTCAGTGGATATTTGTTGAACGAATGAGCTCAGAGTTACAAAAAAGGTTGTTAGGCTTCTACAAATGAGAATTTCTTAGTGACATTTTTTTGTTGTTAATTCTCACCTAAAGGTATTTTTTCCATTGCTTTTCAGAGAGAAGGGGAGGAGGGAGGTATAGAGGGAGGAAGGGAGGGTGGGAGGGAGGGAGGGAGGGATCTGTGGAAGAGAAACACATCGACTACTTGCCTCCCACACATGCCCCAACTGAAGGCAGTGAATGAACCCAGGTACATACGTGAACTTGACAAGGAATCGAACCCGCAACCCTTTGGTGTGCAGGCCAACACTCTAACACACCGGCCAGGGCTCTTAGTGACATTTATGGTAGAACCTAAAGGATGAGCAAGTAATGGCCAGATCAGAACCAGCGAGGAAGAGGAAGGAGTTTCCAGAACTGAAAACATAGATGGCATCTGGCTCCTCAGCCCCTGTGCCCAGGGTCCTTTGGGAGTTAATGGAATAGTTTTACTCAAAAAACAAAACAAAAAAAAAAAAACCTTCATAAACCTGGGGTCTGTTTCTCAGAGGAAATAAGGCCTAGAATGGATGATAAGTAATATTTTGTGTTCAGCAAACAGAATCAAATACTCCCTGGCAATGAATGTTTGCAGATAGGGTGACTTTACCTTACAAAGCACAAAGCTGCCCTGACAGATCCCACTTTTGCACTTTAATTCTTGTCATCCTCCTGATAAGTTCATCTGGTTGGATATGCTACCTTCTCTCAGGTATTTTGCTCCCAGGGTTAAAGCATGCTAGAGACTTATTATTTTACAACCTAAAGGAGTCCGTACTAATGACCCACTAGCGTAGGTGTGTCTGAAAGAGAAACGCAAGGAGCTGGCCTCTCTACATGCTGAGGCCCTCCTGGAAGGTCCCCACTGTCTGCCTCTTTGGTTCACAAACGCCACAGCAGCTGCTGAAGAAGACACATACCCTGTTCCTGATGACCAGGCTCCAGCCACAGTGGCTCCTGTGTGATTTCAGATAAAGTTCCTGTAGTTACGAAAGACATTCCCACTGTCCACACAGCGCTGTGGAGGGAGTTCCTAGAGAATGAGGTTCCTGTTCTCTGTGTGGGTCCAGGCCCCTGGAGTTGTGAGCTGTGCTTCAGCACATGTGGGAGGGGTTCTGACGGGAGTGACTTGGCTACAGTGTGGGCTTTGGAGCCTAAAAGGTTTAGTTTAAAATCCTAATTCCACCACTTACCATCTGAGTGTTTGAGATAATTTATTTCTCTCTGAACTTGCTGTATTAACCATGTATTTCCTTTTTTTTTTTTTTTAATTTCAGAGAGGAAGGGAGAGAGAGAGAGGGATGGAGACATTAGTGAGAGAGAGTCATTGATTGGCTGCTTCCTGCACGACCCCTACTGGGGATTGAGCCCACAACCCAGGCATGTGCCCTTGACCAGAATTGAACCTGGGACCCTTCGGCCCGCAGGCCGACGCTCTATCCACTGAGCCAAACCAGCTAGGGCTAACCATGTATTTCTGAGGCTCTAACTTCTGGGGCCTCACTGACCTGCAGAAACTGCCCCTCCCGGGACTAGCAAATTCCCAGAGATGGTGAACAACTCACCTTCTCAGAGGTGAGCCATTCCAGAGCCCAAACCCCAACCACCTCCTTTACAGGCCTCTCACACTCTAGGTCACTGTCGCCCTGCCCTGCTCATTTAAGGGCCAGGTACCAGACAACTGGGGACAGCGCCTGAGCCCCCTGCTGAAATTATCCCAGCTACCCAAGTCCAAGCCTGCTTACCCTGCTTGCCCGTTTCTTCCCACAGAAACCGCAATGCAGCCTCACCTGTCTCCTGGCCAAGCCTGGTGCTACCCTGTGTGGGCTTGCATGGCAGGGCATGCCCCCGCCTCCTGGGGCTTAGAACAAACTATCTTTTCCATGGCAATTGTCTCCCATCCGTGGGCTTCACCACACCTGAATAATTATAAAACCCACGTTTTAAAACACCTCCAGTTCTGCATCTGTAAAATGGAACCCCTGCCTTCCAGAAGTATATGAGGATTAGCCCAAATTTATAAACCATCTAGCCTGGTGCTTTGCAAACAGTAGGCACTTAATAAATGGTTGCTATTATCAATCAACAGGGCGTTCTTATAAACATTTCAGAATTCTGAGATCCTCGCTAGAACAGTAGATGCTTAGTTTATGAGTTTCCAATTCTCTTTGATTGCAGAACCCAACTGTAAAAGACCTTATTGGCTTTGGTCTTCAAGTAGCCAAAGGCATGAAATACCTCGCAAGCAAAAAGTTTGTCCACAGAGACTTGGCTGCAAGGAACTGTATGTAAGTACAAGAATCTCTGTGCCCACCGTCCAAATTAAGTGAAAAGGAGGACTCTGTTTCCCCTGTTTTTCGTACAAAAGTCCTTTATTTCCATTATCGTTTTAAATCCACATGTAAGCACTAGGGATGTAGGAGGGGCTTTCAGTCTCTGTCAGATGGAGAATGAAAAAGGGATTCTCCAGAGGGGGTCTTAACAGCTGCTCTGTGCTTTCCCCCTTTTCCTTCCCCAAAGTGGGCCTCCGTGTTGTGGTTTCACACTGCATTAGTGTTGGGAGGTAGAATTTGATCTCCAGCCTTTTACAGCGAAAAGGAGAGAGCTGATGACACAAATACCAACATGTTGTCACTTCCCAAGAGTGGGTTTGAAGCCAGCCTGCAGGAGCCCTACCAAAAATGGTCTTTGGGAATGAATTCAAAGAACGTCATTTGTGTCTGGCTGCCGGGGCTGTATAATACAGCAGTCAACAGTTTGTAATCGATTCAGTGCTTTCCCTTGCAGAGCGCTGATTCATGACTTACAGTATATGTGAACGAGAGAGCTGTGCTATTCATTTCCGACCTTGGTTTTGGTCACAGTGACAACATAAAAAAAGCCCACTTAAACAAAGGGATACACAGCCTCAGAGAGCGGAAATTGATTTTGTTGAAACTCGCTGTTTTTCTTAGATGCTTTACTATATTTCTCTATTACCTCAGTGGTGGGATATATAAGTTTTATGTACTATCCTAGCCCATTTGAGAATGAAAAAGTAAGATAACAGTGCCTGGTGATGTCTCCCCTATAAAACTAATCGGTAAGAAGTTGACAAGTGATTATTGGCGATTACTTTGGTTACTCAGTTGGCGTACTTGATTTAGCAACCCAAAGATATCGGGAGGGGGGCCCAATTTTACTACTTCAGATCTACGAAAGCAAAACGAATTTTCTTATATAACATCACAGGATCTGTTTTCTTAGCTTGTTGAACTTGTCATGTAAATGTCAAGCATTTTTACTCAAGAATTCCATTGTAATACGGTGTTGGTCAGTTGAGGCCAGAAGAAGCCTCCCAGCAGAAGTTAAGGGTTTGTGGATTTCCAGCACAGAAGCCACTTGTTCTGTAGATATTCAGCATCACAGTAAATGATTCTGTTTCAGCCACCAGTGATAATATTTGTCCTTTCCGTAGGCTAGATGAAAAATTCACTGTCAAGGTTGCTGATTTTGGTCTTGCCAGAGACATGTATGATAAAGAATACTACAGTGTCCACAACAAAACAGGTGCCAAACTGCCAGTGAAGTGGATGGCTTTAGAAAGTCTGCAGACCCAGAAGTTCACCACCAAGTCAGATGTGGTAACGTATTATTGATCACTCCCGACCTTCTCCTCTTTTACTTTCGTGCCCAAATTTTTTTCAGTAGTTTTATGGCTACTTAATTTTTTTGTAAAGAAAAGCTTTTAACATCACTAATTTCAATTTGTTTCATAAGCAAAAATACTCAATTATCTAATGCACTCGTAGTGTTACAAGTGGAAATGGGGCATCCACCGGTGGAAATGGGGGATCCCCTTCCCCACTGGGTGCTCAGGGTCGGGTCCTTATCATATCTTGAAAAAAAGAATTTTCTGAGACTCACGTGGGAGAATGAGTGCTTTTTATTTGTGTGGAATTATATCCCTCGGTTTCCAGCGTCCCATTTCCCTTAATCAGTCCTGGAAAAGGTGCAGCTGGGGATTCCGCAGAGCTAGAAGCAAAGCCAGCGTTCAGAGTTTCCATTCCATTGGTGAAGCTGGGTCCGGTTTAACGTCAGGCTGGTTGCATTCCATTAGTCCATTGTGTGTGGTGTCCTAGGCCATGGGCCATGTGGGCAAAGGCAGGGGCGTGAGAGCTCTGCAAGCCAGGAGTCAAGTGCAACACACCAAGGGGCAAGAGAGAGAACTCCTTTGTGTAGGACCTTAAGTGTATCAAATCTGCCCCCCCTCCTGCTTGCCGTGGTCACACCTCCCCTGGCTAGTGCCCTGTTCCCAGGTGTGACTGACAAACAAGTACCTTCCCTATGTCACCCAGACTTTACTGGGCATGTGTCTATTTGACCTTCCCCTTGTTCCTTTCCACTTAATTACTAACCAGGGTCATTGCAACAATATCGATACTATGTTTTATAAATTCATTTATTCAAAAATATTTGGCAGATGCTAGATCCTTAGGAAGCCCAGTGTGAACCAAGTGTGAACCCTGTCCTCCAGAAGCGTTAGCTCAGCAGGGAAGACAAGGCATGTCCATCAAAACTCACACAAAGTAGACTAGAATTAGCCCAGCCACTCATAGCTCACAACTTCATGGCAGCCAGAATTCCACCTTGATGCCGAAACCGGTTTGGCTCAGTGGATAGAGCGTTGGCCTGCGGACTCAAGGGTCCCGGGTTCGATTCTGGTCAAGGGCATGTACCTTGGTTGCGGGCACATCCCCGGTAGGGGGTGTGCAGGAGGCAGCTGATCGATGTTTCTCTCTCATCGATGTTTCTGACTCTCTATCCCTCTCTCTTCCTCTCTGTAAAAAATCAATAAAATATATTTTAAAAAAAAAGAATTCCACCTTGAGAGATCTGGAAGCTATGACTGAGGCAGGTCTAGCAATGAAGTCATCATTCCTGCACCTAGACACGCTCTCCTTTATTTGCAAAGGTCATCCTCCTCTCACAGAGCCAGCTTCGAAAGGCATGCGCCTGAATACTGACACTCACCTGGAGAGCCACACGCCCTTGCACCTGGAGGAAAGGACAGTGCTTGAAATGGTTACAGAAGAGAAAGAGTTCACCCACCTTGTGCTAGCAGAGCCAAGCACTAGACCCTGAGAACTGCCGTGTAGAAATACTTGGCTATTTTATTATGGACTAGAGGCCTGGTGCACAAAATTCATGCACGGGTGGGGTCCCTGGGCCTGGCCAGCGATCAGGGCCTATCAGGGCTGTCTCGCCCAGTCCTGATCAGGGCCAGGTCAGCCGAGGCCTGCCGGATGAGGCCTGCTGGACGAGGGGAGGGACTGTGGGATGTTTGTGGCTACAGGGGAGGGAACAGGGGAGGTTGGCTGGCCGTGGGAGGTTGGCTATGGGAGTGCACTGATCACCAGGAGCAGCTCCTGCATTGGGTGTCTGCCCCCTAGTGGTCAGTGCACATCATAGCAACTGGTCGACTGGTTGTTCCAGTCGTTTGGTCATAACAGTCACTTAGGCTTTTATATATAGAGATAGATGGTACCATCCAGGAGAACAGGAAGCAAATGCTCAAAAGCCAAAACTAGCTGATGGCATGTAGGTTACAGATTATATAGGGCAAATTTCAAGATACTGTGAGTTAGAGGGCTCGGGGTCATGCTGGAAGCTGATTGGTTGGAGGTAAGGTAATGGTAAAAAATCATTTCTTCAGGTCTTAAGGACAGTTCTGAAGTCTGCTCCTGTGTCCCTCTGTCTGGTTTCTTGGGAAAGTAGCCAGGGGGTGGTTCCACCTTAGAGCCTAGGAATTGAAACATAATATAGGTGAAGATGTTATCTTTAGCCTGCCAGAAGTCCAAACTTTGTGATCATTAGTCAGGTCCAGGCTATTGTTTTCTGCTGCCTCAGGGGTTGCTGATTATCCAGGGAAAGGCTAGGTCTTTGAAGGGCATAGAAAGAGAAAGAAATATGATTTCTAGATCTAGGATTTAAAGCTAAATTTAATCAAAGTCATAAGGACCCTCAGTTTCAATTCCTCCCTCTCCCCTCCCCCCTTTTTTTAATCATTTCTTAATCTTGAGGAAGAAGGGGGGAAGACCTTTCTGACTGCTTCCTGCTGAAAGGGGGCAGAGTTCAGGATTAGAAGAATGAAACCATTTTACATTCAATTGAAAATATTTTTTAGCTTCCGGATTACCATGAATAGTCTGTATGACCATAATGTTTGCTTTTTCCCTGCTTTGTAGGTAGAAAACATCTCATAATATCTTATCTGGAGCAGAACAATATAGAAAAACTTTGTCATTTTTGATAGCATGAAAAGAAACCAAACTCATATAACACCTTAATAAAGAAATTTTTAAAAAAAGAACCAAACTCTAATTCTGGATTAGCTTATTGTAGCTACTTAAATTAACTTACTCTATTAAATCTATTTTAATCATACTTAAAATTTTCTTTCTCAGGGTTCCTTTTCCACAAAACTTCTACAACTTTCCAGTCCCTCTTAGTTTGTCTCTTCTTACTCAATTTGAAACAACCAACCTTTTTTTTTTAGGACAAACCACTTTCTACTAGTTCCCCCAAAATGTATTTCCATGCCTAATGCCTTTCTTCCTAAAAACTCATATCATTTCCTTCCATATTAATTAAAATTCATAATACTTAGAACCTTAATTTTAAGGTAAAATGTAAGTAATTAGAATTTTTTTTGATTGGCAAATTTATTAATCTATTTCATAACCTTTAGAAACATAGGTTCTTTTACTGGCAAAGCACAAAATGTTTTTATTAACAGATCTAAATGTATCATTTAGTTTCTCTTTAATAAGAGGTCAATAGTAGGTAAACTTAGACTTATATAGCAATTACTGTTTCAGTATTTTATGTTATTTGGAAATTTCTAGATATTCAATAATTTTTATCATTTAACTTCATAAAACTCTAAAGTTCAAGTTACAAAGAGATTGAAAATACTATTTAAGTACACATACAATACAAGGTGTGGCAAAAGGTGGTTTAGAGTTGTTTGTATGGAAAATAATACAATAATTAATAAATAATAATACAAGAATAAACTCTGTATTTCGTGTACTCACAACTGTAGGCCTACTTTTGCTCCCACCCTGTATAATTATTGCTAAAGAGTTAACCTAGCCCTAACCAGTTTGGCTCAGTGGATAGAGTGTTGGCCTTTGAACTGAAAGGTCCCAGGTTCGATTCCGGTCAAGGGCATGTACCTTGGTTGTGGGCACATCCCCAATAGGAGGTGTGCAGTAGGCAGCTGATCGATGTTTCTCTCTCATCAATGTTTCTAACTCTCTATCCCTCTCCCTTCCTCTCTGTAAAAAATCAATAAAATATATTTTTAAAAAGAGTTAACATAAAAGAAACTTCTTATTACACTTATTTAATTTGCTTGCTCCTAACAATTAAGTTTAGATTACTTATATGAAAATTTTATTATACCAAGTTGGGTTTTTTTGCTGACAAATTTTGCAACATAGATAACATGAACTTATTTGACTGATAAACCCAGGTGGAATAAAAGTATTACTTAATACTGATGATGTTAGCCCAGCTGGCGTGACTCAGTGGTTGAGCATCGACCTGTGAACCAGGAGGACACAAAGTGAAGTTATGAGAATAAATTGAGAAAAATATCTTCATACTAGATCATAGAGGTCCTTGGAAAGCAAGCTGGGGAGTCTGGACCATGCAGTTATGTGGCTACCAGCAGCACCATAACCAGGATGTGGAACAGGTGCCCCTTATGGTCAGCCCCTACTACCTGGAAACCACTGGCCTGTTTCCTGTGTCTATAGTTTTACCTTCCCTAGAATGTCATCAAGTAGTCTTTGAGTCTGTCTCCTTTCACTTCGCATAATGCGCTTAAAGGTCATTCATGTTTTGTCAGAAGTATCAATGTATCAGTAGTTCACTTCTTTTTTTATTGTAAAAAAAAAACACAACAAAAAATCGATCATCTTTAAGTGTGCAGTACAATAATGTTAATTACATGCACATTGTTATGCAACAGATCTCTTCATCTTGTAAAACTGAAATTCTGTATCCTCTGAACAACTTCCCATTTTCCCCTCCCCCCACGCTCTTGGCAACCACCATTCCACTTTCTGTTTCTAAGAGTTTGACTACTTTAGGTACCTCATGTAAGTAGAATCATGTATTATTTAGCTTGTTGTGACTGGCTTATTTCACTTAGTGTAATGTCCTCAAGGTTCATCCGGGTTGTAGCACGTGACAGGGTTTCCTTCTTTTTAAGGGTAAATAATACTCCGTTGTATGAATGTACCACATTTGCTTTGTCCATCTGTCAATGGACACTTAGGTTTCTTCCATTTCTTGGCTATTGGAATAATGTTGCTTTGAACATGGGTGTACAAGTGTCTCTTCAAGGTCCTTTTTCAATTCTTTTGGTTATATACCCAGAAATGAGATTACTTGACCGTATGGTACTTCTATCTTTAATGTTTTAAGGGCCCTTCATACTGTTTTTCATAGAGTGATTCACTCCTTTTTATTTCTGAGTGGTATTGCATTGTACAAATGTACCACATTTTGTTTATACATTTACCATCTGAAGGACATTTGGGTTTGTTCCAGTTTTAGGCAGTTACTTATATGTAATTATAACTGCCTTAACATTTTCTTAAAGGTTTTTGTGTGAACATAATTTTTATTTCTTTTGGGTAAATATCTAGAAGTAGGATTACTGGGTTGTAAGATAAGTGTTATATTTAACTTTATGAGAAGCTGCCACCTGTTTTTCCACACAGGCTGTATCATTTTATATTCTTACCAGTAATATATAAGTTTCAGCTCAGCATTCTTCCCAGCACTTGCCATTGTCAGTTTTGGGGGTTTTAGCTATTCGAATAGATTATAGTGGTGTCTCATTTTCTTTTTCATCTGCATTTGCCTAATGGCTAATGATATTGAGCATCTTTTCATGTACTTGTTTGACATTCTTATACCTCCATTAGTGAAGTGCCTACTCAAAACTTTTGTCCATTTTTTTAAGTGTTAGAATTTATTTTCTGTTGTTTTTTTAATTGGGTTATTTTTTATTATTGAAGTAGGGGCCCAGTGCATGGATTCATGCATCTTGAAAGGAACTGTGGGCCACAAGGCTGCGGTAGGCACAGGGGCAGGTCTTGGCCCATCCTCCATGCGCCCGCCCGGCCCCTCCCGCTGTGGCCCTGGTCCTCTGTCTGCTGGCCCTGCTTGCACCCACTGATGACGCGGAGCAATTGGGGCCGGTGCAAGCAGCGGCTGCTGCCCTGATTGCCCCTCAGGAGCAGGGGGAGGTGGAGAAGCCCTTAGGGCAGTGATGGCGAACCTATGACACGCATGTCAGCACTGAAAGGTCCCAGGTTCAATTCTGAGGCGGCCGCATGCCGAGGATGAAACATTTGCTGCTCCTGAGGATGAAACATTTGCAAAATAATGTTTTTTCCTCAAAGTGACACACTACCCAAGTTATGCTCAGTTTTTTGGCGAAGTTTGACACACCAAGCTCAAAAGGTTGCCCATCACTGCCTTAGGGGCAATCAGGGCCAGCAGCCGCAGCTCACACCTGCTGATGGCGCTGAGCGATCAGGACCAGCACCGGGTACCAGCAGTGAGTGCAAATAGGGCCGGCACTGGCAGTGAGTGCAAGCGCTGGGTGGGACCACAGCATAGGAGCAAAGAATTTTCAGTAACCACCAGAGGCTCACCCCGATAACAACAACCGGCGCCTGCCTTGGTCTGGTGCCCCCGCTCACCTGCTCCACCATCCCACCACGGCTGACGCCCGTCATGTCCCCCACACACCCCGTGGTGGCCAGCACACATCATAGCGACTGGTTGTTCGGTTGTTCTGCTGTTTGGTCTATTTGCATATTAGCCTTTTATTATATAGGATTATTGAGATATATTTTTTTTTTCTAGCATGTAGCTTTCCTTTTCATTATTTTACTATCTTTCAAAGAGTAGAAGTTTAAATTTTATTAAAAAGTTATCAATTTACCCATTTTTTAATCAGTTGTGGTTTTTCACAAATTGAGTTGTATCTCAATTGACGCACAAATTTGGCTGTCCCCGTACCTTACTTACCTCAGCAGTGACCTTTTCTATAGTTTTTTTGCAACTTATAACAATCCCTCACATCTAATAACTGCTTTGATCTTTACTGTTTTGATGAAGTTGGGCAGAGATTCTTCAGATGAGCTCACTTCTGGTGCTCAGATATTCAGAGTGGCTTGACTGTTCGCACAGTAAGCATGAATGATAGAGCTTTCCTGTCTTAAAACTAAAACTGGCCCTGACTGATTTGGCTCAATGGACAGAGCGTCGGCCTGTGGACTGAAGGGTCCCGGGTTCGATTCCGGTTAAGGGCATGTACCTTAGTTGTGGGCACATCCCCAGGAGGGGGTGTGCAGGAGGCAGCTGATAGATGTTTCTCTCTCATCAATGTTTCTAACTCTCTATCCCTGTCCCTTCCTCTCTGTAAAAAATCAATAAAATATATTTTAAAAAAATAAAACTAAAACTGACTTGTTCCCATCACTCCTGGTGCATACTCATTTACACCTCCCTCTCCCTCTCTCTCTCTGTCTCCCGTCCCCCCATCTTCTCTCTTGGCCAACATCATGCTCCTTCTTCACTGCTCCTCCCCTCATCATCCTGTCAGTCCAAAGCTATCAAGGGGGAGGGCCTTGCCCGGCAACTGCTATTCTCTCTCCTCTCATGTCCTATGAGTCCTCCAACTCTCCTCTGAATCCAAATTATTGCTCAGAAATTTACCCAACTCTGTACTCCTTTTTATGAATTTGCCTTCAGACAACCCTATAGCCTAGGCTATTGGTTAGGGAGACCTTATCATAGACAAGTAATCAGCCTCTCAGAACTTTGGTTTCCTCATCCTTAAAGCACCTTTAGCCCTGGCCGGTGTGGCTCAGTTGGTTGAGCGTCATCCCATGCATCAAGAGGCCTCGGGGGGGTGGATTCCAGTCAGGGCATATGCTTGGGTTTCGGGCTCCATCCCCAGTAGGGGGCATGCAGGAGACAGCCAATCAATGTTTCACTTTCACATCAATGTTTCTCTCTCTCCCTCTCCCTTCCTCTGTCTCTAAAAATCAATAATAAAAACTTTCTTTTTAAAAAAAAATCATCTATAAAATCAATTACATTACAGGTTTATAAAGGGTTATTAAAAAGTTAAGATAACCATTTTTTAAAGTATATTTTATTGATTTTTAACAGAGAGGAAGGGAGAGGGATATAGAGCTAGAAACATCGATGAGAAAGAAACATTGATCAGCTGCCTCCTGCACACCTCCTACTGGGGATGTGCCCACAACCAAGGTACATTCCCTTGACTGGAATCGAACCTGGGACCCTTCAGTCCACAGGCTAATGCTCCATCCACTGAGCCAAACCAGTTAGAGCAAGATAATCATTTTTTTAAAGGGCATGATGCCCTTGCCCAGCTCATTATATGACACACGCTATCTCCCACCACCCTAATTTAGAAGTTCAGTCTCATAGGCTTCCGTGTTGCAGTATGCAGTAGTAGCCCTCACCTCTTCTTGTTCAGAAAACTGGTCTCTGCCTTATGAATTGGCTTCTCCTATTTGTCTAAAGCAGTGCTTCTCAACCTTCCTAATGCCGCGACCTTTTAATACAGTTCCTCATGTTGTGGTGACCCCCAACCATAAAATTATTTTCTTTGCTACTTCCTAACTATAATTTTGCTACTGTTAATGAATCGTAATGTAAATATCTGTGTTTTCCAATGGTCTTAGGCGACCATGCTAGCGGTTGCGACCCACAGGTTGAGAACCGCTGCTGTAGAGCCTAAGACCATCGGAAAACACAGATATTTACATTACGATTAACAGTAGCAAAATTACAGTTATGAAGTAGCAACGAAAATAATTTTATGCTTGGGGGTCACCACAACATGAAGAACTGTATTAAAGGGTCGCGGCATTAGAAAGGTTGAGAACCACTGGTCTAAAGCATAGTGTTTACAGATGCAATCTCCTGGAGCTCAACTCCAGTCATGTCCCATAATTTCACTTTCCCCATTCAAAAACCCCACAGTATGGTCCCCTTTCAGCCTTATCTGTCCCTCCTCCCTTCACCTAGTCCACACACCAAGCAGTGACTATTACATTTATAGTTCAGTAAAAACACACGTGAGCTCTCACCCCTTGGCCCACTCCTACAGGGAACACTCTCTCTGCCCTCCCGTTACATGTACCTGTAAAACAAATCTCCCTTGCTTTCAACAGCCACTTGACTATCACTTTCTTCCTGAAGCCTCTCTCAGTACCCTACTATTATCTAACTTTTCACAACATTTGTACCTCTTTTCTATTATTGCTCCATGGTTATATTTTATTGTTCTACATGATAGTTGATTGCATAATATTCTTAACCCTGTTTAATCAGCCTGGGGGCTTATCCAGTAACTTGGGGAGTAACCTACTTGTGCACCTCAGGAGTCGGTAGGTACTTGTTAAATTGATTTAAATTTTAACGCAAACTTTGGAACTTGAAGGTTAACACAATTAAGTTGTCAGAAAGAACTCCTAAGATTTGCAGGCTTTGAAAACTTTGATGTTGAAAGGCCGCAGAAGACAGCAAAGTTATCTAGTTCCCACCTGGGAAGGAGTTTGTTTTCTCTGTTTGGGTGAAGGCTGTCAGTGGCCTTTAAGGTTCTTGCTCTTAGGCAAAAGGAAAGAGCCATTAATGGAGATTTGTATCAGCAATTGAAGTATCTACCTGGTTTCTTTCCTTTGGCCACAGTGTTCAAAGACATGCTTTGTTCTCTTTCTTGCTGAATATTATGAGCTACACTTGCTTCTCAATGTTCTGTTCTCCTAGTCCACCTGCCCTGTCTGTATTCTCCTTCTCCAAGCTTCTTTTTTCTCAGAGCCTCATTCTCTACGCATGTGCCTCTTGGTCTGGGAGTGTCCAGGAAGTGTTGCTAAGCAGCGATTGATTTCCTGGGTCTCCTGCCAGAGGTGACCTGCACATGCTGACTTACTCTCATTGTGGCACTCTCACCTTGGCACATGTCCAGGAGGAGGTAAATGTATGACCTGATGTATTCTTCCAAGTATAGTGCTTTAAATCAAGAAATGGCATATTTAGTCAAGTTCAGTAGACCAACCAAGAGCCAAGAACTTTTAGATGTTCATCCCAACGTGAATTAAGACTTGTTGGAGAATTTTAGCAAATCTCTTAACCTCCCCATGTCCCTGCGATCTTCCTATAAAGTATTGATAGAGCTGTTTTTATTAATCTACTCTTTGAACATTTCAAGTTGCAAATATCTTATTGAGATTAGTTTTCAATAGCCTTGTTGCCTAGCAGCTTTATTACTTGTGATTTTTAATATGGATTTTTACTTAGATCTTCTCTTTTAACGTTAACTTTTAGGTATGGTTACATTCTTGACTGTTTACATTCACTTGAAAATCCCACAAATTTAACTTTTGGAAGGCTTACTTTTCTTCTTTTACTAATAATCTAAAAGTGTACTGAAGCCATTGAAAAGAGAAGGATAGAAACCTTCAATGCTTTGCCTTTACAAGAGAGAACTTAGAAAGCCTACTTTACTAACTACAGATGAAATCTTAATCACCATGTGGACTTCAGATATTCTTTTTGAAAACTTCATATTTACTTGTAACTAAACTTTATCCAATTCTGGTTTAAACAAATCCTAAAATGTATAGCTTACTAATTGCCTTTAAGGAAATGTTTGCCCCAAACAGCACGTATATTGAGTACTCTAAACCAAGTTTCGTTATCAAGACCTACTGATTGCCTTTCGTATTTGTGTGGTCACACTTCTCACCTGGATTCTCTCTCCCATTGTCTGCCTAGTGGTCCTTTGGCGTGCTCCTCTGGGAACTCATGACAAGAGGGGCACCTCCCTATCCTGACGTCAACACCTTTGATATAACGGTTTACCTGTTGCAAGGCAGAAGGCTCTTACAACCCGAATACTGCCCCGATCCCTTGTGAGTAAGAATTTCAGAAGCATCTTCTATAGCTCTTATACTCTTTACTTTTGCAGAAATGCTTGTCTTCAGCATGTTTCTCACAGCACTTCTTCCTTTCTGAAACAGGTATGAAGTGATGCTAAAATGCTGGCATCCCAAAGCTGAAATGCGCCCAACCTTTTCGGAACTGGTCTCCAGGATATCGGCGATATTCTCTACTTTCATTGGGGAGCACTATGTCCATGTGAATGCTACTTATGTGAATATCAAAAGTGTTTCTCCATACCCTTCTCTGTTGTCATCTCAAGATAAAGTGGATGGCGAGGGAGACACATGATGGATGAATACGCCATCGGCCCCCTTCTGTTACACATCATTGAACTGTTCAAGCAACAGTCCACACCATGACCAATATTTTTTTCACTGCCTGGGCATTGAAAGGCCACCAGATATTTTTGCTTTTGCCAAAATTGTGATACTATAAGACCTTATATTGTTCTTTTAAATGACTGGATTCTGAGGAATTTGCCATCTGACAAAGCATCAGAGCCAGAAGCTTGGTCCCCTGGGCCAGTGACCAATGGCAACCCTGCAGCTTTCAAAGCCTGAATTCTAGGTTGAAATTTTAAAAATCAGGATCCGACCTGATTTCATATGGGGAATTGAGGCAATCAGTTTTGAGGCCTTCTGGATCACTGAAAATTCAGAAGTGGTGATGCCCAGATAGCTGGGGACCAGGCCACTCATTCAGAGTTTCAAAGAGAGTTCATGTGTTATATAGTCACTAACATATGTTATTACTGATGTTGGGCAAACATTCCCTTCTACATTTTTGCATACACATTCCTTTTGTTGAAGAAATGTCCATAGGCAATGCAGGACACAAAATGTGTTTTATAGGGACCATTATGTATTGTATGTACATAGATGATGGCATTAAGAAGGTTTTCATAAAATAGTTTAATAATAATGAAATATTTGTTATTTAAAAATCAGCTGCTTAAAAAAAATCAACTGTTTGAAAATGATACTGTTCTGATGGAATGAATGTAGACATTTAGATGTTTTGCCTGTAATTCTTTTTAATGCCAACTGGAAATAAAGAAAGTACTTTGTGATAACTTAGCATGTTTTTAAAGCAAAATACATCTGTCTAAAAGGTTTATTGGTTTCAATCTGCCTCATATCTAGGGCAAAAGATGGCCAATGGACTGGAAATATTAGCCTCGTTTTCAAGTGGCAACTTCTATCCCACAAACACATAGAGACAATAAAATTTTGGGGAGTCCAGTTTTTGCATTATGACATGTTCTGTGTTAAGCAAAAAGTATTTTAGGGAAAAAAAGGGGGCAGTTGTAAGTTCTGGCTATTTCACCTGGATAGCGGTTACTCTGGTAGGATTTTTGTGTTTTGTTTTGTGAGATTTTGTGCTTACTACTGTATAGTGCATATGGCACAGGATACTCTAACTGGTCTTCTCTGTATAAACATTTTAAATATTCTATTTTTATAAAAATGTTTATTTTTAATGATATGAGAAAACTTTCGTTAGGCCACAAAAATACTGCACTGTGAACATTTCAGAAAAGGCATGTCAGACTTGGATTAATAATGGCATGGTTTTAAATGGCTGTAAGCAGTGATAACGAAATGTGCTGATTGCCAGTACACCCCACCCTCATTACATCACACAGCAAGCTATGAAGAGGGTGTTACACTGAACCCAATAGTAGAGTTGAGCTGTTGTTGCAAGAGAATGATTACAACCAAAAGCTCTTTGACGATGGAACTTACCAGAAGACACAAGGAACTGTACTGCAGAGATATTTCAATTCAAATATTACTATTTTAAAAGTGTCAAGAGTAATACTAGTTCACAGAATATTGTAAATCTACTTTGTGGAAAGAAATATCTCTACCAATGTCAAGAAAATGAATGCATCAAGAACACACAGAACTTGTAAAAACAACCCATCACCAAGTCTACACACCTTATATGCTTGAGAAAGCTGTAATGTGAAAATTGAGTTTGCTATTTACAAACGTGTCCTTCGATTAATGTGTCTGGACAGATTGTGGGAGTGATTCTAAGAATTAGATACTTGTCACTGCCTATACCTGCAGTTGAGCTGATGGTACTTTGTATGTTAATAGTTATTGTTCTGGTAACTCATACAATTGAAAATAAAGCGGTGTATCTATCATCTTGTAAACTGGGATTTGCTTATTGCTATTCATGCTTGATTACCTACATTTACATAATGGCAGGAAGCCTACAATTGATTTCACCTGGCTGCATCAAGCGCCTCCAAGTGAGAGCCCTAATCAAGTTAATGCATGGGCAGCTGAAAAGAATTTGCATTTCTGAATCTCAGGAAGTCTCTGTCTTTTTTAAGGGGGCTTTGCCCTGAGTTGCCAAATTACCTACGTTTCTCTGACAAATTTTGAACTGCTAGAGCACGTTGCTCCTACTTGAGCATGATGCTCTTCGCCAGCAGCGTGCATTTTTGGACCACAAGATGTGACAGTGGAGCTGCAACCCCGTAGTTGGCCCAGAGATGACCTAGTTGGGAGTTGGAGGAGAGAGGCCTTCTTATGCACTCAGGATCCCACCGTTCAGGAGCCCCCAGTTACTAGAAAACTACCTTCAGGTGATCTCCGCAAGTATTCTTGTAATGATAAGGGTGATATTTCACTCCTCTAAGAATCATGGAGCAACTTGAAGCAACCTGATTAAAAAAAAAAAAAATTGTAAGGCCCAAGTTTAAACTGGTGCCTATAAAATACAGTGGGGGCTGATTCTTTACTGAGAGAGAAGTCAGTCCTTATACACAGCCACCTCCCTCCCAGAAAGAGGTGCATTTTCATAGGAAGGTCAATCTTGACTCCATGGCCCTGGAGGACAAGAATTTTTATCATCTTTATTTATACCCCTAGTATCTGGCACTTAATAGATTCTCAAATAATTGCGGAACTGAAACAGGACTTCCTTATCCTCAATCAATCACTTTAACCCACCACAGACACAGTTATTACCTGTGTAGCTCCCATGATGTTTGGTGAACACTGACATGGGGGGAGAGGTACCTTTCTAGGGAGAGAGGGGTAAAACGATAACTCTGCAAAGTTTATTTGATGCTCTAAATGATTAATTACCACAGGATTTTTTTACCTCACAATGTAGGCCTCAATTATATTTTTGCTCTCTGACCTACACAACAGATGGCTCTCTCAAAGAAATATGGGGAAGCGATATAAAGCTTGTCAAGCACATCAAATGTTTGAATGCTGACATCTCCTATTACTGATCTACCTGATTTAGTTCAGGGACTAACTTAGTACTATATAAAAGAAATTGGTTAGTATTTCATTTAATTCAACTAATGTTTATTGAGCATCTACATATGTTAGGCACTGTGCTGGGCAATGGGATTTAAGAATAAACATTCCCTCCCTTCCCAAGGAATGTAATGAAGAGACAAAAGTATGCAACTAGTGAATATTAGAATTATACACTTCTTTGATCTGTAAACTACCTTGAAGAGGCATCACAGTTTATAACTGGAAGTTTGTACCTTTGACCCTTTCACCTTTTCTTCCACACACACCCTCCCAATGCCCTGTCACTGGCTACCGCCAATCTGATCTATGTATCTACAGGCTTGGTTTGAGGTTTGTTTGTTTGTTTATTTTTTGTTTTGTTTTTAATCCTCCTCCCAAAGTGAAGCCTCTTAGACAAATAGATCAAGCTCTGATTTACCTTGGGCAAAATACTAAACCTCTCTCAAACTAAGTCTCTTCATATGTTAAGTAGGTTTAAACCTACTTCCTTCAAAAAGTCATTTGAGGGCTAAGAAACAGTGTGTAAAGGCACACCACAGTTGCTCAATAGTTGGGATATTACTATTATCTTCAGTCTTAGACAATAAAAGCCCATGTAAAGGTAGCCAGCCGGTGATTGATTGAAAGGGAAATTAAGTCTGAAAGGGACCTTATAGATGTTTAAATCCAAATTCTTACCCCATCCCTCACCTCATACCTGCTTTCTACAACAGACAGAGCTGTGAACCCACCTCATCCTTGAGTATTGACATGCAGTGCAGGAGGAGAATGGTGACTCGACAATGGCAAGACTGTGCCCCTGCTCAGCGCGGGAGACCTGAAGAAGACCGCCATCCCGTTTTCTCTTTTCAAACTCCCTGCTATGTCTTTCATCGCCTTTCCAATGACTAGTTTATTTTTTTCTTGTTTAGCCTTCAAACCTAAAATATACAACAGACATGGGGGAAAGATCTGTCTGAATTAATGGGAAGTTGCATGAAGGCAAAATGATAGGAGACAAGGATCCTCGCTATTCATGTCCACCGATTATTACTGTTCCTTGTTTTGCTCAAATGGATGGTTAATAATTATTCAGGTTCAGGAAAAAGTAGACTAAGTACAGTATTGTTCTGGTTATATGGTGTGTGTTTGGAAGATAAGGGATACTTCATTAGTATTGTAATCCATCTGGATGACTGGACGTGCCCACGATTCACTCTTGTGGTGCTTGAGGCAATTTCCGAAGATAGGTGTGCTGACACTATTCCCCAAAAGAAGAAATGCTTATTGCTTTCAATGCCATGAAATGTTTTTCCTTTTCATACTTAACATTTTTCTTCAGGGCTATTTTAATTCCCTATCTATCAAAAATTGGAAATAGCTTCGGTCATAAACCAGTGAAATATTTCAGTAGGTGAATTGGAGGTAATAAAACAGAGGCTTGCCCAAACTGTCCTTTGTTGTAAATTACACCAGGGATCTAGATTACGTCAGCCAAAGGTATTGATCACAATGCTGAGAGGTTTATAACCACTATTGACTTACCATGTGACCCCGGAGCAGATATCTAGGAAAATTGCAAAAGCATGTCGATGGCAATGAAAAACCCATCATTAATAGGACCACGTTAGCTTCAAGACAAACATTTAACAAATACGGAAACAGAAGGAACTTCCGTCTTCTCCCTTTTCTCCATTGCATGCTTCTGTGCTATTCAGATGAATGTTTTCCTTCTTATCAATAAAATGTGTAGGCTACAAAAAAAACTAACATGAATTAGTTAATTAGTCCCATATAAAATTAGCATCCAAACATCCAAATTGCTCCTAATCCTTTTTGTTTGTTTGTTTGTTTGTTTGTTTAATGAACAGTTAGATCCCCATATAGACCAATTTAGAATAGGGGTCAGATCCTATTCTTCTGGGCAGTTAAACCCTACCTGGTTAGGCATTCTGAAAACCATGTAGCATTTAAAAAGCAAAGCTGAGATGAAAATAACCATATTTAGGGTGCAAAACAGAAATGTTTAATTTATGGAAACTACAAATTTAGCATTATTTTGAAGCCCCTTGACCCAGAGTACAATGAAAATTTTATCCTTTTCTTGAAAAGAAGCCCTTATGCATTCACTTTTTCACTGTCACATGCATGCATTCTTTTCACCACATGCGTTCCAAGCTGGCAGAAACATCCACTAATCCTTAGACCTCTGGGCTGGAACGACAAAAATGCATAAAATTTTACCAGGCCAAAAGAGATCAACTTTAAAAAATCTTTGGCATCCTAACATTTTAGAACTGTTTTTCACGGACTTCCCAAACCATTTGTGCTCCCCCTTATGGTCCATGGGATCTGTAATATCAGTTCCTATTTTTATTGGGCAGCCTGGGATTTTTAAGCACCATATTTTATTTACTTTTCTTGTTTGTTTATAATTTTCACGGTTGTTTTTGAGTTTTCTTTCTGTCTCTGATTCTAAAAGTGCTGGAAAGTGGTCATGGACAGACTGCTCCCTGTCAGCGAAACCTTCACTTTGACGTTTGCCACTGTGTTCTAGTGGCATCTGCTCTTTTCATTACAGTCAAGCTGGGCCTTTCCTTCTGTAGCACTGTGACTAAACAACCATATTCATCAGTGGCAACAGTCCTCACAAACAAGAAATGACAAAGCCTGCCCCACACTTCTGAAGCCAGTCACATGACCTTCAGAAATTATTTCAGAAGTCCCAATAAAGAAAAATTACAGAGGAAACCAAAATATCTTACTAGGATACTTTTCCAAAGATGTTTCTAATTTTTTGTTAACAATAGGAATTAAACCTAGGGAATTTAAATTACCTTCGGTGGTAGCCAAAAGGATTGTGGAAACATATGGGCAAAGCAAGAAATTGCTAACTCGAAGATACTAAAAGAACATGTTTCAGAAAGAAAATATCCAGTGTTAAAACTACATAGATATTTTTTATGAAAAAATGAGCTTAATTGATAAAAATAATCCTATATAATAAAACCCTAATATGCAAATCGACTGAATGGCGGAACAACCAGCAGAACAACCGGTCGCTATGATGTGCACTGACCTCCAGGGGGAGCGCCGCTCAGCCAGAAGCTGAGCTCACTGCTGGTGAGCACAGCAGCGGTGGCAGGAGCCTCTCCTGCCTCCGCAGCAGCACTAAGGAGCAGCGAGCAGGTGGACGGTATAAGGAGCGAGGGGTCCCAGGCTGCGAGAGGGTGCAGGCCGGACTGAGGGACCCACCTCCCCCCCCACTCCCCAGTGCACAAAATTTGTGCACCGGGCCTCTAGTAGTGATAATAATAATGATCTCATCCCAAGACATGTCACAGGAATTAATGACTGTCTGGAAGCTAATGGGCTCTCAGAATTAGTCTTGCTTAATGAAATGCTGTTAGTTTAGTAAACGAATGCTTAAAATCACAGCAAAAAATTCAGGGCTGCCATCAAACCTGGCTGAGTTACAGGGGAGAAAAAGGCTAATGCAAAAATGTGTCATGTGCTGCTCTTATTCATTTTTTTATTCATTTGTAATTCAGAAAAAATATATTCTTCATTTTTTTCTTTCATACGTCTATCTCCCACTTTTACTCTGACAATGTTTACTTGTGGTTTGTTCTATTGACAGATTTAAGCTATTAATAAATAATATAACTCCTTCAAATGCAGACATATCAAATTTAAATTATGATCACTTTAAATCATTTTATTTTAAATACTCTGATGTGAAGAAAATGGGCTTTAGAATATTGTCTCCAAATTATACTTCACTTAGAAGCCATTCCACAACATCTTTATACTAACAACTTACCTCCTGATTCTGCTCTCTCTATATTCACTTTTCCTTATAATCTAAAATTAGCTGCAAAATTATGTAATTTACCCAATCATGCCATTTTCCTGCTTGAAAACTTATGACCATTTCTAGATGTTCCCTGTATCAGTTTTTTTATGTTATGTCTTATTTTGTTTTATTTTTATTGTAAAATATATCCTGATGGGAAAACTAATTAATTAGACAAAAGGATTTAAAGTGAACAGGAAATATCCTCTGACCCACAGTCTCCATCTTCACTTCCTAAGATAACCAATGTTAACACTTTCTTGTATACTCTTCCAGACACTTCCACCTTGCATCAGATCTAATCTAAGCCAGACACTTTAAGACATCCTTCAAAAGCCTCCATTATGTTTTCCAAACTATTACTCAGCATAATCTCTCCAATCAAGCTACCATTTTTCTACCCCCTGTGACTTTAAACTTCCACCAAAAATAAGTTCCTCTTGTATATACAAGGTTTTATACGCACACATACTCTCTCTCTCTCTCTCTCTCTCTCTCTCTCTCTCTCTCTCTCACACACACACACACACACACACACACACACACACACACCTACCTGTATAAACAAAGCTAGACCAACCTTTTTGGACTACCACCACCACCATCCAAGTTGGTTTATAATGTGGTGTCCCTTTAAACTTTAAATTTTTTCTCAACTTTTATAACTTTTGTTTAAATAGAGAGATTGATATGATTTTCTCTTAATAAAAAAATTAAAGAACAGATTTACTTATTTCCATTTATTAAAGCAGAATCAATATACTAAAAAAATTTCAGTAAAATGTTACATGTTTAGCCCTACCTGGTTTTGCTCAGTGGATAGAGCATCGGCCTGTGGACTGAAGGGTCCTGGATTCGATTCCGGTCAAGGACACAAGCTTGGGTGGCCAGCTCAATCCCCAGTAGGAGGCGTGCAGGGGCAGCCAACCAATGATTCTCTCTCATCATTGATGTTTCTATCTCTCTATCCCTTCCTCTCTGAAATCAATTGATAAATAAACATATATAAAGAAGTAACTAAATAGAAAATGATTTGTTTTAAGTTACACTTTTATAAAATTCTAGCTCTCTTTGCAATATTCCAAACCAGACTGCTTAACAGTTATAAAGGGTTTCAAACTTAGGTAATAGAAATAAATCACCCACTTCTGATAAGCAGCGTTCTGTGAGGGATGGTTTCAGAATTTCAGCTGCTGGTGGCTTTTAACTGACGGACTGTAGCTGTGTGTGGCAATCATGCACCAGAGATGGGTTGTTTACTGTAGCAAATCACTTTCCTTCACTCCAACTGTCCTTTTGGCAGGAGCACACACAACCTAATTCTGTTTGTTACATAAGGAGCTGCATGCAGAAAGCGGACTCACCTGACATCACATACTTAACCCAGTCCTCGTTTAGTGCCCAGTGATCCGGCAGACCACCCCTTACTCTCATTCTGGACAGAAGTACTACAGCATAGAGCTTAGGTAGACACACTTTGGAATCAGGCACTCCAAGTTTGAATCATTTCCACCACTTTCCAGTAGTGTGATTTTGGACTGGTTGCTTACCCCACCTATGCCTCAGTTTCCACATCTGTAAAATGATAATACAAATGGTGGCTGTCTCATAAGATTGTACAAGGATTTAATGAAATAATGTGTGCAAACATCTCAACAAGGGGCAGTAATTATTTCTGGAGATTTTTATTTTTAGTTTATTATTACTACTAGAGGCCTGGTGCACAAAATTTGTGCAGGGGGCGGGGGGCCCCTTAGCCCAGCCTGCACCCTCTCACAATCCAGGACCCCTCAGACATCCCTCTCGCAATCCAGGACCGCTGTCTCCTAACCACTGGCCTTCCTGCCTGCCTGATCGCCCCTAACCACTCGCCGGCCTGCCTGATCGCCCCTAACTGCCTCTGCTTCGGCCCCCGCCACTGCGGCTTCATCCGGAAGGATGTCCGGTCTAATTATCATATTACGCTTTTATTATTATAGATTATTTATAGCCTGCCTTGTTCCACAAAAAGATTCAATGTGGAAGACTCTAAAATAAAATTATCACTGAAAAAGTTGCCACAATCCAGAAATATGTGACAGTAAAAGTCATGAAAAGTAGACTCTAGTTTTCTTCATGCTTCAATCTGATATTAAGAAAAGAGTCCTAGTCCTCTATGACTTTATTTCCTGTGTGATTCTCAGTATCACTTAATCTTTTTATACTGTACTTTTCTTATCTATAAAGAATGAAGTTAATTATTCTCACAGTGCTGGTTGTAAATATTAAATGATATAATAAGGGCTTATACAAATATAAGGTATTATTATGCCTATTGGATTCATCAAAATATACTTTTTATTTCTAAAGTTTCCTTAGGACTCATCTGATTCATAAAATTTCCTCTAACCAACCCCAGCACTCCATTTGCTCCAACATAATTGCTGGAGTTGTTTACAGAAATCTGTACTTAGAATCAATGAGCTCAGGACAGAAAGCCTCAAATCTGACCCCGGGCCTCCACACAGGGGTTCTGGGTGCTCATTGCCACCTGACCCTTAAACAACTCCACGTCCTCTTTGGAGTTCAAAGTTTGGGGGTGAAATTGCTGCCCCTTCTCAAAGATAAACACAAATGCAGATCTGAAGTGGTGTCCTGAGCTCACATGAGACCTATTGAGTTGGAATCTCATCAGGGCAGTGTTTTTCCAACATAATAAATTACTCTTTGTTCAAATCAGAAACTGAATTCACTTTATTTTCCAAAATCGGCCCTGCCAGGTTTCCTTGATTTAATTGTATCTTTTTTGTCTGCTGACAATGGAAAGCAGAAGAAAATACTCTTGCTAAGGAAATGAAATATGACCAAGAAAAACAGGCATTCTCACATTGTATGAGGAGGGGTGTGTGTGTTTTTTTCACATTCAATTTTTTATAAGAAAAAAGGTCTCTACCCTTTGAAACAACAGTACTATTGCAGTGACTATTAGGTCATATCTAGACAGCCAAAAGAAAATTAACTAGTTCATAAGGGTATGGACAACATTATTTTAAAAAGGAAATGGTTCTTCATACATAAAAGGAGTAATACGTGATAGCAAAGAAAAGTGAAGAGTTGAAGCAATCATTTAAATAATTTAAATATTAAAAAGCATGATTAACTGAAGCACCTGTGGAGCCTAGGTAATTTAGAGGGAAGACAAATGAACCAATCATTACTGCAATTCTTCAACATAGTTAGCTAAAATAATCCTTGCTTAATAGCAGAGAAAAATCGAGTCCTGGTTGATTGATTGGAAGCTCTTGTAATGAAAAAATAAGGTTGTGCAGCAAGAAAGGGCCAGATTTGCATCCAGCTCTGCCATCTACTCACCATTTGTGGATAAATATGGTTATCCATTTATTCAATTTTAAAATGTTATTGAGAGTATTCTACATGACAGGCACTGTTCTCAGGAAGGAAGATATAGCAGGGAATGAATATACTAGGCAAGACTGTTGCCCCACAGGGCACTTATTCCAAAGTGGAGAGAAAGATAGACGATGATAGAAGATAGATAGATGATAGATAGATAGATAGATAGATAGATAGATAGATAGATAGATGATAGATAGATAGATAGATGATAGATAGATAGATAGATAGATAGATGACAGAGATAGATAGATGGTGGATGTATCACAGACACACAGAAGCAATAAACACATGAAAGCTCATTTCAAGTTGTTAAAAGTGCTATGAAAGGGATAAACAAGATCAGAAAAAGATTTAAATGGTGATCAGGAAAGGCCTCTCTGAAAAAGCAAAATCTGAGCTAAGACCTGAAGATGAGAATAAGCCGGCAGTGTGAAGTGTGGAACAATCAAGGCAGGGAAAGCACAAGTACAAGGCCACTGCTGGTGGCAGGAAAGGGCTTTGCCTGTTGGAGGCCCAGGAATGAGCAACATGTTGAGCTGGAAAGGATGGAATGAGGCAAAGTTGGAAATGTAAGCAACAAGCAATTAGCTTTCTATTCTAACCACAGTGAGAAGCAACTGAAGGGTGTTAAGCAAGAGAGGACATGATGTATTTTTAATAGATCAGTCTGGCTGCTGAGAGAAAATAGATTGTAGCAATGCAAGAGAAGAAGCAGGGAGGCTATTGAATAATTCTAGGCATGAGATCAGTGTGGACTTGAGGCAGGATAGAGGCAGTGGAGGTAGAGAAAAGTGGACAGATTTGAGATGCATTTTGAAAATAAAATGAATGGAATATGCTGATGACTTGTATGTGGGTAAGGAGGATAAGCAAATAATCAAAGATGACTCCTAGGCTTTGGCTTAAGCAACTGAATGGGTTGGTCAGATCAAGAGCTCTACTTAGGACATGCCGATCTGAGATGCCTTTTAGCCGGAAAGTGGAAATGCCAAGTAGCCATTGAATATGTAAATCTGAAGCTTAGAGGAGCAAGACCAGCAGCATTTGGTGGTAAAAGCCATGAAACTCAATGAGATCATCTAGGGATAGAAGCTAGAGAGGGACAAGGATGAAACCTCAGGACACTACATTGTTTAGAGGTTAGAAAGGTGAGATTTGCATTATAAAATGCAAAGTTATCATCTAGAAAGATTAAATAAAAGTATGTATGGTTTGGTTCCAACTGACTAAAGATGCTCAACAATAGTTAACTAATTTCTTCCATCTTTTTAAACTCTCTCCCTGCTCACCCATGCCCTCCATCCAAATATGATTAATCTCTTGTTCTAAAAGAGAGAAGTGAACCACTGTATATACTAAGGAATAAAAAATACCACACCTTTTATTTTTTTAATAAATTCTTTTTTTGAATACACTTTTATTGATTTCAGAGAGGAAGGGAGAGGGAGAGAGATATAGAAACATCAAAGATGGCAGAGAATCATTGATCAGCTGCCTCCTGCACTCCCCCTACTGGGGATCAAGCCTGCAACCCCCACACATGCCCTTGACCAGAATCGAACCTGGGACCCTTCAGTCCACAGACCAACGCTCTATCCACTGAACCAAACCGACTAGGGCTACCACACCTTTTAGCTCACCTGAATGTAATAAGCAAGCAAAGATCATACACTAACAAGTCATAATACACCTCAACTAGTAATCTCAAGTGACAGGTCTCCTCTCTCCTAAAGAATTCTGCTTCATTCTAATTATTCTAAAACTGACATTACTAAATTAACACAAAAATTATATCCAAGCTTGAGGATATAACCCTCATAAGCATATATGCACCCAATATAGGAGCACCTAAAATATATATATATATATTTCTGGAGAAATGGAAGGGAGAGATCAACATCAACAGCAATACAGTCATAAGAGAGGACTTTAACGCCCTGCTGACTTCACTAGATAGATCTTCCAGACAAAAATTTAACAAGGGCCCTAACGGGTTTGGCTCAGTGGATAAAGCATCAGCCTGTGGACTCAAGAGTCCCAGGTTCAATTCCAGTCAAGGGCATGTACCTCGGTTGTGGGCACATCCCCAGTGGGGAGTGTGCAGGAGGCAGCTGATTGATGTTTCTCTCTCGTCGATGTTTCTAACTCTCTATCCCTCTCCCTTCCTCTCTGTAAAAAATCAATAAAATATATAAAAATTTAACAAGGAAACAGTGACTGTAAATGACACACTTGATCAGATGGATTTAATTGACATTTATAGAACATTTCATCCCAAAGCTGCAGAATATACATTTTTCTCAAGTGCACATGGAACATTTTCAAAGATATAACACATGTAAGGACACAAGCTAAGTCTCTACAAATTCAAGAAGGTTGAAATCATATCAAGCATCTTCTCAGATCACAATGGAATGAAATTAGAAATCAACTATAGGATGGGTAGCCGGAGAGAGGTCAATGGGGGGAAAAGGAGACTTATGTAATACTTAAAACAATAAAGAATTTAAATTTTTTTTAAAAAGAAATCAACTACAGTAAAAACACTCAAAAACATTCAAACACCTGGAGACTAAATAGCATGTTATTAAACAATGAATGGGTTACCAATGAGATCAAGAAAGAAATCAAAAACCTCACAGAACAAATAAAAATAAAAACACAACAACCCAAACTCTATGGACACAACAAAAGCAATTCTGAGAAGGAAGTTCATAGCACTTCAGGCCTACTTCAAAAAAAAAAAAGAAAGAAAGAAAGAAAAATTAATAATAAACTATTTAACCCTACGACTTAAAGAATTAGAAAGTGAATAATAAAAGCCCAAACTAAGTAGAAGGAAGGAAATAATAAAGATCAGAACAGAAATAAATGACAGAGAGACTAAAAAAAAATCAATGACACCATGAGCTGGTTCTTAGAAAAGATAAACAAGTTGATGAACCATTAGCCAGACACATTAAGAAACAAAGAGAGCCCAGTTGGTGTGGCTCAATGGTTGAGCATCTACCTATGGACCAGGAGGTGACAGTTTGATTCCTCGTCAGGGCACATGCCTAGGTTGTGGGCTCAATCCCCGATGTGGGACGTGCAGGAGGCAGCCCGATCAATGATTCTCTCTCGTCGTTGATGTTTCTATCTCTCTCTCTCCCTCTTCCTTACTCTCTGAAATCAATAAAATATATTTTTAAAAGAAAAAAAAACAAAAAGAGAGAACCAAAATAAATAAATTCAGAAACAAAAGCAGAGAAGTAACAACTGACACCACATAAATACAAAGAATTGTAAGAAAATACTATGAACAATTATATGCCAACAAGCTAGACAATATAGATGAAATGGACAAATTCCTAGAAAAATACAATCCCCAAAAACTGAATCAGGAAGAATCAGAAAACTTGAATAGGCCAATAATAACTGATGAAATAGAAGCAGTAACCAAAAAATTCCCAGCCCACAAAAGTCCTGGTCCCAATGGTGATAGAGGGGAGTTTTATCAAACATTCAAAGAAGAACTAACACCTATACTCCTCAAACTACTCCAACAAATCCAAGAGGAAGGAACACTTCCAAGCTCTTTTTATGAGGCCAGCATTATCCTAATTCCAAATCCCTGATGAACATAGATGCTAAAATCCTCAACAAAATGTTAGCAAATCAGATCCAACAATATATTAAAAAGATCATACATCACAACCAAGTGGGATTCATTCCAGGGGTGCAAGGCTGGTACAACATTTGCAAATCAATAAACATGATACATCACATTAAAAAATTGAAAGAAAAAAATCACATGGTCATATCTAGAGACACAGAAAAAGCATTCAACAAAATCCAACACCCATTTTTTTATAAAAACTCTCAGCAAAGTGGGAAGAGAGGGATCATATCTCAACATAATAAAGGCCATATATGACAAACTTACAGCGAACATCATACTCAATGGGCAAAAACTAAAACCATTTCCCCTAACAACAGGAACAAGACAGGGATGTCCGCCTTCCACTATTCTTATTCAACATAGTACTGGAAGTCCTAGCCATAGCAATCAGACAAGAAGAAGATATAAAAGGCATCCAAATTGAAAAGGAGGAAGTAAAACTCATTATTTGCAGATGACGTGGTATTGTACACAGAAAACCCTAAAGACTCCACCAAAAAAAACTAATAGATTTAATAAATGAATTTGGCAATGTAGCAGGATACAAAATTAATACCCAGAATCTATGGCATTTTAATACACCAATAATTAATTCTCAGAAAGAGAAATTAAACAAACAATCCCATTTACCATTGCAACAACAACAACAAAAATATATAATTAGGAATAAACTTAACCAAGGAGGTAAAAGACTTGTATTCAGAAAACTATAGGATGTTGTAAAAAGAGACGGAGGAAGATATAAACAAGTGGAAGAATATATGTGTTCTGGTAGAATTAACATCATTCAAATATTCATACTACTCAAAGCAATGTGCAGATTCAATGCAATCCCTATTAAAATACCAACAGCATATTTCACAGATCTAGAACAAATACTCCAAAAATTTATATGGAACCAAAAAGACCTAGAACAGGTGCAACAATCTTGAGAAAGAAGAACAAAGTTGGAGGGATCACAATTATACTACAGATATCAAATTATACGACAAAGCCACTGTACTCAAACAGCCTGGTACTGGCACAAGAATGGGCATATAGATCAATGCAACAGAACAGAGACCCCAGAAATCGACCCAAGCCATTACACTCAATTAATACTTGACAAAGGAGGCAAGAATATACAATGGAGTCAAGACAGTCTCTTCAATAAATGATGTTGGGGAAATGTTTTTTGCAGATACATGCCAAAAAAAATGAAACTAGACCACCAACTTATACCATACACAAGAATAAACTCAAAATGAATAAAAGACTTAAATGTAAGTCATGGAACCATAAAAATCCTAGAAGAAATCATAGGCAACAAAATCTCAGACATCTCTCATAGCAATATGTTTACAGATACAGCTCTTAGGGCCAAGGAAACTAAGGAGAAAAACAAATGGGACTACATCAAAATAAAAGGCTTCTGCACAGCAAAAGAAACCATCAACAAAATGAAAAGGGGGCCCACTGCATGGGAGAACATATTTGGCAATGATACATCTGATAAAGGGTTACTATCCAAAATATACAAGGAACTCATACAACTTAACAAAAGGAAGACAAACAATCCAATTAAAAAATGGGCAAAGGACTTAAGTAGACACTTCTCCAAAGTGGACAAGTGACATATGAAGAAATGCTCAAAATCACTGATCATCAGAGAGATGCAAATTAAAACAACAATGAGGTATCACCTCATACCTGTCAGAATGGTTACCATCAACAAACCAACAAATGACAAGTGCTGGCGAGGATGTGGAGAAAAGGGAACGCTAGTACACTGCTGTGGGATGCAGACTGGGGCAGCCATTATGGAAAACAGTATGGAGTTTCCTCAAAAAATTAAATATGGAACTGCCATTGACCCAGTGATCCCACTTTTAGGAATATATCCTAAGAAATCTGAAACACCAATCAGAAAGAATGTATATGCCCCTATGTTCTTAGCAGCACAATTTACAATAGCTAAGATCTGGAGACAGTCCAACTGCCCATCAGTAGATGAATGAATAAAAAGCTGTAGTATATTTACACAATGGAATACTATGCAGCAGTAAAAAAGAAGGATCTCTACCCTTTGAGACAGCATGGAGGGACCTGGAAAGTATTATGCTAAGCAAAATAATCCAGATAGAGAAAGACAAGTATCACATGATCTCACTCATATGTAGAATCTAATGAAAAACAAAAATAAACTGATGAACAAAATAGATCCAGAGCCTGGTTGGCGTGGCTCAGTGGTTGATGTCAACTTATGAACCAGGAGGTCACGGTTCAATTCCTGGTCAGAGCACATGCCCAGGTTGCAGCCTCAGTCCCCAGTGTGGGGCATGCAGGAGGCAGTCGATCAATGATTCTCTCTCATCATTGATGTTTCTATCTTTCTCTCCCTCTCCCTTACTCTCAGAAATCAATAAAAATATATTTTTAAAAAAAGATCCAGAGACATAGAAACAGAACAGACTGTAGAATCTCAGAGGGAAGACAGGGGAGGGTGGGTGGGTAGGTGGGAAGAGATCAACCAAAGAACTTGTATGCATATATGCATAACCCATGGACAGAGACAATAGGGTGGTGAAGGTCTGGGGAGGGGGAGGGGGCGTGCTAGAAGGGGTCAATGAGGGAAAAAGGGGACAAGTGTAATTCTTTCAACAATAAAGATTTAATTTTTAAAAATGGGCTATCTCTAATACAGCCGTCCATCGTGGGTCCTTCCATCAAGTTTTATCCTGCTTTATGTCAGCAAATTCAAGGTTTGTGGATCATCTGTGTCACATAAGGCACTTGGTTAGACAATGTAGGAGATACAAAGATTTACAAATCCTCACGTGATTTACACTTGTATTAGAAAAGAAAAACAAGAACAAAAATCCTATCATAAGAAATGTGGAAGTTCAGCATATAAAGAGATACATTCAAATAAAAACATTGCATAGTGTATTTTTCTTCCTTATGATTTTCTTAGTAATATTTTCTTTTCTCTAGCTTACTTCATTATAAAAATCAGTATACAACATAACATAAAAAAATATGTGTTAATTGACTGCTTGTGTTATTGGAAATGCTGCCAGTCAACAGCAGGCTAGTTTTGGGGGAATCAAAAGTTATATGCAGACTTTCTACTGGTGGGGGTGGTCGGTGCCCCTAACCCCTGCGTTGTTCAAGGGTCAACTGTATTTCAATTTATTCTGGTTGACCAAAGCAGAAACTACAGCTGTACTGAAGGGGAGTGGCAATAGGTCAGCGTCCCATGATCACATGGCACTGCTGCTTTATGAGCGTGTGTGATGGCACAATTGTTTACAACCCTTCACTTTCTTTCCTGTCTTATCATTAGTGTTACTTTAGAATAATGAAGCCTATTCCATCCATTAACTCCACTAACATTTGATCTCCCCATGGATTGAGGTTAAAAATTAATTACTCTTCCAACATATTGATTGCATGACTATAAATATAAAAACAGAACTACAGAGCAGCTACAGGGACCTTTGTTTAAATAGCATGTTTGCTCTTTTTTTTAAAGGAGGGAATTAATGTTGAAGGACCTTGGAATTGGAGGAACATACTAGAAAAGCAACCCTAGAGTGCCATCTAGTGTTGGTAACATATTTACATACAGTGGGTCAAAGAAAGGTCCGGTTTCACAGGCTGTATGCCACTTGCTCCGGTTAAAAACAGCAACGGGGGAAAACACACACATAACTAGGGGACATCTGACTAACGCTTAAAAATGCCTTTGTTGCTAATCATCCAGGTACAAATCTGAATTTTAAATAAAATATTCAATTGGAACTGCAGCAGGAGGAAGCCTTCGGCTCAACTTCTAGATGGTGATGAGTTCACAGAATGGAAGAGCATTGTTTGCAACGTTGAGTCATCCCCCATATAATTAATTCACCATTTTTACCATTCTAAAGAAAAGTTGGCCCTAAGGTAGTTTCAGACTACTTCACCTCATTAAAAATGAACTCATAATATTTCGTGAATTAAATGATGGATGGTATGGCATAGGTTAGGAACTGGTGTTAAAAATCTCCTGCCGTGGAAATTCATTGTTACTGGGGAGGTTCATATATCAGAGCACTGCCTTCCACAGACATTAAAATTCACTCTGTTTCCCTAATACTGCCCAGCCCTTGGGAAGCACGAACCTGACATTATATTAGGCAATTCACACTGACCTAGTAACTCAAAGCAATCATCACTGGTAACTTAAAATGACTACACTCCCAAAGAAATAGAGCGTAAGGTCACAGTTGTAAATCTTGCCACAGGAAGGCCAAAGGTATAATCTTTATACCAAAAGTGCTGCGGATTCCTTTCTTCGGAGTAGAGTCATATTTCAAAGGGTTTACTATTCTGAAACCTATTGGTGGTTGTGACAATAGCAAATATGGCTTAAATGACATCAAACACACATTTTAAAGAACACCAGTAAATCAGTGTGGGGGGAGGGAGCAATTACATTTATTGTATCTGAAGTTGAGGTTTTCTAGCTTCACATTACACTGAAATTCAAGTATCGTAGTTTTTATGAATAAAAAGGCTAACTAATTAAAGTATAGTTGATTCAGGAAGTATATGACCCTGTAGAGTATATTTGTACAATGTGCAAGCTGAGTCTATGTTTGCTATGCTTGTGTGTAAACAGAGGTACTGGTTCCGTGGGAGCTTTGTGCTATTGAGACCGAGGTCAGAAGTTTGATTCCTAAAGAAGATAGACAGTTTCACTGCTGAGTGCCTCAAGGCATCTTATTAATATATTCCCTCAAGATCAATGGGCTTTAAAGGGGGGAGTAGAAGAGGGTAAAGGGGGAAAAATGGTGATGGAAGGAGACTTGACTTGGGGTGGTAAACACACAATACAATATACAGATGATGTGTTGTAGAATTGTATACAATGTCACCCCAATAAATTTATTTTTTTTTAAAGTAAAAGTCAATAGGCTTCAGTAGAGTCAATATGTAAGTTGGCCACTGCTAAAGAAAAACATTTTTGCCTGCTGTTATTAGACTTTTCATTGCATAAGTAATGTCTGCATCTAATGTCAATATGTAATTTTTTAAAAGCTAGCATTCTTGCGAATTCCAACTATTCCCTCCAGTACCCCATTCCAATAGTCTCTCACCTCCATAACTTCATGCCTCACATGCTTATAGGAAGATACACCAATATGTCAATTTTATGGTTTTAAAATAAAAATAGGATCGCGCTGTGTACATAGTCTGCAACGGGATTTATTTTGACTTCGTGCTATATCACAGGCATCCCTCCAGTTCATTCTGTAGGATGGGTTTCAAAAGTCTCTTAATTGTTTCCTTCTTCATGAACATTTGGGTTGTTTCCAGGTAATTCTGTTTTGTTTTGTTTTGTTTTGTTTTGTTTAGCACTACAAACAATGCGGGGGCAAAAAAAAAAAAAAAAAGACAGCCTTATACATATTATCTAATATACCAGCCTTTTAGTCTTCTAGGATAGAGTTCCAAAGAGACAGAAAAAGGAGTAAATGATTGCAGCCTCTAAAGTCGTGTTAAATATCTGAACTTGAATGAGAAGATTTCTCCTTTGATGCACAGTAAGTCTGAGCATGTGCCATAACAGAAAGATAGAGCCACACTTGCTCCAGGTCTGAAATTCTGGAGAAAATTGCAAAATAAGCAAGAACAACTCTTTATGTTGGTATTATGAAATTCAGCATACTCACTGCCAAAATACATTCTATGCAGTGATTTCATAAGATGTAGTAACATTAAGTACTTATCTTTGCTCTGCACTCAAGTTCTGAAGCAAATAAAACTAAAGAAGACATCTTTGGCCTCAATTGCTCCTAAAAAAGAACATTTCAAAAGACGTTTGTTTGTACTTGCTTTTCTAAGAATAGGACTAATTTGAATGCGAGGACAGCCAATGGAGTTGGATCCAGGAAAATTAGGTCCAAGGCCTGGCTAGGTTACTTTTTAATCGCCAGCATTTATTGAGAGCTATGTGCCAAAGATTACACAAAATGCTGTGCTCAGATTAACAAAATATAATCCTCAAAATAACCTGATGAGGTATTATTATTATCCCATTTTACAAATGAGGAAGCTGGGGCAAAGAGAGTTATGGAACTTGCCCAGGATTACATAGCTAATAATTAGTTGAACCAGGAATCAAAAAAGAACCCATGCTTTTAATCGATGTTCTATAAGTGGGTAACCTTGGGCCCTTTCCTTCCTAAGACTCAGATAACTTATCTCCAACATGAGGATAATAAACCAATTCCACCTATTGCCCTAGGTCATTCTGAGGAGTAGATAACATCATTATATGTAAAAGTCTCAGGAAGTTATAAATCATTACAGTTTTCAGTTTCTTCCCTGGTTTTCAAAGATGAGTAAGATGAATCCTAGGTAAATTCTGAAGTAGAAGTCTCTTTTCAACAGAAAGGTTTGTACTTGGGCAAATTGCCTAACATTCACTTTACAGCATTGCTGTACTTTGAAACTGTGTATAATGTCTCTTTTCTTTTTAATGTTGCCTTTTAAAATTTTTTATGTTTTATTGATTTCAGAAAGGAAGGGAGAGAAAGAGATAGAAACATCAATGATGAGAGAGAATCATTGATCGGCTGCCTCCTACATGCCCCCCACTGGGGATCGAGCCCACAACCGAGGCATGTGCTCTGACCAGGAATTGAACCGTGACTCCTGGCCCATAGGTTGATGCTCAACCACTGAGCCACACTGGCCCGGCATTGATATCCTTTTGATAGGAAATATAAGTATAGCATGTGGAATACAAAGTAGACCCAGAGTCGTGGATGCAGGCCCAACACTGGTTTCAGTCCTTATCAACATGATAGCATACTAGGGGCCCAGTGCACGAATTCATGCACCTTGAAAGAAACTGTGGGCCACTAGGCTGTGGTGGGCACAGGGGTGGGTCTCAGCCCGGCCCCTCCTGCCATGGCCCCAGTCCCCTGTCTGCTGGCAGCCCCACTCCCACCACCGCCGCTCCCACGCACTGATAGCACCGGCCCTGCTAGCACCCACTGACAGCACTGAGCGATTGGGGCCTGCGCCAGCAGCGGGGGCAAGCACCAGGCGGGACCGCAGTGCGCAGGAGCAAAGAATTTTCAGTAACCACCAGAGGCTCTCCCCAATGACAGTGACAGGTGCTCCACTTTGGTCTAGTGCCCCCTTTCACCTGCTCCACCATCCCACCACAGCCGATGCCCGCCAGATTCGTGCTCCCCCGCCTGCTGCCAACACTCCACACAGGGACTAATAGACTTTAATTAGCTCGGACGCTGAACTACTCCTGATTGTAACTTGGAAAGGAAGCTCTGGACACGGGGCTGCTCCTGCAACCCCAGCTGCACCTTTTCCAGGACTGACTTCTCTCCATGAACTTCAGTCCACTAATCATCATTGTCTTCAGTTTTGAGAGACAATGAACTCTGACTCAAACCCCACATTTTGGTTTCAATATCACCATATGCCTTTTTATTATAATAATTTCATGCAAATCATCTTTCAGGCCTTTATTTCAAACACTTGAATCTTCTTTGGGAAAAATCCTATGGTGTACTACTAAATTTAAATGATATTAAAATACAGAGCAGGGAAGATTTATATCTATGCTGGACTTCATGGGAATCAAGACTTCCCTCTAAATCTTCTGAAGTTAAAAGGAATTTAAAACACTTTTGTAATTTCATATAGTATATTGTATATTTGTTTAGGGGGGAAACAACTTGTCTATACTTACTAAGGCCTAAAAAAGTTAATATAGTTTACTTTCACTTTTAAGAACCAATATTTGTAATTCTTATGACAAAATGATTAGACTATTTTGAGATTGGTTTACACTTTTCAGTCTTGATTCATTATAGGGATACTTGCCAATTGAATATCTTGATCCAATAAATTGAGTCTAAGTTCTGAAAAAAAATAATTAATTAAAAGCATCAATGAAAGATGTTATACACTATTACTTTTTCATATTTACCAGAAATGGGTGATGGAAGAACAGAAGTTAAATATTCTATTTGATGCACATAGAAAACCTGCCTAATAATTTAGGTGAAATGTCAGAAACTTGGAAATCACAATTTTGAAAACTGTTTATCACCACAATGCCTCTCCCTTCCACTTGCCACTTTGAAAATGTCTAGTTAACAAAATCCTTTACTTTAAATGCATCTTTAAATTGCTTGTGTGTTTTTTTTTAAGTCAGCCATATGATTATTATAGAACTCTAGGTTATTTTTGAATTTCTGAACCAAATGTTCAAATCAATCTTTTAATTGTCCTTGGAAATACAGAGCAACAGAGCAGATGCCAAAGGGAAGGGAGGTGCTTGATGTTTTTTCGATGGGGCCTGAAATATTATGAACACTAAGAACTGCAAGAACCATTGCACTGCAGAGTCAATTTTAACTGTAGAAGCACACTATAAATAGAAACCTCTTTTTTTTTTCTTTTTACTTTAATTCCCTGAAAATGTCAAAAGGCTAAACCCTATCACCCTGGCCGGTGTGACTCGGTCAGTAAGAACATCGTCCTGTACACCAAAAGGTCGCAGGTTCAATTCCCAGGTAGGGCATATGCCTAGGTTGAGGATTTGATTGCTGGCCCTGGTTGACGCATGTGCAGAAAGCAACCGATCAATGTTTCTCTTCTCTCTCACTTTGTCTCTCTCTTCCACTCTCTCTCTAAAAAAAAAAAAAAAAAAAAAAACTCAATGGAAGAATATCCCTGGTGAGGATTATCCTATCTAATAAAGAGGGCATATGCTAATTGACCTTCACACTGTCGCAAAGATGGCGGCACCCACAGCCAATAAGGAGGGAATATGCTAATTGACTATCCTGCCCTCAAAGATGGCGGCATCCATAGCCAATAAGAAGGGTACATGCTAATTGACTGTCACACCCTCAAAGATGGCGGCGCCCACAGCCACAAGATGGTGGTGCCCAGTTCCCTCAGCCCCACCAGGGTGGCAGGTACGGCAAGGCCAAGCCCACGCCCAGGAGGGCCCAGCCACTCGGTGCTGCCTCCAGAGTCCCCCAGTCCTCTCAGCCCCCAGCTGCCCAGGGCTAGCCCAAGGTGCAGGCAAGCCTCGGATTATCAGCTGCCCAGCCTCCCAGGGCTGCCAAGGCTCAGGTAACCAGGGCCAGCCGAGGCTTGCGCTGCCAGCAGTGGCAGCAGCAGAGGTGTGATGGGGGCGTTGCCTTCCCCTGATCGCCGGGTTGCCTCCCACCCCTGAGGGCTCCCAGACTGTGAGAGGGGGCAGGCCAGGCTGAGGAACTCCCCCTCCAGTGCATGAATTTTCATGCACCAGGCCTCTAGTAAATAAATAAATAAATAAATAAATAAATAAATAAATAAATAAAGGGACCTCTGCTAAAACTCCCAGCATTGCCCCAGGCCATGAGCACAGGGCCACTCCTGGGCAGAGGCACCGGAGGACACCTCTCAGGACACTAACCATGGTGGCTCCGAGGAACACTCTTCGGAAACCAACACGCTCAATGGAAAGGCCCTGAGCAGCCGGGCTGAGGAGCCGCCCTCTCCCCCTGTCCGCAAGGCAACTGGCTCCACTCTCAATAGTGAGTCTGACAACTGCCCCAGGACCCAGTCTGACCACAGTGGAGAGAGGAGCCTCTACCATCTGTGCCAACCACAGCAATGGCTGCTTACTCCCCCGCCCCTCCCCACAACAATGGGCAGAACTCTGGGGAGCTGGAAGCAGGGGCCTGCTCTTCCCCAGAACGTTCAGACACTGGCTATAACTTGTCCCTGTGAAACGGCCTGTGAGACCCCGGTGCTGGAATGAGAGAGGACCCCACTGACCCCCAGGCATAGACAGCAGCAGGGCTGTTCATGCCATAGTGGCCTCAAAAGGCACCAAGGTGAATTGGAAGATACAGATTCAGATAATTTCTCCTCAGAGAAGAAACTAAAAACATAATAAATACAAAGGGAAAGCAAAAAACTACAAAAAGGAGCTTTACCCCAAAAAATGTTAATCGTGCCCTAGCTGGTTTGGTTCAGTGGATAGAGTGTCAGCCTGCAGACTGAAGGGTCCCGGGTTCGATTCCAGTCAAGGGCACATGCCCAGGTTGTGGGCTTCATCCCCAGTAGGGGGCCTTCAGGAGGCAGCCGATCAATGATTCTTGCTCA
This sequence comes from Cnephaeus nilssonii, assembly GCF_951640355.1. Taxonomy (NCBI): domain Eukaryota; kingdom Metazoa; phylum Chordata; class Mammalia; order Chiroptera; family Vespertilionidae; genus Cnephaeus; species Cnephaeus nilssonii. The sequence continues at coordinate 71,979,101 of NC_137083.1, read as the reverse complement.
TCATTGATGTTTCTATCTCTCTCTCCCTCTCCCTTCCTCTCTGAAATCAATAAAAAAATATTTTTTTAAAAAAAATGTTAACCCTATTTAGTGAACACAGAGGAAAGGGGAAAAAAGCATTAAAGGCACATAAAACCAGGGCCTGAATTTTATGTCTGATGCTGCTCCCTTCTAGTCAACAATGGATCTGATGTTTGGTTGTCCATTGGCTTGTGCTGTGCTAAGAAAGGTAAAAAAATCCACATGACTCCTTTCTAGTAAAACTTGAGCATAGTGTACCTGTGCAGATTAGAATCCGTCAAAGCAAACCCTTGTTGAGACATTTGACTTTGTTCCTGTGAGTGTGTGTGTGTGTGTGTGTGTGTGTGTGTGTGTGTGTGTGTGTATGTGTGCGCGCGCGCTGGTACGCGTGAACTCTTTGTTTCAGACTTGTCCTTAGTTCTCCATCAGAAAGGGTCTATGGATCTGTGTTTTTTGCCATCTCACCTTGCTTACATGTCATAGGTGTTCTGGTCCTAATGATGAGTACCTGCTAAATCAGGTTGGGCTGCCAGTGAGTAGTGGATTTATGCTGAAAGACTGGGAAGGAGAATGGAACAGGCCTTCAGCCCATCGGCTGTGCTGGAAAGCGAAGCATGGCTCCTTTCTTATAGAACTCTCCCATGTTTTCTCTCAATAGCACTTCTACATTGAGCATTTAACATACTAAACGTGGAGCATTTTTAATGCTAATGAGAGGTTAGCACTTAAGATCAGATTCAAGAGAACATAGATCTCTGATAAATGTCACTGATTGCAAATTGAGTGATGCTGCAATACATACTATATGGAGGCCATAAAAAACAACTAGTATGGGTAACACTTTAACCGGTTAGATACTTAGTTCTAAGAGGCACTCAGAAGGCCTGCAGGTGCTTCCTTAGCCCATGGGATGGTGTCTAGGCATATTGGAAGAAAGGGAAAGACAGCTTCAAGAGCTTTGTGCTCAAACTACTAAAGTGGATATTATATGTGTGGTTAAGAAGCATAGTAAAGAAAAGAGTGTGGACTGTATTAATTTAATTCAACCCAAAATATTGGTGAGAATTGATGGGGCTGGCATTTTCCCTCAGGCTTGCAATTGACAGAGGCTGTAGTGTTCTGACTATATCAGTGGTTCCCACAGGGGGGCAATTTGATTTTTAAGGGGGGCAATTTGAGAATGAGTTATTAACAGTGAATTCTTTGCATTTCTTATGGTTCTAGGGGCCTTATATACAGTATATAAATATATATTATGACATATTTATGCATGTAAGTTCTCTATTATATTTTGAAACCTTATTTGCTATTTTTCATATCACTTCATATTATTATTTTTTTTAACAATTTCTTAGTGATTTCTTTCTCAGTACTTCGACTGTCCTCTCATTCTTTTATTTTTCTCTTTCATGGATGCCATGATCTTTGGAAGCTTGTTTAGACCAAGTTAATGGCCTTTTAGGCTTCCTCCATGTGAATAGGAGTTCACTTTTTGAATAATAAGAATTATATGTCACAGGGTGGCGGGGGTGGGGGGGCACATCAGGATTTTAGACATGCTTAGGTGGGGCATGGCCCAAAAAGGTTGGGAACCACTGGGCTAGATCTTGCATAGCAGTGGACATCTTGAAGTAACAGATTCTTATTAAGTAGGTCTGTTAGGAGGCAGAGCGTGTGGAGAGAGGAGTCCCTGGTGTAAGACTCCCGGCTCCCAGAAAAGACTCTGTTTCATTGAGGTAGATACAGATCGAGAGGGGGAAAGACCAAGAGAGTCTCAGCATTGCAATGGTAGTTACAGCCACTTGGTTATCAATGAAGGGTTGTGCAAGACAGGAAGAACTAGGAATGACCAGATATCTTGTTGCCATAGATGTCATGAAAAGGCAGGAGAATAGTGGCAAGAAATGAGCAAGAGAGGAAGGAGAACACAATCACTTTCTTGGGCACAAAGGTGCTAGACAAGTAGGAGCCCAGCCGGCATTGGTGTGGGCAGGAGCTAATGTGACTGGTGTGGCCTCGCTGATCCTCTTAGAGGAGGATCTGTTCTCCTGGAACTGGGACCAAGGGAGACAATCTGTGGAGGATGAAGACTCGGATGGATTTAGGCACTGGGGGAAGAAGGGTTATTTAGAAAAAGGTTGTCGATCTAAGCCACAAGGAGATATCTTGCTAAGTCTTGTGAAAGGAAAGCTGTGCCTGGTCTATGTGATGTGACTTGGTGTGAAAACACTGTCTTAGGAGGAGATGAAGGAGGGTGAGTCGCAGTGGGGATGCTTACAATTTAACAGCCGTAATCTCCCTGGGGGAATAAAAGTGGTTCTGTAACCATTAGAATTGCTTTGGATTTGTAATCAAAATGATTTTAAGATTTGTCGTTGACCATTCACAAGTAATTGTAAATTCTGGTTTTATAAGCCCAAGTCATTTTATATTTGCTTTTCCAGAAATTATTAAATTTGAATTTTTTAATCTTTTATATACAAAAAAAAAAGAAAATAAAATAGGTCAAACCCTAAAATAAAATTGTTTCAAGTTCTAAAATAAATGTGTTCCAAGCCCTACCACTTCCAAATGAGAGCTTCAGCATAACTAATATCCACTCAGTATACTTATGACATTAATCTTTTGGGCTCCATTGCTAAGGTACCTTTCTTTACCTTTGATTTTCACATCACGTAAATGTTTTTGGATTCCTGTTTCTTTTATCCTATCTGTATGTCCCGCGCTTGTGTGTCTGTTCTTGATTGTGAGCTCCCAGAAGGCAATGACTGATGAGTGCTTCCTTCCCTTTTCCTGATTAGCTCTTTAGAACTGTTCCTGCAACAGAGTTTGTTGGACCCCTAAAGGCACAATTCTTTCACATACAGCAGCCTGGCTCGTTGACACTGACTCAGGGTGGGTTTCCATGCAGCCACACATTGTATTTTGGAACCTTCTTCTATCTTCTACCTTGGACTTTGACCTAAGTGACCGAAGTATAACAGATTCTTTACTCCCTTATGAGGATTTATATTTCAGAGGTCCTGTTGCTCTCCCTTAAATCTGCCTTCCCTAAACCCTTCCTCCCATGAGTACATCAAACATTTCTCTATATGACTGAACACCAAATATGGTCATGAACCAAGTTCTTTCCACTGACACTTCCGGGACCCAGACAAATTAAGAGATATAGTTGAAAATCTGTTTGAGTGATCCTGTGAATATTTTATTCGTGGTCATTACCATAATCATCCTTGTCATCATTAACATTTATTGAGTGCTGGACAGATGTTTTCTCATTCAAATCCCCATAAGGTAGGTGCTTTATCATCCTGATAAATTCATGGATAAGGAAAACTGAGGTACAAGGACATTCAGTAACTTGCCCAAGGTCGCGCAGCTATGCTAAGTGGTGGAGCTCAGGATTCCATGGAGTCTGGGGAAGTTTTATCTGCTGGGGGACACGGAGGACTCCAGGAGCCTGTTAACTAACTTCATGCACGTGCAGCTGGTAGATGGGGCCCAGGTAAGATGCCATGTTACAAAAACAACAGACAAACAACTTACATGTACAGGGAGAAAAGTTACAGGTTACACAGTAGTTGATAAACTCCTAATTAAGCAGGGAAACTACTAACGCAGCAGTGAGTTGAGACAGGAAGTCAGCTGAGTGACCGCAGAGGACCCTGTGAGATGTGCTCTTCCTCCAGACAGCGCCAGTTTGCTCTCTGCCTAATGAGATGAGCCGGTTCTTCTTTGTTCACTTCATTTGATTTCTAAGAAATAATTTAGATACTTAATTTTACCGAAAATGTCATGAGTGAACCAATACATACCAATGAGGAGAAAGGTGGGCAAAGAGTGAAAATGGAAATACTGAGTTTAAAATAATAATAATATTAGTGCTAGAGAAAATGGAAAGTAAAAAAAAAAAATCTTTTTATAATCTTTAGAAAATCCCTTTGAAAAGCACCTTGGATGATTTCTCCCATGCATAAATTAATTCTCATTATTCTGTTGGCTGTGTTAGTTTGTCAGGTTTTCAGGAATAAAAAAAAAAAAAAAAAAAAAAGGCATGTAGGGTCCAAAATGGCACATAAACAGGTTTTCTATGGCACACACACATAACATAAAACTACAGGGTCTATGTATGGGCCCTACATCTTCTTGGAAGAGGAAAATATTTGTTAATGTTTGTTTCTTGTTTGTTTGGTTGGTTGGTTGTTTGGTTGGTTGGTTATCGAGAACATAGCAAATTCTGATGGTGTTTTTGTCCATTCGTCATTTAAAGTGTGCTTGGCCCAACCAGCGTGGCTCAGTGGTTGAGTGTCAACCTAAGAACCAGGAGGTCTCGGTTTGATTCCTGGTCAGGACACAAGCCCAGGTTGCGGGCTCAGTCCCCACTGTGGGGCATGCAGGAGGCAGCCAATGATTCTCTCTCATAATTGATGTTTCTATCTCTCTCTCCCTCTCTCTTCCTCTCTGAAATTAATAAAAATATATTTTAAAAATAAAGTGTACTTGAACCAGCCCTCATTCTGGTCAGTAGGACAGGTTTTCCTTTCTGTTTGAATAGGAAATATATATAGTTTACTAATATATAGCTTCTTTTTCAAAATGACTTAATAATTATTAAGATAATGTTAAAATATTATTTGTTGTATAAAGTAAAGAGGATGAAATCAAATACACTCTGTAACCCTTACAATATTTCATTTCAGAGTAAATTTTTTGCTTTGCTTTTTGTTTGTTCTTTCTTCTTTTCTTCCTTTCTTTTCCAAGAAATTTATTTATACAATGAATTCAAAGTATTGTAAGACGGAACAGTTCTTGAGACTATCCCTGCCAAGAGCTGGCTTGATGCAATCTTAACAAGTGACAAGTTTGACTTTGGTCCTTTGTACTTCTTATTTTCACCTTGCCTCATCTGTTTTTCATTAGTTTCTCCCCAAATCTCTTTTTATGTGTATGTGATCATGTAATTAAGATATTTGAATGAAGTACACTCTTGTAGATGCAATGCTAACCCTAAAAAAATAAATCTTGAGGATGGCCAGATAGTCAGGATGTGCAGGGAAATATTTTTGGTAAGTGAAACCTTTTGTTGCAGCCTTTTCAAATCTTGCCATGAACCACTGTGCCACTCTGCCTTTCTTCCAGGCCCTGGTGGGATCTGTTACCTTGACTTCAGGCAGGACTAGTTAAACTCATAGTAAATTTGATGAGCAAAGAGTGGACCCTCCGCCCTGGCCACTGTGGCTCAATTGATTGGAGCATCATCTGGTACAGGAAAAGGTGGCAGGTTCTATTCCCAGTCCGGGCACATACCCAGGTTGCCAGTTCAATCCACGGTTGGGGAATGGGTGGGAGGCAAACGATCAATGTTTCTCCCTCACCTCAATATTTCTCTCTCTCTCTTTCTTTCTCTCTCTCTCTCTTTCCCCTTTCCTCTCTCTAAAATCAATAAAATATATGTGTGTGAGAGAAAAATATAACAATGTTTTTTAAAAAGAAGTGGGCCCACCATCCATTTGTCCAATTATAATAATAATAGTTTCCCTAAATTGTTGTGTTACATATTAAAAACTTGCAAAGAACAAGGAAATGGTATATATTAATTATGGCCAGTATCCTCTCTAATAAAATGGTAATATGCAAATTAACCATCACTCCGCTACATAAGTCATGCCCACCAGCCGAGCCACGCCCACCAGCCAATCAGGGCGAGTATGCAAATTAACCCCAATCCAAGATGGCTACAGCCACAGAGAGCAAGGTTTCCCAGGTAACAGAGTAAGCCAAGCTTTCCATAGCCGTTGCAGGCCTAAGCCTCCACTCAAGCTACAAAGTTTCAATTATAGAAGGTAAACAAATTCAAACAAATGGCGGCAGAATGGAGCTTGAGAGAGCAGGCCAGGGTTGCCGGCAGCAACAGGGGAAGCAAAGCTTTCCGCACATCCCTGCCGGGCTCACCCGCTTAAGGCTACAAAGTTTCAATTGTAGGTGAATTAACTGCCACAGAAATGGCTGCCGGAGCCCCAGGCTTGGCTCTGCTCCAGGCTACAAAGTTTCAATTGTAGAAGGAAAATAAATTCCAGATACCAGGGCCGCCCCTTGGGTTGCCAAGGGGTGTGGCCGGCCTGCAAACCACCACAGGCCCCTCGCTCAGGCCGCCCCACACCCCAAGGGAACCCCCACCCTTATCTGTGACACCCTTCAGGGCAAACCAGCTGGCCCCCACCCGTGCACCAGGCCTCTATCCTATCTAATAAAAGAGTAATATACAGATTGATCATCACTGCAACACACAATATAGCTGCCCCCATGTGGTCAAAGATCCTGCCCCCATGTGGACACAAGATGGCCACCACAAGATGGCCATCAGGAGAGGACAGTTGGGAGGCACCCGGCCTGCAAGGGAGGGCAGTTGTGAGGGACCAGGCCTGCAAGGGAGGGCAGTTGGAGGTGATCAACCCTGTAGGAGAGGGCAGTTAGGGGTGACCAGGCTGACAAGGGAGGGAAGTTGGGGGCAAACAGGCTGGCAGGGGAGCAGTTAAGCATCAACCAGGCTGGCAGCGGAGTGGTTAGGGGGTGATCAGGCTGGCAGGCAGAAGCGGTTAGGGGCAATCAGGAAGGCAGGCAGGCAAGCAGTTGGGAGCCAGCAGTCCTGGATTGTGAGAGGGATGTCCGACTGCCCGTTTAGGCCCGATCCCACCAGGATCGGGCCTAAACGGGCAGTCGGATATCCCTCCAGGAGTCCCATATTGGAGAGGGTACAGGCTGGGCTGAGGGACAACCCCCTGCCATGCACGAATTTCGTGCACCGGGCTTCTAGTATATTATATGCTTCTTAAGCACCAGGAATGTTCCAAGAATCTGATTATCATGATCTCAGGTAATCCTCTCAAGAACTTGCTGAAGTAGAAATTGCCAAGTTTAAGGTAGAAAATTGCTGATACGTGACTGTTTATAACCTATCAAAATGACAATTTCATATTTCAGCCTAATATTACTATCCAATTTGCAAATGAGTAAACTGAGGCTCATAGAAATTAAGGGATTTGGCCGAAATAAGAGATGGAGTCAAATATTTGAATCCAGGCAGTGTGATTTCAAAGGCCACAGTTTTAGAGGTGTTTGAAAGACATAGTATACAACAGTGCATAGGACAGAGATCATACAGATTTTTACACATGTAGAAAGTCTCCAAAAAGTGTTGTTTGTTCTTCATATTCTTTATCGAGGACAGTTTCTCTTCCTAAATTAGTAATGTTTTCCCTTTTGATGCCAAATACAGAGCCAAAACTTCAAAGGAAACATCACTGTTATGAAATTGTTCATCACTTCCCCAAAGGTTCTACTCTTTTAGTAATTAACCCTTTAGTCACCTTTCTGGCCTTCATCACAGTGATTCTGAGGATCATCCTGGGACTCTACCACCTGGAAATAATTCATCTGCTTAGTCTGTGCTGTTTGTTGAATGGTTTGAATTGTAAGAGGATGAGTGTTAAATAAATCAAAATTCAAAGGTGAGATCTTGGGACAGAAAAAGAACATTAGATAAAAATTCAGAAAATCTAAATAAAGTATAGACTTTAATTAATAATAATAATATTGCTTTATTAATTGTCACAAATGTAGCATCTATAATAATAAAAGTGTAACATGCTAATTAGACTGGACAGCCAAACAACCTTCTGGACGAAGCTTCGGTGGCAGGGGCCAATGCAGAGGTGGTTAGGGGTGATCAGGCAGGCAGGCAAGTGGTTAGGGGCAATCAGGCAGGCAGGCAAGCAGTTACAGGAGATCAGGCAGGCAGGCAGAGGCAGTTAGGGGTGATCAGGCAAGCAAAGGCAGTTAGGGGTGATCAGGCAGGCAGGCAAGTGGTTAGGGACGATCAGGCAGGCAGGCAGAGGCAGTTAGGGGTGATCAGGCAGGCAGGCGAGCAGTTAGGGGTGATCAGGCAGGGCGATCAGGCAGGCAGGCAGGCAAGCGGTTAGGAGCCAGCAGTCCCGAATTGTGAGAGAGATGTCCTGCCTGCAGGATCGGGCCTAAACCAGCCGTCAGACATCCTTGAGGGGTCCAGGATTGCAAGAGTGTGCAGGCCGGGCTGAGGGACACCCCCATGCAAAAATTTCATGCACCAGGCCTCTAATAATAATATAAGATGTTAACATGGGAAAGTTGATATGGGGTACGTAGGAATTGTTAGTACTATCTTCAGTATTTTTCTATAAATTTCAAACTATTCCAAAATCAAAACTTTATTCTTTAAAAAAAAATCTATCAGCCTAAATATCTCCCCTCCTGATTTGGGTTGGCCATTACATCACATAGAAATATTAGTTGGAAAATTACCATAAGCTTGGAAAAGTAACAGTGTAATTTTATTTTATACTCTAACCTGATTACCCCACAGCGTTCCTAATTTCTAGTCTGTAAACCCCTCAAACAGCCCTAAGTAATGGTAAAGTTTCCCCTAATCCTTATATGCTTACTTTTTACCCAGGGTGTATATAACCCTTAGGATCAGTAGCAATGTACAGATAGGCTAATGAAGCCACATGACAATTTTACTGGAAGACTAGTTGGGATGGGGATGGAGTAAAAATATAATTGAAATTTCTGGTTACACTTTTTTTTTTGCCATTCAGGATACTTCTGCATATAAGTTTGAGACGCCATGATATGTGCAAACCAAATATTGATTATAGGTTGCATACATGATATACACAATAAATTTATGTTTATATGTTATTTATGTTACTGTTTTTTAAGAGTATGTAGATGCCGTTATGATTAATAAAACACACTCACTTTAATCAGAAAAGGAAGGCTTAATGCAGAAGACAGCTAATCTATAGTTTCAGTTCAGAGTTCCACCTTCAGCAGGGTCTCCAGCTACTATCCCAATTGAGTTACCTTCTACCAAGTGTAAGTTCAACTGTCAACTCCTGTTGCCCCAACATCTGCACAAAAGCCATGCTTCCCACTCCCACCTGTTTGGAATTAGCCACTCACTGGCACTTGTCCATTCACAAGTCCTGCTTTCCCACCAGAACTCTTCTGTTTCAGGTATTTGCTGCTCTTCTTAAATTTCCCCTGCAGCAACTGAAAACCTGAATAACTATTTGATTGTTTCAACCTTATTGTGACAATCAGGATTTATTTTGAAAAGTTGTTCAGGATTTTTAGACTGCTTCCTATCATGAAATGCCAATATTGCTTTTCTGTCATGGTTGGGCCCATAGAACATACAGAAGGAAGAGGGGAGCTATTTGGCACATTGACTTAGCTCTAGGAAACTTGATTTGGGGCACATTTGTCAAATGAGGGCCACTTGTTGAACTAGGTGTTGAACTAGGAATGCTGATGAACAGAGTATCATAGAGCTGGAGGAGATAAATGGAAGACATTATTAATATGTCTATCTGATTTTAAAGAATGAAGTTGGGAGGACAAAAATACTGGTGTTTCACAGAAAAGAAAACATAAATGTCCTGTAAATTTATGAAAATACTAGAGGCTGGGTGCACGAAATTCATGCACAGGTAGGGTCCTTAGGCCTGGCCGGCGATCAGGGCCGATCAGGTTCTCTGCCTCCCTGCCTCCCTGCCTCCTCCTACCCTTGCTCCCTCAGCACCCCACCACTGCTGCTGGTCACCTGCCATGTTCCGCACCGCCCCCTGGTGGTCAGAGCACATCATAGTGAGTGATCAAACTCCAGAGGGGACACTTTGCATATTAACCATTTATATTTATAGATGGTCATCCTTATTAGAAAGTAGGGAAATAAATTAAAACAATGAAATATTCATACCACCTCTGGGGTTGGGGGGAAAACAAAACATGGACTATACCAGGTGTTAGCAAGAATGAGGAATGTAGAACAATGGGAATTCACAAACAATCCTGATAGGAGTAAAACTTGTACAATCAATTTGCTTCACTTGTTAGCATTCTCTAAGAAGTCTTAGGATATATATACCCTATGACCCAAGACTTCTATTCTCAGGTTCAAGAATATTCCTAGGAAAATTGTTCATAATAGAAAAAAAAACTGGAAACACTACAAATGTCTGTCAGCAATAGAATCAGTATTGAATGTTAAACCATTCACACAATGGAATGCTACTTTAAAGGGAAAAAATAGTTGAGGGAGGGAGCTTAACTAGAGCTATATATATTTTAAGTTTGGGACAAACCTAGAAAAAGATAATGTGGAAGGAAAGGCCAGAGTACCAAAAGGTTGTGTAATGGCATTGTTACCAGAGAATTGAATTCCTCTGTCGCTCATGGAAGCGAGGTTCTTGGGGTACCACTGAAAGAAGAATGTTCAGAAGCCCCCCACAGGAGAATGAGATGTGGGAAAAGGCTTTATTTGTGTGAAGTTACATTCCTTGGGTTCCACAGTCCCATGTCCCTTAAGCCGGTCCTGGAAAAGGCGCAGCAGGGGTTCCAGGAGAGCCAAAAGCAAGGCCCGTGTCCAGAGCTTCCGTTCCATGTTACAGGCCAGATGTAGTTCAGCATCGAAGCTAATTAAATTTTGTTAGCCTATTGTGGGGGTCCCACATGGCTGTGAACCATGTGGGCATAGGGGAGCACAGCCCCCTGCAACAGGAGTCCCCAGAGCCTGCTGCCTGGAGCCAAGAGAGACGCTTCTTTGTTTAGAAGTTTAAATATTCAGGTTTCTTGTACTTGCAGTGGCCACACCCATTCTGGCCACTGACTCCCTCCCAGGTGTGATTGATGGGCAAGCACCATCCCACATCACTTAGACTTTACTGGACATGCATCTAAACTGCCTTTGCCCATTCGCTTCCCCCACCAATCAGCAGGGGAGAGTGTTAAATTAGCAAAACTATATAAATTGCAAGCCTAGCCCTAGCCAGTTTTGCTCAGTAGATAGAGCGTTGGCCTATGGACTGAAAGGTCCCGGTTCAAGGGCAGGTACCTTGGTTGCAGGCTCAATCCCCAGCCCTGGTCAGGGAGCCTGTGGGAGGCATCCAATCGATGTGTCTCTCACATCGATGTTTCTCTCTCTCTCTCTCTCTCTCTCTCTCTCTCTCTCTCTCTCTCTCTCCCCCCCAATCAATGTGTCTCTCACACAGCGATGTTTCTCTCTCTCTCTTTCTCTCTCTCTCAGTCTCTTCCCCGCCCCCCCACCTTCCACTATCTCTAAAAAATCAATGGAAAAGTATACTCGGGTGAGGATTAAAAAATAATAATCTACACTAATAAAACAGAAACACCAATAAGAAAGGATATATGCACCCCTATGTTCATAGCAGCACAATTTACAATAGCTAAGATCTGGAAACAGCCTAGGTGCCCATCAGCTGATGACTGGATCAGAAAACTATGGTACATCTACACAATGGAAAAAATACTATGCTGCCATAAAAAAGAAGGAATTCTTACCATTTGCAGCAACCTGGATGGAATTGGAGAACATTATGCTGAGTGAAATAAGCCAGTCAATGAAAGAAAAATACCACATGATCTCACTCATTTATGGATAATAAAGAACATTATAAACTTGAACAAAAAGATAGATACAGAGACAGTAAAGCATCAAACAGACTGTCAAATTACAAGGGGAAGGTTAGGGAGAGGTGGGGGAGATAAGAGATCAATCAAAGGACTTGTATGCATGCATATAAGCATAACCAATGGATGCAAAACTCTGGGGGGTGGGGGCATATATGGGAGTGGGGTGTGGGGAGGGCAATGGTAAGATATGTACACATATAATACCTTAATAAAAAAATTGAAAAAAAAATGAAAAATAAAAAAATAAATAAATAAACTGCCTTTGCCCATTCGCTTCCCCCACCAATCAGCAGGGGAGAGTGTTAAATTAGCAAAACTATATAAATTGCAAGCCTAGCCCTAGCCAGTTTTGCTCAGTAGATAGAGCGTTGGCCTATGGACTGAAAGGTCCCGGTTCAAGGGCAGGTACCTTGGTTGCAGGCTCAATCCCCAGCCCTGGTCAGGGAGCCTGTGGGAGGCATCCAATCGATGTGTCTCTCACATCGATGTTTCTCTCTCTCTCTCTCTCTCTCTCTCTCTCTCTCTCTCTCTCTCTCTCTCTCTCTCTCCCCCCCCCCCCAATCAATGTGTCTCTCACACAGCGATGTTTCTCTCTCTCTCAGTCTCTTCCCCGCCCCCCCCACCTTCCACTATCTCTAAAAAATCAATGGAAAAGTATACTCGGGTGAGGATTAAAAAATAATAATCTACACTAATAAAACAGAAACACCAATAAGAAAGGATATATGCACCCCTATGTTCATAGCAGCACAATTTACAATAGCTAAGATCTGGAAACAGCCTAGGTGCCCATCAGCTGATGACTGGATCAGAAAACTATGGTACATCTACACAATGGAAAAAATACTATGCTGCCATAAAAAAGAAGGAATTCTTACCATTTGCAGCAACCTGGATGGAATTGGAGAACATTATGCTGAGTGAAATAAGCCAGTCAATGAAAGAAAAATACCACATGATCTCACTCATTTATGGATAATAAAGAACATTATAAACTGTTGAACAAAAAGATAGATACAGAGGCAGTAAAGCATCAAACAGTCTGTCAAATTACAGATAAGAGATCAACCGAAGGACTTGTATGCATGCATATAAGCATAACCAATAGACGCAAAACTCTGGGGGCGGGGGTGAGGGCATATATGGGAGTGAGGTGGGGGGTGCAATGGTAAGATATGTACACATATAATACCTTAATAAAAATATTTTAAAAAAATAAAAATAAAACAGGGGTGGGAAACTTTTTTTTTTTCTTCTGCCATGGGCCATTTGGATATTTACAATGTCATTTACGGGCCATACAAAATTATCAACTAAAAAATTAGCCTGCTGTATTTGGTCAAACATTTAATTAACTCACCCCTAATGCCTTGTCAGGGCCAGACCAAATGGCCCACAGGCTGGACACTCCCCACCCCTGAAAAAGAAGAGGAGAGTAGGACACACACACACACACACACACACACACACACACACATATACACACACACACTCACACACGGAAGACCATGAAAGGATACAGAGCTAAGACAGCCATCTATAAGCTAAGGAGAGAGAGGTCTCAGAGGAAAACAACTCTGCCAACATTTCAGTCTTGGACTCCTAGACTCCAGAATTGTGTGAAAATAAATTCTGTTGTTTAAATTAGAAAGTTTATGGCAGCCCTAACAAATTATTAACACAATGCCAAAGGTTTTATATTTGTGTTTTCTCTTATTATTTAAATTATAATCGCCCCCCCCCCAAATGCATTTGGTTAAAGTACCTTCTGAGACTTCCCATGTTTAATATCTTGCTGTTTTTCTGTTTCTCTTCTCTCATCTCACTATAAATTTTTTGTTTCCCAGCCATTTTTCTTCAGAACTCAGTGGACAGTGTTTTATTGTCTTTTATCACTTTGTGTTATGAAAAGAATTTTAATATAAAACGAATACTTTTGTCCTTTGTAGAAAATCTCTTTATTATTCCATCTGTTTTTGTGCAGAATGTTTTCTTTATTTTTGAAATAAAAACATATCATAAGGAAAAAAAAAGAGAGAAACATGCAAATTGACCATATCTCCGCTATGCCCATAAGCCACGCCCACCAGCCAATCAGGAGTTAATATGCAAATTAACCCAACAAAGATGACGGTGGCCATGGAGCTGGAGAGAGCAGGAGGCTAGGGTTGCCCCCGGCGATGGAGGAAGCCAAGCTTTCCACACACCCTGGTCAGCCAAGGCCTCTACTCCAGGCTACAAAGTTTCAATTATAGAAGATAAATAAATCCCAGATACCAGGGCCTCCGCTTGGGTCACCGGGGGGCGTGACCGGCCTGCAAACCACCACAGGCCCCTCACCCAGGCCTCCCCATGCCCCAAGAGAACCCCCACTCTGATCTGGGACACCCTTCATGGCAAACCAGCTGGCCCCCACCCGTGCACCAGGCCTCTATCCTATCTAATAAAAAAGTAATATGCAAATTGACCATCACTCCAACACACAATATGGCTGCCCCCATGTGGACACAAGATGGCTGCCACAAGATGGCCAGCAGGGGAGGGCAGTTGTGGGCGATCAGGCCAGCAGGGGAGGGCAGTTGGAAGGGACCAGGCCTGCAAGGGAGGGCAGATGGGGGCAATCAAGCCTGCAGGGGAGGACAGTTAGAGGTGACCAGGCTGGCAGAGGAGGGAAGTTGGGGGCAACCAGGCCTGCAGGGAAGGGCAGTTGGGGGGACCAGGCCTGCAGGGGAAGGCAGTTAGGGGTGACCAGGCCTGTAGGGGAGGGCAGTTAGGGGCAAACAGGCTGGCAGGGGAGCAGTTAGGCATCAATCAGGCCGGCAGGGGAGTGGTTAGGGGGTGATCAGGCTGGCAGGCAGAAGCAGTTAGGGGCAATCAGGAAGGCAGGCAGGTGAACAGTTGGGAGCCAGCAGTCCTGGATTGTGAGAGGGATGTCCGACTGCCCGTTTAGGCCCAATCCTGGTGGTGGGGTCGGGCCTAAATGGGCAGTTGGACATCCCTCGAGGGGTCCCAGATTGGAGAGGGTGCAGGCTGGGCTGAGGGACACACACCCCCGTGCATGAATTTCATGCACCGGGCCTCTAGTATATATATATATATATACTAGAGGCCCGGTGCATGAATTTGTGCATGGGTGGAGTCTGGCCAGCCTGGCCAAGGGGAGGGGACATGGGCGGTTGGCTGGCCTGCCTGCTGGTCGAACTCCTGGTCAAGGGGACAATTTGCATATTAGCCTTTTATTATATAGGATATACACTGAGTGGCCAGATTATTATGCATTCAGAGATCATAATAATCTGGCCACTCAGTGTAGATACCGGCGGGTCTAGGCAGGGTTACAGCTGGATTTGGCCAGGTTGGGAGGGCTTAGTACTGAGATGCAGACATAGCATCCAGGCATGAGGGCGTGGGGTGATAGACAGCAAGGGCTATGAAGACCAGAGATAGCCTTACCATGGCTCTGCCTCTGACTCCACAGCAGCCCCCAGGAACTCCACCCTGAGCTCCCAAAATTGATCTATTATCACAATAGTTTCCCATGAGCACAAAAGTGAGGAATAATTAGGATCAAGATCTGAAACTTTTGTCTGCAGGTGTATTTGGAAAGAGTAAGGTGAACAGTATCAGTAGACCAGGAAGGATGTTGAAAAGTTACTCAGTTCCTTGAAGACGCAGCAGAAGCTAAGTGAAAAAGAAAGAGAAAAGAATTCTTTTCAAAAGCAGAAAATGTCACTACTGGGATGGGAGCTTTCAAGGCTATTCCCATAGCTGAGGGATTCAGAGTCAGACCCCTGAGGCAGACTGCCTGGGCTCATGCCTGACTCCACAACGGAATAACCAGTACATAGACAAGGTACTGACACTCTCTGTGCCTTAAGTACATGTAAGATGTCACCCACCTCCTATCCCTGCCAGGAAAAGTGTATAGAACCAAGCCTGACCCTGCTTATTCTAAGTATCTATGTGCTATTATTATCTCTTCCTCGGTAGCAGGACATTGTTTGCCTTGACAATTCCATTCCGGCCTTCCTATTTTTCCAGGAAATCAGGGTGTGGTTCTGGGATCAAAAGCATTCAGAGTAACAAAGCGACCAACCATTCTGTCTGAAAGAAAGGCAAGTATTGGCGCTAATAGGCTGGCTAATTCTATTTTAATTCTAGAATAAGCAGGCTAGTTGTAATATCTGGAAACACATGTAAATTTATTTATACTTATTTTTATTTTTGTTATCCTCACCCAAGGATATTTTTTCCATTGATTTCTAGAAAGAGTGGGAGGGAAGGAGCGGGGATAGAGAGAGAAACATCAATGAGAGAGACACGTCAATTGGTTGCCTCCTGCACTCGCCCTGACCAGGGCCCGGGAACGAACCTGCAACCCAGATATATGTGCCCCTGACCAAGAATCGAACCCAAGACCCTTTGGTGTGTGGGCCAACCCTCTACCACTGAGCACACTGGCCAGGGTGAAAATTTATTATTTTTTTTAAAAGAAGACATAATCACACTCTCTGGATTTCTGGTTTCTCATATGTAACATGTGGTGGGGAGTGTGGGTTCAACTGGGGGCTCCAACTGAGTCCCTCATATTCCTGAGGTGTCCTGAGCCTCCAGGGAAGGATGGAGGAGAAGCTGAGCAGGCAGGTTGCCAACCTCCCTTCAACCACAGAGGCCACACTGCATCCGTTTTATGTTATTGTAACTGTAAGAACAAAACACCTGGAGATGAAAATGGAGCAGAACTACAGGCCCTTGACTACAAATGTAATTAAGTTCCTCCTGCAGTAAGAGTCTCAAAACTCCTCTTTTTGTAATTAACGGAACAGCCATTAAAATATTATACCCTAGCCCAGCCAGTGTTGATAAGTGGTTGAACCAGGAGGTCACGGGCACATGCCCGGGTTGTGGGCTCAATCCCCAGTAGGGGACAGGCAGGAAGCAGCCAATCAATGATTCTTTCTCTTAATTGATGTTTCTATCTCTCTCTCTCTCCTTCTACCTTCCTCTCTAAAATCAATAAAAAAATATTTTTTAATGTTGTACCCTTTTCTTTAATTCATGACAAATCCAAATGAGCACAATTTGGAAAGCAGCAGAGAGGGGAATGAACAAATTGAATTAATTCCTGTGCTGGTATCAATGTAGTGCCACAGAAAGAGAGATGCTTTGCAAATTTAAGTCAGTTAAATATTTTTATCTGAATTATGGCACTGGATTAAGTAGAAGCTACACTAACATTCTACCAGAACCAAACTAGAATTACAACTAAAATAGAAAAATCATCCTGAATATGCAACTGAAGACTAGCTGGAGAGAACCCTGATAGCCAAGGACAGAAAGTGGAGAGCACAAGAGACTGACAGGAAGTACGGAGGCACGAAAGGGCTGGCCAGGCCTGATCCCTGGTGGGAGGCAGCCAATTGATGATTCTCTCTCATCATTGATGCTTTTAACTCTCTCTCCCTCTCCCTTCCTCTCTCTGGAATCAATAAAAAATATAAATTGTTTAAAGTATCTTTTTTATCTTTCTTAGGAATTTAGAAAGCTCCATCTCGGAGAAGCTCTTTGTCATGGCAGATGTGTGTAGTTGGTCTAAAAGTCCTATAACTGCAGAGCCAGCTCAAAATAGTCCTGCGCTGTTTGATAGGGTGCCAATTGTTTCCCAGGGACAGCAGACCAGGACCACAGGTCCTGCAGCAGGAGCATGGGCAGAGGAGAGAACTTTGGCCTCCAGCTGTACCTGGAACCAAAGTCTCATCCCTGCTCACCCCCCCAGTGGAACTGAAGGAACAGATCATAACCAGAACTTGAGCACTGGGACCTTTACAGAAGCCAAGCGTCCATTTTCCAGAAAGATCCGGTGTTGATGCCCTGTTACCATAAATGGCCAAGTTCGGAAGTCCTTCAATTAAAGCCTGCCCCACCAGCACTTCTGCATACATGTTCCCCCTTTTTTTTTCTTTTTATAGAATCTGGTATATTTGTTACAATAAAAGTCACAACACTTAATAATTGGCACATATTTTCTTTCATTTATAATACTTACACTAAGGAAATGGCAAGGCAGAAAAACAAATTTCACCTTTAAAAAAATTAAAAACAACACAATTCAAGAAATCTACTTTAATTTCAATAGAGATTACTTCAGGATGAACAGAATTATTCTCTACTATTTCTAGTTGTGCAGTAAACCAAACAGGGAAACATCTTTCTATAATATCTCCCACAGACTTTTATGTTTCTTTTATACATATCTAATCTGTTTCCTCAATTGTATATATACTGCATATAATACTACCTCAGATTTAAGAGTACTGAAAGAATTAAAACATTTTCGTGCCTATGAAGAATACAACCACTTCTGAACACTCCATAGCCTTATATTTTCAACCCAAGTTAACTAGAGTGTCTGGAGAAGAAATTTTTCATAAATTATTAATGACCTGATTCTATTTTTTAAAGTTTTGGCAAATGTGAAAAAAAGAAAATCTCAGTGTCAATTCATGATGTTATGAGAAAAAAATAATGCATTCTTCCACAGAAAAAGTGGTTTTAGAGAACAGTTCTGATAGTATTCCAAAGTATCAAAAGGTCTGATAGGTAGCCTCCTTGTTGTGGGGGGGAGGGAATGATTACAATAATTTCAATTCCTCTTCTGAATTGCTAAGTAGCCCCAAGTGATTTTTATATTGGGAGGCAGATTACTGGCCACAAGTTCATCAAATTTAGCTCTATCTTAAACAGGCACATTATAGAACTCAAGAACATCTCTGACCCTGCATATCTCACGGAGCCTGGAGTTAGGCACGGCATGGCCCAAGTCATCAGCTAAACGTGACAAGAAACTGAACTTCAGATGACCATCTTCCAGGGAGATGTCCTGCCAATTGTTAGGAGCAGATGAGCCAAAAATGTCTTTGACGATAGATTCCAAACGACTCTGGAGATCTTCAGGTGGTATGTATGTTCGGCTTCGTAAGGGTGGACACACCAGGATAGGTTCTCTCTTCACCTCCTCTGCTGTCTCAGCTACCACTGGCTTTTTCACTTCTCTGAATCGAGACCAAAACTCGTGACGTGATTATCCACGTTAGGCCTTTTCTCAAAACACTGGGCACTGAAACCGCCGCCATCTCTACGGAGAGCTAGGCAATGGAGCTCCATGTTCCCCTTTACCACTTAAAAACCCTTAACCTAGTCCAGCAAGTAAGATAGATTTGAGGTACCATTACATCTCCTATCTTCTCAGTTGTCAACTTCTCGATCAATAAACCTTTCCTTACTCCAAACTCTGATGTTTTGAGTACAAAGTGTCAGGCACACAGACTTTGCTTTGGTATCAGACCCTCTAAGGTTAACTTATTTATTAGACACTAGAGGCCCGGTGCACGGATTCATGCACCAGTGGGGTCCCTCCGCCTGGCCTGCGGGGTCAGGCTGAAACCGGCTCTCCGACATCCCCCGAGGGGTCCTGGATTGCAAAAGGGTGCAGGCCAGGCTGAGGGACCCCACCCGTGTACGATCAGGGCCAGGGAGGGACATAGGAGGTTGGCCACCAGGGGAGGGACTGCCGGAGGGCTCCAGGGCATGTCTGAACCGTCTAGCTCAGTCCCGATCGGCCAAAACGCAGCAGCAAGCTAACATACCGATTGACTGTCTGCCCCCTGGCGGTCAAGGCACGTTATAGCAAGCAGTTGAGCATCCTTAGCATATCATTAGCATATTACACTTTGATTGGTTGGACTGTCGACCAGATGACCGGACACTTAGCATATAAGGCTATTGTTATATAGGATAATAGATACAGTACATAGGGCCCATGATACAGTTACGCCCCATGGAAGTGTTTTAATTTTTGTTTCTTTTAAAATCAGAAGAAAAAAATATTTTTTAAATAATAATAATGAATTCAGTTTGGATTACATTCATCTTTGTACCAAAATAATTGTAAAACATAATTACTTATATTTTTTATGGAGGAAAGAATCCATAAAGGCACCATGCCTATAGCCCCTTAATGCCACAACGCAGCCCTGAAGTTTACAGCTCACAGTAGTGAAAGGCCACAAAGGGTGCTTGATGTGCAGAGCCCCAACCCAGCTCTGATTCCACTTTAAGCGTTAATCATGTCATCAGATTCCACTTTGTGTTAATCATGTCATTAGCGTTCCCTTTTTGTCCTGATGAATCCCTTGCCTAGCACGTTAGAACTTTCCTATTCAAACTGGGATGGCAGATCAACAGTATGAGCATCGTCTGGGCTTGTTAGAAATGCTAACTCTCAAGCCCCACCCAAGATCTAATGAATCAGAATCTGTATTTTCATAAGATTTTGAGTAATTAAGCATATTAAAGTTTGTGAAGGTCTGAATGAGACCAAAGGATTTAGATGAGGAGAACTGAGGGCTGTAGAGAGAAAAGGCTGACTGACATTGGGGCAAGATCAATGCCTGAGGGTACCTGGGGATTTCCTAAAAGAAGATGGTAGCAGCACAGGTAAAGAAATGTAATGCTAAGAGAAGAGTCAGGAAGGAAGCGAGGATGGAATTTAAGAGAACCTGTCAGGAATGTTTTGCCTTTATGGTGCTTTCCTCATTAGACTCTGGAAAAGTCTCTTAAAAAAATTATATATATATATATATATATATATATATATATATACACACACACACACACACACACGCATATGTGTGTGTATATATATATACACACACATATATATATACACATATACATATATATACATATATACATACATATACATCCTCTCTAATAAAATGGTAGTATGCAAATTAACCATCACTCCGCTACATAAGCCACGCCCACCAGCCAAGCCACGCCCACCAGCCAATCAGGGCGAGTATGCAAATTAACCCCAATCCAAGATGGCTACAGCCACAGTGAGCAAGGTTTCCCAGGTAACAGAGCAAGCCAAGCTTTCCATAGCCGTTGCAGGCCTAAGCCTCCACTCAAGCTACAAAGTTTCAATTATAGAAGGTAAACAAATTCAAACAAATGGCGGCAGAATGGAGCTTGAGAGAGCAGGCCATGGTTGCCGGCGGCAACAGGGGAAGCAAAGCTTTCCGCACACTCTGGCCAGGCTCACCTGCTTAAGGCTACAAAGTTTCAATTGTAGAAGGTGAATTAACTGCCACAGAAATGGCTGCCGGAGCCCCAGGCTTGGCTCCGCTCCAGGCTACAAAGTTTCAATTGTAGAAGGAAAATAAATTCCAAATACCAGGGCCTCCCCTTGGGTTGCCAGGGGGCGTGGCCGGCCTGCAAACCACCACAGGCCCCTCGCTCAGGCCGCCCCACACCCCAAGGGAACCCCCACCCTTATCTGTGACCCCCTTCAGAGCAAACCAGCTGGCCCCCACCTGTGCACCAGGCCTCTATCCTATATAATAAAAGAGTAATATACAGATTGATCATCACTGCAACACACAATATAGCTGCCCCCATGTGGACTCAAGATGGCCACCACAAGATGGCCAGCAGGAGAGGGCAGTTGGGAGGCACCCGGCCTGCAAGGGAGGGCAGTTGAGAGGGACCAGGCCTGCAAGGGAGGGCAGTTGAGAGGGACCAGGCTTACAATGGAGAGCAGTTGGAGGTGATCAACCCTGCAGGAGAGGGCAGTTAGGGTTGACCAGGCTGGCAGAGGAGGGAAGTTGGGGGCAAACAGGCTGGCAGGGGAGTAGTTAAGCATCAACCAGGCTGGCAGCAGAGTGGTTAGGGGGTGATCAGGCTGGCAGGCAGAAGCGGGTAGGGGCAATCAGGAAGGCAGGCAGGCAAGCAGTTGGGAGCCAGCAGTCCTGGATTGTGAGAGGGATGTCCGACTGCCCGTTTAGGCCCGATCCTGGTGGGATCGGGCCTAAACGGGTAGTCGGACATCCCTCGAGGGGTCCCAGATTGGAGAGGGTACAGGCTGAGCTGAGGGACAACCCCCTGCCGTGCACGAATTTCGTGCACCGGGCTTCTAGTATATATATATGCCTAAGTGACCAGCCAACTGATCAGTAGCTATGACATGCACTGACCACCAGGGGGCAAACACTCAATGCAGGAGCTGCTGAGCGACAGCAACTTTGCAGAGTGCCCTCTCACACTCCGGGACCCCTCAGGGGATGTTGGACTACCAGTTTCAGCCAGATCCCCACAGGCCAGGCTGAGGGACCCCACTGGTGCACAAATTCATGCATCAGGCCTCTAGTATATATATAATTGATTTCAGAGAGGAAGAGAGAGATAGAAACATCAATGATGAGAGGGAATCATTGATTGGCTGCCTCCTGTATGCCCCCATCAGGGGATCGAGCCCAAAACCTGAGCATGTGCCCTGACCAGGAATCAAACCCTGACCTCCTGGTTCCTGGGTCGATGCTCAACCACTGAGCCACACTGGTTGGGCTGGAAAAGGCTCTTTAACTTCTGCCTGTGTTGCAAGTCTGAACTCCCGACCGTACCGCACGTTGGCGCTCCAGAGACTGAAGAACAGAGTAGAATCCACAATAACCAGCAAGCACCACCGTCTCCTGAGCTGGGCCCGGGCAACAGCACCACATCCCCTCAGAGCCTGTGTCCAGAGCTTTGAGGAGGTGATCTGAGCAGCAAAGGGAGCCCTCGTACACATTGGAACCAGAATCAACGTAGACGAGGAGACACCAAAAAGCAGCTTCCTTTCAACCATCTTAATAGGGATGTAAGACCAAAAAGTCTGCTTTCCTACTGTGTCCTAGATAAAACGGAAGCAGGTGCTAGCTCTCAGGTGATGTCTCATCTAAGTTTTCTTCTCCAAGAGGTGGTTGAACAGTAACTCTACATTTAAGGAACTCTCCAGTTACCTCCAGCTGAACGGCGGCCCGTTTCAGCCCTATTCCTCCCCGATCTGGGAAGCTTCCAGGGGCACCACTCACAGCCTTCCTCTCTCCAGCTTCTAACCAGTTGAGAAACGCACACAAGAAGCCTGACTGTGACAAAAGGACAATTTCCACCTTAAAACTAGTGAAGCTGTTGAAAAAAATAAAAACCAATTTCCACACCCCTAGGAAAAGCCTGATTGTCTTATAGATACTGCAACTCACCTCGGTGGAAGGCACTTACAAACCAACCAATCACTGTCAGCCTCTTACTCAAAAGTCAGCCAATCACAGACTCATCCCAATTAATATGCCACAGTGACCCCCAAATGGCAGCTTTATCTGAGTAACCAGGCTCCTGCAGAAGGTGTCTCCCTGAACTTCATACTTCCCCTATACAACCCTATCAGCAGTTTTATTGGCAGTGCGCTCAGAAAAACTGTGCCTTTTTACTATGGTTAGCAATCAATTCGATTTTGTTGTCTTATTTCAAATATTGAGTGAGGGTCACATCATCCTTTGACACCTTGAACGTAAGAATATGCATGAATATAACATCCTCAGCCAGTTGCAGGGGGGGAAGTTCTGTTGGCTAACTACATAAAGTGGCCATGGAAAGCCTCGGCATCCTCTTACTAATGTGATATGCAGCAGGAAGGGGAAGAGAGATTATTAGAGGAATCCTGGTTTTCACTGTCCAATCGGCTGTGGAGTGGAATGTCCCCTGGACTCTTTCCATCTGGCTAAGCTTATTACAGTAGTTACTTCTTGGGGTAGTCACCAATGGCCACGGATTTAATCAATCATGACTAAGTATCGAAGCCTCCATAAAAATCCAAAAGTACAGGGTTCGGAGAGCTTCCAGGTTGGTTAACCAGAACACAACCATGGGCCTCTCTGCTGGGCCTCAAACTCCATGGGGACAGAAATTTCTTTGTTTGAGACTTTACCCTATGCATCTCTTCCTCTGGCTATTGATTCATATCCTTTTATGCTTTGCATTAAACCAGTAATCCAGTGAATAAACTGGTTTCCTGAGTTCCATGAATTGCTCTAGCCAATTCATCGAACCTGAGGAGGGAGTCGCCAGAACCTGTGATTTATAGCCAGTTGGTCAGAAGACTGGTAACAAACTGGATTTGTGATTGGCATCTGAAGTGGGGGAGGGAGGATAGTCTTGTGGGACTAAGCCCTTTACCTGTGGAATCTGATGCTATCTCTGGGTTGAAGTGTGGGACACTCAGCTAGGATTGAAGAATTGCTTGGTGGTGTGGGGAAAATCACCCACACATTGGAATTGGTGTCAGAATCATGTTTTTTATTGATTTTAGAGAGAAAGGAAGGGAGAGGGAGAGAGAGATAGAAATATCAATTGATTGCCTCCTGCACCTCCCACCCCCTTACTGGGGATTAAGCCCAAGACCCAGGCATGTGTCCTGACCAGGAATCAAACCAGCAACATTTTGGTGTATGGGACAATACTCAACCAACTGAGCCACACCAGCCAGGTCTATAGAAGTCCTAATTATACAGAATCTCAGCTTTCTCAACGTTCTGGTTACCTCACAATAGGATTTTATATGTGACAATAAGCACAGTAAAATGCAGTATAATTTTTATGAAATGTAACCTCTGTGACTTATAAGGGTAGAAACACAATCTTTCGTTCCCATCTCAGACCTCAGAAGTTGCCTGCTTGATTTGCATACAATTTTAAGTTACAGTAACTTCTTCTGAGCTAGTCCCCAGATCAGTCCCCATTGCACACCCAAGTTGCAACATGCTTCATCTCAGTGGAGCCGTTGCCTTGATTTACAAAGTTTAGTCTGGCATCAGTATGAGTTTCACAACGTTTAATACAGTCTTTCTTATTTTTTCACTAAAATTAGCAAAAATAAATTTAGCTTAAGCAAAAATAGATTTTGCTTAGGTAGAAGATTGGAACACTCCAGGGTTTGCCTGTCTTAAATTATGCAAGTTTTCAAGTACTTTTCTTTCTTTTGCACTCATTACCACCTCTTCAAGAGAAGCAAAGGTGAAGCCCCAGAGTTCATTGTAGCTCTACGAAAGGATGGCTAGGGGGCCATAGAAGATTAAACTTGATTAAAATATGCCTTGCAATTGTATACATTTCTTGGGCTATCTTTACCTCGCATGAGCACTACATTTAATCAGCAGGCTCATCATTCTATTAATTAACAAAATAATACCAGAAAATAAAAGAATTACTAGATTTATACTTTAAAGAATAGGCCATGGCTGTGACTTAAAAACAAAACAAAATAAAGGGCTTATATAATTATTATCCAAAATAAAAATCAGTTTTCACTTATCAGTAAAAGGAAAATTTTACGTTTTACTGTATTAGTCAGGATTCTCCAGTGAAACAGCACCAATAGAAGGTAGCATATATATTTTTTTAACTTATTTATTTATTTATATACTAGTAGCCCATTTGCAGCCGCAGTTGCCGCTGCCATGCCTGCACCCTCGGGCCGCTGCCACACAGCCCGCCCCACCCTGCCCCGCCCGGGCTTTCCCTCTGGCAGCCACCTTGCTTTCCACTTTTCCTCCCTCTTCCTTCTAAGTTGTCTTCAGTCTTCACTCCTCCCTCCCTAACCGCCATCTTTGTTGGGTAATTTGCATACTCGCCCTGATTGGCCAGTGGGCGTGGCTTTGGCTGGTGGGCGTGGCTTGGGCATAGCGAAGGTGCAGTCAATTTGCATATTACTGTTTTATTAGGTAGGATATAAATGTAGTATGTATATTTGTACAAACACACACACACACACATGTATATAGTGAGAGAAACAGAAATAAGCTAATGTGGTTATAAAAGTGGAGAAATACCATTATTTGCCATCTGCAAGCTAGAGAACCAGAAAAGCCAGTGGTGTGATTCAGTTCCAACTCCTGAGAAGAACAAGGGGCAAGTCTGAATGCCCAACAATCAGGAGTACCAATGAATGTCCAAGGGCAGAAGAAGATCGATGTATCGGCTCAATTCACCCTTCCCCTACCTTGTCTTTTATTCAGGCCCACAGGATGGATTGGATGAGGCTCCCCTACATTGGCAAGGAAGATCTTCTTTACTCAGCCTACTGATTCAAATGTTAATCTCTTCCACAGAAACTTCACAGACACACCCAGAAGTAATATTTTATCAGCTATCTGGCCAGAGAAAGGCACCTGAGAGTAGAGGTCATATGGAATAAAATCTTTACCCAGCAGAGATGATACGTACTGCCAATTAGATTCTCTTTCTTGTAAGCTTGAACTGGAGACACAGATACTAGTTAACCAGTGGGATCTTTAGGCAGCAAAATTCTCAGGGACTTGGAGAAGTACCAATTGAGTGGCACTTACCTTCTTCCAACCACTCTGGCTTATCTATTTTCTTTTTTAGATACAAAAATTGCTACTGTGTTTTATGTTTTTAATTAAGATATAATTGGCAGATAACAATATATTAGTTTCAGGTATACAACATAATGATTCAATATCTATATATATAAAGAGGTAATATGCCAATTAGGCTGGGACTCCGTAACGGGTCACGACCAGACAGGAGGAGGTTGCACACTCAGGTGAGGCCCGGAGCGGAGACAGAGACAGAGGCAGGGAGGCGTGCCCAAGCCGGTGCGGCGGCTCAGACTGCCCCAGAGCAGACACAGGCAGGAGAGCCGGGGGATGCTGTGAGTCAGGCGCAGGTCCCGACCCCCGCCCCGGGGTTCCTCCTCGCTCGGCGGGAGGTGTGGCTCCCCCTCGCACAATTTCAATCATGCATGGGGCCTCTTGTATATATTACAAAATAGTCACCACAATAAGTGTTCATATCCATCATCCACACATAGTTAAAAAATTATTTTTTCTGTGATGAGAATTTTTAAAATTTACTCTCTTAACAACTTTCAAATATACAAATACATATTATTAACTACAGTCATCATGCGGTACATTACATCCCCAGGACTTACTTATTTTATAACTAGAAGTTTGTACCTTTTGACCCCATTGATCCATTTTGCCCACCTTTTACTCCCACCTCTGGCAACCATCACTCTCTCTAAAAATCGATGGAAAAAATATCCTCTGGTGAGGATTAACAACAACAAAAAAGGCAATAAATACACATCTATCAACAATTATTTTATTTTATTTTTAAATATATTTTTATTTATTTCAGAGAAGAAGGGAGAGGGAGAGAGAGATAGAAGTATGTTGAGGACCATGAAGATATAAACTGCCTCCTACATTTACATTGTCTTCATACTCTAAAGGGCTGAGCACGGAGGTGAGACTGGCTCAGATCTGTGTCTATATGTCACTTGTTTGGACCATGTATGGATGAAATTCCTGATCTTTCCTCTATGCCTATGGGCAAGGACCATCTTCTTGGACCATCTGAGGATGTCTATCTCACAGAAGTACAGTGCTTCAACCTAATCCTGAGCATGGGTGGTTGGCCATTGAGAACCTAGGGTGAGAACACACAAAGAAGCACCCCTCCCGTCTTTAACTCATTCCCATCATGTGTCTCAAACTTAGCCCACATTTTGGTACCTACTGTGGTGGCCCAGTGTTTCGAGAACTCACTCATTGCCTTGCTATCTGACTTCCCCTGACAGAGCACTTGTAAATTCACACAAATGCTGACGCTAGATTATTTCCCAGAAGCCTTTGTTATCATTGGCAATATTATCCTGTCCTTACACAGTGAAATATGTACTTGGGTACCAAGGTTCTTAATTTCCTTGTACATCCATTTACATGTAAATTGTTGTTGATAAAATAATATATTTTATTGAAGAAATAAGCAGCAGCCTCTGGCCAAGATGGCAGTGTAGAGAAGTACTCTCTGCCTCCCACAACCACATCAAAATTTACACCTAAAATGCAGAACTACCATCATTCTGAACCAACTGAAATCTAGTTGAAAGGAAGTCCTACAACCAGGGAATTAAAGAAGAACCACATTGAGACTGGTAGGAGGGGCAGAGATGTAAGGTGGAATCATGGAACTGGCCACTTGTGGTGGTTTAAAATCAAGAGGGATATTTTGGCTGTGGAAGTTTCCCTGAGGAGTAAAGAGTCCCTCCCCCACACCAGGCCCCAGTGCTGGGAAAAGTCCCCATAACTTTGGGCTGTAAAAACCAGTGGAGATTGTGGCTGAATGGCACAGAGGCTGCAGGAGTCCTAGGCAGTTCCTCTTAAAGGGCTTACGCATGGACTTACTCGGACTCACTTCCTCTGAGCTCAGCACCAGGATAGCAGCTTGACAGGAACCTGGGACATTCAAGGAGGAACTAACTTATCTGGGCAAGAGCTAGAGGAGCATCTTTCTTCCAGACAGAAGTGCTGGCAGAGGTCAGTGTTCATTTGCTGAGCCCTCTCAGCCACAGAGCTGACAGGCTGCATCATATTGAATCTCCATCAGCCTGGCTCACACTTTTTGCACCCCCCCCCCCCAACTCTGGTGATTCCCTGAGATCCCACCCCACCCTACTTGCAGGCTCATCCAAGCCATTTCCAGTTGTTTTTCCATATACCCAGCCTCTCTTGCCTCATGCTTTGGACTTTGCTAAAATCTCCCAAATAAGCAGCAGCTGGAATCAGCATGCCCTATAACTCTCAATAAGTGGCCAGGCCTGGCACTAGTGGCAGCCCACCCTGGTTCACAGCTTGGCCTCTCCTGGGCACCTGTAAGCTCAACACAAGTAGCAGCCATTGCATATTGCTTTGTAGCTCATGCTGGGTGGCCCTGGGTAGGGCACAGGCAGAGGATGACATTGTACCTCCTGGGAGGCCCCAGAACCAGTGCACCTGGTGGTCAACTTCGACCATGCCAGATTACAACCCTTCAACTCATGAGGTGGACAGACTCAAGGGGTGGACTCGTTGAGCACCAGAGTCCCAATGAAGCAAGTCCTGCTCCATAGGGTCAGCTTCTGCACAGCAGCTCTCAGCTGTAGTTGCAGCTGATCCTCACAGCTGACTGGCCTATGACACAAACATAAATCAAGGCTCAACTACAGCAGGACGGTGCACATAGCTCACACAGGGGTGCACCTGGAGTGCCGAGCTCAGGTGACTGGGGAGGCTGAGCCGCTGGGTCCTTCAGGAGACCACTATACAAGGCGACTCTGGCAAGTCCAGGAGACATAGCAGACCTACCTAATAGTACATAGAAACAAACACAGGGAAGCAGCCAAAATGCAGACACAAAGGAACATGTTACAAATGAAAAAACAGAAGAAATATCCAGAAAAAGAAATAAATTTAATGGAAACAAGCAATCTACTGGATACAGAGTTCAAAATAATGGCTATAATGTTGCTCAAGGATCTTTATGAAAGCTTCACAGGACTCAAGAGAGCTTCAAGGGACTCAATGAGAATTTTAAGGGACTTAATGAGGCTGTCAAGGATCTCAGTGAGAATTTCAAAGACATGAAAAAGGACCAGTCAGAAATTAAGCATACACTGACTGAAATAAAGAATAATTTACAGGGATTCAACAGTAGAGGATTCCAAGAATCAAATCAATGATTTGGAATATTGAGGAAGCAAAAAAACACCCAAACAGAAGAGCAAAAAGAAACAAGTCCAAAAATATGAAAATAGTTTGAGGAGCCTCTGAGACAACTTCAAGAGCACCAACATTCGAATTATGGGGTGCTGAAAAAGATAGAGCAAGATATTGAAAACCTATTTGAAGAAATAATGATAGAAAACTTTCCCGACCCGATGAAATAAATAGACTTACAAGTCCAGGAAGTGCAAATAGTCCCAAGCAATAGGAACCCAAAGAGGCCCACACCAAGACACATCATGATTAAAATGCCAAGGGTTAAAGACAAAGAGAGAGTCTTAAAAGCAGCAAGAGAAAATCAGTTAGTTACCAACAAGGGAGCACCCATACGACTGTCTGCTGATTTCTCAACAGAAACTTTGCAGGCCAGAAGGGAGTGGCAAGAAATATTCGAAGTGATAAATAGCAAGGACCTGCAACCAAGATTATTCTACCCAGTAAGGCTATTGTTTAAAATTGAAGGTCAGATAAAGAACTTTGTCTAGCCAGCATGGCTCAGAGCATTGACCAAGAACCAGGAGGTCATGGTTCGATTCCCAGTCAGGGCACATGCCTGAGTTGGGGGTTCGATTCCCAGTGTGGGGTGTGCAGGAGGCAGCCAGTCAATGATTCTCTCTCATCATTCATGTTTCTATCTCTCTCTCACTCTCACTTCCTCTCTGAAATCAACAAAAATATTTTTAATTTAAAAAAGAGCTTAGCACCAATCAGAAAGGATATATGCACCCCTATGTTCATAGCAGCACAATTTACAATACCTAAGATTTGGAAACAGCCTAAGTGCCCATCAGCAGATGAGTGGATTAAAAAACTGTGGTACATCTA
Organism: Cnephaeus nilssonii; assembly: GCF_951640355.1. NCBI lineage: Eukaryota > Metazoa > Chordata > Mammalia > Chiroptera > Vespertilionidae > Cnephaeus > Cnephaeus nilssonii. The sequence continues at coordinate 71,949,276 of NC_137083.1, read as the reverse complement.
CACAATGGAATACTACGCTGCTATAAAAAAAGGAACTTTTACCATTTTCAACAGCATGGATGGAACTGGAGAGCATTATGCTAAGTGAAATAAGCCAGTTGGAGAAAGATAAATATCACATGATCTCATTCATATGTGGGATATAATAATCAACATAAACTGATGAATAAAAATAGATCCAGAGACAAGGGGCAGGGGAGAGGGGGGTTTAGAGATCAACCAAGGGACTTGTATGCATGCATATTAGCTTAAGCATTGGACACAGGCACTGGGGCAGTGGGGGCTTGCCCTCGGGGTTGGAGTGGCTGGGGGGCGGGGTCAATTGGGGAAAAGGAGACATATGTAATACTTTAAACAATTAAAAAACATGATTTCAGCCCTGGATGGTGTGCTCAGTGGTTAGAGCATTGTCCTGAGCACCAAAGGTCGTAGGGTTGCAGGTTTGATTCCACATCAAGGGCAGGTACCTGCATTTCAGGGTGAGTCCCTAGCAACCAATTGATATGTCTCTCTCACATTGATGTTTCTCTCTACCCGCCTCTTTTCTCTCTCTAAAATCAATAAACATATCCTTGGGTGAGGATTAAAAATAAATAAATAAATAAATAAACAAACAAACAAATAAATAAAATGATTTCACAGGTGTGAATAGGGTCCTTAATCAGTTGATTTTGAATTAATCAAAAGAGGTATTATATAGGTGGGACTGAACTAATCAGGTGAGCCCTCTCAAAGAGGGTCTAGAGGTAAGAAATAAGAAGCAGCAAGACTCTCTCCTGTTTGCCTTGAAGCAAATCGCTGTGGTGTGGAGAGGCTCATGTGGTAGCCAATGGGCCTCAGTCCTCACAGCTGCAAAGAACTGAATTCTGCTAACAACTAGTGAGTGTGTAGGAGGACTCCAAGATAACATGATTGTACCTTCAGCCAACAGGTTGATGGGTTGATGTAAGTCTTGTGAGACCCTGAGCAAAGGAGCCAGCTAAACCAGGCTCAGACTCCAGATCAACAAAAAGAGTAAAATAATAAATGGTTAATGTGTGTTGTTTAAACTACTAAAAAAGAAAAAAAAAAAAGCCTTCACAAACAAGGAAAAGCTAAAGAAGTTCATTACCACCAAACTATTATTAAATGAAATGTTGAAGGGTATTCTTTAAGAGGAAGAAGGAGGAGGAGGAGGAGGAGGAGGAGAAGAAGAAAAATATGAACAATAAAATGGCAATAAATACATATCTATCAACAATTCATTCTAAAAAATCAAAATAAATGAACAAGGATTCTAATGAACAAAATAAACTGATAATAAAATAGAACCAGAGGCATGGAAACATAGTAAAACAGACTGATGAATCTCAGAGGGAAGGGGAGATGGGGGTAGAAAGAGATTAACCAAAGATCTTATATGCATATATGCATTACCTATGGACACAGACAACAGGGTGGTGAAGGCCTGGGATGGGGTGGAAACCAGGTGGAGGGGAACAACGGGGGGAAATTAGGGGACACCTGTAATACTCTCAACAATAAAAGGATTTTTTTTAAACAAAAAAAGAACAATAAAATGACAATAAATGCATATCTATCAACAATTGAATCTAGCCCTAGCTGGTTTGGCAGTAGGTAGAGTGTCAGTGTGCAGACTGAAGGGTCCTGGGTTCAATTCTGGTCAAGGACACATGCCCAGGTTGTGGGCTCAATCCCCAGTAGGGGATGTGCAGGAGGCAGCTGATCAATGATTCTCTCTCATCATTGATGTTTCTATCTCTCCCTCTCCCTTCCTCTCTGAAATCAATAAAGATATATTTTAAAAACACCAAAAAAACCCTCAAACAATTGAATCTAAAAATAAAAATAAATGAACAAAATAAACTGATAAAATAGAACCAGAGGCATGCATGAAACATGGAACAGACTGATGAATATCAGAGGGAAGGGGGAAGGAGGACTGGGAAGAGATTAACCAAATAACTTATATGCATACTAGACACCCGATGCACGAAGATTCGTGCAGAATGGGCCTTCCTTATCCTGGCTGCCGGCACAGCCTTCACTCCACCCGGAGCCGCCTTTCAGCCTTCCCATGCTGCCCAGAGGCCCGGAGTGGCTGGGGGATGCAAAGTGTCCCACCTCCGGCCACTGGGCGCCTGTGTATGCAAATTAACCTGGCATCTTTGTTGGGTTAATTTGCATAGTCACTCCTGATTGGCTGGTGGGCGTCGCAAAGGTACAGTCAATTTGCATATTTCTCTTTTATTAGTGTAGATATGCATTACCTATGGACACACACAATAGGGTGTTGAAGGCCTGGGAAGGGGCAGGAACTGGATGGAGAGGGTAATGAGGGGAAAAGGAGGATAGCTGTAATAGTCTCAACAATAAAAGTTTTTTAAAAAAAGACTATCAGTCCCAAATTTCTACTTCCATTCATATAATGATCATTATATATTTCTACCTATTTTGTGTGACACCTTATAATCTTCCCAGAATTCCTAAGTTACATGAATTCTATTATTCTATGTAACTATAGAGTTACCAAACTCAACATGTTCACTACTTGGGGTGCTCTATTCACGAACTAGATGTGGTTGTTGCAAGGTAATTTTATTTAAGTTGCTGTAAGTAAAGGAGACAGGAGATTCATATCCAAAGCTCCTCCTGAAGGGAGGCTTAACCATTGCTTATATACATTATTTTGTTGATTTCTTCTTTGCAGTTGGCTAAATTTATCCTGTCAGGTTCCTGTCAGGCTCATCCTGTTTCCAGCTGCATCTGCAAAATACCATGCTACATTTTTACATTTAGGAAGAATAACATTTAGGAACAACATTTAGAATTGCCCAGACCATGAGACCTTGGTCCTATCTAACAATATCAAGAGAATGGTATTGGGGAAATTTTGAAAGGATTATCAGAATTGTATATAATTGCTTGTTGTATCACTATGGGAAACCACATGTAAAGTATCAACAAGGTTACAAGCAAATTCTGACTCAAATTATTGCAAAACATTACTAGATTTGGGTGAGGTTTCTAGAGGAAGAGTGCAGCTTGTTAGTCAAGCAACAACATTTACTGAGAACCCACTGTATACAGATTATTGGTATGTGCTGCTGAGGAAACAAAAACCAAAAAGCAGAAGAAAAAAAGAAGAAAGGAAGTACTGTTGATGCAGCATGTTATGGTGAATAGAAATGACGGTTTTAGTTGGTGGAGAGGGCCTAGAATTTAGAGAGAAACAAAGATCTCAAAGTGGAAAGAACATAGGATATAGAGTTAGATGCCTGGGTTCCATTTCCAATTCAGTCATTTTGGCGCTAAGCAACCTTGGACAAATATTTAGTCTTAGTTTTGTCTCCTGTAAAATGTGTATAATAACGCAGATCAGTCCTTCATGAGGTTGCAATGAGAACAATGAAACAATGACTTGTAAACTGTAAAAGGGTGGAGTGAAGCCTTAACAGGAGCAGAGCCTAACAGGAGCCATCCTGGCAGCAAGAAGCCCTCAGTTTGCTGAAGAACCCTCCCATCTGCCTTCATCATCCTCACCTTTTGGAGACTGTCAACAACATCAGCAGGCGTTCTTCAAGAGAATAAGCTGTAGTTCAAGAAAGGATCTCATCAAGTTGCAGTCTGTTTTAAAGACCCTAGGTGGGGCAACCTTGGCTAAGGAGGCTACTGAAGAGACGTCTGTCATTTTTTTTTTTTTTCTATTAAAAGGAACATGGGGGGGGGGGGGGGAGAATGTCTGCTAAAAGATAATCCATTTTTTTATCCACACAAGGGTTGCATTTGCGATCAAAGTAAATGTCTAGTATCTAGGAAAGAAAATATACTAAGTGCTTAGAAGATGAAGGACCAAGGGGTAAACAGCAGTGAAACTTAGCCATTGTTCTTGAGGACTTCTGCCTGGAGCTTGCTCCCTCTTTTAAGGTAAGTTGTGGGGTTATACTTTTCATTCTTGAATACTTCAGCTAATGCCGAGCACCCCGCTTTGTAGTTAAGGCCCTCCTCTCCCTTGACGTGAACTGTGTGTGAGAATTGTGCAGAGTCAGCATGGATTCTTCACAATAGCTGCTCAATGGGTTGAAGGCTAAGGTCAAATTCTTTCCCTTATTTGGAAAGGAAAATATACTATTTCTTGGTTTTAAGGATGTCAGATTCAAAACTATCTACCTTCGAGGCTTCTGACACCTCCCCAGAAACAGCTTCCTTCCAACACCCAGTCCTGTGTGACGAGACTTCACGAGGGCCTAGTCACACTGGAAGCTTGGTGTTTATTGTCTCTTGAAAATAAAATAGATGCTGTTTTTAATGTGGAAAAAAAAAATAGGACCCCTGCTTTTTCCTGCATGTACCAGCAAGTTTTCCCTTCCTGCTCTCTCCTCTAATGGACTATGAGCTCTTCAATAGCATGTTTTCTGTTCACTTTCCATTTGCAAGCAACAATGATTCACACTCTATGAACATGTAGCACATTACTTAATAATGGTGCATGGGAAGTTATTTAAACCCTCACATGTGTCATTTAGGTGCAGCTGTCAGATTCATTTTGTAGACATATTTCTTTTTATTTCTTTTTTCTTTTTTTGTTAATCCTCACCCGAGGATATTTTTCCATTGATTTTTAGAGAGAGTGGAAGGGATGGGGAGAGATGCAGAGAGAGAAACTACGATGTGAAAGAGACACATCAATTGGTTACCTCCTGCCCACGCCCTGACCAGAGCCTGCAACCAAGGTACATGCTCTGACCAGGATGGAACCCAGGGCTCTTCAGTCCATGGGCCAATGCTCTATCCACTGAGCCAAACAGGCTAGGACTGTAGACATATTTCTGATGATGGCATATCACTGCTCAAAAGTTTAGTAGAAAAAGTCAATTTTCTACTAAACAAAGTCTTTTAAAATATATATCTATGCATCTTCATTGACATATAACATTACATTATTTTTAGTGTACAACTTGCTACTCAATATGTGGTGTTCAGACCAATAATAGCATTGGCATCACCTGGTAGTTTGCTATAAATGCAGATTCTCCAGCCCCATTCTAGACCTACTCAATCAGCAAGAATCCTAGCCAAGTCATACAAGTATATACAATTTTGACTGCATCATAGCTCTCTTGCTAAACTTGAAGCTTCAGAAATAGGGTTGCCAGATTTAGCAAATAAAAATAGTTAGATGCCCAATACAATTGGAAAACAATGGGTTATTTTTTAGTGTAAATATATCTCAAATGCTTCATGGGATATAATTATGCTTAGAATATATATTCATTGTGTGAAATTCAAATTTTACAAGGCTCTTGTATTTAATCTGGCAACCCTATTTAGAAGAATAGGATCCATGTCTAACATAACTTTGTATTCCCCTGCAATAGTTCAGTGCCTTTCCCAACTGTTCAATGTATGTTTGGAAACAGGTTTCTCTGGTTTTTGCTTAACGTTGTATATCCCCAGAGACGAACACATTACCTGGCACACAAAAAAGGCCCAATAAATATTTCTTTAATGATAGGCAGGATGAATGGTGATGGGGGAAAAAGAAACTAAAGATAATTATTTCTTCAATGAGTAAATGAATATATCTAGAGCAATCTTCTACGGACTGGGGCGTGCGTGCATTGTAATGAGAGCTGAATATTTTCCTAGTGTTTAAAAAAAACAATGTTTAAAAATTGTTCTATTCTTTCACTTTTTCCGACTGGCAGAGTTCAGGACTCAATGAGAACATAACCAAGGGCTCAGAATGTACTTGTCGCGGACTGTGTCCATTCGGTCCACGGTGGGAAAGCACCCCATCCTCAGGATGCCCACCAGCCCGCTGCAGGCGCGCGTTCGCAACTCCTCCCGGGCTCCGGCCCGGGCCCCGCGAGGCCTCCGCGCACGCGCACAGCGGCGCTCGGCCGACGGGCCTCGGGGAGGGGGGCGGGGCTTCCGGGGCGCGTGCGCAGCGGCCTAGGCGGCGGGCCCCTCCCTTGGCGGGGGCGCGCGGCGCGGAGGACCGCACAGAGAGGGGAAGTCAGGTGGCCGTCGCCGCCGCCGCCGCCGCCGCCGCCGCCGCCGCCGCCGCCGCCGCCGCCGCCTCCTCTGCCGCCTCGGTTAGTAGCCAGGAGGAAAATGGCGGATCTGGAGGAGCAGTTGTCGGATGAGGAGAAGGTAAGAGCTGTGCGGGCGGCGGAGCCCGTCGGACCCGGAGCCAGCCGAGCCCGGCCTGTCCGCCCGGAGTCCGGCCGCCGGGGGAGGCATGGCCGTGCCCTCGCTGCCCTCCCTCCCCTTCTCTCCTCCCAAGTGCCTGCCCCTGTCAGTCACCCGCGGCCTCGGGGGCAGGTCTCTGCCGGCCTGCTCGCCCCGCTCCTTATAGGGCGTGTGCTCCGAAAACGGGGGCGGGAGCGCGCGGCGGCGGCGGCGGCGGCGGCGGCGGCGGCGGCGGCGGCGGCGGCGCGGGGACCCTCCCCCCCGGCGGGGGCCGCGTCGTGGGCGGCGGGGGTGCGGGGGGCCTGCCTTGGGTGTGGGTGCCGGCCTGCGGGCGGCCCAAGGGCAGTGCCCGGCCGACGGCCTGGCCCGACGGTGGCCGGGGGAGGGTGAGGGGGAAATCGTTTAGGAAGCACATCTTCCCTGGGCTGTTCCAATCCCGCCTTCCAGAAGCGGAGGCTTCCTTTCCCGGTGCTCGGCGCTCTCTCTCCCCCCCTCCCCCGTCTTCTTCTTCTTCTTCTTTTTTTTTTTGGTCTTTTTTCGTCTTTAGCTGTAGGCTTTGTGCCTCCCGTGTTCAGCGGGAATTGCTCCCAAGAAATAGGATCCCACCCAGTCGTTGCTTCCTGCCCAGGTAGGCAGCAGCCGCCCCCCCCGGGGGCTGATTTGCTGGCGCCCCGTCGTCCTGCCAGGAATTTTTCCGAAGAGGGGAGGTTGTGCAACTCCTTTTACTGTACCTTCAATGCTGTGACAGCATTGGAACCAGATGAGCGACTCAAGTTCTCGGGCATTTGAAACAAGAACACTGATTATCGAACGAGTTCTCACTCGCCGTTGCCTCCGGCGGCCCGCTCGCTCCCCAGCGTTGTCTGGGGGGACTGCTGGTTTTGAGTTGTTTCCTGAAAGGACCTTGGTGTGGCCCAGGCGCGGAAGAAACTGACATGTACACGATGGTTTCCGTTTTCAGTGTCCACTCTTAATTTAGCGGTCTTTATTTATTATTATTATTTTATTTTTATTTTTTGCGTTCCAAAGCAGTACAGCTGTGTAGGAATTAGGAAACACAAACTCGTCGTGGTGTTTTAAGAAGTCCTAACATAAGCCTAAAGGATACTCTCAGTTGAAACTCGCATCTCCAACTATTTTTATATCCTGTGTTCTTGTATCAAAGTGTAATGTTCCATCTCCTTCCTTGTGTCAGTGTGCGCATCAGCCTCATCTTCAGTTTTGGAAATCTTTTTCCTCGGGGCTTTTTGGTGAAAGTGATAAACAACAAAATGGGGACAAGATTCTCCATAACCCAGAGACCTGGTAGGCAGATAGATCCCTTTATACACAGAGTGGCTGTGCAGTTTTCACATGTTAATAGTGGTAAGTAACTGTAAGCTGGAAACTGAAAATGTGTGCTCCTACGCACACACATTTAACATTAAGTAAAAGTTTGTTAAAGAGATTATCATGTTTTTAGTCCACGTTTCGTCAGTGGTGATTAGTAATTAAAGTGGCAGGAAATGTAGCTGAGGAGAGGACTCAGTGTGGGAGTTAATACAGACCTGACATGTGTTGGAAAAGCCTAAAATAGCCAAGCTTTTTCAAAGTTCCATGGCAAGATTCCTTATTATCAGGCACTCTCAGGGCACATCCATAAAGGAGGTGGGGAGTGTCTTATTCTCTAAGCTTGTTCAACACAGTGTTTTAAGAGTAAATGAATGACTGGAGGGTTGGGTAGGGCCCAGGGAAGGAGGGGAAATGGGAGATAATCTGTAATACTATCAACAATAAAAAAATATATTTAAAAAAAGTAAGAACAATCATTAAAAAAAGTAAATGAATGAAAATTCTAATTTGAAGGACTTTGGTGTTTCTGGGTTTTTTGTGTGTTTTTTATATGCATGTTTTCCAGTTTTATTTCAAGAAAAACGATTTTAAATATACATGCAATAAACCTTAATATTTCAAGAAAAACTAAAATATAATGTTACATGTAATAAACATTAATATCTCAAGAAAAACGATTTTAAATATAATAACGTTACATGCAATAAACACCAATTATTCAAGAAAGATGATCAGTCTCTATGTGGTCTCTACCTTCGGTCCTTGGGTATCAGGGTTCTTTCCTGTGAGTTTTCTGTTGATTATTCAGGAAGTCTTTCCATATTTCAGTTGTAATTCCAGCTTGTTCCTCATGTTTTTGTTTCTAGTTTTGTAAGACTATTTTGTACATATTTTACATGTAGATTTCACTGCTGAATTTAGTAATTTAAGGCAAATACTGACCAGACTTTTGAATTAAATTCACATAACTAGTTAAGTGAAATTCTTACACTCTTGTCATTTTAGTTATCTAAATGTTCTTTTAATCTTTTGGGAGTAGGAAGTTTAGTATAGAATTTAAAGGTGACATTTTTAAACTAATATTTAAATCATGTTACTTTTCTGCCACCTTTTTTTGTAATTTTCAAAAATATGCTTTTAATACTTTTAAACTCTTGGAATTCCCATTATTGATTACAGATCTAAGGAAAGGAAGTTGTTAAGACTTATGTAGTACCACTGGAGGCCAAGCGCAAGAAATGCATGCATGGGTATGGTCCCCAGGCCTGGCCTGTGATCAGGGCCATCTTCCCCGGCTGCTGGCAGCCAGCCCTGCCCCCACCAACACCCACCCCCAGTTCCCCGTTCGCCATCGGATCCAGCCACCCGGAGGGAAGGGACTGAGAGGTTGGCCGGCAGGCCCTGATCGGGCAATTGGGGCCTGTGGGCTGGGGCAGCTCCTGCGTTGAGCGTCTTCCCCCTGGTGGTCAGTGCGTGCATAGCGTCCGGTCATTCTGCTGTTTGGTCTATTTGCATATTACCCTCTAATTATATAGGACTTAGTGGCCCAGTGCACGAAATTCGTACACATTAAAAGGGGGACCCAGAGTCAAGTCCCTGCCCACCCACATGCACCTCAAAATCACGTGAGACCCAGACCCGGCCACCCCACCCCCCATTGGGCTAGATCCAGACCCGGCCAGTCCCACCCTTGTCAAGCCCTGCCGGGCACGGGGCGTAGCCTCAGATCCCCTGGCCTGGCGCCAGGATGGGGGGCGTGGCCTGAGGTCCCTCAGATGGGGCAGGGGGCGTGCCTTGAGGTCCCCTGTCAAGCCCCGCCAGGTGGGGGACACAGCCTGAGATCCCCTGTCAAGCCCCGCTGGGTGGGGGGCGTGGCCTGAGGTTCCCTGGCCTGGTGCCAAGGCAGGAGGTGCGGCCTGAGGTCCCCTGTCAAGCCCCATGGGGGCGGGGGAGGGCGTAGCCTCAGGTCCCTGCTGATTGCTGGTTAAGGCTCCTTAAGGGAACTTGGCCTCAGCTGTGGCTGCAGCCATCTTTGTGACGGAGTGATGGTCAATTAGCATATTCCCTCTTTATTAGATAGGATAGTTGGTATATGCCTGGCTCAGTTAGACAATACATTCATTAATTTGTTGTAAGTTTGAGGTATTTTATTATTACCATTTCACAGATAAGTAAAATAAGGTTTCAAAGGCTTTAAGTAATTCACCCAAGGACATTTAAGAAGAAAGTGGCGAAGGTGTTATTTAATCCTGAATTTGTCTGAATCGAAAGTTGATGCTCTTGTGACATTATGCTCCCTTAAACATTTGATGATAGGGACTCTCTTCTGGGTTTACCTCTTTGTTTTTAATTTGTTGACAGGTTATTATGAAAAAGGACAAACAATAGTTTTTAACAAAAATTATAAATACTAAACATTAAATAGTGTTGAATTATAAATTTTGTGTCTTAATCATTTTAGGACAAAGTTTATTTAACACATTTAAAAGTTTTATATTACTGGTATAGTTTCACACGTGCTCTATGGTAGGAAGCATTTTAGAAATCTGGAATTAAATCTTAGTTTGTTAAAATCATGTAAAATTGTGTTTTGAGGAAACCTCTATGAAATCAAATAACTGTATAAGTTATCTGAAGAAGCACAGTAATGTTCTTTAAAGTTGTTCATTTGCGTTAGTGTGTCCCACAGACTTTTTTGCATAGACCTTTGTTTCTTAAGTCAGAAACAGTTATGTTTGTCATTCCTAGGTAAAGTGTATTGTACAGTTAAGCATTTTTGTGAATTTGAAATTACACAAAATTGTGGCTCAAGTGAGAAGAACCATTCCCAAATTTCTCTCCAGGTGAGAAAATCCAGGAAATCACTCCAAGCTCCAGAAGAAAGACAGTTATTGGTTAAAAGGGATTTTTTTTTTCTTAAACCCTCCCACCTTCCTGTAATGATTAGTGATGGATCCACTACCACAGCTTCAACTTTTATATCTTTTGTTGCTGTGTCTCAAGTACATAACTCGGCCCTATACTGCTTTCCTGAGCACTAGTCACACATTTTCATCTGCTAGTCCTGTTCACAGGAGACAGTTAATGAGATGTGTTTAAGTGGAACCTGTCTGAAAGTAAATTCATAAACTCCCCTCTCCTTTCCCTCTACTAGATGTACTGGTTAATAATGCGAATTTTTTTCAATAGATGGAGTTACACATATGTTAATATATATGCAATTTGATATGTATGCTATTTTGTTGTATTGACAACAAGCTTCAAAACTTCATATGTCAAATTTGCTGAAGGCGTTAACATCATAGATATTTTTATACTTAAAAATGTCAAACTTCGTGCCAAAAAAGGAGCATTTGCGGGAAGTTTGAATTCATTATTTTGAAGAAAAGTGCTGCTGAATACTTTGGGAAGCTTATGGTTGAACATGCTCCATCTCAAGATACTTGTGAATTCTGGCTTAAACGCTTTAAAAGTGATGATTTCAATGTGAAAGACAAAGGCGTCCAGGTCAACCAAAAAAGTTGGAAGACCAACAGTTACAAACATTATTGGATGAAGATGCGTGTCAAACTCAAAAACAACTTGCAGAAAGATTAAACGTTGCTCAGCAAACAATTACCAATCGTATACAAGCAATGGGAAAGATTTTAAAGGAAGGAAAATGGGTGCCACATCAACTGAACAAAAGACAAATGGAAAACTGAAAAGTCATCAGTAAAATATTGCTTCAACGGCACAAAAGAAAGTCTTTTTTGCATCGAATTGTGACTGGCGATGAAAAGTGGATTTATTTTGAGAATCCCAAACGCACAAAATCATGGGTTGATCCAGGTCAACCATCAACATTGACTGCAAGGCCAAATCGCTTCGGAAAGAAGACAATGCTCTGCGTTTGGTGGGATCAGGAAGGTGTGGTGTATTATGAGCTTCTAAAACCAGGTGAAACCGTTAATACTGATTGCTACTGACAACAAATAATCAATTTGAACCACGATTTGATCGTGAAACGACCAGACTGTGCCAGAAAACACGGCAAAATAATTTTGCTTCATGATGACGCACCATCACACACTTCAAAACCAGTTAAAGACACGTTAAAAGATCTTGCCTGGGAAATATTAACCCACCCACTCTATTCACCAGACCTTGCTCCTTCAGATGACCACTTGTTCCGATCGATGGCACATGCACTTTCTGAGCAGCACTTCAAAACATACGAAGAAGTGGAAAATTGGGTTTCTGACTGGTTTGCCTCAAAACAAGAAAAGTTCTATTGGGATGGTATCCACAAATTACCTGAAAGATGAGGAAATGTGTAGCTATTGATGGACATTATTTTGAATAAAGCACTTTTGATGTTTCACTTGAAATTATCGTGTTTTCTTTGATTATAAAATCCACCATTATTATCCGGTACACCTGGTACACAAAAGGGGGCAGAAATCTATCTCCTCCTGCTCATTTTTTTTCTTTTATTTCTTTATTCCTGTTATTCCAGTCATCCAGGTTTTTAACTTCAGCTTTATTTTAGCTTTCTTTCTTTGTGCTCTATATCAAAATCAGTTTCTAAATCTTGTCATGCCCCTCATCAAAATGTCTTAGACAAGTAATTTATTTCTTACTTAAAAATTGATTTATTTATATTAGTTTTTGGTTTATTATCTCTCAGTTGACCAGACTATTAAATTTAACTGTTGTTATTTATGCTATTAACTATTATTGTTTAGTAACAAAATTTTATTGTACAGAATGCTAGTTGATTGTACCTGTTCTGTTGAGGAAGAAATAAAGCCAAAGGAGGAAAAGTAGGATTAGAAGAATGTCTTATATATAGTTTTTCCCTTCTGTTAGTCATTTATTATAAAATTTCAAAACTAATCCCTCTCATTTCCTATATCTAAGCAATGTTTTAATATGTCACTTTTCTATTCCCAAACTTACAGTTGCTGGGTCCTTCATGGATCTCTCAGCCTAGTTTCCTCTGAAGTGTGGGGATATAACAGAAGCACCTTCTCCATTTAGTTGCTGCAAAAATAAATGGTGCCTGGCATGTACTAAATACACGGTAAATTATAGTTCTTTTTCTCTGCTCATGACTTAACCACTTTGACTGTTGGAACTGCTCCCTGGTCTGTCCCCTCAGACTTAGCTTAGATCACATGGCAAGTGTAATCTCTCTTCTGAAAGCTATAACACATTATTAGTTTTCAACAATAGTTATTTGCTTACTTGTCTTCTCTGTTGGGATTCCTAAGTGCAGAAATAATGTCATCTTTAGCATTTGTCATTAATATTACATGTGATGAGTAGAGTGATTCAATGAGTGAATGAACAAAGGAATCATGAATTCAGAAAATTAAAAGAAAAAATTTCATGAAAAGTATAAGTAGCATATAAAGGCAAAATTTTTGAGGATACATTTGGTGTACTGAGTTTTTTATTTCTAAATAGTGCTATAGATTTTAAAGATTCAGATAGTCAATGAAATTCTTGGTGCACTTTGAGTTATAGGTAATGATAATTTATTATGGTTCAAATCACTTACACATGCTAAGTATTCTTTATAAGCAGTTTATATGCTTTTCCCTAACTATGCAACCATAATTTGGCCTCACAAATTTTATTTGTATGTAAAAACAATATAAGCTGTCTTTATATTCCATCATAATTAATGTATGAGTAGTGTTCTTATTAATAAAAAACTAAATTCAATTAGTAAGCTATTAATGTAGAAAATAGTCATTCCTAATTATATTCTGTTGGTGAATGAATTCTGTCATTGCACCAATAAAATGTAAAAATTTCTACAGCAAGCAGAAACTTGATAGCTGCTGTAACATTAGTGGATTTTTGCAGTCTTTGCACATAAAGACAAATTTGTAGTATGTTTTTAGTGCATTTGGAAGCCATTTCTACATAAAATAATAAGGGTAGTTATATATATATATATATATATATATATATATATATATATAACATTGCATTTTAGTATGAGAACACAGGATATAAGAGCTCTAGAGCAGAGAGTGCAAAGTAATTTTTAAGTTTGAAAGCATGATGGGAAAACTTACCGTTTTCTTATCTGACCTACAGTTCTAATTGCCTGAAGCAGTAATTTGTTGGAAGACATTCATGTATAGAACCCATCTACAGTTGTCAAAAAAGGAGAATTTTACAAATTTTATTTTGAAGATTAGAAGTACAATTTTTACGTTTTTCCACTTACTACAGATATTTACATGTTTTATTGTGAATCTAATGGCTCAGAACTTCTTAACTTTTTAGTTCAGAATGTTTCTGCTGAAAACAAATGAAAATAATCTTTTTAAAATATATTTTTGATTCCAGAGAGGAAGGGAGAGGGAGACAGAGACAGAAACATCAATGATGAAAGAGAATCATTGATCGGCTGCCTCCTGCACGCACACACACACACCAGGGATCGAGCCCGCAACCTGGGCATGTTCCCCTGACCGGAATCGAACCAGGGACCCCTCAGTTCACAGGCCAACACTCTATCCACTGAGCCAAACCAGCTAAGGCAAAAAAATAATTTTTGAAAATTACCTCCACATTCATTAATTTACTAAATATACCATACTTCATTGATTTTGGTGCTCATAATTTTCCATTTTTTTAAGGTCTCAGTTATAAGGCTGCATTGTACACTCAGTGGCTTATGATATTTAATTGGTAGCATTTTCCCTTTTTTAGTGGTACATAAAATTATGCATCTTACATTGATTATGAATCAGGCTAAGCAAGGATATAATCAATAAACAACCTAAAATCTTAGCATGTGGGAGTTGGTGGTGGGAGCTTTGTACAACATCTCTTCACTCATTCTGTATATGTCTAGTGTAGGTCAGGAGCAGAAGTCACGTAGTTTCAGGCTGTTGGAGAGCTTCAATCTAAACTTAGCCTTTTTTTTTCCTCAGTCCCCAGAGAAGTGGGAAGGAAATGTAGTGACTAGCACACTGGTTTTTAAAACTCTCCCCACCCCCATCCCACACACACTTAGATTCACTATACTTCTGCTCAGATTTCAATTAACTGAAGCAAGTTAATCTAAAAGCCTAATTTCAGAGGGATCACAGAAGGAAAAGAGAATTGTAGTATTTCTGAATAGCAGTAATGACACCATAGATTTAAGTTTTAGATTCACTGAAGGTTGGTGGTTTGATCATCTGTTTGGTAGGCACGATGTAAGACTATAGATTCAGAGATTCATTAGACGTAGTAAGTTCATGGGAATTCAGGAGACAGAAAAATTGCTTCTGCCTAGGAGGATGGTAGATATCAATTGAGGTATAAGGTCATGTGAAAGTGCACAACATTGGAAGAAAAATTAGGGAAATGGAGAAAAGTAGGGAATATAAGCTATATCTCAGGTACTTTGCAAGTAAGAGGTGTAGAGATGAATTATGGTGTTAAACAGCACAGGGTTCCTCTACCTCAGCACTGTTGGCATTTGGGACCAAGATAACTTTCTTTGGGGCTGTCCTGTGCATTTTAGGATGTTTAATAGCACCCTTGGTCCATGTGATGCCAGTAGCACCCCTGTTATCATAACAATAAAAAATACCTCCTATGGGACAAAATTGCCCCTAGTTGAGAAACACAGGTCTAGGACAGATTGGGGCTAGTGAGAACAGCGAGGAAGCTAGGTTAAGTGTTAGGACCTGGCTTAAAGTAGTTTCACATAATTAAAAAAAAAAAAAAGATTGCTAACAGATTTCAGAGTTGGAATCAATAGGACTTGGTAAGTAAATGTAGGGGAAGGGGAAGAAGCAGAGATAATGGTTACATTGAAATCTGTTTGACTGGAAAGTGGTACGATCACTCACAACTAGAGAACACAAGAAAGGATGCACAGCTGGGAGGAGTAATGGTGAATTTGATTTGGGTTATACTGTGTTTGAGATGCTAGCAGGATGTCTACATGAACATGCCTAGCAGATATGGAAATGTAGAAATGGAAATTGGAAAGTGGTCAGGCCCAGAGACTATATCAATTTGGAAATCCCTTTATAGGTTAAAACTGTTACGGGAAAGGGGACCTGGCCCTTAGCTGGTCTGCCTAGGTCCAACTGGTAGTATGTGGGTTCTTGACTTCATGCAGGAAAAATTTCACAACACCAGTCCAGATGACTATGAGGGAACATTTATTAATGCTGGAAATGTAAAATAAGAAAGGGCTTAGCATAGAAGAAGCAATAGGAGGGCCTAGGCTGGGCTGCCCTAGCTCTCTGGGAAGTCAGAGAAAAGGCCTTGAGATCAGATTCAGGTGTTAGCCTGTTAGCCTGGGACGAGCTGCTGCTGCCCCCCATTGCTCCCCTGATTGCAAGTCTTGTGGGGTCACTTAGAGTTTAGCAGATGCATACCCCTGGGGGAAGAATTTGAAGAAGAGGGGAAAGGGAATGGCAGGGGCTACTTCCGAGAGAGAGCACTCGCTGGGTCCTTTGTCTTGAGCCTTTACCTCTTTTGCAGGTGGAATCTTAGGGGAGGTCTCAGGAGAGTTTCAGCAGAAGATTCATCACTTTTCTGGGTGTGCTCCTCCAGGGCCATGGTCTCCACTGATTGATTGGTCAATGTCAGGGTAGGGGGTCATCAGTCATTACAGCTGGTCCTGGTATTGCCCATCTGGTTTTGCTGCTTTTCTGGGTCTGGAGCTGAAATACAACTGAGGCCTAGATATTATTTCTAGGGAGGTAGTAACCTTCTATATCTGCTGTAAATTGCTCTGTCTATTTGCTCAGCTATCTCAGTTTTCCCTATTCCACTTGTCCAGGCTTACTGTCCTGTCTCAAAGCCACGAGATGGCATAAGCTTTTTAGAAGAACAAGTTTAGACATAGCAAAGACGGCTATGCTTTCATTTATGAATAAGAGAAAAAGGGGTGGAGGTGACCCTTCAAGTAGAAGTGAATACCTGGCACAGAGTAGATGCTCATGTCATAGAACTTGAAGAGAATTTCCAGAAGGAGCAGTGCCAGTGTTACAGAGAGATTAAGAAGAAATATAATATTGGGAAAAGATTTTAGGAGAAAGGGATGACAAATATCTACTACCCTAGATCCAGTATTTACTATATAATTAATCACAATTAATTGTCAGAGTAGCCTCATTATTATCCCCATTTTACAGATGGAAAAACATACAGATAAGGCCAACTATTTGAGTGGTATACTAGAAATGGTGGCCTTTAAGAGAGCAGTTTTACTAGAGTTTGGAGCAAGGAACAGAGAGAGAAAAGCCAGATTACCGGGGTCTAAAAAATGCATATGCTTTCCCTCTTCCAGAAATGTTCTTTCAGTTTTATTTTTTATTATTATTAATATATTTTTATTGATTTCAGAGAGGAAGGGAGAGGCGGGGGGAGGGAGGGAGAGAGAGAGAGAGAGAGAGAGAGAGAGAGAGAGAGAGAGAGAAATATCAATGATGAAAGAGAATCATTGATCAGCTGCCTCCTGCACGCCCCCTACTGGGTTTGTGCCCTGACCAGGAATTGATCCGTGAGCTCGGTTCATAGATTAAAGCTTAACTAACTGAGCCATGTTGGCCGGGCTGTTCTTTCAGTCTTGACTGCATTATAAACTACTCATCCTTCATGACCAGACCCAAAGACTTCCCTCATCTTCTTTTGTATCCTTGCCTGTCTCTGATGCCTCAGCCGTTTGTATCTCCTTTGTTAAAACATTTACCAATTTTAATGTGTTTACCTGATGTTCTTATTTCCTGTGTTGTTTAAGGGCAGACCTCTGATTTATTCATCTTTGTAATACCAGTAGAGTGCCTGGCATATATTAGGTTAATGAATTTCAACTCTAGCTGCACATTAGAATCAACTGGAGAGTTTATAAATAAACTAGGTGCATGAAATTTGTGCATGGGTGCAGTCCCTAGGCCTGGCTGGTGATTGAAGCGTGAGCATCTGGCGTGGAAGGGCAGGTCCCAGCTGACCTCTGGGCCCTGGGCAGCACCTGTGCCCTCAGGCCCCCATGCGCCCCTTCCACCTGAGTCCCCACGCAGAGATGCGGTGAGTGCAGCCCAACGCCTTGGGCCTCTGTGCCGCACGGAAGCTGGGAGGCCAGCGTGCTCTCTTCCAGCCGGCCTCACGGGCGGACTCCTGCTCAAACCCACGGAGAGCTCAATGGGCGGCTGCAGCCCAGGTCACGGAGAGCCCAACCGGCGGCTGCAGCCCAGGTCACCCGGAAGAGGCTGCGCAGGTGCAGGGCAGGCTCCTCACAGGCGCCTGGCACTTGAGTGCAGGGGCTTTCCCAGCACGTGAGCCCTGGCATCCCAGGGAGGGTAGCAGGGGGAGTGAGAGTGAGCTCAGCGGACACCCCGCATTCCCACCGCACTGCCATCCTCATCACCCCTGCCCCCAGGTATCAGGTGAGAGGTCGTAGCCCTCCACCCAGGCACTGCGGGAGGTTGGTTGCCACCACTTACCTCCAGTTCTCTGTCCCAGCCCGGGGCCCAGCCCCGATCGGGCGATTAGGGCCTGCCAGCCACTGGTCGCTGTCTGTGGGGTAATCGGACCCCACTCACGCCCACCTTGGCCTGGTGCCGCCCGCTCACCTGCTCCACCATCCCACCACGGTCCGGCTCTTATCGGGGGCCCATTGGGGCCAGCAGCACCTCCACTGCTGCCCGCTGCCAGTGCCGCGTTGCTGACGCCCACCATGGTTCATGCCGCCCCCTGGTGGTCAGCGTACATCATAGCGAGCAGTTGGACTCCTGGTCAAATTCCTGGTCGAATTTGCGGTCGAGGGGACAATTTGCATATTAGGCTTTTATTATATAGGATATGGATGCACATGCTTCATTCATGGGAGAGGCCTGGAATCTCTACTATTTTTGTTTTTTAAAATAAGCTTCGTAGCCCAGCCAGTGTTGCTCAGTGGTTGAGCGTTGACCTATGAACATGGAGGTCACTGTTTGATTCTGGTCAGGGCACATGCCCAGGTTGTGGGCTTAATCCCCAGTGTGGGGAGTGCAGGAGGCAGCTGTTCAATGATTCTCTCTCAGCACTAATGTTTCTATCTCTCTCTTCCTCTCCCTTCCTCTCTGTAAATCAATAAAAATACACCTTTAAAAAAAAAGCTTTCTAAATGATGTGAATGTGCCACCAGGATTGAGTCTCACTGTATTGTGCTCAATAAATGTTGACTAAAGGATAAGAAAGGAAAACAGTAAGTATAAATTATTCTTGAAAAAAAATTGATAGTGAAGCAAAATAGGAAAAGTGGGTATATTACTACTATTAAATTTGTCCTGCTGTTTCATTTTAAGGATACTTCTCTTTTAAGATAGAAAAAATTAGTATTTGTGGGCTGAGAGGAATGATTTAGAGGAGAGAAAGAAATAGAAAATGTAATATAAATAATAGCTTATATAACTTTTACAGTGAATAATGCCTTTGGATTCATGGGTTTCTTAATATTTTAAATAAATGATAAAAACATTTAAAGAAAAATTGATGTTGAATTCAGTAGATGACCTAGTTTAACATTAAGTGATATGGGCCCTGTTTTTTTGTGTGTTTTTTTGGGGGGGGAGGGTGGGGAGAAGAAGGAGTTTTTTTTTAATTATCATTCAAAAATGATAATTATAAAGAAAAAAAATTTTTTAAACCTTACCAAAACAGATTACCACTCAAATTAAAATAAATTAACACAGACATGCAGTAGTGATCATTTGATCATAAACTATTTAAATATGATAGAGTTTTAAAAAGTGTTTTTCTATTCTTGTAACTCTCAAAAAGGCATAGACAATGTTTAGGAGTTATAGGGAAATGATGTCAAATCTTGTTAAAGTGAAAAATGCTTATTATCTATTTTTATCTTTACTAACCATCTCTAAGGTAGTGACCCTTTGGTATCATATTCCTTAGAATTAGGTGAACCCTATGGTTCCTTTCCTTAGAAGACCAAACACCTCAGGTTTTGCATAGAGTTCCTTATGAGGCAGTGTAATATCTGCCTACCCATCAGAATCACCCTGGGTGGGGAGGATTTCTAGGTCTTAATCCTCTGAAGATTGATTCAGTGGGTCTGGAATGGAACATGGGTCTCTGTTGTTGTTTGTTTTCTTTTTAAAGCTTTCCAGTGAATCCTGATTTGGGAAATCTCTACCCTAATGTCTTCTGCCTTAGTGAAGGAGGAGATAACTATGTGGGATAATGTTCAACATATGGAAATTAGAGGGGTTGTTGGCTGGGTTCTCAGATAAAATATAGGATTCCTGGTTAAATTTGAATTAAGATGAATTACAAATTATTTTTAGTGTATTTTCTGTGCAGTATACTTTGAGGCTACTGTAGATTGCAGGACTGTTGGATTCCATATAGCTATTTTTTGTGGTATGTATGTCTGCTTTTTATACTTTTATCTCCTCCCTTTTTTTCAGTTGCTCAAGGCTTTTTAAAAATTCTTAAATTTTGCCGAAACCGGTTTGGCTCAGTGGATAGAGCGTCGGCCTGCGGACTGAAAGGTCCCAGGTTCGATTCCGGTCAAGGGCATGTACCTTGGTTGCAGGCACATCCCCAGTAGGGGGTGTGCAGGAGGCAGCTGATCGATGTTTCTAACTCTCTATCCCTCTCTCTTCCTCTCTGTAAAAAATCAATAAAATATATTTTAAAAAATTGTTTAAAAAAATTCTTAAATTTTTGTCAGGTTACTGTACTTATAGCTTCTTTGGTGAGGACTCCACTTCCTGCTAAAGAATTAAAGTTTTCTTCATACAGTTTTAATATCTCCTGGAACTATAATTTTACCTTAGTGTTTGTAAAAATCTTGCCAATTTACAGTGTCTATCAAAAGCATCAAAACAATTTGGGGAATTCATGAACACAGGTAGTTGAAATTACATTAATTTTTCCAACAGTTTTTATAAATTGGTGGCAACAATTAATTGGCTGCCCATAGAAAATTCTCCCTCCCTGTTGTTCCTTCATGTTGTACCTGGCAATCATAAAGTTGAAGTAGCACTGCCAGATGCTTACCTCTTCCAGTA
The DNA here is from genome assembly GCF_951640355.1 of Cnephaeus nilssonii. Lineage (NCBI taxonomy): Eukaryota > Metazoa > Chordata > Mammalia > Chiroptera > Vespertilionidae > Cnephaeus > Cnephaeus nilssonii. The sequence goes on along the minus strand of NC_137083.1, from coordinate 71,928,727 downwards.
ACAGACACATCTTAAAGAGGCAACATAGCCTAATCACTTCTACCTGTGCCATTTCACTATGAAGCTTGGCATTGCTGAGAAAGGTGAATTCTGTAGCACTAATGCAAAGAGTGACAGAATCAAGGATTACAAGGCAGAAAGCTATATGTGGAGTTCATGTGCATCTGGCTTTCTTCCCTCGGAAGTTTTTCAGTCTTACTCAGCAGTGTAAGTTTAACATAAGATTGTACATTTTCAAATTCTGTGGTCCAGGTAACATAGGATAGTAAACACTTGATATTGTGTACTAACTATTATTTCTGGGGGATCACCTAAGACTGAGAGCAACAATTCAATACCTTTTGATATTTGTCTGGATCATCAATGAATACCATAATGATATTAAGGATTTTGATCACAGCTTCTTATACCAAATGTGCCTTCTCTTCCATTTAAGTCTGTTGCAACATTGAAAGAAAAAATATATTGAAACTTGAGAAAAACAAGGCCTCCACAGGATTTAGCGCCAAGCAGTCATCTTTCTGGGTATTGTATCTAATATCTTCCCATCAATGTGATAAAAGTTTGCCTTGATTCAACATGACATGTCAATGCCACCCAACCTGTCAATATTATTTGCTCATCTGCAGGCACTGATTTTTGTCTGTAGGTTCAGGGTACAGGCATGGTCTGTATAATATGAGAGGCATCCTCCCTCTTGCCTACAGCACATGAGGAACAATTTGTGGCAGGCAGCATCCCAGCATTAACATAATACTTTTTTCACTGTTTGCAATCTGAGACATCTCTGATCCTAAATGGCTATTTCCTAGCATTTACAATAAGAAAGTAGTGCTAGTGCTTGGTAGAAAGCAGGAAACAATTTCCTATGAGATTTATCAAAATGAACTTCATCGATAAGGTGACATTCTTTCCTACAGAAAAGATTTGGGGAATTCTCTTTTAAAATAGTGGAATCAACTTCATCTGATATTGAAAAATGAATATCCTTGTTTCCCCCTTGTCTGAATAATTTAATTTACAACTGAATTCTGCCCACGTTTTTTTCTGATGTTTGTGGGAATTCTGATCTAAAGAAGGTTGAAAGAATCACAGACTACCCTGATGTCATTTTTGAGAAAGTCCATTTCACTTCCAGGTCTTCTAATTTGCTCCATCAAAGACCATTTCTCATTACTTAATAAACTAATTTTAATCTTTTAATTTTTGAACTGGCAAGGAGTTCTCTATAGGGCAGGGAGTAGAGAAGAGTAGAGGAAGTTTGTCTAAAATTGTGGATGGAATTCATTTTCTTCCACTTGACTGGCCACATCACAAGATTTTTCCCAGTTATTTTATCACTCAGTAGAGTTGCCAATAAGTCTGAAGGTTTTGAAATGTTTAATCTACATTATCTCATAATTAAATATCCTGATTATTATTTTCATCTGAAAAGGTTATTGATGTAAGCTTGTACTTATTTTTTTTAATATATTTTTATTTATTTCAGAGAGGGAGAGAGAGATAGAAACACCAATGATAGGAGAACATCATTGATCAGCTTGATGAGAGAGCATCGTTGATCAACTGCCTCCTGTACGCCCACCACCATCCGGGCATGTGCCCTGACCAAGAATCGAACGGTAACCTCCTGGTTCATAGGTCGACACTCAACCACTGAGCAACACCAGCTGGGTTTATACTTATTCTTAAACAAAAATTCATTTACTAAAAACTTTAGAGTTCTATTTTCAAGAGGTTTGCTTAGCTTCTGAATTTCAGGTCTTGATTTGTAAGTTTTTCATTCTTATAAAGGAACTTCGTTTTCCACAGTCTTTGTCAAATAGGTTCAGATTCTTCCCTTTTTAAAATGTAATTGTCACCCTAGCCGGTTTGACTCAGTGGATAGGGCATTGGCCTTTGGTCTGAAGGGTCCTGGGTTCGATTCCAGCCAAGGGCACATGCCTGGGTTGCGGACTCAATCCCCATTGGGGGGCATGCAGGAGGCAGACAATCAATGATTCCCTCTCATCATTGATATTTCTTTTTTTCTAATCTTTAGAATATTTTGTGAGATTTTTTCTTTTTTTAAAAATTTCTTTATTGATTAAGGTCATCATTGATATTTCTATCTCTCCCTCTCCCTTCCTCTCTGAAATCAATAAAAATATATTTTAAAAAAATAAAATAAAATGTTATTTCAACTTTTCCTGTCCTCCCTTCCAATTCATTGGAATATAGGAAACTAGATAAACACACTTTTATAAATTTATATCTGAAGTAAAAATGAAGATCTATGAAGAACTTTCTCATACCGTTGTAACATTTACACTATATATATGTATGTGTATATATATATATATATATATATATATATATATATACATATACATACATATATATATACACACACACACACACATACACACACACACACACACACACACACACACACATAACTAGAGGCCCAGTACAGAGATTCGTGCACCAGTGGGGTCCCTCGGCCTGGCCTGTGCCCTCTCGCAATCTGGGACCCCTTGGGGGATGTTGAAGAGGCGGTTTCAGCCTGATCCCCACAGGCCAGGCCAAGGGACCCTAACCGGTGCCAAATCCGTGCACCAGGCCTCTAGTATGCATATAAGATCTTTGGTTAATCTCTTCTGGCCCTCCCCCTGCCCCCTTCCCTCTGAGATTCATCAGTCTGTTCCATGTTTCCATGCCTGTGGTTTCCACTCCTGCGTTGAGTGTCTGCCCCCGGTGGTCAGTGCACATCATAGCTACCGGTCGGACGGTTGCTTAGGCTTTTTTATATATAGATAGATATATGTATACATACATACATATTTATTTGCTTGCTTAACTGAGTTCATTGCTTCCTAGTCCCTAGTTACATATCTTAAATTCAAGCTCCCCCTATAAGTAAGTTCTTGTTTTACCTGTCTCCTCTTCACTGTTGGTAAGGGATGTGTTCCTGCCATGGGGTTATTGGATGGCTGAACACACAACCACCTGACACTGAATAGATGAGATGAACAGCAGTTTATTAATCACATATGCTTATTAGCCTGGGAGAGGGGGACAAAAGCATGCAATGCAGGGCCACATGGGAGTTGCACTCCAGGACAGAGAGAGGCCATGGGATTTGTCATATCAAGAGGCTAGCGTGATCCCTGGTTCCACCAGATGATGTGATTGGTTTATTTTAATAATTCTGATGGCTGCTATTCAGGCATAAGCAGGAAGTGTGCCTGTTCCCTGTGATAAAGAGATTTATTTATCTGGCCAGGGGACCTTATCTGCAGGAGCAGAGTAAGGAGGGGAACTTGGTGTTAGGCCATTCAAGGTCCACACAGTTTTCCCCAGATGTCAACACACAAATAATTTTTGGCCTTTATATCACAGGTCTCAATAGTATTCATCCTTTATAAAAAGTATTTGCCAATGATTGCTATGCTAAATAATACATCAAGAAGTTTTTAATAGCATAATTTGATCTTAGAGTTTTCCTTTCTGTATGAACTTTTCTTCTGATAATTTCAAACTTTAAGATATTTTGCTGCTCTATAATTTCGCCACAGATAAAAGATGGCCAAATCATATATATACAGTAATATGGACGCTTGAAAGACAAGAGTTCTTGTTTAAGCGATGAAGTGGTGAGGCTCCAAGTACTGTGATTATGTGGGATGAGAAAAAGAGTAGATAGGTTGTAGGAGCTGAAAAGTGGCAAAAAGGTATAGCTATTATCTGAGTGTTTATCTGTGTTGAGCACTTTCCTAAAGGTCTTATTTACTGCAAATGAGAAAACTGAATTTAGTTTGTTTGTGGTCATACTGGTGATGGGCAGTGGTGCCATAGTCTGAATCCATAGTCTTATTTAAAAGTTTATGTTGTTTAACAGTTACAGTTTGTAGCTTTCAGATATGGGAAATCCTGACATGTCATGCAGTGAGGGGCCATTAGATAAATTATTTTAAGCAGAAAAAAGCAAACATGATCAGAATTTACATTGAAAAATATCGGTCTAGTGACCAGGTTAGAAAATGAATTTTAGGGAAAGATGTGACTATAGGCAGGGCAACTATTGTCACAACCGAGGAACAAAGTAACTGAGTCTGAATGGAGTAGAATCAAAGATAATTGGATTTGAGCAGGAGAGCTAGACATCATTGTTCATGTGACTGACTGGGAGAGGGAATTTTATCAAGAACAGGAGTGGGTTTGGGTGACAACTGTCTGAGAAGTATCTTTGAAGCTTTGTGATGGAGATTTCTAATAGATCAATAATAGTTAGAAAAATGGATCTTAATCTTGAGAGGGTGCGATAGGAGGTGTATAGATTGAAAGCTTTTGTTGTGTGGCAATAATAGAAGCAGAAGCAGTGGAGTTAGATGCATTTACCCAGAGATTTCTTTTGTTCCCGTTCCCATGCTGTGTTGGAAAGCAGCTCTGTGAAAAGCCTTGGACTTCTTTATTCAAATTCCCATTCTGGATCTCTGTTTTCCCTTTAATAAAATAAGGGTAATAAACAGCTATCTCAGAGAATAATTGTACATAATATTTTATATAACAGAGGCAAGGGTTTGAGAAAGTTAAGAAATTACATATTTTATTTCCATTAGTTTACCTATTGAAAATGGAGATTTGTAGAAGTTAAAAAAAAAATTAAGACGTATGCAGATTATTTGTTTTGGCTTACTAGTAGATAAAAACCAGATTTTAATTGTACATTGCCACCATGCAGCTAGGAATCTAGCTTTTTCTCCTGCTAAAACTAGTTTTTGAGGTGAGCAGAATCAAGTAGAAAATGAAGTGATGATTTCCAAGTCAGGAGAAAGGAGGTCAATGTGTGTGAAGTGAAAGCTCTGCACGAAAAACTAACATGTAATGTGAAAATGTCTGTGTTTTAGAGCTGTTTTTAAGAATACTGGTTTGGCTCAGTGGATAGAGCGTTGGCCTATGGACTGTAGGGTCTGGGTTCGATTCCAGTCAAGGGCGCTTGCCTCGATTGCGGGCTCGATCCCCAGTAGGGAGCTTGCAAGAGACAGCTGATCAATGATTCTCTCATCATTGATGTTTCTCTTTCTCTCTCTCTCTGTTCCTCTCTGAAATCAATAAAAATATATCTAAAAAAGAAAATTTGATGGAATTTGCCATTGAAGCTGTTTGGTCCTTAATGTTTTTCTTTTGGAAGGTTCTTGATTACTGATTTAAGGTTCAGATTTTCCATTTCATTATGATTTCGTCTTGGCAGGTTGTTTTAGAAATTGCCAATTTCTTCTAAATTGTCCAATTTTTTTGTCTTATAATTGTTTATAGTAGTCTGATATGATCCTTTGTATTTCTGTGGTATCATTTATAACAGTTCCTCTTTCATTTCTGATTTTATCTGAGTCATTTCTTTTTTTTCTTGGTGAGTCTAACTAAAATAAAAAGTCTTGTCAATCTTTTCAAAGAACTAGCTCTTAGTTTTATTGATCTCTATTTTATCTGTATCATTTATTTCTGCTCTAATTTTTGTTATTCTTTCTACTAACTAGGCTTTATTTGTTCTTTTGTAATTTTTTGTAATGTAAAGTTAGGTTGTTATAGAGACTTTCATATATTTTATCTACATTCAGCCTATACATTATGATTATAACTAGAGGCCCAGTGCACGAAATCGTGCACGGGTAGGTCCCTACATCTAGCCTGCAATCAGGGCCATCTTCTGCCCACTCGCCAGTCCGCATTCTCGCCCCGCCGCCTCTACCTCAGTTCCCCGTGATTTCCTGTTGGCCATCCAACAATCGGAGCCTGCGGGCCGGGGAGAGGGACCCACTTGCCAGTCCCGCCCCACCGCCACCCACCCCAGTTCTCAATGATTCCCCGTTGGCCATCCAGCGATCAGAGCTTGTAGGCTGGGGGGAGGGACCAAGAGGTCTGCCTTCTGCCTGCTTGTCAGTCCCCAGTCCCACCCCACTGCCACCCACCCCGGTTCCCTGTGGTTCTCTATTCACCATGATCGGAGCGGGTGGGCCGGAGGGAGGGACCAAGAGGTCTGCCTTCCGCCTGCTAGCCAGTCCCCAGTCCCGCCCCGCAGCCACCCACCCCGGTTCCCTGTGGTTCCCCGTTGGCCATCCAGCAATCGGAGCCTGCGGGATGGGGGGAGGGACCAAGAGGTGGTCAGTGCACCTCATAGCAACTGGTCGATCGGTCGTTCCAGTCGTTACGCCATTATGGTCGTTGGCCGTTTATTATATGGGATAGTAGTAAATGATTAAAACAATAATAAACTTTAGGTGGTTGGGTGAATTTTCTTAAGCCATCTTTAATGGAATTTTAAAATAGTATAATTTTGAATTTTTTGTTTTTGTTTTGATAGAGGCCTATGCTATGGGACATTTATATCTTCATTTCTATTTTAGGTGCGTATAGCAGCAAAATTCATCATTCATGCTCCTCCTGGAGAATTTAATGAGGTGTTTAATGGTAAGTGTTTAATTCATAATATTAAGACTTAATATATTAAGCACTCTTTTTAAAAAGAGTAAATGGCATAACCAAAATAATTACGCTAAGGGGAATATGTAGAGAACTATTTTTTCCATTACAGTGAATATTTTTGTCAGTCTGGATATTGTTATGGCTAGGATATAATGTTTTTACTAGTAAGCTACACATGATAATTATGTTTGAATAAATTAATCCCCTTAAAATAAAATTTATTTTAAAAAGCAAGAAAATTTTAATTTTAACTATTTTTTGGAATTGGGAAATTCATTTTTGTATTTCTCTTTTTAAAAAAAAATGTTTTTGTTAATTTCAGAGAGAGGAAGGGAGAGGGAGATAGAAATATCAGTGATGAGAATCATTGATCAGCTGCCTACTAGCAATCAAACCCACAACCCGGGCATATGCCCTGACCAGGAATTGAACCTTAAGCTCCTGGTTCATGGGTCAGTGCTCAACCACTGAGCCACACTGATTAGGCCATTTTTTTATTTTTGTAAAGAAAAACATACTGGATTAATATGAGAAGCCAAAAAGAGGGGGAAAAACATTGTTAGAAGATTACAGCACATGTAAAAATAATTCGTTATTTAAATTATATCTCATAAATTAGTTTACAGTGTGCCTTTTATAAACCTCACTTTTTTATAATTATTCATCTATAAATAAAAAATTGAAACTATTAAATTTACAGGAATTCCTGGTTGCTGTAAAAGCTGTTACGATAGCTTCTCTTTAACACTAAGAATAACATGGTTAAAACAATTGCCAGGAATATGGCCTGTAGTGATCTTTTTATAAAACTTTCCTTAAGCAGTTTTAAGACTAACCTACCACAAACATTTTACATGTGTTATTTCTACCTCATCTATTTGGCCTTCACCATGTCTTAAATTAAAATTAATTTACACAGGACTTTTTTATTTCATTTTTTTAAACATTCTACCCCACAGTAAACTATTTAAACATGTTTATTAGGAAGTTTAATCAGTTGCCCTGGCCGGATGATGTCAGTGGTGGTCAAGGGGTTCTCTCTGGCTAGACACAGTACTCTGTGCCCCAGTTCTCATCTTGCTTGTAGGAATGAATTCAAACAAGAGACAACAAATGGCAGCTAAAACAGGAGAGAACTTATTTGTAGGAAAGAAATACACTCAGATAGAACCTGAGTGGGCCACTCAGCTGGCCGAAGCTGAACTGAGTGCCCCGATATTTGGGGGTTTACAGGATTTATTACTCCTAGGGGGGAATGCCCCTAGTCAAGCAGCAAGTCACCCACTCTCACGTCTCAAAAAATGTGCCTTTAAACAATAAGGCTCCTTCATCTAGGTAAGTGGTTCCCAACATGGGGCACATGCCCCACAGGGGGAGCAATTTGATTTTTAAGGGGGGCAATTCAAGAATGAGTTATTATCTGACTTTTTTGCATTTCTTATGGTTCTAGGAGCCTCATATACAGTATATAAATCTATATCGTGACATATTTATACATTTCAGTTGTCTATTACATGTTTAAAACTTTACTTGCTATTTTTTCATATCACTTCATATTATTTTTTTTTAACAATTTCTTAGTGATTTCTTCCTCAATACTTCAACTGTCTTTTCATTCTTTTATTTTTATAGATGCCATGTTCTTAGGAAGCTTGTTTAGACCAAGTGAATGGCCTTTTAGGCTTCCTCCACGTGAATAGGAGTTCACTTTTTTAATAATAAGAATTATATGTCACAGGGTGGGGGCGGACATCAGGATTTTAGAGATGCTTAGGTGGGGCATGGCCAAAAAAAAGTTGGGAACCACTGATCTAATTGCTATGCTACCAGTCAGGCCACGTCCTGGAGGGCTCTGAATCTTTCCTGTTCACATAGGGGCCTGCCGCCTCCATTGTCTATTTGCAGTTTGTCACTTCCAGCACTTACTTCCTCTAAGCCCCAGCTACCTCTCCCAGACTCTCCCTTTCTATCTACCTATTCTTAACAGAGCTTGTTGTCCCAATAAGCTAAGGTTGTGTGTTTGATCCCCAGTCAGGGCACATACAAGAAAGAGTCAACCAAGGAATACATGAATAGATGGAACGAGTTGATATTTCTCTCTCTGTGTCTCCCTCCCTAAAAGTCAATAAATTAAAAAAAAATTTTTTAAAGAAATTTAATCAGTTGTTTTCATTCATAGTGTAAGACCAGTTTTTAACCAGTGTGCTGCAAGAATTTTTAAAACATGTAATATCTATTTAATCAGGGGCACTAGCCGCTTTTCCCTTAGGTTGTCAAATTAAAAAATGACAACAGCCAACACAATAGCCATTCAATGTGAATAAATCAAAATTATACCTATTTTTTTGTCTGATTGGCAAAAAGTATAACATTTTTTGGTGTGCCCCAGGATTTTAATAACTACTTTATATGTGCTATGAGATTTAAAAAGTTGAAAGTCATTGGTGTAACCAATAATGAAATCTCACCTCAGAAAAAATTAAGTTTGAGAGGCAAAAATAGTAGAAAGTTAAAACTAGTCTTTAAAATTCCTTAAATCATCTACAAACTATAATAACATATTATTTAATGTATGCAGTTACATATAGTAATTCTTATGAATTTAAAAATTTAACCACTGAGCTAAAATTAGAGGAAGAATGGAAAGTCTACATCGTAAAAATGAATCTGGAAATTAAAATAATTTTACCTTTTAAGATAATTATAAAATCTACTAGAAGCCTGATGCACGAAGATTCGTGCTAGAATGGACTTTCTTTTTCCTGGTTGCCGGCACTGCCTTTCCACTCCAGCCCAGCCCCTTTCCGCTCAGGCCCCGGAGCCTCCTCTTTCTGCTCCAGCCCCGCCTTCCCACGCTGCCCAGAGGCCCTGAGAGACCAGGGGTGGGGCAGAACATCTGCGTCCCGTGCCCCACCCCCCGTCACTTGGCGCCTGCGTATGCAAATGAACTGCCATCTTTGTTGGGTTAATTTGCATATCACTCCTGATTGGCTGGTAGTGTAGCTGAGGTATGGTCAGTTTACATGTTTGTCTATTATTAGGTAAGACTAGAGGCCCGGTGCACAGGATTCACGCACTGATGGGGGACATGGCCTGTGGGGGGATCAGCCCACTGTAGGAGCACGGCTCATCCCAGTCAGCTGAGCGGTTGTGGACCCACCCTCTGAGTAGCTGCTCACTGGTCCAGCATCTTCTGTGGAGCTTGAGCACTCACCTCTCCAGCGGATCTGGTCGGGGCCGGGCCCAGGGACAATAGCACTGAGAAGCAGCAGAGTAGGCCTCAGTCCTGCAGCGGCCACAAACCTGCCTCTCAGCTTCCAGGGTCATTTCTGTGAGCCCAGCAACAGCGCTGCATAGCCTGCGGTCCTCCAGAGGACCAGGGAGCGAGGAGGAGGAGCCTAGGGCAAGGAGGCGATGATTGCAGCCCGGGTTCCATCCTGTCAGCCCAGGGTTTGCAGCAGAAGCAGCCGTTCATCCCGGTCAGCCGAGCTGCACCCCCTCTGTGAGAGCGCACTGACCACCAGGGGGCTGCTCCTGTGTTGAGTGTCTGCCCCCTGGTAGTCAGTGCATGTCATAGCAACTGGTCAACCAGTCATTCTGGTCGTTCCACTGTTCAGTCACTGGGCTTTTATTATATAGGACTAGTGGCCCGGTGCATGAAATTCGTGCATGGGGGGTGGGGAGGGTGTTCCTCAGCCCGGCCTGCACCCTCTCCAATCTGGGACCCCTCAGGGGATAACCGGCAGTTGGACATCCCTCTCACAATCCAGAACTGCTGGCTCCTAACTGCTCGCCTGCCTGACTGATTGCCCCTAACTTCTGCCTGCCAGCCTGATTGTCCCTAACTGCTCCCCTGCTGGCTTGATTGCCCCTAACCATCTCTGCCTTGGCCCCGCATCCAAGACCCAGGATTCCCTCCTCCAGCCGACCACAGGCACCCAGAATCCGGGCTTCCCTCCCTCTGGTCAGCCATAGGTCCCCAGGCCGGCTGCAGCCACGGGGGATGGTGGGCAGGTGGCTTCGCCTGGGCTTCAGCCTCAAGTGCTGGTGCCCGGGACCGCGGGGTGGGCGGCTTCTCCGTCTCCCGGGCCACAGCCAGCCGCAGGTACTGGTGCCAGGGACTGCGGGGTGGGCGGCTTCTCCGTCTACCAGGCTATAGCCAGCCACAGGTGCTGGCGCCTGGACCGCAGATGGGTGACTTCTCTGGCTGGCTGCGGCCTGGGATCACAGGGCAGGCGGCTTCTTCGTCTCCCGGGCTGCAGCCAGCCTCAGGCGCTGGTGCCCGACTTCTCCAAACCCCACAGGCACGGAGCAGCGGGGGGGCGGAGCTGCTGCCATGTTTTCAGGTTAATTTGCATACTCACTTTGATTGGCTGGTAGCATAGCGGAGTGACAGTAATTTGCATGTTTCTCTTTTATTAGTGTAGCTAGTAGGGAATTTAGAAGTTGAAGAAAATTGAAAAGTATTTCTTCTTCCCTTAGGTTTAATTTCTGTTTTAATATTCAGCCTCTATAAACTAAATACATGTTAATACATTTGATGGTTGGGGCATTTAAAAAGATACAGTTTCCTATCCTGAGGTCCAGAAGTTGGTAGATCTGTGCTGAGACTCTGAAATATGTACCTTTCATTTTTTTAAGCCATCCATCCACTACCCTATGGTTTCATGTGTAGCTTGGCTTAGAACCACAACCTAATAATCCCTTCTTTAAGAGTAGTATTTTATTCATATTCTCTATTTCACTTTACTCTCCTTATGATAAAAGCATGGGCTTTCCCCCCCTCCCCAGAATAAAGCTAAGTTGATCAGATAGATTCTGCTTTTAAATTATTTTCCTATTTAAAACTGGTAAAGAGCCCTGGCTGAGTGGCTCAGTTGGTTGGAGCATTGTCCCATACACCATAAGGTTTCAGGTTTGATTCCTGGTCAGGGCACATACCTAGGTTACAGGTTCCATCCCAGCGTACAGGAGGCAACAGATTAATGGATGTTTCTCTCTCTCGCTCTTTCCTCTCTCTAAAAATCAATAAAAATCCCTAGCCAGTTTGGTTCAGTGGTTGGAGTGTCGGCAAACTGAAGTCCCAGGTTCGATTCTGGTCAAGGACCATACCTTAGTTGCAGGTTCTATCCCTGGCCCTAATCCGGGTGCATGTGGGAGTCAGCCAATCAATGTGTCTCTCTTACATCGATATTTCTCTCTCTCTGTCTCTCCCCCTCCCTTCCACTCTCTCTCAAAATCAATGGAAAAAAATATACTCTGGTGAGGATTAACATAAATAAATATTTTAAAAAAACGTATCTTTCCGTGAGGTTTTATTAAAAATATATTTTTATTGATATCAGAGAGGAAGGGGGAGGGAAATAGAGATAGAAACATCAGTGATGAGAAAGAATCATTGATCAGCTGCCTCCCGCACAGCCCCCACTAGGGATTGAGCCTGAAACGTAAGCATATGCCCCCCCGAGGGATCCCAGATTGCGAGAGGGAGGTTCTAAGGTGACGCACCCCAGAATCGGGCTCCCTCCTCTCTGATTCTGGGGTGCGTCACCCAAGAACCACCACTGCCAAGTCACCGCAGCTCAGTAGCTCCTGCATTGAGTGTCTGCCCCCTGGTGGTTAGTGCGCAACATAGCTACCAGTTAGAGCTTCTGCCCCCTGGTGGTCATTGCGCGTCATAGCTACTGGTCTGATAGTTGGACGGTCGCTTGTCCTTTTATATATATACTAGAGGCCCAGTGCATGATTGAATCATGCACGTGTGGGGGGGGGGGGGCGGGGAGCTGGGTGCCTGTCCGCTAGTGCACCAGGCCTTTCAGAAGCCTCCGGCATGGCGGAGGCTTCTGAAAGGCCTGGTGCCTGAGCGGACAGGCACCCAGCTCCCACGCTTTTGCTTTTTTTTTTTTTTTAAATATATTTTATTGATTTTTTTACAGAGAGGAAGGGAGAGGGACAGAGAGCCAGAAACGTCGATGAGAGAGAAACATCGACCAGCTGCCTCCTGCACATCCCCCACTGGGGACGTGCCCGCAACCAATGTACATGCCCCCAACCGGAATCGAACCTGGGACCCCCCAGTCCTCAGACCGATGCTCTATCCACTGAGCCTAACCGGTTTCAGCAACGCTTTTGCTTTTGATCGCTGGTGCACCAGGCCTTTCAGAAGCCTCCAGCGTGGCGGAGGCTTCTGAAAGGCCTGGTGCCTGAGTGGACAGGCACCCAGCTCCCACGCTTTTGCTTTTGATTGCAGGGGAGCTGGGTATCTGTCTGCTGGTGCACCAGGCCTTTCAGAAGCCTCCAGCGCGGTGGAGGCTTCTGAAAGGCCTGGTGCCTGAGCAGACAGGCACCCAGCTCCCACGCTTTTGCTTTTGATCGCTGGTGCACCAGGCCTTTCAGAAGCCTCCAGCGCCGCGGAGGCTTCTGAAAAGTCTGGTGCCTGTCCGCTGGTGCACCAGGCCTTTCAGAAGCCTCCGCCCCACCGGAGGCTTCTGAAAGGCCTGGTGCCTGAGTGGACAGGCACCCAGCTCCCCCGCTTTTGATGGTCCGCGGTGGGACGTGAGCTTGCTGCCCCAGAGGCCCCTTCTGTGCCGCAGCACAGCCATGGTGCAGACGCTGAGCTCGAGCTGCTGCTGGCGACGCGAGCTCAGTGTCCCGCTGGCCCAATCAGCCACCCCGAGTCCCGCCCCCCCCCCCGCGCCTCCTGGCCAATCGCGGGCATAGCGAAGGTACGGTCAATTTTCATATTTGTCTATTATTAGGTAGGATACTAGTGGCCCGATGCATGAAATTCGTGCACCGGTGGGGGTTCCCTCAGCCCAGCCTGCACCCTCTCCAATCGGGGACCCCTTGGGGGATGTCCAACTGCTGGTTTAGGCCCAATCCCACAGGGACCACTGTCTCCTAAACGCTCACCTGCCTGCCTGCCTGATCACCCCTAACTCCCTCTGCCTGCCTGCCTGATCACCCCTAACTGTCTCTGCCTGCCTGCCTGATCACCCCTAACTTCCCTCCCCTGCTGGCCTGATCTTGCCCCTAACTGCTCTCCCCTGCCGGCCTGATCACCCCTGACTGCCCTCCCCTGCTGGCCTGATCTCACCCCCCAACTGCCCTCGCCTGCCGACCTGATCTCGCCCCCAACAGCCCTCCCCTGCCGGCCTGATCTTGTCCCCAACTGCCCTCCCCTGCTGGCCTGATCTCGTCCCCAACTGCCCTCCCCTGCCGGCCTGATCTTGCCCCTAACTGCCCTCCCCTGCCAGCCTGATCTCCCCTAACTGCCTCTGCCTGCCTGATTGCCCCTAACTGCCCTCCCCTGATGGCCTGATCTCGCCCCCAACTGCCCTCCCATGCAGTATTGATCTTGCCCCCAACTGCCCTCCCATGCTGGCCTGATCGCCCCTGCCTGCCTCTGCCTTGGCCCCACCACCGTGGCTTTGTCCGGAAGGAAGTTGGACGTCCGAAAGATGGCCGGTCGACCCGGTCTAGTTAGCATCTTACCATTTTATTAGTATAGATTATATAGAATAGGATTGCTTAAATGGGGGGGGAGGGCTTTTTCAGCAGGAGGAGATGCTCTTGACAGACAAAAATACATAATCCCTATATCTGGACTGATAGCCAGCCATATGCACTATACTGCCAAAGCAGTCATTAAAAAATTGAACCACTTTCTTACACCTTATACCAAACAGTTGTTGCCCTTAAAACCCCTCCTCAGCCCCCACCTTAGGTTCTGCCTTCGCAGTTCACCCAGATTAGGTTCTGATTGGTTGGTTTCTATGCCAGTCAGCATCAAAAGCTTCGCCTCCTAGGCAGCCATTGGCTCCTCGCACTTCACCCAGATTTGGTTCTGATTGGTCAGTTTCTATGCCAGTCAGCGTCTCCGGGCCTGGTCAGAGAGGCGGGGCTGATCAGCAGCCGCCCCAGGCTGCTGGCAAGTGGGCTGAAATGCTGACCTCTCGGAGAGAGAGAGAGATTTGGTTGCTGGCAAGGCCCAAAGAGAGAGAGAGAGAGGCAAGGGCTGATCTCCGAGCCTCGCCAGCACCCTGGGGCAGCTGCTGAGCAGCCCCGCCTTTCTCTCTCTCCAAGAGGTCAGCAGTTCAGCCCGCTCGCCAGTCCCCGCCCACCCGAGCCTGCTGCGTGTGCAGCCTGGCGTTCAGTCATCCCTTCAGTCATTTTGGACGTTACAGACCCTGGCTCTTTATATGTATAAATAGATTCTGTTTGGATTTTCCAATAAGAAGTATTTTTAACTAGAGGCCTGGTGCATGAAAATTCATGCACTGGAGGGGGGTGGTCTTTCAGCCCGGCCTGCCTCCAGATCCCTCAGGGGCAGGAGGCAACCCAGGCGATCAGAGGAAGTCAATGCCCCCATCACACCTCTGCTGCTGCCACTGCCGGCAGCGCAAGCCTTGACCAGCCCTGGTTACCTGAGCCTTGGGCCAGCCCTGGACAGCTGGGCAGCTGCCATCCAAGGCTTGCCTGCACCTCAGGTCAGCCCTGGGAGGCTGGGCAGCCGCCATCAGTGGCTTGCCTGCGCCTCCACCAGCCCTGCTGCCTGAGCCTCAGCCAGTGGGGGGTGCAGGAGGACCGGAGTCCCCCAGCAGGGCTGAGGAGACTCCGGCGGCCGCTCCACGCACCCGCCGCCCCCTGGCAGGGCTGAGGGGACTCCAGCGGCAGGCACACGGAGTGGCCCGCCCTGGCTGAGGAATGGAGGATACTCTCAATGACATGAGTTATAATTTCCAATTTGTTGGACACCACAGTCAGGCTTCAGCTTCGGGGGAGAGAGGAAGAGAGGGAAGGGCATCTCGTTGGAGGAGCCTGGGTGAGCTGTCAGTCAGTGGGGAGTGCAGGAGTACCTGAGGACCCTGGCAGGGCTGAGGGGACTCCGGCAGCAGGTGCACGGAGTGGCCAGCCCTGCCCCACTGTGGGCACTGCCATCTTGTGACAGTCAATTTGCATATTACCTCTTTATTATATAGGATGTTATGTTTCAATGATTAATAGGCTAACGTCTGCATAGTAATTGAATATAAAATTAGGACAGAATTAATCTTTTGTTTAAAGATACTCTCAAGACAGAAATGCCTACTTCTGCACTCTGCTCACAAATTTCTTGTTTAATCACATTTCTATAGAGCAAATTCATTTGAAACTTATGATAGTATTGTCTAAGTAAAGGCATGGTGCTAAGTCTTTTGCAGATCTTATCACACCATCTTTTTGGTATAGCCTATCTCCACTTTAGTTCTTTGGAGATACATTACAGTCTGCCTTCATTAACTAATAACTTATATTTGTATTTCATTTCCTCTTCTGTTTCCTAACCAATTTTTAAATTAGTACCATGATGTGTTTTTGTGGTTATTTTGGCCTTCAGAGTGATGTTTTTTGTTTTTCTGCTTATTTTGGCTGTCAGAGTGATATTTTGATGTTGCTTACATCTTGAGGGGGTGCTGTTAATATGTGACCAAAATAACCATATTCATTACATAGAAATTTCAAACATAGAAAAATAGTAATGTAGAAAACATTATATTTGTTTTTCAGATGTCCGGTTACTGCTTAATAATGATAATCTTCTCAGGGAAGGAGCAGCCCAGTAAGTATTATCTTCTATATATATAAAAGCCTAAGTGACCGAACTTAGGTCAACCGGTCACTATGATGTGCACTGACCACCAGGGGTCAGACGCTCAATGCAGGAGCTGCCCCTGGTGGTCAGTGCACTCCCACAGCCAACCTCCCATGGCCAGCCAACTTCCAGCGGTCCCTCCCTCCAGCCAGCCGGCCCCAATCACCGGCCAGGCCAAGGGACACCACCCCTGCATGGATTTGTTTACCCGGCCTCTAGTATATTAACCTAGTAAAAGTGACTTAGAAAAAAATGTTTTAAAAGTGGTTTTTAAGCACTAATCACTGAAATAGATATTTATATATCCAGTTCAAGATATATATTATTATACGTATGTACTAGGCTAGAAAAACTTTTTTATCACTGAGAGACATAAGGACACAATTATAACATGAAATTCTCTATTCATTGTGTGTTTGGAAGTGGCTTATATACTCAAAACTATTTTTGTCTTTTGCAAAGTTGGATAAAATTATTTTAGAATCTTCGACTTTAAAAATTGTGACTGCTTTCATTTTTATGCAGGTATTACTTTTTGTTTTACCGGTATGTTTAACCCTAATAAGGAATTTTGAGGTTTAGGAGATTTTACTCATCCATAAATATCTAACACTAGAGGCCCGATGCATGAAATTCGTGTAAGGGTAGGCCTTCCTTCCCCCGACTGCTGGCACCAGCTTCCCTCTGGCACCCGGGACCTGGGCTTCCCTCTGGCCGCCAGCAGGCACCTGGACCTTGACTTCCCTCGCAGCCCCAGCTTCGTCCGGAAGGTCATCCGGAAGGATGTCCAGTCTAATTAACATGTTACGCTTTTATTATTGTAGATAGTACCTGACACATATTTACTTAAAATATTTACTGGATTTGTGAGTGATTCAGAGAACTAGCAATTCTAAATCTCAGTACATCATCTTTGAACTAATTATCAGAAAGATGACGTGGCATCACAATCTTAGGATTTTAAAGAAATAAGATTGACTCTTCCCCACAGCCACCTTCCAAAATAAGGTTGGAAAACCCATATTTTTGGCTAACCAACTCCCATTACTCATTTGAAAATAATGAAATTAAACAGATTTTTATGTGCTCTACAATTTAGTATCCAACTATTTACCTACTTTTATCCTAGTGTACTGTCCAATGTATGAAATCCTAATGAGGGAAATTTGCTCTGAGTTTCTATTTGTAACGTTTGAAGGCTTTATCAAGTAAAACTGCCCTTTACAGTTTAATCCTAATGAAGGTAGAGGTTCAACAGACTTCTTGGACCTATCTGATTTTGCTTCTGATTAAATTTCTGTTATTTTTAATAGCCGTTTTTATTATTTTTTATTGTAGGAAAAATATAATAAAAAATTTTCCATTTTTCAATTTTGTTTTTCAATTACAGTTTTATTATAATTTTGCTTTAGTTTCAGGTGTACAGCACAATGGTCAAATAATCATATACTGTACTTTAGAAAGTGATCCCCTCAATATTTCAAGTACCCACCTGGTACTGTTCATAGTTATTATAATATTATTGAATATATTCTCTATCCTGTACTTTATATCCCCATGACTTTTTGTAACTACCAATAATGTTTATCTTTTTAACCACTTTTAGGTGTACAGTTCTCTGGCATTAAGTACATTCACATTGATTGTTGTCTAATCATTACCACCATCTGTCTCCAGAACGTCTTTCATTATCTCAAACCAAAACTCCATACCCTTTAAACAATAATTTCCCATACTTCCCCCAGCCTCTGGCAACCATTGTTCTATTTTTCTGTCCCTGTGAATTTGACTTCTAGGAGCCTCATATAAGTGGAATCAAACAGTATTTGTCCTTTTGTGACTGTTTATTCTACTTAGCATAATGTCTTCAAGGTTTATCCATGTTGTAGCGTGTGTCAGAATTTCCTTACTTTTTAATACTGAAATATATATCACATTTTGTTTATTCATTCATCTGTCAATGGAAACTTGGGTTAATTCCACCCCTATTAATTACTATATTAAAATGCTTTACAAAAATCAGTTTACTTTATATCTTTGACTTCAATTATTTGCTTTTGAGTGAATAGCCACTCTCTCCTAGTTCTTTAAACCTTAAATTATGTGTATATTCAAGTAAAATTAATTTTATTTCTAATACCATATAGCATGTTGACAAAAGTCTTATGAAACTAAAGAAATGCACATCATTTTATGAACTTTCAAATTAAACTTTTCCTCTGAGTTCTCTATTGTAAATAAATTTGTGCATTGTTTCAGCCAAGTGCAAAAAATTAGTAAGTTTTTTTTTGTTTTCCCCAAGTTAAAAAAAAATGAGAAACTTGATTTGTTGAAAGAGAAGAGTTTTTCCCCCTGGCAGACTATGGATTAGGGAGGGTCAGAGAAATATTCATCCTACATAATAAAGAGCTAATATGCAAATGGTCATCACGCTGTCATGCCATAACGGCTCAGACACTCAACACTGGGGAGAGAGGAATGGGGACCAGCCTGGCACAAATGAGCTCATGAGAGAGGAATGGGGACCATCCAGGCAGTGGCCCGGGAGAGGGACAAGCCGCCTGCCCTGTGCTCCCGGCGCCAGTGGTTGCACCTGCGGCCTGCGACAGGGATAAGCCACCCGTCCCGCAGTCCCAGGCGCCAGCAGCTGCATCTGCACCTGCAGCTTGGCAGAGGGACAAGCTGCCTACCCCATGGTCCCAGTCTCCTGCAGCTGTGGCTGGCCCGGGCGAAGCCAGCCCGGGTCCTGGGTGCCTGTGCCCGGCCAGAGGGAGGAAAGCCCAGGTTCCGGGTGCCAGAGGAGGGAATCCTGGATCCCAGGTGCGGGGCAAGGCAGAGGCGGTTAGGGGCTATCAGGCCAGCAGGGGAGCAGTTAGGGGCGATCAGGCAAGCAGACAGGCGAGCGGTTAGGAGCCAATGGTCCCGGATTGCAAGAGGCAGTTGGACATCCCCCGAGGGGTCCCAGATTGGAGAGGGTGCAGGCCAGGCTGAGGGAACCCACCCCCCCTTGCACAAATTTCATGCACCGGGCCTCTAGTTATTATATATTTTTTTTTTTCAAATATATTTTATTGATGTTTTACAGAGAGGAAGAGAGAGGGATAGAGAGTTAGAAACATCGATGAGAGAGAAACATCGATCAGCTGCCTCCTGCACACCCCCTACTGGGGATGTGCCCGCAACCAAGGTACATGCCCTTGACCGGAATCGAACCTGGGACCCTTGAGTCCGCAGGCCGACGCTCTATCCACTGAGCCAAACCGGTTTCGGCTAGTTATTATATAAATGGTATGAAGTGGTCATATATTTGATTAAAAAATAATCGAAGTATTAAATTTTATTTGTCCAAAGAAATGACTAACTGTTGATTATTGTTACATTTAAATTAAATAACTTGGCCTGACCAGTGTTGATCAGTGGTTGAGCATCAGCCTATGAACTGGGAGGTCATGGTTCAGTTCCCAGTAAGGGCACATGCCCGGGTTGTGGACTCGAGCCCCATTGTGGGGTGTGCAGGAGGCAGGTGATCAATGATTCTCTCTCCCTCTCCCTTACTCTCTGAAATCAATAAAAAATATATTTTTTAAAAAATAATGAATAACTTGGATTTGTTCTTAAAAAATTGGAATGTGTGTTACATTTTTATTGTGAACCAAATTTCAGGGGCAGTTATGGTCCATATTTCAAAGATATATACATTGAAATGCCTGATAGTCTGTTTTTTTTTTTTTTAAGAAAAGGAGTCTGTGAGGAAATCAATAACTAATGGTAAAAGATGTTTATATTATAAACCCAAGGAGAAAAACATTAACACCTTTAGTAGAAACTTTAGATTCTCTTTCATGTGGTTATACTCTCAGTAAATGATTGTTAACCAGTTGAACCAATTGAGAAAATATTGATTCTTTTTGTTGACTTCAGTAGTCTTCTTGGTACAGAATATCTCCAAGTAAATATTTCAGTTCATTTTGTAGACATTTGATAACTGTAAGTGCAGAAATACTCCCTTGAGTCAGCGATTTTCAACCTTTTTCATCTCATGGCACACATAAACTAATTACTAAAATTCTGCAGCACACCACAAAATAATATTTTTTGCTGATCTGCCCAGAAAATAGTTATAATTTTGATTCATTCACACCAGTCAACTATTATTGTATTGGCTGTTGTCATTTTTTTATTTGACAACCTAAGGGAAAAGAGGTGAGTACCCCTGACTAAAAAGCCAGGTATTGCATGTTTTAAAAATTATTGCAGCCCACTGGTTGAAAACCACTGTCTTAAATCATTGCTTGACTTTGGAAAAATATTATTCTGGTTCACAGTGTTCTTTCTGTGAAGAAATTTTCAAGCAAAAGTTGTGTTACCTCCATGTCACTGGACTTGGTTCTGAATTACTTTTGAAATAGCTCCAAACCTATTTCACCCTTAAAAGATAATTTATCACTTATGATTGAGGCTGTCCAAAACTACATAAGCTTGAAAAGCATTGTAAAAAATTTATTATAGAACTAGAGGCCGGGTGCACAAAATTCGTGCACTGGGGGGGGAGGGTGCAGCCCAGCCTGCACCCTCTCCAATCTGGGAACCTTCAGGGGATGTCCGACTGCCAGTTTGGGCCCGATCCGGGTATCAGGCCGAAACCGGCAGTCAGACATTTCTCACAATCCTGGACCACTGGCTCCTAAATGCTCATCTGCCTGTCTGCCTGATTGCCCCTAACTGCCCCCGCTGCCAGCCTTATCACCCCTAACCACCTCTGCCTGCCGGCCTGTTCGCTCCTAACTGCCCCCCCTGCCATCCTGGTCAGCCCCAGCTGCCCCCCTGCCAGCCTGGTCTTCCCCACCTGCCCCTACCCCCCCCTGCTGGCCTGGTCGCCCCATGAAGCCTGCTGTTCAGTCATTTGGTCGTCCCTCACTAACCCCCCTGCCGGCCTGGTCACCCCATGCAGCCTGCTGTTCAGTCATTTGGTCGTCCCTCACTAACCCCCCTGCCAGCCTGGTCGCCCCACGCAGCCTGCTGTTCAGTCGTTTGGTCGTCCCTCACTAACCCCCCTGCCGGCCCACACAGCCGCCCCACACAGCCTGCTGGTTGTTACTGTTACTGTGATGGCGTCCCAGAAAATTTGCATATTCCTCTATTATTAGTATAGATATGTCCTAGTGGCCGTTTCACCATAGTAAATGGATAGCCATAGTTTCGTTTCTTCTTCAATTGCATTTTTTATATTGAATTTCTTTTATACATCTCTTTCTCAAATATATGTACTTCTTTTCCTTCTTTCTTCCACCTTTATCATATTGCTTTAATTCTTTTAAACATTTTTTTCTCTTTCTACCTTTTTGTAAGGGGTAAAAACCTGGCTATTATTATTAAGAGTGGTTCTAATTGGGCATCTATACTAAATGACACAAATTTAGTATGCTTTATAGTAAAATTAGACATACTAAAGAATTAGTATTCTCAGTTCTAGCACACATTGAAATATCCAGAAATAGCCTTTATTCAACAGACATGAATGCCAAACTTTACTGTGATGATGAGATGGAATCAGACATCAGGCCAAATGAAGTCAGATATTATCATAATAGAGGCATAACAAAGGCCTTGGAACCCAAAGGAAGAAATTTTTAATTTCCAGTTAAGAGTTAGTATTTTTTTTCTTTGTTTTTAAATTTTTTTCTTTATTGTTGAAAGTATTATAGATGTCCCCCATTTTCCCCCCATTGACCCCCTCTGCCCCTACCTAACCCTCCCAGGCCTTCACCACACTATTGTCTGTGTTCTTGGACTATTCATATATACATGTAAGTTCCCCTGTTAATCTCTCCCCACCCCTACTCTCCATCCTCACTTTTCCTCTGAGATTCCTCAGACTGTTCCATGCTTCTATGTCTCTGGGTTTATTAGAGTTGGTTTTTGAGCTGAGTTTAAATAATGAATACAATTTTAATACTAAATAAGGGGAATAATGTGGCTGAACTGAGGTGAAGAATGTAAGATGTGATTGGTGAATGACTATTGGTAAAGGGTGTAAAAATATAAAGGAACAAATGACTTAAAAATGGATGATTGAGTCCTGACCAGTATCTCAGTGGTTAGAGCATTGGCAATCAGACCAAAGGATATCAGATTTGATTCCCGGTCAGGGGCACATACCTCAGTTGCAGGTCTCCCAGCTCCCATGTGGGAGGCAACCAATCAATGTGTCTCATGTGGATGTCTCTCTCTCTCTCTCTCTCACTCTCTCTCTCTCTCTCTCTCTCTCGCTTGTTCTCCTCCCTTCCACTCTCTAGAAATTAATGGGGAAAATATCCTTGGGTGAGGACTTAAAAAAAAGGATGATTGGACTATAAAACTCTACAAGGGCAGAGAAATCATTGTTTCACTGTGTCTAGTAGAGTGCTTTACATCTTAATATTTGCATAGATGGAGGGTTGGGTGAGTGAATGATGAGTGGGTGGATGGAGTAAGTTTTCTGATCTGGAAGGGACCTTGGAAGTCATTTAGCCAAAACTCTTCTTTTTATAGATGAGGTAAATGGGGCCCATATTAGTAACACGTTTTAAACAAAACATAGGTATTTTATATTGTGACTCCAGAGTTAGTGAGTACCTTTTTAACTGTATGTGTAATTGTCACCTTTTTAACTTGCTTTGGGTATTTTAGTTAAAATTTTATCTATTCATATTCATTGTCTCCTTTTCAGATTCCCTATTATTCCCTTACTAGAGGCCCGTTGCATGAAAATTCATGCACTGGAGGGGGTTCTCTCAGCCCGGCCTGCCCCCTCTCACAGTCCAGGAGCCCTCAGGGGTGGGAGGTGACCTGGCGATCAGGGGAAGGCGACGCCCCCATCACACCTCTGCTGCTGCCACTGCCGGCAGTGCAAGCCTCGGGCCGGCCCTGGGTGGCTGGGCAGCTGCCATCCAAGGCTTGCCTGCGCCTTAGGCCAGCCCTGGGCAGCTGGCAACCACTATCTGAGGCTTGCCAGCGCCTCGGCCAGCCCTGCTTGCCTGAGCCTCATTCAGTGGGGTGTTCAGGAGGACCCGAGGCCCAGGCGGGGCTAAGGGGACTCGGTGGCAGGCACGCAGAGCGGGCGGCCCTGGCTGAGGAATGGAAGATAATCTCAACGACATGAGTTATAATTTCCAATTTGTTGGACACCACAGTCAGGCTTCAGCTTTGGGGGAGGGAGGAAGAGAGGGATGGGCAGCTCGTTGGAAAAGCCTGAGCGAGCTGTCAGTTAGTTAGGGTTGCAGGAAGACCCGAGGCCACTGGGAGGGCTGAGGCCACTCCCCGCTCCTGCCGCCCCCCAGTGGGGCTGAGGGGACTCCTGCGGCAGGCACGCAGAGCTGCCGACCCCGCCCCCACTGTGGGCGCCGCCATCTTGTGATGGTGTGACAATCAATTTGCATGTTACCTCTTTATTATATAGGATTCCTGAATTAATCGATGGAGTCTTTATTATGGGTTAGTAAAAGGCTTAGGACCAAATTACTATCCAAATTTATTATTTAAATAAATCTTTTACTGGAAAATTAATCCTAAATTTTTTTTTTTTTTTTTTTTTTTTTTTTTTTTTTTTTTTTACAGAGAGGAAGAGAGAGGGATAGAGAGTTAGAAACATTGATGAGAGAGAAACATCAATCAGCTGCCTCCTGCACACCCCCTACTGGGTATGTGCCCGCAACCAAGGTACATGCCCTTGACCGGAATCGAACCTGGGACCTTTCAGTCCGCAGGCCGACGCTCTATCCACTGAGCCAAACCGGTTTCGGCTAATCCTAAATTTTAAGTGATTTAGAATACAGCCATGTGCCACTTAACAACAGGGACATGTTTTGAGAAATGTATCATTAGGTGATTTTGTCGTACAGAGTTGTACTTACACAAACCTAGATGGTTTAGCCTACTTACACACCCAGGCTATATGCTGTAACCTCTTATTCCTAGGCTACATACATGTACAGCATGTTATTACACAAAACAACACGATTAAATCAAGCACAAGAGAAATGATACAATCAAGAGACGCGAAAGCAAAATGTCTGAGGCTGCTGGCATAATACAGCACAGTTTTACAGCAAACTTTTTATAAGTAGAAAGAGTACACTCTAACATAAAGTATAGCATAGTAAGTACATAAATGAATATCAGTTGTTTATTATCATTATAAAGTATTATGTACTGTACTTTACATAACTACATGTTACATTTTTATAAGACTTGAGTGCAGTAGGTTTGTTTTACACCAGCATTACTACATTGTGCTATGACATCACTGGGCGATAGGAAATTTTCATCTCCATTTTAATATGGGACCATCATCATATATATATGATTCACCATTGACAGAAATATTCTTACATGGTGTATGACTGTACTTTCTGTTTCTTATTATCTTAAACATACTTTTGAGATAAATTCATTTAAGGATTATTACATGATTGGCTGTATTGAGGCTATTCCCAGGAAAATTAGAATTTTAATGAATTAAGAAAGTCAGAAGTGAATAGGTATTTCTTTCACTATCCCCTCCCTTCATGTGTTTCTCTATATTTATACCCATCTTCTTTGAACACGCAGTGTCCGGAATTTATAACGGGTAATTTAATTCTACTTTGCTATTTTTACATTTACTAGTCTCTCGTTAACTCATCAGTGTTGCTTTGGTCAGCCAAACATTCCTTTCCAGAGGAGACTCAGTAGCTGATACCTGAAAATTCAGTGGATGTCTTGCCATCCAGAGTAATCTGAAAAGCTTCCAAGTAGATTAGATTAGATCTCTTTCATCACCATTTCCTAGTTCTCTGCAGTTCTGGCTGTAGTTGCTTCACTGCCCAATTTGTTGTACACACTGCTGCCAAATTAATCTTTTTTAGTAGTTCTAGCTTATCCTTTCTCAAAACACTTCTCTGACTATTCTTTGCCTCCCAAATGAAGTAATTATTCCATCATTCAAGCCTTTTAATTCAGTAAATATAACCAAACACTTGCTATTGTGCTAGGCGTTGAGCTTGGTGCTTTCTGTGATGTTGAACCTAACCTATTGTGTCTTTTGCTCATCTTGGTCCTTGTCATTGAAATACTAGTATTCTTCCCCCCTCCCCCATCCTCCAGTTTCTTTAAGACCAGAGAGCCTACCTATTATTTCAGAGCCATTTCTCAGTATCACATCCATTATAAAGTGACTCCTAATTTTTTCCCTTCTTACCCTTACTTCAGCAGAATGTAATTTAAATATATATATATTCTCCATAATGCTTTACTGGTCATTGTCTTATGTGCTTTCTATTCTGTCTTATATTTGTTTATCTATTATCTCTCCTATTCAACTGTAAGACCTTTTATTATAAGATCAGTCCAATTGCTCTTTACTCTCTCAAGCACCTACTTTGTTCCCTGGTATGTTTTATACTAAATATATGCCTGACTAATTGGATATGTATATTATATTATAGAGGGTTAACCTTTATTTTCAGGGTTTTGAATTAAAAGACTAATTACGTTAACTGATTTAATTTTCTTTTGCTAAACATTGAAAGCTGGATATCATTCATCAGTTTTTAAAATATAAGATCATGCACTGGCTTGTTTGGCTCAGTGGATAGAGCATCGACCCATGGACTGAAGGGTCCTGGGTTCAATTCCAGTTAAAAGCATGTACCTTGGTTGCAGACTCGATCTCTGGCCCCAGTTGGGCACCTATGGGAGGCAACCAATCATTGTATCTCTCTCACATCTATATTTGTCTGTGTTTCTCCCCCTCCCTTACACCCTCTCTAAAAATCAATGGGAAAAATATCCTTGGATGAGGATTAACAAGTGTGTGTATATATATATATGTATATATATATATGTATGTATGTATGTATATACTAATAAAAGGGTAATATGCTAATTAGACTAGATAGACCGGACATCTTTTGGATAAAGCCGCAGCGGCTGTGGCTACGAGGTCCAAGGAGGGCCAGCAGCAGCAATGGTGGGGTGATGGGGGCGGCGCCTTCCCCTGATCTTCCTGGTTGCCTCCCGCAGATGGAGGCCAGACTGCAGCTTAGGCCTAAGCCATCAGTAAAACATCCCCTGAGGGCTCCCAGACTGTGAGAGGGGACAGGCCAGGCTGAGGGAACCCCCACCCCCCCCCCCAGTGCACGAATTTTTGTGCACAGGGCCTCTAATATATATATATATATACACACACACACACACACACACACACACACACACACACACACTGAGTGGCCAGATTTTTATGATCTCTGAACGCATAATAATCTGGCCACTCAGTGTGTGTGTGTGTGTGTGTGTTAGAGGCCTGGTGCATGAATTCGTGCATGGGTGGGGCCCGGCCAGCCTGGCCAGGGGAGGGGATATGGGCGGTTGGCCGGCCTGCCTGCTGGTCGAACTCCTGCTCAAAGGGACAATTTGCATATTAGCCTTTTATTATATAGGACATATACTGAGTGTCCAGATTATTATGCATTCAGAGATCATAATAATCTGGCTACTCACTGTGTGTGTATGAATGTGTGTATATATATAACACACATACATACACACACAGTAATGGAGAGTTATAATTTTATTTAACGTGCCATGTGACTTTTGTTGACAGGTGAATTGTCTGACTGTGATTTTTTTAAAGGGGTATTAAATAAGTAATTTTAAGTAATTGGCCTGTTTCTTTTTTTTAGTGCATTTGCACAGTATAACTTGGACCAGTTTACTCCAGTAAAAATTGAAGGTTATGAAGATCAGGTATGTTTCATATAAACATGTGATCTGGCTGTTTGTTTCATTTACAATGGTTAATATCCTGTAAGAATTGTGAAGTGACATAAAAAAATGTGTTCTAAGATTTTAGAAAATAATTGCTCTAAATCTACTTTTTTGTTTTTAGAGCAAAAACTTAATCCTATAGTAATCCAAAATCTAGAATATATATTAGTAAGAACTATATATATAAAAGCCAAGCAACCAGAATGACCGGTCGCTATCATGTGCACTGCAGTGGCCAATGGGCCCCCCCAATCTCCCGCAGCCCCTCCCCCCTTGCCAACCAGGCCCCCAATCACCCCCCCCATCAGGGGCGGGGCTGGTGGCCAACCTCCCACATTCCCTCCCCCCACCGGCCTGGCCCCATTCGGCCCCCATAGGGGCAGGTGGCCAGACCCCACCTATGCACAAATTTGTGCACTGGGCCTCTAGTTTATATATAATTTGGTTGCTCTAGAATTCTCCAGTTCTTCATGTGAGTAGCATTTAGTAATTATTAAATCTTTTTTCCTGAAGTTCAAGTTAGAATTGCCAAGCTAAGAAAAGACACAAAAGATCACTAGCATTCTTATTTTTTATTTTACTAGAGACTCGGTGCACGAAATTCATGCACTCAGGAGGGTCCCTCAGCCCGGCCTGCACCCATTCACAGTCCGAGACCCCATGGGATTGTCCGACTGACGGCCCACAGGGAGCAGGCCTAAGCCAGCAGTTGGACATCCTTAGTGCTGCCGTGGAGGCGGGAGAGGCTTCCATCAACACTGCTGCGCTCACCAGCCATGAGCCCAGCTTCTGGCTGAGTGTCACTCCCCCTGTGGGAGTGCCCTGACCACTGGGGACAGCTCCTGTGTTGAGCATCTGTCACCTGGTGGTCAGTGCACATCATAGCCGTCAGGCTGAAACCGGCTCTCCGACATCCCCCGAGGGATTCCGAATTGCGAGAGGGTGCAGGCCAGGCTGAGGGACCTACTGGTGCACAATCAGGGTTGGGGAGGGATGTGGGAGGTTGGCCAGCCAGGGAGGGGCCGTGGGAGGGCTCTAGGGCGTGTCCAGCCCATCTCGCTCAGTCCCGATCAGCTGGACCCCAGCAGCAAGCTAACCTACCGGTTGGAGCATCTGCCCCCTGGTGGTCAGTGCATGTCATAGCGAGCAGTTGAGTGGCCTTAGCATATCATTAGCACATTGCGCTTTGATTGGTTGAACAGCCAACTGGTTGACTGGACACTTAACATATTAGGCTTTTATTATATAGGATTGGTTTAGAGTTATTAATAATTGAACCATGGTTTTATTAATTCATATTGTGCTTATGTGAAGCACAATTTATATAAAATATTATGAAGAAGGAACTGGAAGGCAAAACATAAGAGAGAGTGGTAACAATTAGTTGTTGTTGTTTTTTTTTATCTTTATTGTTAGAAGTATCACATATGTCCCCTTTTTTTACCCCATTGTCTCCTTCTAGTCCTACCTCCTACCTCCACCCCAGGCCTTCAGCACCCTATAGTCTGTATCCATGGGTTATGCATTTATGCATACAAGTTCTTTGGTTGACCTCTTCCCACCCACCCACCCTGCCCCACCTTCCCTCTGAGATTCCACAGTCTATTTTATGCTTCTATGTCTCTGGATCTATTTTGTTCATCAGTTTATTTTGTTTATTAGATTCCACATATGAGTGAGATCATGTGATTCTTGTCTTTCTCTGACTGACTTATTCACTTAGCATAATACTCTCCAGTTCCCTCCATGCTGTCTCAAAGGGTAAGAGATCCTTCTTTTTTACTGCTGCATAGTATTCCGTTGTGTAAATGTACCACAGCTTTTTTATCCACTCATCTACTGATGGGTGCTTGTGCTATATCCAGATCTTAGCTATTGTAAATGGTATTGCTATATATATAGGGGTGCATACATCCTTTCTTTTTTCTTTTTCTTTTAATATTTTTATTGATTTCAGAGACAAGGGGAGAGGGAAAGAGATAGAAACATCAGTGATGAGAGAGATTTATTGATCGGGTGCTTCCTGCACATCCCACACTGGGAATCGAGCCCACAACCTGGGCATGTGCCCTTGACCAGAATCAAACCCAGGACTCTTCTGTTGCAGGCCAATGCTCTATCCACTAAGCCAAATTGGCTAGGGCCATACATTCTTTCTGATTGGTATTTCTGATTTCTTAGGATACATTCCTAGAAGTGGGATCATTGTGTCAAATGGGAGTTCCATTATTTTTTAGGAAACTCCATACTGTTTTCCATAGTGGCTGTCCCAGTCTACATTCCCACCAGCAGTGTACTAGGATTCCTTTTTCCCATATCCCGCCAGCACTTATCATTTTTTGATTTGTTAATGATAGCCTTTCTGACAGGTGTAAGGTGATACCTCATTGTCTTTTTAATTTGCATCTTTCGGATGATTAGTGACTTTGTGCAGGAAGCACCTGATCAATAAATCTCTCTCATCACTGATGTTTCTCTCTTTCCCTCTCCCTTTTACCTCCTTGGTTAAGTTCATTCCTGAGTATCTTAATTTTTTTTTTTTTGCAATGATAAATGGGATTGTTTGTTTAGTTTCTCTTTCTGAGAGTTCATTATTGGTGTATAATAATGTCATCAATTTCTGGGTGTTAATTTTGTATCCTGCTATGTTGTCAAATTCATTTATTAAACCTAGTAGTTTTTTTTATGGTGTCTTTAGAGCTTTCTATGTACAATATCATGTTATCTTCAAATAATGACAGTTTTACTTCCTCCTTTCCAATTTGGATACCTTTATTTTCTTGTCTGATTGCTATGGCTAGGACTCCAGTACTATGTTGAATAAGAGTTGTGAAAGAGGGCATCCCTATCTTGTTCCTGTTAGGGGAAATGGTTTTAGTTTATGCCCATTGAGTATGATGTTGGCTGTAGGTTTGTCATATGTGGTTTTTATTATGTTGAGGTATCCCTCTATTCCCACTTTGCTGAGAGGTTTTTTTTTTTATCAAAAAAGGGTGTTAGATTTTGTCAAATGCTTTTTCTACAATCTATTTATATGATCATATGATCATGTTATTTTTGTCTTGCAATCTGTTTATGTGATATATCACATTTATTGACTTGCGAATATTGTACCAGCCTTGCATCCCTGGAATATGGTTATGGGATATGATCTTTTTTTTTTTTTGGATATGATCTTTTAATGTACTGCTAGATCCGATTTGCTAACATTGTGTTGAGGAGTTTAGCATCTATGTTCATCAGGGATATTAGCCTGTAATTCTCTTTCTTTGTAGTGTCTTTATCTGCTTTTGGAGTTAGGGTAATGCTGGTCTCATAGAAAGAGCTTGGAAGTGTTCCTTGCTCTTGAATTTTCTGGAATTGTTTGAGGAGGATAGGTGATAGTTCTTCTTTAAGTGTTTGGTAAAATTCCGCTGTGAAGCCATCCTGATCAGGGCTTTTGTTTACTGGAAGTTTTTTTGTTTTGTTTTGTTTTGTTTTTTACTGCTTCAATTTCATCAGTAGTTTGTCAGCTTATTCAGGTTTTCTGATTCTTCCTGATTGAGTTTTAGAAGATTCTATTTTTCTAGAATATGTCCATTTTGTCCAGATTGTCCATCCATTTTCTTGGAATATAGTTGTTCATAGTATTCTTTTATAATCCTTTGTATTTCTATGGAGTCAGTTGTTACTTCACCTTTTTTATTTCTGATTTAGTTAATTTGGGTCCTCTCTCTTTGCTTCTTAAAGGGTCTGGCTAGCATCTATGTCATTTGTTCCCGCTCTGATCTTTATTATTTCCTTCCTTCTACTTTGTGCTTTTCTTGTTTTTCTCTTTCTAACTTTTTAAGTTGTAGGATTAGATAACTTATTACAGGTTTTTCTTATTTTCTGAGGTAGGCCTGTAGTGCTATGAACTTCCTCTCAGGACTGCTTTCACTGTCCCATGGATTTCGGTTGTTCTGTGTTCATTTTCATTTGTTTCCAGTATGTTTTTTATTTCTTCTTTGATCTCTTTTGATAACCCATTCATTATTTAATAGCAAGCTATTTAGCCTCCATGTGTTTGAATGTTTTTGTGTGTTTATTGTAGTTGATTAACAATTAGTTCTTAATGGCAAATTATATTAAAGCTTTTCTTTCTCATGAGATTTTGGTTTCTTGGGTGTGTGTTTTTGTTGTTGTTGTTTTTTAATTTAATTTAATTTTTCCCATCACCATTTGTTCCCTCTATGCCCTCTTCCAGCTCCACGCCCCCTCCAACTTCACTGCAAACCCCACACTGTTGTCCATGCTCATGAGTTTTCTCTCTCTTTTTGCTCAATCACTTCTAACACCCCTCTTCCCCTGGTTGTCTGCCTGCTCTCTAGGAGTTTTTTGTTGTTTTTTTATGTTATACACAGTGCTGTATTGAACACCTTTGTACCTCCAGGCACATTGACTATTGTTTTCTCAAGATAAATCACTAAAAGATTTCCTGGGTCCAGGTATAATGCATCTTTTAAAAATGTTGGATAGCTCCCAAACTCATTTTATGAACCTAGCATAATTTTAATATTTAAAACTAATAAAGATAAAACAAAAAAGCAAACTACAGTAATTTCATATATGACTATGGATTTAAAAGCTTTAAATAGATATTAACAAATAGAATCCAGGAATATATAAAAAGAATTATATGCCAAAATGAAATAGAATTTATTACTGGAATGTGAGGGTGGTTTAATGGAAGGCATTATATTGGTCTCCCCTGTCCTCCTTCCCAGTGGTCCCAATTTAGCCTGCTGGCTATCAGTTTGCAATCCCAATTCTATATCTTAAACCTCTTTACTACATCATAAACTTGGTGAAAATAAAGTCTGTGTACTTGAATTCTTTTTCACACTCTCTCATTATTTGTTGTTAATTCAGAATTTTCCAGCCCATGGAAGACACGTATTTCTGGAGCCTGCATGGGTTTACAATTTCCGAAAGTGTTTATTACACTGCCTTGGAGGGTGCCTTTTTTCCCCCAGAACTGATGTTTGCAGAGTGCATTATAAGGCATAACAATTTGGTTTAAATGTTTTGTACACTAGAGTCACTTTTTACTTTAAGCAGATAGTAAAATCCTTCCCAAAACAGTTTGTTGTCTTCCAGTCACTGCACATATGTAAAAAACAGTTTGTGATTACAGGATTCCTTTGAACAATCACATTTATAATCTCAAAGCCAACAGTTTTGCTTCCTGAACTGTGTGTCCATACTGAACAAATCAACCAGAGACTCCAACCGCCCCAAGTAGTTATGTGGGCTCAGCTTGGGTCTTAAATTAGAAAAGATGGTAACCTAGAAGGGAGGAATGGAAATTCAGTGCACGGCGGGGGGTTGTCCCTCAGCCCAGCCTGTACCCTCTCCAATCTGGGACTCCTGGAGGGATGTCCGACTGCCCGTTTAGGCCCGATCCCACCAGGATCGGGCCTAAACGGGCAGTCGGACATCCCTCTCACAATCCAGGACTGCTGGCTCCCAATTGCTTGCCTGCCTGCCTTCCTGATTGCCCCTAACCGCTTCTGCCTGCCAGCCTGATCACCCCCTAACCACTCCGCTGCCAGCCTGGTTGATGCTTAACTGCTCCCCTGCCAGCCTGTTTGCCCCCAACTTCCCTCCTCTGCCAGCCTGGTCACCCCTAACTGCCCTCTCCTGCAGGGTTGATCACCTCCAACTGCCCTCCCCTGCTGGCCATCTTGCAGTGGCCATCTTGTGTCCACATGGGGGCAGGATCTTTGACCACAAGGGGGCAGCTATATTGTGTGTTGCAGTGATGGTCAATCTGCATATTACTCTTTTATTAGATAAGATAGAGGCCTGGTGCCCGGGTGGGGGCCAGCTGGTTTGCCCTGAAGGGTGTCCCGGATCAGGTGGGGGTTCCCTTGGGGTGTGGGGCGGCCTGAGCGAGGGGCCTGTGGTGGTTTGCAGGCTGGCCAAGCCCCCTGGCAACCCAAGCAGAGGCCCTGGTATCTGGGATTTATTTTCCTTCTACAATTGAAACTTTGTAGCCTGGAGCGGAGCCAAGCCTGCTGCTCCCTCTGGGGCAGGGTGGCAGCCATTTCTGTGGCAGTTAATTCACCTTCTACAATTGAAACTTTGTAGCCATAAGCGGGTGAGCCCGGCCAGGGTGTGCGGAAAGCTTTCCTTCCCCTGTTGCCGGCGGCAACCCTGGCCTGCTCTCTCAAGCTCCATTCTGCCACCATTTGTTTCAATTTGTTTACCTTCTATAATTGAAACTTTGTAGCTTGAGTGGAGGCTTAGGCCTGCAATGGCTATGGAAAGCTTGGCTTCCTCTGTTACCTGGGAAACCTTGCTCTCTGTGGCTGTAGCCATCTTGGTTTGGGTTAATTTGCATACTCGCCCTGATTGGCTGGTGGGCGTGGCTTGGCTGGTGGGCGTGGCTTATGTAGCGGAGTGATGGTTAATTTGCATATTACCATTTTATTAGAGAGGATTGTATTGTGTATTCAGCACCCCTAGTCAAGTCTCCTTCCATCACCATTTACCACCCCCCCCGCTGTTCCCTCTTCTACCTGTCCCCACACCTTTTCCCTCTGGAAGTCACCGTATTGTGATCTGTGTCTATGAGTTGTGGGGGAAGGAGCTAGTGTGGGGTTTTTTGGTGTTGTTTGTTTTTTGCTTTATCCAATATATTGGTACTAGAGGCCCGATGCACAAAATTCGTGCAAGGGGCTCGACCCTCGCAGCCGCGGTGGCTTGCCTCGGCCCTTGCAGCCCCAGCTTCATCCACAAGGTCCTCTGGAAGGTTGTCCAGAAGGTCGTCTGGCTGTCCAGTCTAATTAGCATATTGTGCTTTTATTATTATAGATTATCTATTGACCAACTAATCAGGGTGGTTTTTTTATGATATATCAATAGACAGTGAAAAGGAATTTGAAAATTTCAGCAGCTAGTTCATTACAAACACCCTAAGTAAAGATATGGATAGGAAAAAAAACCCTCTTAAATACAATAGCTTGTTTAACAAAAAACAATAGTAAATATCATCCTATCTAATAATAGACAAATATGCAAATTGACCATACCTCTGACACACCCACAAGCCATGCCCACCATCCAATCAGAGCGAGTATGCAAATTAACCCAAACCAAGATGGCTACAGCCACAGAGAGCAAGGTTTCCTAGGTAACAGAGGAAGCCAAGCTTTCTGCCAGCCGTTGCAGGCCTAAGCCTCCACTCAAGCTACAAAGTTTCAATTATAGAAGGTAAACAAATTCAAACAAATGGCGGCAGAATGGAGCTTGAGAGAGCAGGCCAGGGTTGCTGCCGGCAACAGGGAAAGCAAAGCTTTCCACACACCCTGGCCAGACCCACCCGCTTAAGGCAACAAAGTTTCAATTATAACCCCAACACAAATGGCTTCGGGCCTCGGAGGGAGCCCCAGGCTTGGCTCTGCTCCAGGCTACAAAGTTTCAATTGTAGAAGGAAAATAAATTCCAGATACCAGGGCCTCCGCTTGCGTTGCCAGGGTGCGTGGCCGGCCTGCAAACCACCACAGGCCCCTCGCTCAGGCCACCCCACGCCTCAAGGGTACCCCATCCTGATCAGGGACACCCTTCAGGGCAAACCAGCTGGCCCCCACCCCTGTACCAGGCCTCTATCCTATCTAATAAAAGAGTACTATGCAGATTGATCATCACTGCAACACACAATATAGCTGCCCCCATGTGGTCAAAGATCCTGCCCCCATGTGGACACAGGATGGCCACCACAAGATGGCCAGCAGGGGAGGGCAGTTGGGAGGCACCTGGCCTGCAAGGGAGGGCAGTTGAGAGGGACCAAGCCTGCAAGGGAGGGCAGTTGGAGGTGATCAACCTTGCAGGAGAGGGCAGTTAGGGGTGACCAGGCTGGCAGAGGAGGGAAGTTGGGGGCAAACAGGCTGGCATGGGAGTGGTTAGGGGGTGATCAGGCTGGCAGGCAGAAGCGGTTAGGGGCAATCAGGAAGGCAGGCAGGCAAGCAATTGGGAGCCAGCAGTCCTGGATTGTGAGAGGGATGTCCGACTGCCCGTTTAGGCCCGATCCCAGGGATCGGGCCTAAACGGGCAGTCGGACTCCCTTGAGGGGTCCCAGATTGGAGAGGGTACAGGCTGGGCTGAGGGACAACCCCACTCCGTGCACGAATTTCGTGCACTGGGCCTCTAGTAAACTATAAACACAGATAACTTTATTTAATAGAAAAGTTAGCCAGATATATCTATTATTATTATTATTATTATTATTATTATTATTATAAAATGGAGGTGTAGCAAATATGACAAGAAAACGAGAACTTTTTTTTTTACTTTTTTTTTTAAATATATTTTATTGATTTTTTACAGAGAGGAAGAGAGAGGGATAGAGAGTTAGAAACATCGAAGAGAGAGAAACATCGATCAGCTGCCTCTTGCACACCCCCTACTGGGGATGTGCCCGCAACCAAGGTACATGCCCTTGACCGGAATCGAACCTGGGACCTTTCAGTCCGCAGGCCGACGCTCTATCCACTGAGCCAAACAGGTTTCGGCAAAAACGAGAACTTTTAAAAGCTTTAGAAAAGAAGAGAAAAACTCATAGGTGATAAAATTTATATATTTGGAAATACTGAGAGATTTGAGTAAAATTAACCTCCCAAGCAAAAAAAAAAAAAAAAAAAAACACACAAAACAACCCACTAGACTTAAAAGAATTCCATAAGATGAAGTTAAGGTAAGAATACAAAACTCATTAGCTTTCCTCTCTTGTAGCAAGTAAGTACTTTAAACTAGAAATGGTTGGAGGAGGCGGAATTCCATTTTAAATAGCAATGAAATTAGACATTAACCTAGGAAAAACATTGACAAGAAAGAAATAGGATTTTGAAGAAAATGGTGGTTGTCTTCTTGAAACACATAAAACATGATCTGAACAGTGGAAAACCACACCACATTTCATTTTGAGGTAGAAAGTTAAATTATTTTTGAAACATCTTAACTGATTTCAGAGAGAGGAAGGGAAAAGGAGAGATAGAAACATCAATGATGGGAGAATCATCAATCAGCTGCCTTCTGCACGCCCCCTACTGGGAATTAAGCCCGAAACCTGGGTATGTGCCCTGACCGGGAATTGAACCTTGAGCTCCTGGTTCATGGGTCAATGCTCAACCACTAAGCCACATCAGCCACACAAAAGTTAAATTATTTAAAAATTAATATGAATTTAATGTAGCTTGATTACAATCCTGATAGTTTTTTAATTAGTCAGAATTTTTATAAGGTTTATGTGAAAAAATACATGCTTAGAAAAATGTAAGAACAGTAAGAATTGCCTTACTAGATACAGATAGCACAAGAACCTTTACAACCAATATAAAGTTAAATTAGGTTGGTATTGTATTGAATAGACAAATCAGTAGAGCAGCATATAGAACCATGATTTAGTCCCAAAATTGGTGAAAATTTCTGTATGTGACAAGATTATAATTTAGACATATAATAAAAGATATTAGCACAACTGGTTTCTATCAAGAAACAGTTAAGTTGAATCTCTGTCTCATGCAATATACAGAAATAAATTTCATCTGAATTTAGAATTTATAAAATGGCACAGGTTGGGTGGCTCAGTTGCTTGGAGAGTCATCCCGTACACCAAAAGGTTGCAGGTTCGATTCCCAGTTTGGGCATATATCTAGGTTGTGGATTCAATCCCCGGAAGGCAAGAGATCGATGTTTTCTCTTTTTCTCCCCCTTTCCCCTTTTCTCTCTCTCTAAAAAATCAATAAACATATCCTCAGATGAAGGTTAAAAGAAGCCCTAGCCAGTTTTGCTCAGTGGATAGAGCGTAGGCCTGCGGACCAAAAGTTCCTAGGTTCAATTCCAGTCAAGGGCATGTACCTTGATTGCAAGATCCTCCCCAGCCCATGCCCTGGTCAGTGCGCATGCAGGAGGCAACCAATAGGTGTGTTTCTCTTACACAGATATTTCTCTCTGTCTTTTCCTTTCTCTCCCACCCTCTCTCTAAGAAATCAATGGGAAAATATATATATACATCCTCAGGTGAGGATTAAGGAAGAAACAAACAAAAAGATTAAAAGAAAAAAGCTTTTAATGTGTAAAGTGAATAAAATTTTAAAAACATGTTCAAGATAGGGACAGGGAAGACCATCCATTCTATATAATAAAACCCTAATGTGCAAATTGATCAAATGGTGGAACCACCAATTGCTATGACGTGCACTGACCACCAGGGGGCAGATGCTCAATGCAGGAGCTGCCCCCTCGTGGTCATTGCGCTCCCACAGGGGTAGCGCCACTCATCCAGAAGCTGGGCTCACCGCTGGCAAGCTCAGCGGCGGTGGCAGGAGCCTCTCCCGCCTCTGCAGCAGCACTAAGGACCCCTCGGGATCCTGGACTGCAAGAGGGCGCAGGCCAGGCTGAGGGACCCCCACCTCCAGTCTTAAATAAGACTGGAAACCCAGAAACTATAAAAGAGAAGGGCATTTTGCTGATAATAATTATTTTAACCGTAGAATGAAACAGATGCCTTTAAAAAAGCACATCTATAAATTAGTAAGAAAAAAGAAGAAAAATATTAAAGGATATTTGCTTACAGAAGAGCAAATGGCCCCACTAAATGTCAAAAGATGTCTAGACCTGTCAGGAGTCAAAGAAATAAAGTAATGAGATATATTTTCTACCCATCAAACTGAAAAATAAAAACTGTATGCCCACCGATTATGATAATATGAAGGGAAACATATCTCATATCCTATCTAATAAAAGAGTAATATGCAAATTGACCATCACTCCAACACACAAGATGGCTGCCCCCATGTGGACATGAGATGGCCAGCAGGGGAGGGCTGTTGGGAGGGACCAGGCCTGCAAGAGAGGGCAGTTGTGGGCAATTAGGCCAGCAGGGGAGGGTAGTTGGGAGGGACCAGGCCTGCAAGGTAGTGCAGTTGGGGGCTATCAAGCCTGCAGGGGAGGGCAGTTAGGGGTGACCAGGCTGGCAGAGGAGGGAAGTTGGGGGCGACCAGGCCTGCAGGGAAGGACTGTTGCGGGGGACAAGGCATGCAGGGGAAGGTAGTTGGGTGGGGGGCGGGGGGGGGGAGGACCAGGCATGCAGGGAAGGGCAGTTAAGGGGTGACCAGGCCTGCAGGGGAGGGGAGTTAGGGGTGACCAGGTCTTCAGGGGAGGGCAGTTAGGGGCAATCAGACTGGCAGGAGAGCAGTTAGGCATCAATCAGGCTGGCAGGCAGAAACGGTTAGGGGCAATCAGGAAGGCAGGCAGGCGAGCAGTTGGGAGCCAGCAGTCCTGGATTGTGAGAGGGATGTCCGACTGCCTGTTTAGGCCCGATCCTGGTGGTGAGATCAGGCCTAAACGGGCAGTCGGACATCCCTCAAGGGGTCCCAGATTGAAGAGGGTGCAAGGTGGGCTGAGGGACACACACCCCCATGCACGAATTTCATGCACCGGGCCTCTAGTATTATTCATAAAAATGTGGTTTATTACAGTCATTTAAAAAAAAAACAACACAAACAACCTTTAACTCTATTCCCACTGTTGGGGATCTATCCAAGAGAAATAGAAGCATCCAGTGGAAGTAAAAATATCAGTGTGAAAATATATGTACAGTAATACTTATTTCAAGATTTTTAATGTCCCCTCACTTCCCCCAAAAAAGAAAACAGCTTGGAAATAAAGACTTGGCCCATTAATAGTAGAATGGCAGAATAAATTGTTATATCCACATAATGGGATATTATGCAACCATTAAAAAGAATGGTGAGGTATACCAGTTGACTTTGAAGAATTTCCATAAGGTAGTGATGTTGAATAAAGTCAGATGCAGAAAAATGTGTGTGAACATGCATTTTTATTCTATTCATATAAAACAGTGACCAAAGAAAACCCTGTATGCATTTGTATGTATATATAGATATGTATATATTTATCTATATACTATATGGCTGAATGAAATTTAGAAGGATACATTCTATGTTTTCATGATTTATATCAGAGAGATGGGGAAGTCCTGATGTAGATAAGAAGTCAAAAATTTGGAGACTTGTGAGGGAAATTTTTTAAATAAAGCAGAAAATGTCTCATTTATGCATATGTAATATAAATGTAGATAAATAAAATACAATTCAAAAATTTGGAGTCGATTGAAAACAACTGTCAATGATTAGTGTATAGAAACAAGAGGGAGGCACTTCACAGTAGATGAGATTGTGGCCCAACAACAATGTAGGACACACTGAAGAGGAGTTTCACTGGATTAAAAACATTCTTGTAAATATCCTCATCAAAGGTTACTTATTATCACTTCCTTAGATTTGAGGAACTGGAGAATGATAACAGAAATAGTAAGCTGTTCATGGATCTGAAAAGAACCTGACTCCAACAGTGTATTAGAAGAATACTTTTTTTTTTTTTTTTTACTGGAGCTAGAAGTTATTAAATCAGATTCACTGATCCAAGATGAATGAGAGTAGCCTCATTGTCTTTATAAAAGTCTACTCATTTGAAGTAGTTGTGCCATGTAGTTAAATCAGTTGTTTGGAGTAGATCTATCTTATAGTTTTAAGGGAAAAAGCTTAAGTGAATGTATATTAATATATGTCAGTACTTAAATAGTATTTTTAAAAATTTATTTTTATTGTTGAAAGTATTACAGATGTCCCCTTTTTTTCCCATTAACCCCTTAAATGCTAAATACTTTTTTCCCAATATTTATTGTATCATTGAAGGTATTGATAACAGAACATGGCGACGTGGGAAATGGAAAGTTTTTGGATCCAAAAAATAGAATCTGTTTCAAATTTGATCACTTAAGAAAGGAAGCGACTGATCCAAGACCGTATGAAGCAGAGAATGCAATTGAATCATGGAGAACTTCAGTAGAAACTGCTCTGCGAGCTTATGTAAAAGAACATTATCCAAATGGGGTCTGCACTGTAAGTCATCAGTGAAAGTCACCTTTTTCTTTTGTCTTCTGACAGTGTTTTTATGGTCTCTTGAATTTTACAGTAACTTATAGAACTTGTCATTCTTTTCTTTTCTTGAAGTAAATATTTTCAAGAATGTTCACTATTTTTTTTAATCAAGAAATTCTAAATAGTGCCCTAACCAGTTTGGCTCAGTGGATAGAGCATCAGCCTGCAGACTGAAGGGTCCCAGGTTCGATTCTGGTCAAGGGCATGTACCTTGGTTGTGGGCACATCCCCAGTGGGAAGTATGCAGGAGGCAGCTGATCGATGTTTCTCTCCCATCAATGTTTCTAACTCCCTATTCCTCTCCCTTCCTCTCTTTAAAAAAATCAATAAAATATTTTTTTTAAAAAAAGAAATTCTAAATAGTAAATCTACACTAATAAAAGAGAAAGATACAAATTGACCATACCTCTACGACGCCCACCAGCCAATCAGGAGCATATATGCAAATTAACCCAACAAAGATGGCGGGTTAATTTGCATACACAGGCACGGAGCGAAGACTAAAGACTCCGGCCCAAGCGAAGACTGAAGACGACTGAAGAATGAAGAGGCTTGGCTTCTCTGCTGCAACCAAGCCTCACTGCAGCCGGAGCGGAGAGGCCTAGCCTCGAGGCTTGGCTTCTCCACTGCAGCTGGAGCGAAGGCCTGGGTCCCAGGTGCCTGAGGAAAACCGGTGCCGGCAGCCAGGGGAAGGAAGGCCTATTGCACGAATCTTGGTGCAACGGGCCTCTAGTATATTATGATAGCCCAGAGTGGAAAAATGCTGTGCCTTGAATTAAATTCAAGTAGGAATTCCCATATATTGATTAGAGGAGCACAATTATGATGAGATTCTTTAATCTCATGTTCATGATTCATCTCAATAAAAGTTATGAGATCTTACAACAAATAAAATTATTTGGAAGTGGAATTATGTCCTCATGTTTTTTAAAATAATTATGTTTTATAATGTCCTTTCAGATGTTTAAGCTATCTTTATATTTTCATGATGAAATAAGTTAGAAAGTAGGAGGGCTTTTTTTTTTTTTTCTCTTTTCATAAGATTGTTTGTACCCAGATAGGCTTTTTAGTCCTCCACAGTGAGTTTGTGCTTCTGTAATTTCCATAGCCAGAGTGATCTTTTGAAATGCCAGTCAGATCATGAAAATTCCCTATTTAAAATCATCGATTTTCCATTGCACTAAGGATAGAATCTGTGCTTCTGAACATGGCTTTCAAGGCCCTATGGATCTGGCCTCTGCCTGTCTCCCCAACCTAAGGTGACCATGTATCTTGGTTTATACCTGCTGTCCCAACATAATTATTAATATTACCAAGAGAACTCTGTTTCACTCTCAGAAGTTTCCTGGTTAAGACAAAAATTCATATGGTCCCCTTACGTTTATAGTGCTCAATAATTATTTGAGAAATATAGCCTACGTTTTTTGAATCATAACCTTGTAGATTAGAATTATTTTGGAAGAACAACTCAAAAATAAGGTGGTTAAATTTAATTTGAGAGAGTTGAATTAGAGTCCTCACTTGTCCCGGGGGATTGAAAAGCACGATTTAAACATTACTTCTAAAGCAGTAGGGAAGAGGTAAAATAACATCTTCATACCATCATAGGCTCTTAACAGTCTTCCTTAGTTATAAGTAAATTTCTCATCTCTTCCTGGATACTTTTTTAAATGACTAGAGAAATTGTAATCCCTGAGATTGTGAAGTAAACAAACATGATAATCACAATTTAGGTCTAGTTTTTATTTGCATGGAAACAGCCAGATTGATATCTGCATGTTCATGCTTCTCCTGATACTTGTGTTTGGAATGAAAAATATGGTATATCTAGAATATTTATGACTACTTTAGAGTACAATCAGTTTTAACTCATTAAATTGCAATGTTATTAATTGTGAGTTCTTTTGTGATCCACAAAGACTCTGTGATTAAGTGTTCATATTTGAGTATTATATGTTCCTGCCAAAGACACATTTTTTAGTATCTTGTAGATGTTTAAAGTTGAACTTTCTGTGGCCCTAAATTCACTCTTATGTTTGTTTTCTTTGCCATCAAGGTATATGGTAAAAAAATAGATGGACAGCAAACCATTATTGCATGCATAGAAAGCCATCAGTTCCAAGCAAAAAACTTTTGGTAAGTTAAAATTTTGGTGCATTGGAGAATTTTGACATTATTTATATTCTTTGTAAAAGGTTCTTTATTGAGTGGTCCTATACCTTGCTTGTATGATTGACTAAGAGCAATCTAAACATAATATAAAACTTCAGTCTTTTTATCACCCAGAGATTCCACTTCTGGGTATCCTATCTAATAAAAGAGTAATATGCAAATTGACCATCACTCCAACACATAAGATGGCTGCCCCCATGTGGACACAAGATGGCCAGCAGGGGAGGGCAGTTGTGGGCGATCAGGCCAGCAGGGGAGGGCAGTTGGGAGGGACTAGGCCTGCAAGGGAGGGCAGTTGGGGGCGATCAAGCCTGCAGGGAGGGCAGTTAGGGGTGACCAGGCTTGCAGAGGAGGGAAGTTGGGGGCGACCGGGCCTGCAGGGGAGAGCAGTTGGGGGGGACCAGGCCTGCAGGGGAGGACAGTTAGGGGCAAACAGGCTGGCAGGGGAGCAGTTAGGCATCAATCGGGCTAGCAGGGGAATGATTAGGGGGTGATCAGGCTGGCAGGCAGAAGTGGTTAGGGGCAATCAGGAAGGCAGGCAGGCGAGCAGTTGGGAGCCAGCAGTCCTGGATTGTGAGAGGGATGTCCAACTGCCCTAAATGGGCAGTCAGACATCCCTCAAAGGGTCCCAGATTGGAGAGGGTGCAGGCCGGGCTGAGGGACACACACACACACACACACACACACACACACACACACACACACGTGCACGAATATCATGCACTGGACCTCTGGTATATCTAAAAAACCCAAAACACTAATTTGAAAGAATATATGCATCCCTATGTTTATTGCAGCATTATTTACAACAGTTAAGATATGGAGGCAATTCAGGTGCCCATCAGCAGATGATTGGATAAAGAAGAAGTGGTACATATATACAAGGGAATATTACTCAGCCATAAAAAGAATGAAATCTTACCGTTTGCAACAGCATGGGTGCATGTAGAGGGTATTATGCTCAGCACAATGGCAGTCAGAGAAAAACAAATGCCTATGATTTCACTTGTATATGGAATCCGAAGAACAAAATAAAATGGAAATGGACTCATAGATGCAGAGAGCAAACTGGTGGTTGTCAGAAGGGAGAGGCTTGGAGGACTGAGTGAGAGAGGGGAAGGAATTAACAAATACAAATTGGTAGTTACACAATAGTCACGGGGTTGTTAGTAAAGCATAGGGAATATAATAAATAGTATTAGTATTGTGATAACTATGGAACCAGTTGGGGTACTGGAAATACTGAGAGGAACATTTTGTAACGTATATGAT
This sequence comes from Cnephaeus nilssonii, assembly GCF_951640355.1. Taxonomy (NCBI): domain Eukaryota; kingdom Metazoa; phylum Chordata; class Mammalia; order Chiroptera; family Vespertilionidae; genus Cnephaeus; species Cnephaeus nilssonii. Next base: position 71,885,413 of record NC_137083.1, on the reverse strand, counting down.
TGTCTAACCACTAAGCTGTACACCTGAAACCAATACAAAATAAAATTGGGGGGAAAACCTTCAGCCTTTTGATACAAAAACAGTGCTCTATAATCAGCCTAATTATTTAAAGGTAGTAATAAACCCATTGGCAGTGAAAAGAGTGTGGGAGAGTGTCCAGTGTTTTTGGAGAGTAGCAAGCAGCATCCTAGGGAACATGTGTGCCTTTGAGCAGACCAGTTGGAGGCCTATATGCTCATTCTGAGAAGGGGTTGTTTCTGAATGAGACCTATATGAGGGAGGAGAGCAGAGGTGAAGAATTAGGATTTTTTTTGTGTGTGTGAAGTTTAGGGACTCTGAAGTAGATATTTTCATGTGGATTGCCTTGTCCTCAGTTAGCCAATGTGAGGAAGTAATGGCATATTTTATACAGTGGAGCAAATTACAATCATGCCTTATAATTTTTTTACAAGTCATTTGATTACTTACTGTAAAAGTCTAGTCCCCCAAAGCACTGACTTGCCATGTCAATCTTTTATCTTTGACAAGTTGGTAGGCCTTTTTAATCTTAAATAATACTTTCTGAGATACTTCCTGTTAAAAATTTTTTGAAGCTCTCTAAGACTTTATAAATTTAGAATTAAATGAAGTCTTTATCTTTATTATCCCCCTTTTTAGTTAATTCATACTATGCTCATCAGAGTAAGTATGGTCATAACATCAACCTTTTAAATATATTACTCTGATTTGTTAGCCAGGTTGGCTGGTGGTGCTCCTAAAGGTATTAGTAACCCCTATGAACCAGTTTGGTCTGTGTCCCAAACTTGCTCCACTATTTAACCATCTCAGAAATAAATGCAAGGTTACAAAGTTAACCAAGAACATTTGAAGGAATGCAAATACATTATCCCTGAAGGAAAATCAATTTCACATGTAAACTAGCTACAGTCACTTAAAGATTTCTTCATTTTTATATTTTCAAGGACTTTTAAAAATTTTTTGTTAACATTTTAAGAATATGTATGGCATGACAACTACTTAAAGGGAAGACCAGGTTTCTTTCTGCCTCTAAGTGTATGAGACTGTGATACTACAGGCACCTAAAGAAGAGCTCGTTTTTCTTTTCTAGTTCCATGTTGGCCTGTTTTAACAGAATGGGGTTATGTTTGTTGTAAGATACGTGTAGCCTAATGTTAGCTTTGTGGTCTAAGTGTTACCTCTCAAGCAGATTCCTAAGTAGACCAAATCTTTTGTTGCTAAAGTGTTCTGAGATACATGGTTAAGACAACTTTCATCCCCTAGGATCTACTTTTTAAGCCTAGCATCCCCTGTAGTTATCAACTGCATTTACAGCCTCTAGAAATTAGTATGATAAGCTGACCAACTTGATGGGAGTAATTATCCATAGGGCCTGACTCCAAAGAAAAGAAGTTTAGTGTAGCAGAATTATAAGCCGACCTAGGCATGTTGTAAAGCCATTTGAAAGTAACTGAAAGCAAGTTTTGTGAATAGAAATGTGCTCGAGTCACATTGTGCTTTAAAAGGTTGTGGCAAATACAGACAAATTAAAAAAAAAAAAAATTTCTTCATTTCAGTCTTAAAAACCTGTGGCATTAATCTACCAGTATCCTAAATAAATAAATCTGCATAAAATCACTATTAATTTATACTATTTGTTAGGATCCTATCTAATAAAAGAGTAATATGCAAATTGACCATCGCTCCAACACACAAGATGTCTGTCCCCATGTGGTCAAAGATGGCTGTCCCTATGTGGACACAAGATGGCCAGCAGGGGAGGGCAGTTGGGAGGGACCAGGCCTGCAAGGGAGGGCAGTTGGGGGCGATCAAGCCTGCAGGGGAGGGCAGTTATGGGTGACCAGGCCGGCAGAGGAGGGAAGTTGGGGGTGACTGGGCCTGCAGGGAAGGGCAGTTGGGGGGGACCCAGGCCTGCAGGGGAGAGCAGTTTGGGGGGACCAGGCCTGCAGGGGAGGGCAGTTAGGGGTAACCAGGCCTTCAGTGGAGGGCAGTTATGGGTGACCAGGCATGCAGGGGAGGGTAGTTAGGGGCAAACAGGCTGGGAGGGGAGCAGTTAGGGACAATCAGGCTGCCAGGGGAGTGGTTAGGGTGTGATCGGGCTGGCAGGCAGAAGTGGTTAGGGGCAATCAGGAAGGCAGGTAGGCAAGCAGTTGGGAGCCAGCAGTCCTGTATTGTGAGAGGGATGTTTGACTGCCCATTTAGGCCCGATCCTACCAGGGATCGGGCCTAAATGGGCAGTCAGACATCCCTTGAGGGGTCCTAGATTGGAGAGGGTTCAGGCTGGGCTGAGGGACACACCCCCATGCATGAATTTCGTGCACCGGGCCTCTAGTATGTTAATAAAATCAATCTTGTTGAAATTCAATTACTTACAAGAAAATTCTTGCTACTAAGTTTTACCTTAAAGTATATTACCTTAAAGTATGTTATAGTCAATTTACTAATTAGTTTTCAAAAATATAATTTATTTGAACTCTAGCATATGTAAAATGAAGATAATGTCTGTCCTTTAGTTTTCTGTTCTCACTATTTTACTTTACATATCTGATGAATTTTTTCCCTAAACTACCACTAAGACTACTGTATCATTGAAGTTAAAAATGATTTCCAATTTTTGGAAAAGACAAATTTTATATATGATATTCCAAAGTTTTAAACACCACATATCACAAGAATCTCATTAAAATATAAATATTAGGTGCAAAGAAATATAATTCTTTATAGCCCTTCTCTTTCCAGATATCAAAACCCCCTTAAGAATGTTGTATTACTGCCCTGGCCAGTGTGGTTCCGTTGGTTGGGTATCATCCCATGCCACGAAAGGTTGCTGCTAGTCAGGGCACATGCCCAGATTACAGACTTGATCCCCAGTAGGGGGTGTGCAGGAGGCAGGTGATCGATGTTTTGCTCTCCTTTCTTGTCCCTCTCCCTCTCCCTCTCCCTCTCTTGCTTAAAAAAAAAAAAATGTTGTACTACTATCCTTTCTTTTTAAATTATTTGGTACTTTATATCACTCAGTGGATGTTAAACTGTATTGATTTGCAAAAGCTCCTGATAATCTGAACATTTATTCTTAATTAAAACGTGAGTCTATTGAAGAAGTAGCTTAAAATTTTCTCTAAAAGTAGCTTATATGTTTTAGTTTAATGAATATCCAGCATTCATCCCCCACATTCTCTCATACTATAACATTAAATTTTTAAAAAGTGGTTTTAAATAGATTTCAGAGAGGAAGGGAGAGAGAGATAGAAATTTCAATGATGAGAGAGAATCATTGAACAGCTGCTCCCTGCATGCCCCAATACTGGGGATCGAGCCCAAGAAATCAAACCGTGACCCCCTGGTTCATAGGTTAATGCTCAACCACTGACCCATGCTAGCCAGGCTGTAACATTCAATTTAAATCTGTCACTCAAAATTTATTTTCCCTACCTATTTACAGCTGCTGTTTTTATTTTTAAGGAATGGTCGTTGGAGGTCAGAGTGGAAGTTTACAATCACTCCTTCAACCACTCAAGTGGTTGGCATCTTGAAAATTCAGGTATGAAATAAAAAGAATTTGTTTAGTGATCTCTGAATATAAAAACAATGATTCATAAGTTTACATTTTTATAATATAAAATAACCCACTTCTTCTTCCTTATGTTGAGGAAAATGGAAAAATAAGTAGTGCTAATTTCATCTTTTAAATAATGTTATAATGCATTCTCTATAGTCATCAAGAATCTGCAAGGATAACTGACAGATTCTCAAAACACAATTAAAATTAGGTGCTAACACTTGGTCTCTTCTTTAAATAATTTGCTCATATAAGCATTTTCTTTTTATTTTGCTGAATTGCTGGACCTTTTGCCATTCCCTAATCTATTTTTCACACTGCCATCAAAAGCGATGATTTTTGAAATTTAAATCTGGATATGTTACTTGCTTGCTTACAAACATTTTAGCAGTATACTCTCACCTACTAGGTAGTCTAGACATTTTTATGTGGCGTTTAAGGCCCAAAGTTGACTTGTTCCCTACTGATATATATCTCTCCAGCCACTCCTCTCCCTCCCTGACTTCACACACATTCTATCCATAAGTACCTCCAAGCCTTCCTATATACTAGGTGTACCGGTTAATCGGATTTTTTTCAATAGATGAAGTTACACATATGTTAATATATATGCGATTTGATATGTATGCTACTTTGTTGTATTGACAACAAGCTTCAAAACTTCATATGTCAAATTTGCTGAAGGCGTTAACATCATAGATATTTTTACACTTAAAAATGTCGAATTTCGTGCCAAAAAAGGAGCATTTGTGGGAAGTTTTAATTCATTACTTTATTTTGAAGAAAAGTGCTGCTGAATACTTTGGGAAGCTTATAGTGAACATGGCTCCATCTCAAGATACTTGTGAACGCTGACTTAAATGCTTTAAAAGTGATGATTTCAATGTGAAAGACAAAGGTGTCCAGGTCAACCGAAAAAGTTGGAAGACCAACAGTTACAAGCATTATTGGATGAAGATGCGTGTCAAACTCAAAAACAACTTGCAGAAAGATTAAACGTTGCTCAGCAAACAATTACCAATCGTTTACAAGCAATGGGAAAGATTTTAAAGGAAGGAAAATGGGTGCCACATCAACTGAATGAAAGACAAATGGAAAACTGAAAAGTCATCAGTAAAATGTTGCTTCAACGGCACAAAAGAAAGTCTTTTTTGCATCGAATTGTGACTGGCGGTGAAAAGTGGATTTATTTTGAGAATCCCAAATGCACAAAATCATGGGTTGATCCAGGTCAACCATCAACATCGACTGTAAGGCCAAATCGCTTCAGAAAAAAGACAATGCTCTGCGTTTGGTGGGATCAGGAAGGTGTGGTGCATTAGGAGCTTCTAAAACCAGGTGAAACCGTTAATACTGATTGCTACTGACAACAAATAATCAATTTGGACCACGCTTTGATCGTGAAACAACCAGAATGTGCCAGAAGACACAGCAAAGTAATTTTGCTTCATGATGACGCACCATCACACACTTAAAAACCAGTTAAAGACACGTTGAAAGATCTTGCCTGGGAAGTATTAACCCACCCGCTGTATTCATCAGACCTTGCTCCTTCAGATAACCACTTGTTCCGATCGTTGGCACATGCACTTTCTGAGCAGCACTTCAAAACATATGAAGAAGTGGAAAATTGGGTCTCTGACTGGTTTGCCTCAAAACAAGAAAAGTTCTATAGGGGCGGTATCCACAAATTACCGGAAAGATAGGGAAATGTGTAGCTAGCGATAGACATTACTTTGAATAAAGCACTTTTGATGTTTCTCTTGAAATTAACATGTTTTCTTTGATTACAAAATCCGATATTATTAACCAGTTCACCTAGTAAAGTATGCTGTTCTCGAAGATTGGTTTCCTTATTTTCCCTGATTTGTCAGTCATTTTGCTAAACACAAGTGCAGTGTTACCTTTTTCTGAAATCCTTTTTTTTTTTTTTTTTTAATGCTTAGAGAGAATCTGGAGTATTTCTAATTTACTTTTTACATACCTGATATGTTGTGTTGAAATCTGAGGTCAGGGACTATTTTTTTTTAAAGTTATGTGTCCCTAGAACCTTCTTAATAGGAGGCATATATAGTAATCACTCAATTAATGTTTTGTTAATAAACTAATGTCTTTGAATTTGAGGAATTAAATTATTGGTAGAAATACACAAAAGAGGAGCAATGTTGGGGGGTAGTATTGTGAGCTCACTTTTGGAAACCTTGAGTTTAGCTATCAGAATATTTATGAGGTAAAAATGCCCAGCAGTCAGAACAGTGGAGGGCTTGCCTGAGTGATTGCAGGAACTGCTAACTAGTGTTCTCACTAGACTGAGGGCAGGAAGTGTTGCTGGGGTTTGAAAGGTCAGGAGTTCACCAGAGAAGTTTAGGTTACAGCTTAAATTGATAGTCACATACAATGATGGGATTGTCAAAGCCATGAGGATCATGATGGTTCCTGCCTATAATATGGTTTCTGCAATTTCTTTTTTCAATAGGTTCATTATTATGAAGATGGTAATGTTCAGCTAGTGAGTCATAAAGACATACAAGATTCCCTAACAGTGTCTGTAAGTAATTAATTCTAAAATAAAATGTAAACAACCTAATCCTTCTGTAAAACTAGAACAGTTTTGGAAGTAACATTTAAGCAATATTTCTGCTTCAGATTAAAGTGTTTTCAGGTAGATTAAAGATGGTAAGTAATGGACATTAGTCCCTAACTCTTTTTAGCAGCTTTATTGAGATATAATTCACGTGCCATTCACCCTGTTAGAGTGTAAATTTCAATGTTTTTTAGTATGTTAACAGGATTGTATAATAATCAACACAGTCTAATTTAGAACATTTTTGTCCTCTAAAAATCCAGTACCCATTATCAATCACTCCCCATCCCCCCTACCTCATCCCCTCCAGCCCTATCAAAGCACTCTCAGGGCTAGATAACCATGAATCTGATTTTCTGACTATGGATTTGCCTGTTCTTGACCTGTCAAATAAATGGAATCCTATAATATGTGGTCTTTTATGACTGACTTTTTTCACTTAGCATGTTTTCAGGGTTCATTCATGTTGGAGCAAATATCAGTATTTCGTTCCTTTTCATTGCCAAGTAATATTTCATATACCATATTTTATTCTCTTATTAGTTGCTGAACATTTGTGTTGTTTTCTACTTTTTGCTGCTATGACCTTTCTTGTAAAAATTTTTGTGCAGACATTTGTTATAATTTCTCTTTGGTATATATGTGGCAGTGGAATTGCTGGGTCATAGGGGATTAACCTTTTGAAAAACTGCCAGGCTGTTTCCACAGTGGCTGCATTATTTTACATTTCAATCAGTCATATATGAGGGTTCCAGTTTTCCCACATCCTCGTCAAAATTTATGTCTTTTTGGTTATAGCCATCCTAGTTAGTATGAAATGGTATCTCATGGTTTTTATTTACATATTCCTGATGGATAATGATAATGAGCATCTTTTCATATATTTATTGGTCATTTATGTATTAAAAATGTCTGTTCAGATTCTTAATTGGTTATTTGTGTTTTATTGTTGAGTTGTAGGTTATATATTCTGGATACAAATCCTGTATCAGAAATATGATTTGCAAATTTTACCTCCCATTCTATGTATTTTTTCATTTTCTTGATAGTATCATCTGCAGAACAAAATATTTCATTTTGTTTTGTTTTGTTAATCCTCACCGAAGGATATATTTTTCCCATTGATTTTCAGAGAGAGTAGAAGGGAGGGAGAGAGGAAAGGAAAAAGAGAGAAACATCCAGGTGAGAGAGGCACATCTATTGGTTGCCTCCTGCACATGCCCTGACCCACTCCAGACCTGCAACCCAGGTGCGTGCCCTTGACCAGGAATCGAACCCATGACCTTTCACTCCATGGACCACTGCGCTAACCATTGAGCAACACCGGCCTGGGCAAAATTTCAGTTTTGATGTAGTCCATTTGTTCCTTTTGTTGCTTGTGCTTTTGGTCCATTAATAGAAACCATTGCCTAACCCACAGTCATGAAGATTTACCTTGAGTGTTTTTTCTATGAATTTTACAGTTTTAGCTCTTAAATTTACATCTCTGATCCTGTACTTAACCTTTATGTTTGTGTTGTATGCTTTTTTTTTTCTATTAGGATTATAATTTAATGAAGTTTTTTAAAGTTCAGCTTTCTATTTCCCTGAAAAGTTTTTTCACACATTCTTTCCATTGCATGTGCATCTATTTCTTTGTGAATTTTCATTGCCCCAAGGATATGAATAATATAATATTACTGTGACATTCTCACAGAGGCATTTGTGTTGTGCTAAGTGGTACTCTACTTGCAAAATTTGCTAATATCTAGTTCTCCATGAGACATTATATTCGGTATAGTTCTATATCATGAACATGCATAAACAGGGTATTTAGTTATTATCTTCTTTGAGGAGCTTGACATTGGGCAAAGATTCTTCTTACAAGACATTTGTTGCTCTGCCCAGTTTGGATCAGTGGATAGAGCATTGGCCCATGAACTGAAGGGTCCAGGGTCGATTCCGGTCAAGGGCACATATCTCTGTTGCAGGCTCAATCCCTGGCCCTGGTGGAGGTTCATGTGGGAGGCAACCCATTGATGTTTCTCTCTATCTCTCCCCCTCCCTTCCATTCTCTCTAAAAATCAATGGAAAAATACCCTCGGATGAGGATTAACAAAAAAGAGAAAGACATTGTCTACAAAAATTATAGACTGTGGTGGTGTGAGAGATGGTTATTATAGTAATTAAAATTAACTAATATGTCAATCTGTGCTGAGTTTTTTTAGGAATGTGTTTTTCACTTTATCTTATAGGTTTTCGTTGTTGTTTTATTGTTTTTAGAGAAAAATGTACCCATTATATAAATATATATTTGTAAATATATATAAATTGATCCTTAAACAATATGGATCAATTAAACAATATGGGGACTAAGGGTACCAACTTTCTTCATAGTTGAAAATCTGCATATATCTTTTGACTCCCCCAAAACTTCACTAATAGTCTACTGTTGACCATAAGCCTTACCGATAACAGTCGATTAACACATTTTATATATTATATATATCATATAAAGTATTCTTACAGTAAAGTAAGCTAGAGAAAAAATTTTATTAAGAAAATCATAAGTAAAATATACTTACAGTACTGTGTGTATTTATTGAAAAAATCCAAATATTAAAAAAGTGGACTCCTACAGTTCAAACCCATGTTGTTCAAGGGTCAACTATGAATGATATAGTAAGGTATTTTGAGAATTTTACATTAACACTGTTCTATACAAAAGTCTAGATTTCCATTAACATTACTGTTAGCAAAAAAAAAAAAATCAAAGAAGGCCACGCATTAGAAAGTTTAAAGAATTCCAGAATATATTTCAACAATACAATAAATTTACCTTAAACTTTAAAATATGCTCTTCCTAATTGGTAATATATTAAGGTATTATTATTTATAGAATGATATTTAGGTATATCATTAATTAGGAATCTGACTTCTTACCTATAAAGATTATCTAATAGAATACATGTCAAGTGTTATAATTGCATTTTTCAGCAAAGTGTATTATTAAAATTTTTCTTTCTTTAACCAGTGAAACTCTGAGACCAGCCTCATTCTATAAACTTTTCCTTTTTTTTTTTCCTAGTTCCCCTTGGACTTAGAATAATTCTCTTACAGTATTTTCCCTTTATTACAATTTCTATTGGTTATCTATTAAATTATAACATTTTTAACCATACCTATTTAAAAATAATAGTGGTATAGTTTTAAATTAATATTTTATTCACTTTTGGTTTTGTTTTTATTCAGAATGAGGTGCAAACAGCAAAAGAATTTATAAAGATTGTAGAAGCTGCAGAAAATGAATACCAGGTATGATCTTCAAAATTCTTTTATCTATATTTCCTTATTAATAATGGCACTGAAAAATTTAATTTTAGTCATAAGCCTGAATTTTTTTCAGTGTTTCACTGTAGTAAGACGTAGTCTTTTTGTGTGTTTTTTGTTTGTTTTTACTTCAAGGGCAAACTTGTAAAGTGTAGCCAAAACTCGAGTATTATTCAAAATTTGCCAAGGTTTTAAATGATTGTTTCTGATTGGAAATAGATCCAAAATTAGAATGCTCAAATGTTAACTCATTTATACACTTGCTCTTAGCCAAAAGGCCAAGAAGCGATGTGTTAACTCATTTATAATTTCATTTCATTTGAATTTAATTATTCAAAATTATAAGCATTTTCTTTTAGCTGCTTTTAAACAGCTTTTTAAAACATATTGGGATTTTTTTTTTTACTTTTAAAAGCAATGAAACAAGCTGCCATAATAATGGTTTTTCCTAAAACACCTATGTGTTTTATAAATTGTTCTGTTCCTTTAATTTCTTTAAACCTTTAACCACTTTTTTTCATAGACTGCCATCAGTGAGAATTATCAGACAATGTCGGACACTACTTTCAAAGCCTTACGTCGACAGTTGCCAGTTACACGCACTAAGATTGATTGGAACAAGATACTCAGCTACAAGATTGGCAAAGAAATGCAGAATGCATAAGATGAACATTGCATGATCGGATCATTTTAGTGTCTTTGTGTTTTTAAAAAATTATTGCAAAATTATTCAGAATGATCAAGCTACCCAGCCAGGTGGGCTGTTGCCATTTAAAGATCACTGTAATTAGTTTGGTTAGAGCACAAAGCTTAGCTAATCAGCCATTATTTTTAATTTCTTTTGTTCAAAGAGGATTGAAAATAAGTTTAGTTTAAATGTATTTCACTTTCTGTTATGCCTTTCTTACAATGAAGAGATGATTCCTCTAGTTTAATATTAAAGTTTTTGAAGTGTTTCAAAAATATTTTAATTACCATAACCCTAAAATTATTGTCTTTTGGTTTATGAAGTGTGTGTAACTTTTGATATTTGCCAGTTCTTTTTAAAGGGGTCAATAATGGTGGTTGATGGATTTAGCCATATATGCTGCTAAAGAAATTGTCTACCTTTTCCCCCTCACCTCTTCCAATTATGTAAGATTGAGATTAGAGGGAAAGCATTTTCTATACCAATTGTGTTTAAAGCTTTCAAGAAGGTTATTTAGCTAGCTTAGTGTTTAACTAAACTTTTTTTTAAACAAGGCCAAGGTCTAATGCTGTTTTGAGATTCTAAAATTAAATGAAAAACTTATTTCAGAATGCATATAATGCTTTTTTCTTGTGAGTTATGCAAATTAGCTTGAATTCCATATGTTCTCGAGTTATTTTTATCATGAAGCCACAAATGTATTATAACAAGGCAAATTGTAATATATATATAATCCTGAACTATGACCATGTCTCAGTTGATTTTTTTTTCTTGGATTGAAAAGTACTGAAATTCCATGTGACATTAAGATGAAAATTTTCTTATTTATTTGAGTAGAAAATCACTTACCAGTGAGTCATATATTATTTTAAAATACTTTCTTTAAAATTGTGATTCTTAACTGGTTGTAAATTAGAAAAGCTGGAAGTACCTAAGGTATGCAGTCACAGTCTAAATTTTTCCATCTTCCTGTGCATCATATGCATGTTTATAATATTTTTTAAAATACAATTACTGATGCTACAGGGATTCCAAGCCTGTGATGAATGTTAGTATTTAATATAGGGAGTGGATTGGATTATGGTTTCATCAATAAGTACCGCTTATTATACTCCAGTGGAATTCTTTCCTCACATACTCCTGCAAATGTCTGGGCCTGGAAATGTTTTTTTAAAAAACACCACTTTTATTATGCACAATAAAATATTTCATTAGCTTGAGTTGTATAGATTTTTAACATTTTCTTAATGAAAGCATATTGTTTAATTTCTTTTTAAAAATCACTGTTGGGCATTGAAAATATGTAATTTTGACATTTTCCGTTAAATCGTTTTCTCTATTTTTAAAATACAAGTTTTATCATATTGGGATTCCTTAAGAAAATGAATTGGCAAATTTAAGACATTTTCAACAGTCTGATGATGATTCTGAAGTAAATACTAGATTAATATTTAAAGATTTTTTAATGATTTTTAAATATTATTTTATTGCAAGGTAACAGCAGGCGTGCAATAGTTACTTTGTTTACAAGAGGTACAGCTAAAACCACAAACAACTTTTGCTAGTAAGCTTGAAAATTCAAAGACAGAACCAAATAATACATTTTTAATAAATGTAATGTACCTCAGAAGAAACACAAATGTGATTTAGCCAACCTGACTCAAGAAGAAACAGAAAACTTAAACAGCCATATAACATTTAAATCAAAGTGGTTTCCCTCCTCTCTACCCCCTGTCCTCTGTAATGGTGGGTAAATAACAAAAAGGTTCAAAAGCGTTCTACCAAATAACTAATTCTATCAAAAAAAAAAAAGAAAAAGAGGAAATCTTTTTAAATTCATTTATGTGGCTAAAATAATCTTGATAACAAAACCAGAAAAGAAAATGACAGGTCAATTTTACTTATGTCTATATGAACAAAACTAATCCAATAATATTGAGAAATTTGTAATATCACGTGGTTGGATTTTTTCCAGAAATGTAAGAGTGGTTTTAAACTAGAAAGTCTGCTATTATAAATTACTAGAGGCCCGGTGCACAAATTTGTGCACAGCTGGGGTCTAGCTGGACCACCCCAATCTGGGCCGGCCGGAGGAGGGGTCACGGGATGTTTACTGGGCGGCCCTGCTCCTGATCAGGGTAGGGGTGGCCAACAGGGGCGGGGCCAGCCGGGGGGAGGGGTACGGATGGTTGGTGGGCTAGCTCCACCCCCTGGCCAAACTCTGGGTCAAGGGGACAATTTGCATATTAGGCTTTTATTATATAGGATAATCCACACATGCAGAGAAAACAGTACTAATCACAGTTCCTAGTCGGGGGAAGAAGGGGAGCGAGGAAAGAATGAAGAGAAGGAGAAGGGGAAAGGGAGGAAGAGAGGAAGGAAATCATGGACCTACATCCCTCATGAACACAAATGCAAAACGGTGGGGAAAATATTAGCAAATGAAGCACTATATAAAAAAAATTCATCATAACCTAGTGAAGCTTATTTCAGGAATGCAAGGTGATTTAACATTCAAAGCATCAATAAATATAACTTACCATATTAGCAATACAAAGATGAAAAGCCACATGGTCATATTAATTAGAGAAAGAAGATTTGACAAAATTCTCAATTTAGAAATATAAAGAGCATCCAGAAAACATCTAGAGTTTCATATTACATTTAGTGATAAAATGACAAACACTTTGTCATAAAATCAGTAACAAAGCAAGAACACCTACTCTCACCATTTCTATTCAACATTATACTGGAGGTCCTAGATAGGAAAGTAAGACAAGAATCAAAGTTTTGGTCACCAGCTTTCTCTGTTGGTTCTTAGGTGACACACGTCTCTGGGAAGGTCTGCATGGCGGTTTTGCAAACTCAAAGACCTCTCTGGGTCCCTGGGCAGCAGCTGCTGCTGGAGCCACTAGTGCTGCTGCTACTGTTGCCACTGCCACCCTTGGCATTCGCGCTCACCGCTGGAGCAGGCAAGGGATGTGGGACTCCCTCGATGCATAGGGCAATGGGGGGCGGGGGCGGGAAGCAGGGGCCGCTGATGGCAACGAGCACTGCAGTGCTGTATGGCTGGCTCTGGTAGCAGCCCTTGTGCCTCATGTGGGGTGCACCCAGGCCTTTCCAGCGGCGAACCTAAGACTTAAAGATTTTTTAAAACTATGTTTTTATTGATTTTTTTTTTTTTTTGAGAGAGGGGAAAGGAGAGGGAGAGAGAGAGAAGCATTGATCAGCTGCCTTCTGCACACCCTGTACTGGGGAATGAGCCTGCAACCCGGGCATGTGTCCTGACTGGGAATTAACCAGCAACCTCTTGATGCATGGGTCCACATTCAACCACTGTACCACGAGGGCCGGGAGTCTGTGAACCTTTGATTAGCTCAGCTGTATCAATTGGGCTATTGTGGGTTTGTATCCCCTAAAGGTTGATTGCTTTGGCTTTGTCTTATGACCTCAAATGCTTTCTTAAAAATACATATGACTTTTTAAGGTGGTGTGCATATGAAAGGGAATATTTATCAAGATAATTCAGAACATAGTGTGAAATAATGGTTGTGCAATAGAGTAGTCTTTTATGGTCTAAAATTAGCATTTTATTAGTGCAAAATGAGAATCCAGCATAACTGAAAGCTTCAGGGATGTAGTTTTACTAGGATCCATTATGCCTGTGTGAATAGGCTGAAATGTGGAGAGAAGAGCAAAATCAGCGAGAACAATTAGGAGGCTGTCTCAGTAATGTAGTTGAAAGAATGCTGGTTTGGTCTGGGGTGATAACTAGGCTGTGACTTCAAAAGATGGGTTGTGGAATGTGAGATAAAAAGAATCCTCTCTAATAAAATGGTAATATGCAAATTAACCATCACTCCGCTACATAAGCCACGCCCACCAGCCAATCAGGGCGAGTATGCAAATTAACCCCAATCCAAGATGGCTACAGCCACAGAGAGCAAGGTTTCCCAGGTAACAGAGGAAGCCAAGCTTTCCATAGCCGTTACAGGCCTAAGCCTCCACTCAAGCTACAAAGTTTCAATTATAGAAGGTAAACAAATTCAAACAAATGGCGGCAGAATGGAGCTTGAGAGAGCAGGCCAGGGTTGCCGGCGGCAACAGGGGAAGCAAAGCTTTCTGCACACCCTGGCTGGGCTCACCCGCTTAAGGCTACAAAGTTTCAATTGTAGAAGGTGAATTACCTGCCACAGAAATGGCTGCCGGAGCCCCAGGCTTGGCTCCGCTCCAGGCTACAAAGTTTCAATTGTAGAAGGAAAATAAATTCCAGATACCAGGGCCTCCCCTTGGGTTGCCAGGGGGCGTGGCCGGCCTGCAAACCACCACAGGCCCCTCGCTCAGGCCGCCCCACACCCCAAGGGAACCCCCACCCTTATCTGTGACACCCTTCAGGGCAAACCAGCTGGCCCCCACCTGTGCACCAGGCCTCTATCCTATCTAATAAAAGAGTAATATGCAGATTGATCATCACTGCAACACACAATATAGCTGCCCCCATGTGGTCAAAGATCCTGCCCCCATGTGGACACAAGATGGCCACTACAAGATGGCCAGCAGGGGAGGGCAGTTGGGAGGCACCCGGCCTGCAAGGGAGGGCAGTTGTGAGGGACCAGGCCTGCAAGGGAGGGCAGTTGAGAGGGACCAGGCTTGCAAGGGAGGGCAGTTGGAGGTGATCAACCCTGCAGGAGAGGGCAGTTAGGGGTGATCAGGCTGGCAGAGGAGGGAAGTTGGGGGCAAACAGGCTGGCAGGGGAGCAGTTAAGCATCAACCAGGCTGGCAGCAGAGTGGTTAGGGGGTGATCAGGCTGGCAGGCAGAAGCGGTTAGGGGCAATCAGGAAGGCAGGCAGGCAAGCAGTTGGGAGCCAGCAGTCCTGTATTGTGAGAGGGATGTTTGACTGCCCGTTTAGGCCCGATCCCACCAGTATCGGGCCTAAAGGGGCAGTCGGACATCCCTCCAGGAGTCCCAGATTGGAGAGGGTACAGGCTGGGCTGAGGGACAACCCCTGCCGTGCACGAATTGCGTGCACCGGGCTTCTAGTGCCTAGGATATGGGAGTTGAAAATTGGGGAAGAGGTTTTAAGGAGAAACCAAGATGGCGGCATAGTTAAACACCTAAACTGCAGCCTCGCACAACAATTTCAAAAATACAACTAACAGACAAAATGGACATCATCCAGAACCACAGGAAAGCTGGCTGACTGGAAATCTACAACTAGAAGGAAAGAGAAAACCACAAGGAAAATCAGAGGAGCTGTAAAAGCCTGAGGTACAGAGACACGGGCGCGCGCATGCAGAGAGGACGGAGCCGGAGAGGGTGGGGCGGCTGAGTGCCTGGCTGGCGTTCTCTAGCGGGAAGGAGATAAAAGCTCCAGACTGCGCTGAACCCCAGCTCCAACTGCACTGAACCCCAGTTCCGGGCGAGACCCTGAGGACCCAGGCTCACACTGGGGGAATCTGGGCTGTAAGGCGGAAACTCAGGGCAGTGGTGAAAGGCAGAGCTCCAGAGGCGCGCGCGTGAATGCGCGCAGAGGACGGACTGTTGACTGTGCTGTTGGATTGCCCTGGCGGGAAGGAGACAAAAGCTCCAGACTGCGCTGAACCCCAGTTCCAACTGCACTGAACCCTACTTCCGGGCGAGAATCTAGAAATCCAGATTCATTGCGGGAGAGACTAGACTGTTTGGCAGTGGGCGAAACTCCAGGGCGCCTTTCTCTCAGAGGTGCTTGCAGCTAGTACAAAGGGACACTGAGGGACACTGAGACCCTGGAACCTCATAGGGCGGGGCTGACAGGAAGCCAAGGCTGTAGGCTCCACCCTGAAACTCCACCCCATCCAAGCTGAGCACAGAGGCTTTTACAATTTTGCAAGTCTAGTCGAATAAGGCTGTCTCCCGACGTAGACACAGCTGATCCTCACAGCCAATTGACCTGGAGGTCAACTCCTCCCACTGATACCAACAACAATCAAGACTTAACTACAACAAGGCTGTACACACAGTCCACAAAGGGGTGCACCAAGAGTGTCCACCTCAGGTAACTGGGGAGGCCGAGCCACTGGCCCATATAGGACAACTAGCACACCAAGCTACCCTACCAACTCAGGGAAGCAGCGAAAATGCGGAGACAAAGAAACAGATCAAAAACTAAAGAAATGGAGAAAAACAAACGACTGGAGATAGAGTTCAAAACCACAGTTATAAGGTTTTTCAAGAATTTCCTAGAAAAGGCCAATAAATTTAGTGAGACCCTCAAGGATATGAGAGAGACCTTCGAGGATATGGAAAAGGACCAACTAGAAATTAAACATACACTGACTGAAATAAAAAACATTATACAGACACCCAACAGCAAACTAGAGGAACGCAAGAATCAAGTCAAAGATTTGAAATACAAAGAAGCAAAAATCACTCAGCTGGAAAAGCTAAAAGAAAAAAGAATCCAAAAATTTGAAGATAGTGTAAGAAGCCTCTTGGACAACTTCAAGTGTACCAACATCAGAATTATGGGGGTTCCAGAAGAGAGAGAGGAAGATACTGAAAAGCTATTTGAAGGAATAATGACTGAAAACTTACCCCACCTGGTAAAAGAAATAGACTTACAAGTCCAGGAAGCGCACAGAACCCCAAACAAAAGGAATCCAAAGAGGACCACACCAAGACACATCATAATTAAAATGCCAAGAGCAAAAGACAAAGAGAGAATATTAAAAGCAGCAAGAGAAAAACAGTTAATTACCTACAAGGAAGCACCCATAAGATTTTCAGCTGATTTCTCAACAGAAACTATGCAGGCCGGACGGGAGTGGCAAGAAATAGTCAAAGTGATGAATAGCAAGAACCTACAACCAAGAGTACTCTACCCAGCCAAGCTGACATTCAGAATTGAAGGTCAGATAAAAAGCTTCACAGATAAGAAAAAGCTAAAGGAGTTCATCACCACCAAACCAGTATTATATGAAATGCTGAAAGGTATTCTCTAAGAAGAGGAAGAAGAAAAAGGAAAAGATAAAAATTATGAACAACAAATACATATCTATCAACAAGTGAATCTAAAAATCAAGTGAATTAAAAATCTGATGTACAGAATAAACTGGTGAATATAATAGAATCAGGGGCATAGAAAGGGAGTGGACTGACAACTCTCAGGGGTAAAAGGGTGTGGGGGGTGCGGGAAGAGACTGGACAAAAATTGCACACCTATGGATGAGGACAGTGGGGGGGGGAGGTAAGGGAAGAGGGTGGGATGGGAACCAGTGGAGGGGAGCTATGGGGGGAAAAAGGAACAACTGTAATAATCTGAACAATAAAGATTTATTAAATTAAAAAATAATAATAAATGGTTTAAATGGTAAAATAAAAGAAAATTGGGGAAGGTTTGGGTGGGAAGGGCTGGTCAGGAGCTGGGTTTTAGGTTTCAATGGGAAATACCTGTAGCAATTGCATACTAGAGACTGAAGGACTCCTCAAGGCTAGTGATAATGAATTTAAAGTGAGACTAGCGAGCACGGCTCTTGCTTTTTCTTCTTCAGCCATGTAAAGTTGTATGGGTGTGGGTATAGAATGGATAAATTGAATTTAACCAAAGTTGTGGTTTTGCTAAGAAAGTGTGACTCACAAGGAAAAGGAGGCAGGGTTATAATAGTAGTCTGTGGAATTTAAAGCAGCTAAGCAGGAAAGTGAGGACTTGATGGAGGAGGAAAGGTAGTGGGAATTGTGTCACGATCAATGGATTGTTGGCTTAAGAAATATACAAACCTGTAAAGAAATATTTAGAAGGTTTTATTTGAGCCAAACTGACAATAGTTGCTGGGAAGCAAGATCTAAAAATGCTCCAGAGAATGACAGTTTGCAGTTATTTTTATGCATTAGAGATAAAGGGAAGGAATTGAAGGACGATTACAAGTAGGTGGAAGAAAGAAGGTAGGATTAGATTACGGGATAGTTAAGATTATGTGCTCTCTTGGGAGCAGTTATTTCTAGCATTTCAAAGGTGTGTTAACCTAGATGCACAAGAAAAATGGACAGGGCTGGCTTAAAAAACCTTTCACTAAAGAAATTATAGAAAAAAAAAAAAAGAAGAAGTTATAGGCCTGGGGCGTGACTACCCACCATGACCTTGCCCAGTTAGGAATTTATGACTTATTACAGAACCCTTTTTTCATCCATGGCATATTTAGAGTTGAGATATTGAAAAGAATGGTCTAGAAATGTAGGAAGTGGTGGCTAGAATGTGTGCTTAAAAATGTGATTTTTGAGGAGTTCGAGTTATTAGTAATGACAAGTATGGCCAAGGGAGTGACTGGCTGAGGTGAGAAGAGGAGAGGAGTTCAAGCAACTCTGAAGCTAGAGCCTGGGGTTGCTCGAGGACATTGAAATCGAGAATTATGACAGACCTAAGTCTTCAGACATGAATGCTGCTTTTGTAGATTATACCTGGGATATACATTTATAATGCATTTCTTGCAATTAGATAAATATGTGATACAGGCTTTTCCTTTGTCAGGATTTCGGAAACTAAAGTGAGAACAGGAACATTCAAAGTAAGGTGTCCTAGAAGTTCTGGTTCATTACAAATATTCCTGAAAGTGAAGTTCTTAGGGGAGTAATTAAGATAATTCTATAGCATTTGGGTGGTCTTTTCTGTGGTTAAAATCATTTTTTACTTAATAATCACACCACCCTTTGAAGAGATCTTTCATGCTGACAATCAATTTGTGCCTTTGTCAGCTGTGGGTATAAAATACTAAGTCATATTTTGCCAGCAGTTAGCATGAGTATTCTGTGCAATGCATGCATGTTATGAAACATCCAAGAAGAATGTGTATTTTTGTTCACTTCTCTACGGTAGATTGTTTAAAAGCAGAATCACAATGTACGTGTATTTCTAAATTACAGTACTTTTGGCCTTGAAACTGAAAACTTTTTAAAAGCAAAACTTTTTTGTTTAGGAATTTTCAAATTTGACATTTTGAGTATTATCAAAAGCTATTGAGGAATATGCAAAATATTCACACCTTTTTTTCCCCCAAAGATTTTTTTATTGATTTGTAGAGAGAGAAAAACATCGATGTGAGAGCAAGACATCAAACAGTCCCTACCAGTGATCAAGCCCACAACCCAGGCATGCACTTGACCTGGAATCGAGCCAGCAACCTTTCGGTGCACAAGATGACGCCCACCCAACTGAGCCACACTGGTCAGGGCACCAGTTAAACTTTTAAGGTCTAATTGGTATTAGACATCAATGTCAGGTCATTTGAGATTAACCACTGTTCAGAGGACTATTCTAGGCATTGTAGAGTCAGAAAAAGATAAAACTTTCCTAAAGGTGTCTGCAAAGTACTCCTGATCCTATATAGCATGGTTTTCCAACCTTTTCCACATCACATCTAAAAAATGACATGTGTAAGGCACTCAGGGAGGAATGGATGAGGCTGCTTGCAAATGCCTGCGGGGTTGAAGGGAGTCCGTATCTTGGAACACCTTGAGCCCATTTAGGAAGGCACACAATGGATAACACATATAAAATACGTTAAGATTGTAAGTCAAGCCGCCGAAACCGGTTTGGCTCAGTGGATAGAGCGTCGGCCTGCGGACTCAAGGGTCCCGGGTTCGATTCCGGTCAAGGGCATGTACCTTGGTTGCAGGCACATCCCCAGTAGGGGGTGTGCAAGAGGCAGCTGATCGATGTTTTTAACTCTCTATCCCTCTCTCTTCCTCTCTGTAAAAAATCAATAAAATATATTTTAAAAAAAATTGTAAGTCAAGCCTAACTTACCTAACGTAGCTTATTTTTTATCTTTATTGTTGAAAGTATTACTTATGTCCCCTTTTTCCCCCATTGACCTCTCTCCCCCCCCCAACCACTTTATTGTCTATGTCCATGGGTTATGCATATATGCATATGAGTTCATTGGTTGATCCCCACCCCTACCCCCACCTAACGTAGCTTTTAAAGGGATATCAAGCCAAGTAACTTTTCGTGGAAAGCATGAGTTAAGCTCTACTTCAGCACACTATTTTTGTGAGTGGTATGCATGTATGTAGGCAGGAAATGCTGTTTATCTCAATACAACATCAAAGGTTTCTAGTATGGCTTCCTCTGATACATCATAGACAAATAGTATTACTCAGCTGAAAACTAAATCTGACTTTTTTTAAAAACACATTTTCACAGTACAAAACGAAATCAGCACACAAAGGATAAGTTAAAGTGTTCTTATAAAAAGAGTATGGCTAGCCTAGCCAGTTTGGCTCAGTGGATAGAGCATCAGCCTGCAAACTAAAAGGTCCCAGGTGTGATTCCGGTCAAGGGCACATGCTCGGGTTGTGGGCTTGATCCCTAGTGGGGGGCTTGCAGGAGCCAGCCGATCTATGATTCTCTCTCATCATGGTCGTTTCTACCTCTCTTTCCCTCTTCCTTCCTCTCTGAAATCAATAAAAATATATATTTTTAAAAAGAGTATAGCTAATATGACACAATCATTTTTTATTCCTACTTGTGTTACAATCTAAGAAAAGTATGCTTGTTTTAACCCTTTGCACTCACTTGCTTTTTTCTCGATTCCTGCTACTGATGCTAACCGTGTCAAGTCACACTTGACATCCGAGTGCAAAAGGTTAAACTTACAATGTTAGAAACTATATCAATTTCCATTGCAATGTGACTGTATCAGACATAGATTAACCAGTTAACTGGCATCCAAAATGGAAACCATCCCCCATGCCACGATAGTTTGAATTTAATTTTAAAAATCAATTTGCAATGAATATTATAAATATACTAGAGGCCCGGTGCACGAAATTCATGCACGGGGGCGGGGGGTGTCCCTCAGCCCAGCCTGTACCCTCTCCAATCTGGGATCCCTCTCACAATCTAGGACTGCTGGCTCCCAACTGCTTGCCTGCCTGCCTTCCTGATTGCCCCTAACCGCTTCTGCCTGCCAGCCTGATCACCCCCTAACCACTCCCCTGCCAGCCTGATTGATGTCTAACTGCTCCCCTGCCAGCCTGTTTTCCCCCAACTTTCCTCCTCTGCCGGCCTGGTCACCCCTAACTGCCCTCCCCTGCAGGGTTGATCACCTCCAACTGCCCTCCCTTGCAGGCCTGGTCCCTCTCAACTGCCCTCCCCTGCTGGCCATCTTGTGGTGGCCATCTTGTGTCCACATGGGGGCAGGATCTTTGACCACATGGGGGCAGCCATATTGTGTGTTGGAGTGATGGTCAATCTGCATATTACTCTTTTATTAGATAGGATAGAGGCCTGGTGCATGGGTGGGGGCCAGGTGGTTTGCCCTGAAGGGTGTCCCAGATCAGGGTGGGGGTTCCCTTGGGGCGTGGGGTGGCCTGGGTGAGGGGCCTATGGTGGTTTGCAGGCCAGTCACACCCCCTGGTGACCCAAGCAGAGGCCCTGGTATCTGGAATTTACCTTCTACAGTTGAAACTTTGTAGCCTGGAGTGGAGCCAAGCCTCCTGCACGCTCCGTGGCCGGCAGCCATTTCTGTTGGAATTTATGTATCTTCTATAATTGAAACTTGGTAGCCTTGAGTGGAGGCTTAGGCTGGCAAGGGCAGGCGGAAAGCTTGGCTTCCTCCATTGCCTGGGAAACCCAAGCCTCCCTCCTGCTCTCTGTGGCTGTAGCCATCTTGGTTGGGTTTATTTGCATACTCGCTCTGATTGGCTGGTGGGCATGGCTGGTGGGCGTGGCTTGTGGGTGTAGTGGAGTGATGGTTAATTTGCATGTTACTCTTTTATTAGGTAGGATTACTCACAGTTAGGGTGTTCTTGAATATTTTCAGCTGAAAATTCTCACGAAAAATGATTTTAAAGTTTGTCAGAGCTGCCACTTAGGGAAAACATTTTTTTTTATAGATGTGCGTGGCGTGTGGGGAAGGTCTGCCGCTTACGTCTACAGACG
The DNA here is from genome assembly GCF_951640355.1 of Cnephaeus nilssonii. Classification (NCBI taxonomy): domain Eukaryota; kingdom Metazoa; phylum Chordata; class Mammalia; order Chiroptera; family Vespertilionidae; genus Cnephaeus; species Cnephaeus nilssonii. The sequence goes on along the minus strand of NC_137083.1, from coordinate 71,863,337 downwards.
CTTATGGCGTACAATGGGTTAAAAAGTATACATATCACATGTCAATTCAGCTATTCATTCTAAAAGGTCTTCACTCGTTAGCTTGAAGGAAGGAGTCCATGAAGTTAAAGCTCGATAATAGAATTCTTAAGGAAACAAATTAGGTATGTCTGAGAAGATGAGGGAGGTTGGGGGTATAAAATACCCAGCTCATAAACCCAATAAATAGCTAAGGAGCTCTCTTACAAAAAGGATACCAACCCAAACCTCTAAAGACTTTACTAAACAGTAAATATCACTTCTTTCCTCTTCAAGTTTTATGCTGCTAACTTGCTGACATAGCAGAATCTAAGCACTGATGCAGCTCTCTCCAGACTCCAGACTTCTACCTGAAGACGAGGGCTTGCCTCTTGTTTCCCAAAAGTATCTATAATAATAAAAGTGTAATATGCTAATTAGACCAGACAACCTTCCAGATGAAGCTGTGGCGAGCAGGGGCCAAGGCATGGGCCACTGCCCCAGGGGGTGGTGGGGCCAAGCCCCTTGCATGAATTTCATGCATCAGGCCTCCAGTACTAAAGAAAAGTATGAAGGCTCTGTAGCTCTCTTGGGAATAAATTAGACACTTGGGCAAAACCAGTGCTTTTAGAATGCACAGGAAGACAGAAGATCGGTGCTCCAGGACACTGAAAAGCTCTCAACTGAAGAAAAAATAAAAAAAATTTTAAATGCTCATGTGCACTCATTCTCCCCTTACTATGGGGCTTGATGGCACAGAAAGACAAAAGAAATATTATGCCAGAGACTTATGTCAAAAACCTAAACCAATGTAAATATCCATCAACAGTATCTAACAATGTTAACATTGGATAGCACACACCTTTTAAAAAATATTTTTTTAATTTATTTCAGAGAGGGAGAGAGAGGCAGAAACATCAATGATGACAGAGAATTGTCGATAGGCTGCCTCTTGCACACACCCCCACCAGGAATCGGGCCCACATCCGGGCATGTGCCCTGACAGAGAATCGAACTATGACCTCCTGGTTCATAGGTTGACACTCAACCACTGAACCACACCAGCCCAGCAGCATTCACCTTTTTAAAACTCATGCTCTGACCCTAGTCAGTTTGGCTCAGTGGATAGAGTGTCGGCCTGTGGACCGAAGGTTCTAAGGTTCGATTCTGGTCAAGGGCACATGCCTGGGTTGCAGGCTTGGTCCAATGTGGAGGAGGCAGCCAATCAATGATTCTCTCTCATCATTTATGTTTCTATCTCTCTCTTCCTCGCCCTTCCTCTCTGAAATAAATAAAAAATATATATTTAAAAAAAACCCTCATAATCTGGAGCTTCATGTAATGACATACTATAAATATTGAGGGGGAAAAAAACAAGTTTCAGAACCCCAGCCGGATAGCTCAGTTAGTTAGAGGAATGTCCTGACACACCAGCATTGTGGGTTTGATGCCAGTCAGGGCACATACAAGAATCAGCCATTGAATGCATAAATAAGTGGAAAAACAAATCAATGTTTCTCTCCTCTCCCTCTCTCTCTAAAATCAACAAATAAATAAGATTAAAAAAGAAAAAGCAAGTTGCAAAAAGGTAAGTACAGTATAATATTTTGAGTAAATTTTGTTATTTTAATAGCTAGATGCCCAATGCACGAAGATTCGTGCAGAATGGGCCTTCATACCCTGGCTGCCGGCACAGCCTTTGCTCCGGCCCAGAGCCGCCTTTCCGCCTTCCCACGCTGCCCAGAGGCCCGGAGTGGCTGGAGTGGTGCGAAACGCCTGCATCGTCACCATGGTGATGACGCAGGAATCCTGGCCTCTGGGCGCCTGTGTATGCAAATTAACTCACCAGCTTTGTTGGGTTAATTTGCATACTCACTCCTGATTGGCTGGTGGTCATTGCAAAGGTATGGTCAATTTGCATCTTTCTCTTTTATTAGTGTAGATAGCAAATATATAAGCCATGCAATGGAGTTTCTTAAAAATCAGGATAGTGTATGTGTGGGGAGGAACACAGAGGAATGGGATCGAGGGACAGTATAGAGGGATTTAATTGTATCTGTAAGAATGTGTTTCTTGTCCTGCCAGGGTAGTTCAGTTGGTTGTATGCCATCCTGATATGCCAAGGTTATGATCAGATCCCAGGTCAGGGTTCATACAAGAATCAACCAATGAATCATAAATAAGTGGAACAACAAATCTCTCTCTCCCCCCTCTACCTCTCTCCTTTCTCTCTCTTAATAAATAAAGAATATATTTCTTAAAATGGGTGATAGGTTGCTCAGCCAGTGTGGCTAAGTGGTTGAGCATCAACCTATGAACCAGGAGGTCACAGTTCAATTCCCAGTCAGGGCACATGCCCGGGTTGTGGGCTGGATTCCCAGTGGGGGATCTGCAGGAGGCAGTCAATCAATGATTCTTATTGCTGTTTCTCTCCCTCTCCCTTCCTCTTTGAAAACAATAAAAATATATTTAAAAATATATATATATATTCATATTTATTTTTAAAATAAATAAAATGGGTGACAGGTATACAGGTATTTGTTACAATATTCTGCTTTATCTATGTATGATATATTTTGCAAATTAAGATATACAACTTATGCAAACACGTTTGGAACTCTAAGAAGGTAATAATATACAAAAAAAACCATTAGACCCATATTTTACAGTGAATGTTATCAAACTTTCCATATGCAGTATTTCTGTTATAGAAATTATTCTAGGTGGCAGAAAAGATGGGAAATTTATTATATGAAACTAGCATAACCTTAAATAAGAATAGCACCAAAAAAGGAAAAACTATTGAAAATTCCCTGTAAAGTTAAGAACAAAAATTTTTAATACAATAATAACCAAAATATACTACATTATGACCAAGTAGAATTTATCACTGGACTACAATAATTTTTTCCTTGTTAGCCAATCTAATAATGCATCCCACTACATTAGCATATTAAAGAAGTTCTTGAAGAAATCATGGTAACAATTTTTAAATAATTTTGAGAATCCTAATAAAGAGGGAGTATGCACATTGACCATCACACCGTAACAAGATGGCTGCACCCACAGCAGAGGCAGGGATCCCGTAACACAAGATGGCTGCACCCACAGCGGAGGCCAAGTTCCTGTAATGAGCCTTAATGAGCAATCAGCAGGGACCTGAGGCTGCGTGGTGCTGGGCTGGGGCAGGACACCTGAGGCTGCCCCCGGCCCCGCCTGATGGGGCTTGACGGGGGACCTCAGTTCATGTCCCCCGCCTGGCAGAACTTGACGGGCGACCTCAGGCCACACCTCCTGCCTCGGCGCCGGGCCGTGGGACCTGAGGCCGTGCCCCCCGCCCCAGGGCCAGGCTGGAGGAACTGAGGTCACGCCCCCTGCCATGCAGGGCTTGACAGGGGACCTCAGGCTGCGCCCCCACCCACGGGGCTTGACGGGGGACCTTAAGGCGGGCCCCCTGCCCCAGTGCCGGGCTGGGGGACCTGAGGCTGTACCCTCCCCCCGGTGGGGCTTGACAAGGGGTGGGGCCAGCCGGGTCTGGATCTAGCCCAATGGGTGTGGGGCCAGCCGGGTCTGGGTCTCACGTGATTTCGAGGCGCATGTGGGTGGGTGGGGACTTGACTCTGGTTCCCGTGGCACACCTCAGACTCTGACAGGAGGAAGATTTTCATATCCATTTTACTAATTTTCTTTCATCTCTGACACTTCTATTATAGAGAAAGGGAAAATAGCAATATTAAAATATTTCCTCTAATTAATTCCCTTTTAATGTGCATGAATTTCATGCACCAGGTCACTAGTATTATAATACCTTTCTAAGACAAAACTCTCACCTCAGAGTCCATATGACGCCTAAGTCCCTGACATGACAGAGAGCATTATCAGTCTTGAACTGCCTAATTGGACTTGAGGAATAAACTTGTATCTTGTTTAAGCCACTGCTGTTTTGTCTTTCTGGTTTTGTTTTGTGTTTTTGTTTTCCTTTGGATCACTCACTTTTGCCTCTTTTCCTATAGAATCTGGTACACCAGAGATGGGGACCTAATGAGACAGGCCAGTAGGCCAGGACAAGTGGAATAGGGAAACAGACAGACAGCTGAACAAACTGGCTGAGCAATTATAGCAGATGCAGAAGGTTACTGCCTCCCTAGAGAGAACTTCTAGGCCTCCGTTGTGTTTCAGCTCCAGGCCTAGAAAAGCACCAGAACCACGTGGGCAACGCCAGGACCAACTGCAATGATTAACGACCTCCTGCCCTGACACTGACCAATCAGTGGAGACCATGGCCCTGGAGGAGGAGCACACCTAGAAAACTGATTAATATTCTGCTGAAACCCTCCCCTGGGACCCCCCTAAGATTCCCGCCTGCACGAGAGAGATAAAGCCTCAAGACAAAGGACCCAGCGAGTGCTCTCTCTCCCAAATAGCCCCATGCCATTCCCTTTCCCCTCTTCTTCAACCACTTCTTCCCTCAGGCACGCATCCCCTAACCTCTAAGGCAGCAGTAGCCAACCCGTGATCCGAGACCCACTGGTGGTCCGTGAGGTCCGAGGGGTTGGCGACCGCTGCTCCTAAGGGACCCCACAAGACTTGCAACCAAGGGAGCAATGTGTAGTGGCAGCTCGTCCCAGGCTAACCCCTACACCAGTGATGGGCAACCTTTTGAGCTTGGTGTGTCAAACTTCGCCAAAAAACTGAGCATAACTCGGGTAGTGTGTCACTTTGAGGAAAAAACTAACTCCAAGACTCTAGTCGCAAATGTTTCATCCTCAGGAGCAGCAAATGTTTCATCCTCGGCATGCGGCCGCGTGTCATCAGAAATGGCTACGCGTGTCAGTGCTGACACGCGTGTCATAGGTTCGCCATCACTGCCCTACACCTGTCCTCAAGGCCCCCTTTTCTCTGACTTCTCAGTGAGCCAAAGCAGCCCAGCCCAGGCTCTCCTGTTGCTTCTTCTATGCTAAGCCCTTTCGTGTTTTCCTGTCCCCCGTTTTAAAACACATTCCCCATAGTCACCTGGGCTTGTGAGATTTTTCCTGCATGAAGCCAAGAACCCACACCACCAGCTGGCCCTAGGCAGACCCCCTCGGGGCCAGGTCCCCTTCCCATAATTGCATTGGCTAAAGGCAATGTACATCAACAGGAATTCCACTGACATTTGAAAATGTGTAAACTGCACTCTGTAGTGCATTTATCACCTGTGCCCCAAACACCAAATGCCAATGACTCCACCTACTCCTTGTGACAATAAAAAACAACCCGCTGCCAGAAAGGAGGATTGCTTCACGGGCCAGAGCATAGACATTGCAGGCTGCAAAACTGGAGGCCCTTGTCAGGTTATGACGTTCGAATTCTTGCCTCTAGGACCTTAGGAAAGATGACCTGGGCCCCTAGGCTCAAGCTAAGTAATGGAAAAGATGGAAGGAAGCAGTTAATGCCTGTACTTAACCCTTCCCGTGTCTGGAATGCTTGAGGAGCCATGAACCCTTCTGAACCTTCAACATCAAATCTCATGCAAGTGTTGCCATGAACCCATTAATGATTTAAGACTGTTCCCAGAGTCACAGTTGTATTTGATAAATGACGATATGTGTCCACGTAAAACATTCAAACCTGTGGAGAATTTTTGTGAGTTTATTTGAGCCAAACTGTTGACAATTGCCCGGAAGCAAAATCTCAACAGCTTGAGATAATGCTCCAGGTAATGGCAGTTTTGCATCTTACTTTATACATTACAATCAAAAGAGATGATGCAAGTGGGTTATGTGAAATCCATTAGTGATAGGTTAGGGAGGTAGGAGAAAGCAGAGCAGGAAACCTCTGGGATTGGATGAAAAGTATAATGAGAGACATACATTTTTACCTAAAATTAGTTAACAGTCACCAATTAACAGGATAAAACAATGAGAGGATTTATGGAATTCAGCCTGAGAGGTCTGGAAAAAGAGGAGTTACCCTGACATTCTAAATGAATGTTTTCTTAGATGCAAAAGACAGTAAGACAGGCTTAGTTAAGGTAAAGATTGACCTTTGTCAGGGAAGATTCTAGCCAAGGACATGATTATCCACCCTGAGCTGTTTTTAGTTTTAAAAGTTTGTATTTCAGACCATCCTTGGTGGATATTTTAGGTCTCTGAGTTTGCAAGGCTGCCACACAGGCCTTCCCTGAGCTTGTCAGGGTTAGTATGGGGCCCCTTTTCGTTCACAAGTGCCCCTTTTGGCCATAAATCAGTCCAAAGGATGCATCGATGGCCAACTTTTTGGTTGGATAAAGGGTCCAAAGGTGCTAGGAAGGCTCATTCCTAGAATGTCTCAATGTCAGCATTTGTCTTGCTAAACAGGGATGGGACCACTAGGGATGGGACAAGACTATGGATGGCAGCCAAGGTCGAATTTTTATTAACATTCAAAATAAAAAGGCAGATGAATGGGAGGCAGTCAGATCCTATATGTCCTTGTTAAAATATAAGCTGGATCATTTCTAATTTTTGAGCTTCTATGATCTTTTTACTACTTGTCTTAAGTTTGTTATTCTGCATCTAGTATAACTTGTATATACCAGGAAAAACAAGAATATTAAACCAGGGGTCTGACTTAGGTGGGGTCAGACCAAACCTAGGTTCAGCAACTCGGTACTTGGGTTCTGGCCAGGGGAGAATTCAGAACCACGACCCAAACTGTAAGAGAACATTTATTTGGTAAATGACAGAAGTAATTCCTAGAATAAATGGGCTCAGGAAATAAGTTATGGAGGCAAAGGCAGGGCCTAGGAGCTTGTAGTGAGGAGGATAATGGTAACTCGATGGGGGGTGAGGGGAGTTGGAGAAGGAGGAGAAAAGACAGGGAAAGGCATGGGCGTGTGCCCAGGAGGAAGAGCCCTCTGGGTTCTCCACCCTAAGGGTTTGGAGATTTTAGAATATTCAGTAGTTTTCCAAGTGTGTCCTTTCAGGGTTGTGGTCTCCGCTGATTGGTTGGCCGGCACCAGGGCAGGGGGGGTCATTTTTCAATGCAGCTGGTCCTGAGGTCAGCTTGACTAGTTTTGTTGCTCTTCTAGACCTGGAGCTGAAACACAACTGAGGCCTAGATGTTATCTCTAGGGAGGAAAGGTCAGGGGGTCCAAACCTCATGACCAGCGATATACTAGGGAAGGAAAAGTCACCGTGGGGAGGGGGGGGTCCCACCTACAATTTATTGTCCCTTGATTGGCATCTGAGGCTCTTCACCCTGGTGACTTTTTGCATCCAGCCCATCGTCCTTGCTCCGCTCATGTCTGTCTAACTGCCTACCACAGTAACACCTATTACAAACAGAAAATTTCCAATACTAGACAAGGAAGGATGTGAGGGGAATAAGCATCCCAGCCAACAAAAAACCCTTTATATGTATTATCATTATTTATTATTAAGTTAATTACATGGTTTCCTTCTTCATCCACTGTCACTGCACCTTATGATATGTTTGGCCAGGTGAACTAAGGTTCTCTATTATTTCATTATCATAATTGATAATCCGAATATCATTGTCTAGCAGGTGGGAAAGATTAGCAGGTACCCAAGTTAAAATTTTCATATCTAATAAGGGGGGTGCTGGGGAGACAGATACTGTTTCCATTAGGAAACCATAAGGAGGATAATAACAACATAAATTATTTTATGTACATCCAGTCAAGAACAATTCGGTGATATAAGAACAAGGTTTGAGCAGCAGGCATTTGTGAGCATCCTGGCCCTGTTGACATCTTGGGATAGCTGTCTGCCTCCGTGGACTGCGGCTTCTCATCCTTGGAAAGTCTTTGATCTCCACTGCAGGTGGACGTGAATGTCAGAGACAGGGGCAGGTGTTTATCACTGTAAGGCACCTGATAAGGTAAGGTCCCTCGAACAACGTTGGAGAGGGTCTTTAATTAATGTCTTTCCCAATGGACAAAAATTTTCTGGTTGTTAAGTCCTGATCTGTGAAGTCTTTGTCTCTTGGGAGTATTGTGAAATGATTGTTACTAATTTATTAGTCCCTATAACTTTGTTAATGAGCCATTGATAATAATACAGAATGTCTTCTTCTAGTTTTTCATACATTTGGAAAACAAACAGATTTTTTAAAAATAAGCAATATTTAAAACAGAGTCATAAGGATAATAGTTATTCTCAGTTCATTGAGTCCCATAACTATTTTTTGTATGTATCCTGATTATTTGCCAGTATTCTCATGAATTCAGTTATTCTTTAGAGTTCTATAAATCCACATTCAGTTCAAAAATATGATCTGCTTAGAAGCCTGTAGTTTAGAGTAAGTCAGAGTCCTTTTCATGGATTTTTCTAAAAATGTAACACATCTGCAAATGCATCAGAGGAAAACAATGACAGTCAATGAATGACAAAACTTAAAGTGGCATGGTTAAGGATTTTATGATAATGCAATTGGTTAAAAAAACACAAAACTTTGTTTTTCTATAAGTTATAACATTGCAAGACAACAATTTCTTGATAACTAATAATTACTGTAGCCCTGGCCAGCATTGTTCAGTGGTTAGAGCATTGGCTTGTGCATCAAGGGTCTTGGGTTGGATTCCATCAAGGGCACATACCTGGGAGATCGAAGATGGCTGCCGACGGGAAGGCAGGCTGCAAGATAGTGTGTGAGTGAGAGAACGAAAGGCGAGTGTGTGGACGTACGGGAAGTGTCTATTTGTGAGTGAGGGACAGCTATATTCCCAGGGACTGTTGGGGACTGCCGGACCAGGCTCCCCTGACCGGGTAGCCTCCACTGCTGCTGAAATCTCTCCCAGAGCGACCGGCTCTGCCGCAGAGACCACACCATATTGAAGGGGAGAGTGGCTGTGATCGGAAGCCTAGCCTTACCTTCAATCAGGAAGAATCAGATACCTCCGGGGACCCTACAACTAAAACACACAGGGACCAGCTGCGAACCCACAAACACCGGGTCTCAAGCAGTGGGAATACGTGGACTCAGACAAGCTCTGCACCTTCTCACAGAAAGGTCAGATTTCGCCCAGAGAAAGGTGAGGTCTGCGATCCAGGCTGGAGGGAGAAACGCACGCAGCAGGATCTAGAGGTTCAGAGGAAGTCTGCGCCCCACAAAATCCACAGACATTGGGGCAGCGTAGTCCACGAATGTGGAAGGGGGTCCACAGGGCTGCTGACAGAAGGGAACTCTAGAAATCGACCCATAGCTGGGCTGGGCACAAAAAGGCAGCCTGAAGCTTTTCCAATAAACCGGCTGCACTGTGCCAGGGAAAAAAGACAGGCACAGAGACGTGAGCAGAGTCGCGCGCAATGCTGGGGCAAAAATGTCGTGAGTTCACGCACTTACTCTGGCTCTTTTTTCTCTTTAAATCCTTGCTTTTGATTACTAAGACCAGTACATAGGATCACCCAATTAAAAACACTCTCAGAGACTGCAGGGGAAAGTTGTTTTTGTGGAACCTGGGGATCAGAGCGGGGAGAAACAAACAAAACCAGCTCTGGGGCAGTCCATACCCCCAAACCAGTATTAAATGCACCAGGGAAAACAAATTCTAAATACTGGGTAGAGAGGACTTATAGCCCTGGGCGTCAATACAGAAACACTGCCACTCAGGGGTTGAATCTCAAACTGACTCTTGTCATGCAAGGGAAGGGTCTCAATCCAAGAATACTGTACCCAGCAAGGCTATCAATCAAAATTGAAGGTGAAATCAGAAGCTTCACAGACAAAAAGGGGCTAAGGGAATTTATCACCACCAAACCAGCAATGCAAGAAATGCTAAAGGGTCTGCTGTAAAAAATAAAAAAGAGAACTAGAAAGCAAAGAAGAAACAAAGGAGTATAGAATAAAAATGGCGACAAATAAGTACCTATCAATAATAACTTTAAATGTAAATGGATTAAATGCCCCAATCAAAAGACATAGGGTAGCTGAGTGGATAAGAAAACATGACCCATGTATCTGCTGTCTACAGGAAACCCACCTCAGAAAAAAGGACTCACACAGACTGATGATGAAGGGATGGAAAAAGGTATTTCAGGTGAATGGAAATGAAAAAAAAAAGCTGGGTTAGCAATACTTATATCTGACAAATTGTTCTCAAAGTGAAGGACATAACAAGAGATAAGGAAGGCCACTTCATCATACTAAAGGGAGCAATCCAACAAGAAGATATAACTCTAGTAAACATATACGCACCCAATACAGGAGCACCCAAATACATAAAAAAAACTTCTGGAGGATATCAAAGGAGAGATTGACACCAATACAGTGATAGTAGGGGACTTTAATACCCCACTAACACCACTGGACAAATCCTCGAAACAAAAAATCAGCAAAGAAATATCAATCCTAAATGACACACTAGATCAGATGGACATCTTCAGAACATTTCACCCCAAAGCCATGGAATATACATTATTCTCAAGTGCACATGGGTCATTTTCAAAGATAGACCATATGTTGGGACACAGGCAAAGTCTCTTAAAATTCAAGAAGATAGAAATCATATCAAGCATCTTCTCAGATCACAATGGCATAAAACTAGAAATCAACTACAATAAAAACAATAAAAAAATTAAACACCTGGAGGCTAAATAGCATGATATTAAACAATGACTGGGTTACCAGAGAGATCAAAGAAGAAATAAAAAAAAATATCATGCCTCCCTGGCCAGTTTGGCTCCGTGGATAGAGCATTGGCCTGCGGACGAAGGGTCCCGGGTTTGATGCTGGTCAAGGGCATGTGCCTGGGTTGTGGGCTCAGTCTCCATTGGGGCACATGCAGGAGGCAGCCGGTCAATGATTCTCATCATTGATGTTTCTATCTCTTTTGCTCCCTTCCTCTCTGAAATCAATATATATATATATATATATATATATATATATATATATATATCATGCCAACAAATGACAATGAAAACACAACAATCCAAAATCTATGGGACACAGTGAAAGCAGTCTTGAGAGGGAAGTTCATAGCTTTACAGGCCTACCTCAAAAAACAAGAAACAATGGTAATAAATTATCTAACCCTACAACTCAAAGAGTTAGAAAGAGAGCAACAAGAAAAGCCCAGCATAAGCAGAAGGAAGGAAATAATAAAGATCAAAGCAGAGATAAATGACATAGAGACCAAAAAAAACAATACAAAAGATCAACAAAACAAGAGCTGGTTCTTTGAAAGGATAAACAAGATTGATGAACCTCTAGCCAGGTTCACTGAGAAGCAAAGAGAGAGGACCCAAATAAACAAAATCAGAAATGAAAGAGGCGAAGTAACAACCAATCCCACAGAAATACAAACAATTATAAAAAATACTATGAACAACTCTATTCCAACAAAATGGACAACCTATATGAAATGGACATAGTTTTAGAAAAATACAAGCTCCCAAAACTCAACCAAGAAGAATCAAAAAACCTGAATAGGCCAATAACTACCAAAGATTTTGAAACAGTGATCAAAAATCTTCCAGCAAACAAAAGCCTCAGTTCGGATGGCTTTACAGGGGAGTTCTACCAAGCATTCAAAGAAGAGCTAAAACCTATCCTCCTCAGACTATTCCAAAAAAATTCAAGAGGAAGGCACACTTCCAAGCTCTTTCTAGGAAGCCAGCATTACCCTAATCCCAAAACCAGATAAATACACCACAAAGAGAGAGAGAGAGAGAGAGAGAGAGAGAGAGAGAGAGAGAGAGAGAGAGAGAACTACAGGCCAATATCTTTGATGAACATAGATGCTAAAATCCTCAACAAAATTCTAGCAAATTGGATTCAGCAATACATTAGAAAGATCATACACCGTGACCAGGTGGGATTTATTCCAGGGATGCAAGGATGGTACAATATCCGCAAATCAATAAACATGATACATCACATAAACAAACTGAGAGACAAAAATCAAATAATCATATCAATCGATGCAGAAAAAGCATTTGACAAAATCTAACACCCTTTCTTGATAAAAACTCTCAGCAAAGTGGGAATAGAGGGACCATACCTCAACATAATAAAAGCCCTATATGACAAACCTACAGCCAACATCATACTCAATGGGCAAAAACAAAACTCATTTCCCCTAAGAACAGGAACAAGACAAGGATGCCCACTTTCACCACTCCTGTTCGACATAGTACTAGAAGTACTAGCCATAGCGATCAGACAAGAAGAAAAAATAAAAGGTATCCAAACTGGAAAAGAAGAAGTAAAACTGTCCTTATTCGCAGATGACATGATACTATACATAGAAAACCCCAAAGACTCCATCAAAAAACTACTAGACCTAATAAATGAATTTGGCAATGTAGCAGGATAGAAAATTAACACCCAGAAATCTATGGCCTTTTTATACACCAATAATGAACTCACAGAAAGAGAAATGGGGAAAAAAATTCCATTTACCATTGCACCAAAAAAATTAAGATACCTAGGAATAAACTTAACTAAGGACATAAAAGACCTGTACTCGGAAAACTACAGGACATTGAAAAAAGAGATAGAGGAAGACATAAACAAATGGAAGAACATACCATGTTCATGGATTGGTAGAATCAACATCATTAAATGTCCATACTACCTAAAGCAATCTATAGATTCAATGCAATACCTATTAAAATACCAATGGCATATTTCAAAGATCTAGAACAAACTGTACAAAAATTCATCTGGAATAAATAAAGACACCACTTTAAAAAAGAAGGAATTCTTACCCTTTGCAGCAGCATGGATGGAACTGGAGAGCATTATGCTAAGTGAAATAAGCCAGGCAATGAAAGAAAAATATCACATGATCTCACTCATTTATGGATAATAAAGAACATTATAACCTGATGAACAAAAAGATAGATACAGAGGCAGAGAAGCATTGAACAGACTGTCAAATTACAATGGGAAGGCTGGGGAGGGAGGGGGGAGGTAAGAGATCCACTGAAGGACTTTATGCATGCATATAAGCATAACCAATGGATGCAAGACACTGGAGGGGTGGGATGAGGGCTGTGCTGGGAGGTAGAGGAGGCCGAGGGAAGGTCAATGGGGCGGGGGGGGGGGGGGGGAGTCATATGTACTACTATTGGTAATACTTTAAACAATAATAAATAAATAAATAGGCACATACCTGGGTTGCAGGTTGGATACATCAATGTTTCTCTCTCTCTCTCTCTCTCTCTCTCTCTCTCTCTCTCTCTCTCTCCCCTCCCCCACCTTTCCATTCTCTCTGAAAAAAAATCAATGGGAAAAATATCCTCACTCCTTGAGTGAAGATTAAAAGTAATAATAATTACTGTAAAATGACATAGAGAATATATATGTATTTAGATTCAATACACAATTTCAGTATATAAAGAACAAAAAATATGCAAGATTTTAAAATGTTGCACATGGCTTATCAAAAGTGTGCATTGAGCATTAGAAATAATTCATAACTTCTGGTTTGCCTGGAGTCACTGACAGAACACCTGCTACCCCTGAGAGTTTCCTATTTGATCATGGCTTTCTATCTTTGCTTTTTTAAAATACATTTTTATTGATTTCAGAGAGGAAGGGAAAGGCAAAGGGAGAGAAAGATAGGAACAAAATGATGAGAGAGAATCATTGATCAACTTCCTCCTGCAGTCCCCCCCCGCTCCCCCGCCTCCCCACACACACACATTAGGAATCCAGCCCAGGCATGTGCTCTGACCGGGAATCAAACCATGACCTCCTGGTTCATAGGTCGACACTCCACCACAGAGCCGCACTGGCAGGGCCTGGCTTACAATGTTTGTAAGTTCCTTCCTAGGGCAAGTTGAAATCTTTAAAACATCCATTTTAATTAAAAAAGTGGTAACTCGTTGTACACAAAAAGAAGTTATTGTTATTATTTTATTTGGAAAAGCTTCCCCATGTAATTTCAAGCATATTAAATTGGCCTAATTAGTTTTTAAATGTTTCTTATATAAGGAGAATAAATCCTTGAGGTATTCCAGGGCCCATTGAGTAACTCAAAGTCTCTCGGTAAAAAAGCCTCTTAAATTTTAAACTTTGTGAAGGTTGTCAAATATACTTAACCAAAAGTTTATATCATAAACATGCTGTAATTATATAAAAACAAATACATACTTTATGATAATAACTTTAAAAGACATTAATCAAACTTTAACTGCTTTTTAAAATTTATTGTTGAAAGTATTGCAGATGTCCCCTTTTATTTCCTCCATTAACCCCCTCCACCGCACTCCCACATCCTCCCCAGACCTTCACCACACCATTGTCTGTGTCCATGGGTTATGCATACATGCATATAAGTGGTTAATCTTTTCCTGCCTCTCCATCTGCCTTTCACTCTGAAGTACGTCAGTCTGTTGCATGCTTCCATGCCTCTGCATCTATTTTGTTCGTCAGTTTATCTTGTTCATAAGATTCCACATATGAGTGAGATCATATGATACCTGTCTTTCTCTGACTGGCTTATTTCACTTAGCATAATACTCTCCAGGTCCTTCCATGCTGTCTCAAAGGGTAAGAGATCCTTCTTTTTTACTGCTGCATAGTATTCCATTGTGTAAATGTACCACAGCTTTTTTATCCACTCATCTAGTGATGGGGACTCTGGCTGTTTCCAGATCATAGCTGCTATGGAACCTAGGGGCGCATATATTCATTCTGATTGGGGTTCCAGACATCTTAGGATATATTCCTAGAAATGGAATCACTGGGTCAAATGGCAGTTCCATTTTTAATTTTTTCAATTTTTTTAAATTGATTAAGGTATTACATATGTGTCCATATCCTCCCATTGCCCCCCATCACACTCCCATACAGGCCCTCAGCCCCCTGCTGTCTCTGTCCATTGGTTATGCTTATATGCATGCATACAAGTCTTTTGGTTGGTCTCTCCCCCTTACCCCCACCCTCCCCTACCTTCCCTCTGAGGTTTGAGCATCTGATCGATGCTTCTCTGTCTCTAGATCTGTTTTTGTTCATCAGTTTATGTTGTTCATTATATTCCATAAATGTGTGAGATCATGTGATATTTATCTTTCTCTGAATGGCTTATTTCACTTAGCATAATGCTCTCCAGCTCCATCCATGCTGTTGCAAATGGTAGGAATTCCTTCTTTTTTACAGCAGCGTAGTATTCCATTGTGTAAATGTACCACACTTTTCTAATCCACTCATCTGCTGATGGACACTTAAGCTGTTTCCAAATCTTAGCTATTGTAAATTGTGCTGCTATGAACATAGGGGTGCATATATCCTTTCTGATTGGTGTTTCTGTTTCCTTAGGATATATTCCTAGAAGTGGAATCACTGGGTCAAATGGAAGTTCCATTTTTAATTTTGAAAAATATGTTCTTATTGATTTATAGAGAGAGAGGAAGGGAGAAGGATAGAGAGATAGAAACATCGATCTGCTGGAGCCTGATGTGCCCTGACCAGGAATTGAACCAGTGACCTCTTGGTTCATGGGTTGATGCTCATCCACTGAGCCACACTGGCCAGGCCCATTTTTAATTTTTTGAGGAAACTGCACAGTTTTCCATAGTGGTCATACCAGTCTGCATTCCCACCATAAGTATACTAGGGTTCCTTCTTCCACACATCCTCACCAGCACTTGTCATTCACTAATTTGTTGATAAAATAGTCATTCTGGCAGGTGTGAAGTGATAATTCATTATATATATATATATATATATATATATATATATATATATATATATATACACACACACACACACACACACACACACACACACACACATATATTGATTTCAGAGAGGAAGGGAGAGGGAGAGAGATAGAAACATCAATGATGAGAATCATTGATTGGCTGCTTTCTGCACACCCCCTACTGGGGATTGAGCCTGCAACCCCAGCATGTGCCCTTGACCGGAATCGAACCCGGGACCCTTCAGTCTACAGGCCAATGCTCTATCCACTGAGCAAAACCAGCTAGGGCACTCATTGTCATTTGCATCTCTCTGATAAGGACATTGAGCATTTTTTCATAAGTCTTCTGGCCATTTGTATGTCCTCTTTGGAGAAGTGTCTATTCTGGTGAGTGCTCTTTTTCTTTAATTTGGGGTTTGTTTTCTTGTCTCCCTATTTTAGTCATCTCTTCGTGCTTGTATCTATATGTTAGATATCCTTGCTATGACGCCCAGGCTTTGTGCGTGTGCTTTTGTGGTAAACGTCCTGTGGGACTCAGTGCGGCAGTCTTCTTGTACCACTGAACTGTACACTCTAGGAGCGACCCTTTCCTGGGCTATTGGGACTCTCCTGTTGTAACTGGGTCTTGATTGTTGTTGTCCTGTCCATGTATGGCTCTCCTCTCAGGCTGGCTAACTAACTTTAAGGCTCAGCCATTACCAGTCCCCTTGTACGGGTACTGACAGGGAAAAACAACAGAACAAAACAAACAGGAAACAAACAACAGTGAAAGGAATTTTAGGGACAAAACTGGCAGGTTTAGGGAGTCTTAGGAATAAAGAGGGTCCATGGGGGAGGAATGCATAGGTGAGGGCTTGGAACCACCAGAAGGCATACATTCACAGAGAATAGAAAGGAGCCACAGGATAAGGGGGGAGGAAGGCATCCATTCACAGAGGATAAAGAAAAGTCACAGAGTATGGGGGAAAGGAAACAGTCTTTCACAGAAAAGAAAGAGGGAAACTTGTTCACAGGAGATAAGAGAAATGTTGCAAGATAAGGGGGAGACAGGGAGGGGGGCACCACGTGGGTTTTGGACTCTGAAGCTGATATTCTGCAAAAGAGTGACCAATGAGAAAAGCACAGGGTCATACAATGGGGAAGGGGTCCAATGAGAAGGGAGATGAAGAGACAAAGAACTACTGCCTTTATAAACCTTAGAAAAGGGGGCTTGGTTGGTTACCCCCTTGGGAACCCCTCCCTACATGGGAGTCTATTTGCTTCCAATAAATTTCCACCCTTTTACTAACAAGTCCCTCTAGTCCTCGAATTTTATTCTTCAAACTTCGTGAGGCAAGAACTCACAAGGGGGAGATCTAATCCCTGCATCCCACGTTTCAACAGGAACATACAAAAGATCCTAACAACAACAGAGCAAAAACAACAAAAGAGAAGAGAATTAGTAAAGAGAAAAGAGAACAAAAATAATAAACAAAAAAGAAAGAGATAAAAAGATATTACTAATACTAAAATAAAAAACAAAGAAAACACTGGAAAATAAAAGTGACAAAAAACAAATTCTGAAAGGAAAGAAGGGAGAGAAAAAAGTAAGAGTAGAAACTAGGGGGAAAAAAAGGTAAAAAAAAAAAAAAGAAAAAAAAAAGACAAGAAGTCAGAGAAAGAAAGAAAAAGAAAATTATGCAGCCCTGGCTAGTGTTTCTCAGTTGTTAGAGTGACCACCTCTGTACCAAAGGGTTGCAGGTTCAATTCCCAGTCCAAGGAGAGTACCTGGGTTGCAGGTTTGATCCTCTGCCCCCGTGAAAGATTTTATGGGAGGCAACCAATCAATGTGTCTCTTTCACATCTCTCTCTCTCTCTCTCCCCTCCCTCCCTCCCTCCCTTCCACTCTCTCTCTAAAAATTCAATGGAAAAAAATATCCTTGGGTGAGGATTAACCAAAAAATAAAATAAAATAAAAAAGTTATGCAAAGCTACAAAGAACAGAAAGAAATGTAAAGCAAAAGAAATAATGGAAAAGAAAAAAGAGTAAGAAAAGGAAAGAGGCCAATAAGAGGTATGAAAGAAACAAGAGAGAAAAGAGCTTACATATTAACAATAATAATAATAATAATAATAATAATAATAATACCAAAGCAATAGAGAAGAAAATATTGAGAAAAAGAACAACAAAAAAAACTTTTTTAAATAAATAAAAGCCAGCAAAGTGAAGTTCATCTAGCTGCTAGATTCTAGCAGATTATGTTGAGGGAGGCTCACTGTTTTGTGTGCTGATTTCAGGCCTCCGAGGAGGTACTTTTGTGACAGCCAATATCAGGAGCTGGCCATGAGGCTCTCTAAGTCCTGCTGTAGCTGTGGTCGGATTGGGGCTCCCTGAGGACCACCTCCTCCGGTCAGCTACTCTGCCTCCCTCCCGAGGTTGCCTGGTCTTCCTCCAGCATCTTCCAAGGAGAGTCTTTAGGGTGCAGCCAGGCTAGAGTAAAAAGGGCAAGTGGCCCCCCTGCTTAGAGATTATGCCACCAGGCACTCCATGAGGGAAAATCAGGCTCAGCTTCAAATCCAGACTCCAGCCTCTACCATGTCCTCCAACCCTAGTTCCCCTAAGGAGGCCTGGTGCAGATGAGGCTGCCTACAGACCGCCTCCTTTCCTGCAGGAGAAGTTTCAGCTGCCCTGGGCTCAGTGGAATTGATAAAAAGTCTCTGATTGCAAACGTTGTCTGCCAAGCACACAGGAGGGGCCTAAGCATTTCCTCCTGGCCCCAGAGTAAGACCCTCTGAAGGTCTTACTCTTGCAATGTCCTGCTCTGAGCTGTTCTCCCGACCCCCACCAAACTGGGGGTATCTGTGGCTTCAGAGAGCTGGTTCCAACCTTTCCTGTTGGGGGTGGTGCTCCCAGCCTGCAGGAGGGGGAGACACGTAACACCCTCCTTCCCTGGACTGACAGGCTGAACTCGCAGGGTGCTCGGGCCAGCCTCCCCACAATGCAGTCACAAAGCCCACTTCTCGCTCCGGTCTCACCAATGTGAGCCTTCCCCGCGGGTGCCACCCCCCAAAACAACAAAACCCACCCACACAAAACCAAACCAAATCCTGTCCTGCAAGGACCCAGCACCCTGGGGCCTCAGGCCCAAGCGGAAGGAGTTCCAAAGTCAGCCCCGTGCCAGACTCCAGCCTCCGCCCGGCTGGTCTCGGTAAAGCTGGGGCCGAGAATCCCCACGCTCCTCAGTGCGGGGGGCCAAAACCCCAACCCGCCCTACCCGACCCCGCAACCGGACGGAGCAGTCCACGCCGCTCACCGGCGCGGGGAGGGTCCAACCGTGCGCTCCAGGTGGAAGAATCCTCTCCCCCTGCCCCACGTTTAGGCACTATCTGAGGCTCTGCACCCTGCCTTTCAGGAAAGCAGAGGGCCCCTCCAAGTCCCTGCTGGGTGCAGCCCTCGGCACCCCCTTCACCCCCACCCTCCCCTCCTTTTTGGGGAGCCAAACGCCACAGTGCAGCCTTTCCCGCCTTCAGAGCCGGGGCGCACCTCTCCCGCGGGGGCTGCCCATGTTAGGTGACCACTTTCACGGGGAAGGTCCTGACCCAGCTCCCAGGTAAACGGAGCGTCCTGGGTCCCTCGGCCCCAGGCCGGAGGGCTCTCCTTCCGGCCTCTGCTGCTCTGGACCTGGGATCCCTGCGTGGGGAGGCGAGCCCACACTCCCAAGGGGAGGGGGCTTTGCAGCCAATATCGCTGGGGCCTCTCAGCCGAGCACCAGCTCCAGGGGGCTCCTCCTTTCTGTGAACCCCCCCTCCTTTTTAAAATATATTTTTATTGATTTCAGAGAGGAAGGGAGAGAAACACCAATGATGACGGAGCCTCCTGCGCGCCCCCTACTGGGGACCTACCATGCAACCCGGGCAGGTGCCCTTGACCGGAATCCAACCCAGGACCCTTCAGTCCCCAGGCTGACGCTCTAGCCACTGAGCCAAACCAGCTGCCCCCCCCCCCCCGCCCCCCGCTTTCTTTCCAATCTCTGCATTGTTTCCTCAGTGCTCCTTAGACAACATATGTCCAATCAGCTCCACTCTTGTTTTTTCAGGCTGACCATGCGGTATTTTAACTGTAAATCCAGCCCGTGGCTGGGAGCAAGGGCACCCGGCCTCCTGTTACAGCACAGCCATCTCGCCCCTCCGCCATCTGCCTGTTGTTGTTGTTTGCTTTTCAAGGAAGATTGAACCCCATAGGTAACACGTGCTTTTCTCCCAGGTGTTTTCCACGGCTGAAGCTAGAGCGGGGCATCCTGTGCGCTGGGTGCATTTTGTTTTCCCGTTTCACGTTTGGCGTCTTTTGTGCTCAGAAATGTTATCACTGTGTGTCTCACCGAGCCTTTCCAACTGCTACCGAAAAGGAAAAGCAGTTTGTGTTTCTGGGGGACCATGTGAGTGTGGGGGAGAGCATGTTCTGACACTGTCCCCAGAGAAGCGGTTCCCGTGGCAGTTCCTGAGAGCAGCCAGCAGATGCCCCTGTTCTCTTTGCCGGCGATGACAGCTCCAGACACGTGGGAAGGCTGCAATGAGGTCTCAGGCTGAGCTCCCCCACAGGGAGCCCCTGGGCTGGTGGCCTGGCGGCTACTGGGTGGAAGGACACTGCTGATACCAGGAAGGAAACTTTTCATAGTTAGCATCCTAAGAAAGAGCCCTTATGGTGTGGAAATACACATGTATGTCTCTCTTCTTTTAAATGTAGACATATTTAGTAATTCATTAGGGTATGCCCGCTAACCCTTGTAGAACATTTTGGGTATATTCAAGCCAGGAGCACGTTGTTTCTTAACGATTTTTGAAGTTAGGGAGTCACATGAAAATCTGAAAAAAGCTAGGATGCATCTTCTCAGAAAAATGCACATGGGCCTGCACGTTCGTGCCTACCAATCTCTCTCCACACACACATACTTCGTACAGTTTAAGGGAGTTCATGGCCCCTGTGAACTAGTGTCTCCTGATCTGGGTAATGCTTAGGCATATTTTTACATATGTTTTTAAAAATATATTTTTATTTATATCAGAGAGGAAAGGAGAGGGAGAGAGAATCATGGATCGACTGCCTCCCGCACACCCCACACTGAGGATCCAGCCCATAACCCGGGCAGGTGACCTGACTGAGAATCGAACCATGACCTCCTGGTTCGTAGGTGGATGGACGCTCAACCACTGAGCCACGCCGGCCAGGCTAGACATACTTTATAGAAAAAAAAATATTTTATAGAACCCAGCTGTTGGTGTTAAATTGTATTGTTGGGGGGTTTTTAATCAGAATTTATTTATTTTATGAACTCTTCTCCAACTCCTTCCAGGGCCAGACACAGTTTTAGGCACTTGGGAGGGTGCCTGTGGGTCTGACAGTGAAAGTGCCTACTTGCGGTGGAACAGTGGGAATTGTCACCCACTCCACCATTCATTTAACCCAGGCGTCCTCAAACTACGGCCCGCGGGCCACATGCGGGTGTTTTTGCCGTTTTGTTTTTTTACTTCAAAATAAGATATGTGCAGTGTGCATAGGAATTTGTTCATAGTTTTTTTTAAACTATAGTCCGGCCCTCCAACGGTCTGAGGGACAGTGAACTGGCCCCCTGTTTAAAAAGTTTGAGGACCCCTGATTTAACCTTTTTCTTTTGTAAATGATGACTATTCTCCGGTTCCAGGAGCAGGCTACGTTGTTTGGAAAGGGGTTAGCTGTTTTGACATCATGGAGGGATTTTCTTACAGACCCCGGGAAACTGAAGGGCGTGTCACAGAAGGAGAACAGGCCCTGGAGATAAGGCAGCCAGAGCCCAGAGCAAGGGCAGGGCCCATCTGAAGGGACACAGTGTTTGGGGCTGATCTTTGCCAGGACAATGAAAGAAGGCAGACCCTGGGAACTCACTAACTTTAGATATTTTCCCCACCCACTAATCTTATATAAACATTTGTTAGAAATGAAATGGCAGAGCAGTTTTCCATAGTGCTAATACCTGCTGCTCTCTCAGATTGCTAGCTATCTGATTGATAAACACCCATAAAAAAATTCAACTTTGTCTCTGCTTATTGACTTGGCAACTGGCAGTAACGGACCTGTTGTCTGGTTTCACTAGGAGAAAGACAGGCCCTGAGCAAGTCAACAAGAACATGCCAGAGAGCGATAAGTGTATGAATGAAACAAAACAGGGAAAGGGTCTCTCTGAGGAGGTAACTTGTAAATTAAGAAGTGAGACAGCATAGGGACTTAGGCCCAGGAATAGAAAATACCCAATGGCCAGGAAGTCAAGTTAAGACCAGGTGATCAAGAGGAACTCAAGCAAAAATGTCACCACCCCTCCACTCCCGACTCAAAAACGCAGAGGTAGCAGATTCTATCTCCCTCTTCCTGCATAAACTACTGACCCTCATGCACAGTTGATCAAGGTTTGACTGTTATAGGATCTGAGGGTGGCGGTAGTGATTATTGGTCTGACAACTTGCCCCCATAGCGGTTGTAATACCACCTCCCCAGATAGCAATTTCTAGCACAGGCACAACCATAGTTACCAGGCAACACAGCTGGAAAAGAAAGTCTCCCCACCCTGAACTGGAAAAGTCTGCAAGCCTACCTTTTTAAAAAAGCCTGCCTTTTCGCACAAGCCCACTTTGTATCAGCTTATAAAAGCAGCTGAGCAGAGCCAGTCCTCAAGCCAGTTCATGGGATCTTCCTTTTCTCTGTGCTTTCTCCCTGGTGCTCAAGCATCTATATACAGTAGGTCCTCGGGTTACGTCGGAGATCTGTTCCTACAGGGCGATGTAATGCGATTTTCGCTGTAAGTGGGAACCTACCTACATAAGCACCTATCTCACTCACATGGAGCACATATACAGCAGTAATGAAGTGAAACAGTAAAAAAAAATTTAAAAGAAAGATAACAACTCCTGACCTTTACTTGTGGTAAATCCTACCTAATAAAATAGTAATATGCAAATTGACCGCACCTTCACTATGCCCAAGCCACACCCACCAGCCAAAGCCACGCCCACCAGCCAAAGCCACGCCCACCGGCCAATCAGGGAGAGTATGCAAATTACCCGACAAAGATGGCGGTTAATTTGCATACGCCGAGGGAGGGAGGAGTGAAGACTGAAGACAACTTAGAAGGAAGAGAGAGGAAAAGCGGAAAACAAGGTGGCTGCCAGAGGGAAAGCCTGGGCGGGGCGGAGCGGGGCGAAGCAGGGCGGGGCGGGCGGCAGTGGCAGCGCATGTGGCCGCAGCGGCCACTTGCAGGATTCTTCCTGCAAATGGGCTACTAGTAAATAATAATAAAAAAAGCACATATGTATATACATTGAAATGACAGGACTTTTTTTTTTTTAATAAATAAATGGGAGATGGCAACGTAACCATAAAACGACATACGTCGAGTCCAACGTAATCCGAGGACTGCCTGTATATAAAAGCCTAAGTGACCGGAATGACTAGAACGACCAGTCGCTATGACATGCACTGTCCACCAGGGGCAGACACTCAACACAGGAGCTGCCCCCTGAAGGTCAGTGCGCTCCCACAGCCAACCTCCCCTGGTTCCTCCCCCTGGCCAGCAGGTCCTGATCACCCAATCGGGGCCGGGCCCCAGGCTGGGATGAGAAACCAGGGATGGGTAGTGACGGATGCACCCCCTTTCCCAGGGGGGCTGAGGGCCGGCTCCCTCAAGGCTGGCGGCCAACCTCTCATGACCGTCCCTCCCCGCCAGCCAGCAGGCCCCGATCGGCCTGCCATGGTGGTGGCGCAGCAGCAAAGGAAGGAGGAGGGGGGAGGCGGGAACTGTGTGGTGGCGGGGTGCCGACAATGGTGGTGTTGGCATCCAGCATCCGTTCCTTCTGTGCCTGGCCCAGCGACCGTCACCTCCTCTCCAGCCCAGCCCCGGTTGGCCTGGCCCCGACTGGCCCTGAATTTCGTGCACTGGGCCTCTAGTCATTAATAAATCCACAAATACAAGTATTGGTGAGGATGTGGAGAAAAGGGAATCTTTGTGTATTGTTGGTGGGAATGCAAAGCAGTGCGACCACTATGGAAAACAGCATGGAGGTTCCTCAAATAATTAAAAATGGAACTGCCTTATGACCCAGGGATTCCACTTCTGGGTATATATCTAAAGCAGTGATGGGCAACCTTTTGAGCTTGGTGTGTCAAACTTCGCCAAAAAACTGAGCATAACTCGGGTAGTGTGTCACTTGGAGGAAAAAACATTATTTCGCAAATGTTTCATCCTCAGGAGCAGCAAATGTTTCATCCTCGGCATGCGGCCGCCTCAGAGGCCGCGTGTCATCAGAAATGGCTACGCGTGTCAGTGCTGACACACGTGTCATAGGTTCGCCATCACTGATCTAAAGAAACCCAAAACACTAACTTGAAAGAATATGTGTACCCCTATGTTCATTGTAGCATTACTTTTAATAGCCAAGATACGGAAGCACCCCAGGTGCTCATAAATAGAAACGTGAATATAAAAGTGGTGGCATATATATATATATATATACACTATATATATATATATATATATATATATATATATATATATATACACACACACACACACACACACACACAATGAAATATTACTTGGCCATAAAAAATGAAATCTTACCATTTGCGACAATATGGATACACCTGAAGGGTTATGCTCAGTGAAATAAGTCAGAGAAAGACAAATACCGTATGATATCACTTATATGTGGAATCTAAAGAGTAAAATAAGCAAACAAAATTGAAACAGACTCATAGATACAGAGAACAGACTGATGGTTGTCAGAGAGTGGGGGACTGGTTGAAAAGGTGAAGGTGAGGCAGGAAAGGTAGAACAGGGAACAAGGGCCTCACGCTCTACCCCTCCCCTTTTCCATCTGGCTGGAACACTGCAGATGTGACCTCCGCTGACCACCTAGTCCCCATTTCCCACCCCACCCCCCAATTTCCTGTAATTGAGAGGACCAAAAAACAAAAATAGAAGAAATTGCTATCTGGTGAGGAGGTGTTACAGGCAGCCCACAGACCCCCGAAAAGGTTATTGGACAGCCCCCTGAGCCAGAGGGAGAGGGCTGTTCCCAACCTTGATTCTTGTCTACTCATATAAATGAATTTAAATGAGAGACCCTGGTTGCATTGTGATAAAACCAATTTATTTACTTAAAATTTTTTTTGTTGTTGTTAATCCCCACCTGAGAATATTTTCCCCATTGATTTTTAGAGAGAGTGGAAGGGAGGGGGAGAGACAGGGAGAGAGAAACATCAATGGGAAAGAGACACATCAATTGGTTGCCTCCCGCACGAGTACTGATCTGGGATAGAGCTGGGGATTGAGCCTGCAACCGAGGTATATCCCATTGACCGAAATCAAACCTGGGAACGTTCAGTCTGTGGGCTGATGCTCCAACCATTGAGCCAAACCAGCTACAGCTAAAGCCAATTTATTAAAAACAATTAAAGCACATTTATTAAAGAAGCAAGGAAAGCAAACCTAAACATCTGGCCTATGAAATGCACATGGGCTCTCAACTAATCTGAGGAGCAAGTTGTAAGGGGTTTTGAGGAATTATATACCCCCCTGTCTGTAGGTTTCAAAAATCCTCTGCTGAATATCTTGGTACAGATTATTCTCAAGGTTTCTCTTTACTTTGGTGTGGCCTCCCCAGAATTCATGGGAAGCACCTGGCAACTTTATCTTGCCAAGTCTTAAGACTGCTGGCTTCTCTGGTAGGGTGAAAAATAATAAAACTGCATTTTTTATCATTTCCCCTTCCCCAAAACCTTCTCTCTCTCCCCGCCCCGTTTCCTGAATTCTCTTATTAGAGAGGCTTTTAACAATTGCTCTCAAGTGCCCCTGGTTTGGGGAAGATAATGTCTTGTTATTTACAAGCCAGTTGCAAATTACCCACACTGTTTAGCCTTATTTTAACTTTCTTATCTCAGTTTCCCTATTCCTCTTGCCCTGGAATTTTCCTAGCTTTTCACTGCCCTGTAACAGAGTGACGGGGACGAGCCTTGCCAGCAGTCACCTCACCAGGACCAGAAGCCGAGGACTACCCTAACCCCTCCCACATTGACCACGTTTAATAAAAAACTTCCACCCGGACACCATTGCTGCATCTTATTTTCCTAGGTTGCCCTCTCTCACGTCTCGAGTGTGTACTATCACTTTAAAAAAGCTACCGTACTTGGCTAAATGTTTCTGTCATGCTCTCTACTTCCTCCTTGGGCCATGACAAGAACCTGGATCGGTGGAGGCCTCCCTTGTCTTCCCTGGGCACCACCCAGCATCAAAGAAATAAGAAGTACATATCAGTAGTCACAAAATAGTCCCAGGATTGTAGGGTAGAGCATGGGGAATGTAGTAAATAATACTGCGATGACTATGAGCAGTGCCAGGTGGGTACTTGAAATATCAGGGAGGCCACTTTGTAAAGTATATGATTGTGTGGCCACTACACTATATGCCTGAAACTAATACAAAATAATGTTGAATATAAACCAGTGGTTCCCAACATGGGGCACATGCCCCACAGGGGTCAATTTGATTTTTAAGGGGGGCAATTTGAGAATGAGTAATTAACAGTGAATTTTTTGCATTTCTTATGGTTATAGGGGCTTCATATACAGTATATAAATATATATTGTGACATATTTATGCATTTCAGTTCTCTATTATGTCTTGAAACTTTATTTGCTATTTTTTTCATATCACTTCATATTATTATTATTATTTAACAATTTCTTAGTGATTTCTTCCTCACTACTTCAACTGTCCTTTCATTTTTTTATTTTTCTCTGTCATAGATGCCATGTTCTTTGGAAGCTTGTTTAGACCAAGTGGATGGCCTTTTAGGCTTCCTCCATGTGAACAGGAGTTCACTTTTTTAAAAAAATATATTTATTGATTTTTTACAGAGAGGAAGAGAGAGGGATAGAGAGTTAGAAGCATCGATGAGAGAGAAACATCGATCAGCTGCCTCCTGCACACCTCCTACTGGGGATGTGCCCACAACCAAGGTACATGCCCTTGACCGGAATTGAACCTGGGACCCTTCAGTCCGCAGGCCCATGCTCTATCCACTGAGCCAAACAGGTCAGGGCAGGAGTTCACTTTTTGAATAATAAGAATTATATGCCACAGGGTGGCATCAGGATTTTAGAGATGCTTAGGTGAGGCATGGCTAAAAAAAAGTTTGGGGACCACTCATAAAAGCTATCATTGAAAAATAAAATTTAAAAAAAGGGGGGAAATTCTCAATGTTACCAATTTGAACATCACTAGAAATTAACCAGGAAGTGACAGAAATTAAGTTGTTAAAGGTAATAAAGGCAGCTGCATGAGGGCAGATACCTTGTCTGTGTTGTTCACTCCTTTGGCAGACACTCCCGATTGCCAACTCAAAATGCTTCCTCCCACCCCGTCCTTCCTTCTTCCCTCTGTTTACCACCTTTTGTCTTTTCCTCCCTCCCTTCCTTTTTTCCTAACAGTCCCCAAAGCATGCTGGGAGTGGCAATAAGCTTGGTTCAAATACACACTTACCTAGTTTCCTTTCCAGCCAGGGCTGGCCATGGGATGAGATGCAAGCAGAAGTAGCGGGGTGGGGTTTTGGGAATTTTTTTTTTTTTGTCATCCCTGCATAGGGGCCATGCTAATCTTCCCCATTTCGTTCCAGTTTTGATACATGTGCTGCCGAAGCGAGCACTGGGAAATGTTCTTTAAAAGAAACACACTCTTCTGATTTGCTCTCTCTGGCCCCTCTTCCTCTGTGGAATGTGGACCTGTTTCCTGGAGCTGTGGGAAAAGAATTATGTGAGAAAAAGAATCCCCCTCTCCGCTCCCCATTGGGTTAAACTACTTTATTTAGATTTCCTGTTGTATCAGCTGAACAGTCTTTTCCTTTAAATTTTTTACTTTATTACTTATTTGAGAGAGAAAGAAGCATTTATCTGTTGTTCTACGTACTTATGCATGCATTGATTCTTGTATGTGCCCTGATGGGGGATTGAACCTGCAACATTGGCCTATCAGGATGACGCTCTAACCAACTGGGCTACCCAGCCAGGGCTGAACAGAGTCTTAAAGAAAACGAACCTGCATCCCCAGCACCTAAAATGGGGCCGCTGTTGAGGGTTCTCAGTAATCATTTGAAGAATGGATGAATCAAATGCAAACGCCCACCTAAGCCTCGTGGCAATAGATGGTTTGTAGTAGGTAGTTAGGTAGGCATGAGTACAGTAGGAATGATAGGCCAGGTGCAGAGGGTCACCAGGGTGGAGAGACCTGGCGCCTAGCAACAGGGCAAATCCACAAGCCCTTGCATGACCACTCCCTTAAGCATTAACCCCTAGAGATGATTTCTAACCTCAGCTGTGTTTCAGCCACAGGCCCAGAGAAGGAGCAAAATCAGACAAAGCGAAGCGATGGCTGACATTAGGACCACTGCATTGACTGATGACCCCCTGCCCTGGCACTGACCAATCAGTGGAGAAAACAGCCCTGAGGGGGCACACCTGGAAAACATGAATATTCTACTGAGATCTTCCCCCTGAGACCTCCAGATACAAGTTCTTGAGACAGGGACTCTCCCCCTCACTAAAGAAGAAAAGAAAAAGACAGGGACCCTGTGCATGCTCTCTCTCTCTCCTTCCCCACCCCCCCACCCTCCGCATGCCTGCACCTTTCCTCCCTCTTTTGTCCCTCAAGGTATGTGTCTCTCTTAAGCTCCAAGGGCCCTGCTATTGTCTCTGTAACTCGTTTGCTGGCCCATTTATTCTATGGTTCACTTCTTCTACTTCTGTGACTTTCTAAATAAACTTTCTCTTATAGCTTGAGTCTTGCCTCTGAATTCTTTCTTAGCCAGAACTTAAGTACCAGTGTTGCTGAACCAAGGTCTAACACCTGGTGCTGTTTTGCTGCCAACAGTTTTAAGGTGATGACAGGAACTAGAGAACTTCTCGACGTCTTGGTGAACAGCTCTCCTGGAGCACAACTCAGCACAGTGTGACACCGCCCCAGAAATTATGCAATATGAGGCACTGTCCAGATGATTCCAAATGCACGTACATCGGTTTTGCATGATTATCACATAAACGAAAAACCATAATTCAAAAGTTCTTCTAAAGGTTCTTTAAAAACTCACAGATCTCCACGAATATTTTACTCTGAAATATAAAGTCCAAGAGGGCAATGTGGCTTTGAGATTTTCAGTCACAAAGAGGTGGCCACATAACCTGTGAAAGGTAGGTGCCTCCTTTGAGCACTTTTTGTTGGCTGCCATGGACATTGTTCGCTGTCATCTAGCTGCATAACTTCAAGAACAGGAAAAAAAAAATGCCTATGTGTGCCTCCTCTTAGTAAACGTTCAGCAACTCCCAAGTTAGAGCCAGCACAGTTCAGTGCACAGAATAGAACTACAGTTTTGTTTCAGCCACAGTATACCTACCAATTAGAACACCAGATTTCTTCACTCATCAAGCCCTTTTCATCTGTAGTATAAGGTACAACTATTTTTTATCGTTTATCTTTATTGTTGAAAGTATTACAGATGTCTGCTTTTTCTCTCATTGACACCCCCCCCCCCCCCCCGGCCTTCACCACACTATTATTGTCTATGTCCATGGGTGAGGCATACATGCATATGAGTTCTTCTGTTAATCTCTCCCCGCTTCCCACCCCCTCCTCCACCTTCCCTCTGAGATTGGTCAGTCTGTTCCAAGCTTCTATTTTGTTCATCAGATTCCACATATAAGTGACATCACATGATATTTGTCTTTCTCTGAGTGGCTTATTTCGCTTAGCATAATATTGTCCAGGTCTCTCCAAGCTGTCAAAAAGGGTAAGAGCGCCTTTTTTTTTTACAGCTGCTGTTTCCAGACCGTAGCTATTGTAAATAGCACTGCTATGAACATAGGGGTGCATATATCCTTTCTGACTGGTGTTTCAGGTTTCTTAGGATGTATTCCTAGAAGTGGGATTACTGGGTCAAATGGGAGTTCCATATATAATTTTTTGAGGAAACTCCATACTGTTCTCCACAGTGGCTGCACCAGCCTGCATTCCCACCAGCAGTGCACGAGGGTTCCCTTTTCCCCATATTGTCACCAGCACTTGTCATTTGTTGATTTGTTGATGGTAGTGATTCTGGCAGGTGTAAGGTGATACCTCATTGTTTTTTAAATTTGCATCTCTCTGATTATCAGAGACTTTGAGCATTTTTTTCACATGACTCATGGCCATCTGTGGTCCTCTTTGGAGAAGTGTCTAGGTCTTTTGATCATTTTTAAAATTGGTTTGTCTGTCTTCCTTTTGTTAAGATGTATGACTTCCTTATATATTTTGGGTATTAACCCTTTACCAGATGTATTATTGCCAAATATGTTCTCCCACATAGTGGGTTCCCTTTTCGATTTGTCGATGGTTTCTTTTGATGTGCAGAAGAATTTTATTTTGCTATAGTTCCATTTGTTTATTTCCTCCTTTGTTTCCCTTGCCCTAGAACAGTGGTCGGCAAACTCATTAGTCAACAGAGCCAAATATCAACAGTACAACGATTGAAATTTCTTTTGAGAGCCAAATTTTTTAAACTTAAACTTCTTCTAATGCCACTTCTTCCAAATAGACTCGCCCAGGCAGTGGTATTTTATGGAAGAGCCACACTCAAGGGGCCAAAGAGCCACATGCGGCTCGCGAGCCGCAGTTTGCCGACCACAGCCCTAGGAGATTTATTGTGATGAGAGATGTCAGAGATTTTGCTGCATATGTTATTTTTCTAGGATTTTTATGGTTTCACAACTTACATTTAAGTGTTTCATCCATTTATTTATTTTTAATCTTCATTGTTGAAAGTAATACATTTGTCAGCTTTTTTCTCCCATTGATCCCTTATAGCCTGCCCCTGCCCCCTGCCCCAGGCCTCGACCACCCTATTGTCTGTGTCAATGGGTTATGAATATATGCATACTAGTTCTTGGGTTGATCTTTTCCCACCCACCCACCCACCCACCCATCCACCCATGCCTTCCCTCTGAGTTTTGACAGTGTGTCCCATGCTTCTATGTCTCTGGATCTATTTTATTCAACAGTTTATTTTGTTCATTAGATTCCACATATGAGTGAGATCATATGATACTTGTCTTCCTCTGACTGGCTTATTTTGCTTAGCATAATACTCTCTAGGTTGCTCTATGCTGTCTCAAAGGGTAAGAGATCCTTCTTTTTTACACCTGCATAGTGTTCCATGGTATAAATGTACCACAGCTTTTTATCCACTAGTCTACTGATGGGCACTGGGGCTGTTTCCAAATCTTAGCTATTGTAAATTGTGCTGCTATGAACATAGAGGTGCATACATTCTTTATGATTGATGTTTCAGGTTTCTTAGGATATATTCACTGGGTCAAATGGGAGTTCCATTTTTAATTTTTTGAGAAAACTCCGTACTGTTTTCCACAGTGGCTGCACCAGTCTGCATTCCCACCAGCAGTGTACTAGGGTTCCCTTTTCTCCACATCCTCACCAACAATTGTCATTTGTTGATTTGTTGATGACAGCCATTCTGATAGGTGTGAGGTGATACTTCATTGTTGTTTTAATTTGCATCTCTCTGATGATCAGTGATTTTGAGCATATTTTCATATGTCTCTTGATATCTGTATGCCCACTTTGGAGAAGTGTCTACTTAGGTCCTTTGCCCATTCTTTAATTGAATTGTTTCTTTCTTTTTTTAAAAAATATATATTTTATTGATTTTTTTACAGAGAGGAAGGGAGAGAGATAGAGAGTTAGAAATGTGGATGAGAAACATTGATCAGCTGCTGCCTCCTGCACAC
This sequence comes from Cnephaeus nilssonii, assembly GCF_951640355.1. NCBI lineage: Eukaryota > Metazoa > Chordata > Mammalia > Chiroptera > Vespertilionidae > Cnephaeus > Cnephaeus nilssonii. Next base: position 71,831,871 of record NC_137083.1, on the reverse strand, counting down.
CCCCTACTGGGGATGTGCCTGCAACCAAGGTACATGCCCTTGACCGGAATCGAACCCGGGACTCTTTAGTCTGCAGGCCAACGCTCTATCCACTGAGCCAAGCCGGTTAGGGCTGGATTGTTTCTCTTCCTTTTGAATATATGAGCTGCTTATATATTTCAGATATTAACCCTTTATCAGATATATCATTGCCAAGTATGTTCTCCCATAAGTGGGCTCCCTTTTCATTTGTTGGTGGTTTCTTTTGCAGTGCAGAAGCTTTTTATTTTCATATAGTCCCATTTGTTTATTTTCTCCTTAGTTTCCTTTGCCCTAAGAGATGTATCCGTAAACATACTGCTATGAGAGATATTTGAAGTTTTGCTGCATATGGTTTCTTCTAGGATTTTTATGGTTTCACGACTTATGCTTAAGTCTTTTATCCATTTAGGGTATCTTCTTGTATATAGTGTAAGTTGGTGATCCAGTTTCATTTTTTTTGCATGTACCTGTCCAATTTTCCCAACACCATTTATTGGAGAGACTGTCTTTACTCCAATGTGTGCTCTTGCCTTCTCTGTCAAGTATTAATTGAGCGTAATGGCTTGGGTTGATTTCTGGGATCTCTGTTCTGTTCCATTGATCTAAATGCCTGTTCATATATCAGTACCAGACTATTTTGATTACAGTGGCTTTTTAGTACAATTTGTTATCTGGTATTATGATCCTTCCTACTTTGTTCTTATTTTTCAAGATTGCTGCAGCTATTCAGGGCCCTTTTTGGTTCCATATACATTTTTGGAGTATTTGTTTTAGACCTTTGAAATATGCTTTTGGTATTTTAGTAGGGATTGCATTGAATCTGTAGGTTGCTTTGGGTAGTATGGTCATTTTAATGATGTTGATTCTACCAATCCATGAACACCGTGTATTCTTCCATTTATTTATATCCTCCTCTATCTCTTTTTTCAACATCCTGTAGTTTTCTGAGTACAGGTCTTTTACCTACTTGGTTGAGTTTATTCCTGAGTATCTTAATTGTTTTGTTGCAATGGTAAATGGTTTATCTTTCTTAGAGTTCATTATTGGTGTATAAAAATGCCACTCATTTATGGATGTTAATTTTGTATCCTGCTACATTGCCAAATTCATTTATTAAATCTAGTAGTTTTTTGGTGGAGTCTTTAGGATTTTCTTTTTTTTCCCAAATTTTTTTTATTGATTAAGGTATTGCATATGTGTCCATATCCCCCTATTGCCCCCCACCCCATTCCCATACATGCCCTCACCCCCCAGTGTCTTGCGTCCATTGGTTATGCTTATATGCATGCATACAAGTCCTTCGGTTGATCTCTTACCCCCCCTTCTCCCCACCTCCCCAGCCTTCCCACAGTAATTTGACAGTCTGTCCGATGCTTCTCTGCCTCTGTATCTATCTTTTGGTTCATTAGGTTATAATGTTCTTTAGGATTTTCTATATACAATATAATGTCATCTGTGAAAAATGACAGTTGTACTTCCTCCTTTCCAGTTTAGATGTCTTTTATTTCTTCTTGTCTGAATGCTGTGGCTAGGGCTTCCAATATTATCTAATCTAATAATAGACAAATATGCAAATTGACCGCACCTTCGCTACGCCCAAGCCACGCCCACCAGCCAAGCCACGCCCACCAACCAATCAGGACGACTATGCAAATTACCCCAACAAAGATGGCGGCTAATTTGCATGTCAAGACAGCATCAAAGAACCCAAGAGCTGCAGAAGGGAGTAAAGCTTCGGAGAAGCAAGCAAGCCGGGGGGAGGAGAAGGGAGAAGCGAAGGCAGGGCCGGAGGTGAAGGGAAAAGTAGGCGGGCTGGCGGAGAAGGCGGGGCAGGCGACAAGGGAGGAGCGGAGGCGGGGCCGGGGGCGAAGGGAAAAGCAGGCGGGCTGGCTGAGAAGGTGGGGCGGGCGACAAGGGAGGAGCGGAGGCAGGGTAGAGTGCAGCAGGAAATCCTATTGCAGGATTTTTCCTGCAACGGGAACGCTAGTGTTAAATAAGAGTGGTGAAAGCGGACATTCCTGTCTTGTTCCTGTTCTTAGGGGAAATGGTTTTAGTTTTTGCGAATTGAATATGATGTTGGCTGTAGGTTTGTCATATACGGTCTTTATTATGTTGAGGTATGATCCCTCTATTCCCATTTTGCTTAGAGTGTTTATAAAATATGGGGGTTAGATTTTTTTCAAGTGCCTTTTCTGTATCTATTGATAGGATCATGTGATTTTTGTCTTTCACTTTGTTTATGTGATGTATTACATGTATTTTTTTTTAAATTTCTTTATTGATTAAGGTGTCACATATTTGTCCTCATCCCCCCATTCCCATCCCACATCCCTCCCCATGGATGCCCCAACCCCCTGTTGGACTTAACCATTGGTTAGGCTCTTATGCATGCACACAAGACCTTTGGTTGATCTCTCCCCCCTCCCCCCACCCTCCCCTATCCTCCCTCTGAGGCCCGATAGTCCGATCGATGTCTCCTTGTTTCTGGTTCTGTTCTTGTTCATCAGTCCATGTTGTTCATCATTTCCCCTAGATGAGCAAAATCATGTGTCACTAGAGATGTACTTATAAGAATTGAATGTGCGACGAGCAATAATAGTTATGCTGACAGGCAAATGAATCAGTCAGTAGTGAGTTTCTTTCTGGACCAACAGTTCTTTTGAGACCCAATATCAATGTCCACCAGTTCCTTATGAGTATATGTTCGCACTGACCCCTCAGGTCTGGATGGTGGACAAATGGTGGTATTGCAGGTTCGACTCCCTCTGGTTTGGTCTCGGCCAGACCCGGGGCCAGGCTCACCCGGATCCAGGGGCCCACGGCCTCACCCGGATCCGGGGCCAGGCTCACCCGGATCCAGGGGCCCGTGGCCTCACCCGGACCCGGGGCCAGGCTCACCCGGATCCAGGGGCCCGCGGCCTCACCCGGACCCGGGGCCAGGCTCACCCGGATCCAGGGGCCCGCGGCCTCACCCGGACCCGGGGCCAGGCTCACCCGGATCCAGGGGTCCACGACCCGGGGCCAGGCTCACCCGGATCCACGGGCCCACAGCCTCACCCGGACCCGGGGTCAGGCTCACCCGTATCCGGGGGCCCACGGCCTCACCCGGACCCGGGGCCAGGCTCACCCGGATCCAGGGGCCCAGGGCCTCACCCGGACCCGGGGCCAGGCTCACCCGGATCCAGGGGCCCACGGCCTCACCCGGACCCGGGGCCAGGCTCACCCGGATCCAGGGGCCCAGGGCCTCACCCGGACCCGGGGCCAGGCTCACCCGGATCCAGGGGCCCACGGCCTCACCCGGACCCGGGGCCAGGCTCACCCGGTTCCAGGGGCCCAGGGCCTCACCCGGACCCGGGGCCAGGCTCACCCGGATCCTGGGGCCCACGGCCTCACCCGGACCCGGGGCCAGGCTCACCCGGATCCAGGGGCCCAGGGCCTCACCCGGACCCGGGGCCAGGCTCACCCGGATCCTGGGGCCCAGGGCCTCACCCGGACCCGGGGCCAGGCTCACCCGGATCCAGGGGCCCAGGGCCTCACCCGGACCCGGGGCCAGGCTCACCCGGATCCAGGGGCCCAGGGCCTCACCCGGACCCGGGGCCAGGCTCTCCCGGATCCAGGGGCCCAGGGCCTCACCCGGACCCGGGGCCAGGCTCACCCGGATCCAGGGGCCCACAGCCTCACCCGGACCCAGGGCCAGGCTCACCCGGCTCCAAGGGCCCACGGCCTCACCCGGACCCTGGACCCAGACTCACCCTGACCCAGTTCCCAGCCTCACCCGGACCCAGAGGTGCGCAGCTTCACCCGGATCCGGGACCCAGCGGGGTTTCGTCTTCTTGATCCCATTTCCTGTTGTTCCATTCATTCTCAGTAATTCCTTCGGCCATTTTCTCAGAGCTCTAGGGCAGCCGCCGCAGAACTCGTTGGGCGGCGGGCTCGGCGAAGCTCCGGTGTGCCCGGTGCGCGGCGGCGGGCTGGTCCAGGGTGGCTGCGTCACCCCTTGGGTCTGCAGCGGTGGCCAGTCACCGAGCGTGCGCACCTGGCCGCTTCCAGGGCGTTGAGATTCTTGAAGGACTCGGAGGTCAGCAAGTGCGGAGTCTCCCACCCCTTGTTTCCCAGTGGCTCGTCTGTCCGCGCTCGGCAGCGAGTGGGGCCTTCCCCTCAGCCGGAGACCGCCGGAGGGACTGCGCCGAGCACGTTCCAGGCCGCCACTGTGTCGCCTGAGCCGTAGTTCTTAAAGTGTGATCTTTGGGTCACCGGCATCAGCATCGTCCCGAGTACCCCTCTCTTTTATTCTAGTATTAGAGCATCTGCTCAGTCAGCCCTCCGGTGGTTCTGGATGGTGTCTGCTCTGCTCTCCCGTCGTAGACTCAAAATTGTTGTGGTGGGCAACAATCAGGCTTCCGCCCTATGCCTCCATCTTGGTCTTCCTTTGTATAGTTAAGTCTTGATTGTTGTTGGTGTCGCTGGGAGGAATTGTCCTCCAGGCCGATTGGCTGTGCGGATCCTCTGTGACTATAAAGGAAGAGTTGCTGTGTAGGAGACAGATTTATGGGCCGGGGCTTGGTGCAGCAAGGCTTTGGCGCTCACTGAGTCTGCCTCTAGAATGTGTCCTTTATGTGAGTGGTTGAAATCTGGTGTCATCTCATACCGACCACTAGATGCCCTCGTTTCTGGGTCTCCAATGGTGTGTAGGTCATCTACTACCTGAGACCACTCAGCAGGACTTGCGGCAAAAACTGCAGTTTCCTCCTCCTGTCTGAGTGTCCCTAGAGCAGTCCGACTAGAACCGCAGTTTATCTGGTCAAGCTGCCACAGGGCAGGCCACCCACATGCAAAAGCCGTTGCTTGGAGCCCAGGTGTGCCTGCAAGATGTGCGGGGCGGAGCTGCAAAACGAGCTGGGCGGGTCCCAGGGCGGGGCGAGTCTCAGGGCGGGGCGGGGCCTCAGGGCGCCACCAGACCATGGCGTGGCGAACCGCACTGGTTGCAAGTCCGCTCCTTCTGCCCTCCACGCTTCCAAGCCCCCTCGCTCCGCACTCCAATGCAGCAAACACTGATTGCTGGGCGCGCCTCCGCAAGGAAGTCACTCCCACTCTCCGATCCGAAGGCCGAGAGTCGCGCCTCTCCCCGCAGGCGTCTGGGGCGCTAATCTCCCCTAGGTTTGGAACAAAAGCCACAATTCCCTTCCCCCGACCCACGCGCCTCCGCACCTCAGCTCCTCCAGAGTTCGCTCTTTCCTCTTCTCTCTTAGCTGTAAATCCACCATTCAGCCAGCTCTCCTGTGGTTCTGGGTGGCAGACGCTCTGTGCGCGCGAAGTTCCTTTGTTTAACCTTGAAATTGTTGTGCGCGAAGTTCCCTTGCTCGACTCTGCTGCCCTCCCGGTTCTCCTCTCCCAAAATGGCCAGAGGACCCGAGTGTAAGACAGGAAGTCCTAAGAATCCTCCAAGTCGGTGTTGGCGGTCTCCGGGGCCCCGAGGATCTCAGTGGGGAGCTCGGTCGGGTCGGTGACGCGGGTGGGCCCGTCTCGCAGAAAGATGGTCTCTTCCTTCACCGAGAGCCGCTGCGCCGAGTCCGCGGCTGCCGCCACAGCAGTTGCCGCGGCGCCCACGAGCCCATGGCCCCGGCTGCGGTGCTGGCTGAGAGGAGCAGCCGCCCGGCCTGGGGAGACGCGAGCAGGAGTCGCCGCGCTCACCAGTCCATCTTTTAGTTTTTTTTTCGGAACTGCCATGCGAGGCAACAGATCAGCCGTTCACCTCCGCCGCCATCTTTTTTTTCCTCTATTACATGTATTGATTGGCAAATAATGTCCCTGCCTTGCAACCCTGCAATAAATCCCACTTGATCATGGAGTATGATATTTTTAATATATTGCTGGATATGATTTGCTAAAATTTTGTTGAGGATTTTAGCATCTATATTCATCAAGGATATTGGCCTGTAATTCTCTTTTTTGTAGTGTCTTTATCTGGTTTTTGGATTAGGATAATGCTGGTCTCGTAAAATGAGCTTGGAGATGTTCCTTGCTCTTGAATTTATTGTCGCGACCCACAGGTTGAGAACCGCTAGCAGGGTCACCTAAGACCATCGGAAAACACAGATATTTACATTACAATTCATTAACAGTAGCAAAATTACAGTTATGAAGTAGCAACGAAAATAATTTTATGGTTGAGGGTCACCACAACATGAGGAACTGTATTAAAGGGTCGCGGCATTAGAAAGGTTGAGAACCACTGCCTTAAAGTCTTCCAGAAGTGTATATATATGATCCTATATTGGGTGCATAAATGTTTTACAGAGTAATATCCTTTTCTTGGATCGATCCCTTAGTATTATGTAGTGATCTTCATTGTCTCTTGCTGTGGGCTTTGTTTTGAAGTTTATTTTGTCAGATATGGATATTGCTACCCCAGCTTTTTTTAAAAATAATTTCAATTTGCATAGACAATTTTTCCCATCACTTCACTCTCATCCTGTGTGAGTCTTTTTTTTTTTTTCCTAGGTGGGTTTCTTGTAGACAGCATATATTTGGGTCCATTCAGCTACCCAATGTCTTTTGATTAGAGCATTTAATTCATTTATACTTAAGTTATTATTGATAGATACTTATTAATTACCATCTTTGTACTTTATGCTTTTGTTTCTCTCTAAATATATTTATTTTTATTATTACAGCTGTCTCTTTAACATTTCTTACATTGCTGGTTTGCTGTTGATAAACTTGTTTAGCCCATTTTAGTCTGGAAAGCTCTTTATTTCACCATCTATTTTGAATCATAGCCTTGCTAGATAGAGTAGTTTTTGTTTCAGACCCTTGCTTTTCATTACCTTGAATATTTCATGCCATTCCCTTATGGCCTGTAGAAGAAATCAGCTGATAGCCTTATGGGAGCTCCTTTGTAGGTAACAAATTGTTTTTCTCTTGCTGCCTTTAAGATTCTCTCTTTGTGTTTAATTTTTGGCATTTTCATTATGATGTGTCTGGGCATGGGTCTCTTTGGATTCTTCTTGCTTGGTACTTTCTGTGCTTCCTGAACTTGTGTGACTTTTTCCTTCACCAGGTTAAGGAAATTTTCTGCCATTATTTCTTTTCAATGAATAGAAACAGGTTCTCTATGCCTTGCTCACTTTCTTCTCCTTATGTTATACCTATAATGCAGATATTGTTACATTTCATGTTGTCCCAAAAAAACTATTTTTGAATTCTAAACATAGGCCTACAAGTATACAGCTTATTTTTTACTACATACTCTTTGAAAGTAACCCTTTCTACCCCCTCAGGGTACCTACTAATATCTACAAAAAACAGGCTGGTACACAAGTCATTCAGCAAATAAACCATTTGTCCTGTGAAGTTTAGTGAAATAAATATGGGATTTCTATTAAAAATCATGAAGGTGTGTGGAAGAGTCTGAGTATATCCTGATTATTCTTTATTGTCTTCCTTCCCTGTTGCCCTCCTGCAGCCTACCTTGTCTAGATGTAAGCTCTGCAAGGGCAGGGGTCTATGTTTTGTTCAATGTGTCCCCTGTACTCAACAAACACTTTGTGATGAAGGAGTGAACAAGCTGGAATAGAAAGCAGTGTAATTGCATATTATAGAGCCAGCAGTTTGTAAAGATTTGGTGTTTGAAGTATAAGAATATATTATTTTATCCATAGAACAAGAACACTTTCTATTATAGATTATGAAATATGTAGAAATATTCTTAGAAGCATTTTCACAAAACTATCCTTACTGTAAGGCTCACTTTCGGCCATACTTTTCTTCATTTCCCTTCTTTCTATCTGTATGCCTTTTCTGCAAGTCAAAATTTACCCATACCTTAAGGACTAACACAAGGGCTAGACCCTTTCAAAAAGCCTTTTGCAAACTGATTTCTCTCTCTTTTTGAATCCTTATAATACTTGATTTATACTTCTCTTAAAGGATTGTCCAATTATAAATAATAGTCATTTGGGGGACATCTTAATGGATGCTGAGCCCATTTACCCTCTCCCTTAAAACAAAACCAAAATGAACAAAATATATGAAACAACAATTTCCAAGACATTGGAAATTAGGCAATAAAGAACAGTGATCCCTAAAGTTGAGAAAGAAATGAAATGAGCCCTACAATTGTCCCAGCCTACTGCCTTGAGAGAGTTTCCAGGCCATAGTACATGGAAGGGAGACTGAGGCAGAGCCTGACAGACTGTCTGAATTGAGGAGACATTGCTGAGAGTGTGGGGAAACCAAGGCAGCTAGTATTCACAGGAAAGAGTGCTGGAGAGGAGAAACACATCAAGAAAACTGTGGAGATCTGCAGAGGGGCCTTCTCATATATTTGGCTGGGAAATGCTCAGTGTAGGTGTGAGTAAACTACGTAATGTTGGGGAGAAGACCACCCTAAACTAAGGATTGAGGAACGAATACCCAGTGCTGACACAGAACTAGAATGTTGCCTTTTTCCCTCAGCCAAGCTGGAAGACCTCATGACTCACAGGGCATTGGGTAGGTTACTCAGAGGCGTCTTTCTTCAGTGGTGGGGAATAATTGGCCCTCCACTAAGCACAGCTCTGGTCCCATTTAACAAATCTTAAAAGCAAGACTGAAAGGATTAAACTGTTTCCAAGTAGCTTAACTATATCCTAGAACAAAGCTCCGTAATACAAAAATATCCAGCACCCAATAAAGTAAGATTTGCTATGTCTGGCATCCAATAAAAACTTATTAGGCATGCAAAGAAACAGGAAAAAGTGATCCACAATGAGGGTTAAGATCAATCAATAAAACAGACCGGAAACTGATCCACATGTTAGAAGAGCAGACGAGAACTTTAAAACAACTGTATAGCTGTACTCCAAATGCTGAAAATATTAATAAAAATATGGCATATTTGATAAAGAGACAAATCAAACTTCTAGAGATGAAAACTATACTGTCTAAAATGAAAAACACCCTGGATAAGACCGGTGGACTTGAAGACATAGCAGTACAAACTACCCAAAATGGAACTTAACGCAGCTATGGGATCACTTCAAGTGGCCAAAAGGAGAGAAGAGAGAGGGAAACAGAAAGAATATTTGAGGAAATAATGGCCAAATATTTTCCAAATTTGAGGAAAACTATAAACTCATAGTTCAAAGAATTTTGATAATCTCATAGACCAAGGAACATGAAGAAAACAATACCAAGGCATGTCATAACCAAATTTCTTAAAACCAGTAAAAAAGAGAAAAATGTAAAAGCAGCCGAAGAACAAAGACCATTAAGTATGGTAGAACAAAGATAAGGGTGACATGAGATTTCTTGTTGGAAACGATGCAAATGGAAAGTCAGTGGAGAAACATCTTTAAAATATTGAAAGAAAAATCTGTCAGCTCAGTCCAGTCTTTTCCACCATCTGGTTAGCTTAGCTGTGTTCCTGGCTTCAATCCATTGCTGTGCTGCAGTATCCAGGCGCCCGCTGGAGCCTGCATTTGGGTGGCCACCTGGCTGCGAGGGCCACATGGTTACTATGGAGAGAACACGTGAACGAATGGGGCCAGCGTGGGTTACTGAGCACAAGAGAGAACTCTTTGTTCCCCCGGGTTTTTATCATCTCAGGCTTGGGAAGGAACAGGTGATTTTTCAAAATAACCAATCAACTTCCCACGCTTTCCTGTGCTTCTGATGGATCCATCACCTGACCAATTGATCCCTTTCCCAGGTTAGACCGATAGGCCTATATGGTCAAGCACCTCCCCCTGCACCATTTTCACTTCTATTGTGCCCGTCTATACCTCCCCTCCTCCAGGGACAACCCTGGGGTGTGTGAAGCTGTAGCTTCCTGGTGAACGTGTAACTTCCTGGTGAGGCTCATTCTCCCCAGTTTTATGATGCTCAATAATGTCTGCTTCCCTTTGCTTCCTCCCTTTATTAATATCTAGCTGCCTACCTACAGCAGCACCATGAGTAATTACCTCACATGTGTCCTATTTTGTATCTAGGAAGAAAAAATAAAATTATTATTATAAGATCTTTTAAAATTCTCATATTGTAGCCCTGGCTGGTGGCTCAGTTGGTTGGAGCATTGTCCGGTGCACCAGGAGGCTGTGGGTTCATTCCATTCCCTGTCAGGGTACATGCCTAGGTTGCGGGTTCCATCCCCAATTGATGTATGTCTCCCACATTGATGTTTCTCTCCCTCCCTCCCTCTCTTCTTCCCTAAGGTCATTTGAAAAAGACTATACCATTTTTAAAAAATTCTCAAATTTTATACACATATTTTTTTAACAACTTAAGTAAATAATATCAGAAGGATAGCTATCATATTCAAAAAAGCAAAACATTTTTTGAAATCACAAACTCTCAGTTATTCTTAGAAGGAAAATTCAAGGGACATATCACAAGTAATGGGGTGAAAAAATTTATACAGTAAATAGTATTGCATATTTCTTTGCTAATTTGAAATGCACTATCTATGCATGTTGAAGATTTAAAGAGCTTTTTTCTTCTTTTTTAAAAAATTAATCCTTACCTCAGGATATTTTTCCATTGATTTTTAGGGATAGTGGAAGGAAGGAGGAGGGGAGACAGAGAGAGAGAAACATCAATGTGAGAGAGACACATCGACTGGTTGCCTCCCTGGGATCAAACCTGCGACCCTCTGGAGCCCTGCACACAGTGACAGGTATCCTTGGAAGTGAAAGGCAGAGAGGTATTTGACAAAAACACAGAGGAGAAGGCCATGTGAGGACGGAGGCAGAGACTGGAGTTACTCTGTCACAAACCAAGGAGAGCCACCAGAAGCTGGAAGAGGCGAGGAAGAATTCTGCCTTAGAGCCTTCGGAACTCTGAGAGAATAAATTCGTGTTGTTTTAACCCAAGAGGGTGGTCGTTTGTTACAGCAGCCCCAGAAAGTTAATACAGATAGTGTGCCGCTTAACCAGTAGAACTTGTTTCTGTGAAGGGCTGCTCCTCAGAGGGAATTTTCATCGACTCTTTCCTCGCCAATGAAGAGATGAAGACTCTTGAGAGGAAAATGCAATTTCCAGGGGGATGATGTGTCATGTTGATGGTGCAGGGCTCAGTGTTGCTTACAGTGTACAGTGATTTAAATTTGCAAATTTTAAATTTTTTTCCAGTAGGTGGATAGGAGATGACTATTGTTCGCTGAGGATTAAACTATTTTCTATTATAGTTGATGAGAAACTTAGAAGGGAAACTTTTTTCTCTTATCAAGTCCATAGTTAAGTTTCCACAGACTCCCCCCAAAATGCTCATTAAATAGCTTTGAATAAATAAATAAAAAAGAAAATTAGTTACAATAAAATGTAGGCATCTATCTCATCAGCAGGATTACTTGTGCCATAGATCTGACTTGGCTGAATCACAGCGCAAAACCCCTAATGCACGTTGCATCATCATTTTCAGCCATGCTAGAGTTTCAAGTTGTGGTTATTTAGGATTTTATACAGTCAGGATGAGAGGAGTTTTAAGAATTGCTTTTGATTTTGAAGAGCAACTGAGCTGTATGTATGAAGGAACTTTAAAATATTCTTAACTTTGACCACCAAATCTACTTCTGCACATTTATCCTAGTAAAAAATCCTAAATGTAAAAATGAAAAGTTATAAATGCAATAGTATTCATTATGGAATTACTAAAAATAGCAAAATATTCGTAAGTATAGTCGTGGAATGATTTAAAATGTTATGTCTGGCCCTAGCTGGTTTGGCTCAGTGGCTAGGGCGTCAGCCTGCAGGTTGAAGGGTACTGGGTTCAATTCCAGTCAAGGGCACATGCCCAGGTGGTGGGCTCGATCCCCAGTAGGGGGGTGCAGGAAGCAATCAATCAATGATTCTCTCTCATCATTGATGTTTCTATCTCTCTCTCCTTCTCTCTTCCTCTCTGAAATCAATAAAAATATATATTTTAAAAAATAAAATAAAAATGTTATGTCCACCCCAGCCAGTTTGGCTCAGTGGATAGAGTGTTGACCTGTGGACCCAAGGGCCCCGGGTTCGATTCCAGTCAAGGGCATGTACCTTGGTTGCAGGCTCCTACCAGGCCCAGGCCCTGGCCGGGCCTTGTGCAGGAGGCAACCAATTGATGTGTTTCTCTTACATCGATATTTCTCTCTGTCTTTCCCTCTCTCTTCCACTCTCTTTAAAAATCAATGGAAAAATATCTTCAGGTGAGTATTTAAAAAACAAAAGTTATGTCCTATAGAATATCATGTAATCATTAAATATGATGCTTTTGAAGACTATATACTAATACAGAAAATATTTTAATAATATTATGTAAGAGAAGCTTGCAAAAATGAACATAGAGAATGATTAAAACAGTGTAAAAATTATGCATGGAAAAACCAAGAGAGGGAAATAGACTAAAAAAATAACTAACAGAAGGTCTATAGAGTCATGGTTCTCATTATTTTTATCTAATTTTCCTTATTTTCCAAATATTATTGTGATTGTTTTGCCTCAAGTTGTGAACTGACCAAAGCCAATTTGGTGCTGTGCAACCACTGCCTTTTGGGGGAGGAGGTGGGGAGAATTGATATCAGGGCTATGAGTAGTTTTATGTAGCTGTAGGTCTTCTCCCCCCCCTCCCCCTTTCCTTGTAGCCTCCACATCCTAGCTACCAGGCAGTATCTTAAACTGAAAGCAAGTCTCAGACCAAATTCTAACATGCATTAGAAACAGATACTAAAAGAGTTTATATAACTTGTTCTATAAGCTGGATGAAGTCCCCACGTTCTGAAATTTTAAGTGCTCTGCTACCCTTACATGAAAAAAAACTGCCTGGAAGATAAAGATTGGGTTAGCCATACAGATGGCATGAGGTAATCAAAAACCCTCCAAGTACCATCTGGTCTCAGAACTGTTTAGGAATCATGCTTTTTGCATCCCTCCCTCCCGCCCCTCCCCCCCCCCCCCCCCCCATCCACTTGTTTCTTTTTGGTACTCGGGGCAGTGTGTCTTTAAATATTTCAGCCGATCTCATATCGTGACTGCTGCTGGTTTCATAAGTGAAAATTCAGTTTTAACATCTCTGCACTGCCTAGCGAGGAAAAGGTAAACCTTCTCTAGTAGAAGACAATGTCATCTGGAGCAGCATCTATAATTATTTTTTTAATATGTTTTTATTGATCTTTTTAGTGAGAGAGGAAGAGAGAAGGAGGGAGAGAGATAGAAACATCAATGAAGAGAGAGAAACATCATCGATCAGCTCCCTCCTGCATGCCCCCTACTGGGAATTCAGTCGACAACCCAGGCATATGGCCTGACTGGGAATTGAACCAATGACCTCTTGGTTCACGGGTTGACACTCAACCACTGAGCTACACCAACTGGGCGCTATACTTTTTTTTTTTTACACACAATCGTAAGAATCCATTTTTAAAAATCTTAGACATATCAAGGTAAAGCCAAGAGAGGAAGAATAAAAGTCCAATAAATAATAACAATACATCCACAGCTGAGCCAGGTATTAAAGTTAACAGATATAGACTTTATAATAACTATGATTACTATGTTCAAGAATATAGAGAAAACGATAGAAATAGATAAAAAGAATTTCTACACTTTTAAGAATTGGAATCTAACCAAAGAATAAAATAAAAATTCTAAAACCAAAGTATAGTTCCATTATCATACCAATGTTACATTAAAAAACAAAATAGGACCATACACATGGAAGCATGGAACAGACTGACAGATCTCAGGGCGAAGGTGTGAGGGAGAGTGGGAAGAGATTAATCGAAGGACTAATATGCCTATATGCATAACCCATGAACACAGACAGTAGACAGGGGAAGGCCTAGGGTGGGGTGGGAGCTGGGTGGAGGGGTCAAAGGAGGGAAAATGGGGGATATCTGTAATACTCTCAACAACAAAGATACATTTTTACAAAATTTCCCGGTTGAGTGTGTGCTGAGATAAAACAGACAACTTTTGTGGAGTCAGGTAACAACCTCCCCCACTCCTGGTAATTTGCATCCACTGATTTATAAGTGGGCAAAGGAAACTTCTGGAAACGTACAGCCTCTGTGGAGGTTCATACATAGCAGTTATATGCTGAGGAACTGAAGCCATTGCAAGGAATGTGTGCAGACATAGGATGAGGCTGAGATGCGAGTGATACTGCTTAGGGCACTCAGATGAGTCAGCAAATCGAGAACTCCATCTAAACTTATTGTAGAACTAGAGGCCCGGTGCACGAAAATTCATGCACTCGGGGCGGGGGGAGGGGGCCCTTCAGCCGGGCCCACGCCCTCTCACAATCCGGGACCCCTCGGGGGATGTCCACCTGCCAGCTTAGGCCCACTCCCTGGGGGATTGGGCCTAAGCTGGCAGTCATTACTAACAAGGAGATATATCCCATTACAGTTAAATGTGCACAAAATGCTAAATGTAGCTTCTGTGCAATAGCATTGAAATGCAGAATAAAAGGGAAACCTGGAATAATTTTTTCAAGGCAAAGTAAGGAATAGAGGTTAGAATTACAGGGAGTCCTGTAGGTTCTTGGAAACTGACTTTAAGAAAACAGTCTATACCAATTTTACCACAGGCTAATTTATATAAACAAGAGTCAAGCTATTATCGCATATTTCTGATCACAGAAACATCACCAAACTTCTAAATAAAGACCCCCAAACACTTCTAATATTAAACATTGGAATAAATGTGAGCTGTGCATACATTTAAGAAAGATGAATAAAAACAAGTCAGATGAAGGTTTTCTAACCAGTTCAAGGTCTCTTGTTGGCCAGAGCCTCTCCCAACAGCTCAGGGCACAAGGCAGGCACCACCCTGGACAAGATGCCCTTCTACCCCAGGGCCACTCACACCACACCCACCACCGCTCAGACTGGTGTAGACACGTAGACACACCAATTTACTTCATTAGCACATCTGAGTGTCCAGAGAGAACCCACACAGACACGGGGAGTGTATAAACTCCACACAGTGGCCCCAGATGGGAATAAATTTATTTTCCTCATCAATGTTGAAATGAAATTGGAAGAAGCAATGTTATTTGAGGACCTGCTGTAATATTAGAAATGTAAATAATTTAGCTGGAGTGGGCAAGGGCATTACTTAATACTAGCCTGAAATGTAAATATAATCTGATTTTCCTTTTTTAGATTAGGTTTCAACATAGGCCAAATATACCAGATGACTGTGAAATTTCCACTTTAATTTGCATGCGTAAATGTAGTCTTGCACACTAGAAATGAGAACAAAATGAAAATAACTGATAAGGTGAAAGGGAATACATCTTGGTTGAATAATGGGATCAATTTTCAGAAATTAATAAAATAAATGCTCTGTCAATAAAAACAAATTTAAATATGACTACCAGATGTTTCTTAATTCTACCAATAATTCTATAACATCATTCTAACCCTATTTCTGTTTTTAATTTTAATGCAATAGATTATTTAATTGGTGTATCTAAATTTGTCAGGTGCTTCAGAGGTGTGTGTGTATAAACTTGAAATTTGAAGCCAAAACCACAAAATAACATGCTATGCACATAGCAAGTAAATAGACAGCATATTATATTTTATTTGCCTTAGAATTATTTATATGATAGTTAACACTAGTATTGTGTATTTTTGAAGTCATATAATTTTTAGCAAAGGTATATATAGATATGACTCTGGTTCCTGAAATTCTAGACAGTCATTAAAATATGCAGTTTAAAATAAAAGAGTAATAAAATAGTAAATATGTAAATCCTCACATACACAGAAAATTTTAGACAATGGATTTTTATTTTAATTAAAAGTGCTGTAATAAAAAAAAACCCTCTTGGGTTTGAGTATCATGAATAAAGAAAAAAGTGTAAATCTACTATTATCATTTCTATACTATTTAAAATGCAACTGTAAAACTAACCCATCTTAAAGTATCTTCCCAAGAATAAAGATATTGAGTACTATAATCAAGAATAAAGAGAGTAGCCCAGACCGGTTTGGCTCAGTGGATAGAGCATCGGCCTGCAGACTGAAAGGTCCCAGGTTCAATTCCGGTCAAGGGCATGTACCTTGGTTGTGGGCACATCCCCAATAGGGGGTGTGCAGGAGGCAGCTGATCGATGTTTCTCTCTCATCAATGTTTCTAACTCTCTATCTCTTTCCCTTCCTTTCTGTATAAAATCAATAATAAAAAAAAAAAGAATAAAGAGAGTATCACGGCCAGTGTGCTCAGTGGTTGAGCATTGACCTATGAACCAGGAGGTCACAGTTCAATTCCTGGTCAGGGCAGGGGTTGCAGGCTCGATCCCCAGTAGGGGGCATGCAGGAGGCAACTGATCAATGATTCTCTCTAATCATTGATATTTTTCTCTCTCTCTCCCTTTCCCTTCCTCTCTGAAATCAATAAAAAATAACCCTAGTGGTTTGGCTCAGTGGATAGAGCGCCCGCCTGGGACTGAAGGGTCCCAGGTTCGATTCCTTTCAAGGGCACCTACCTTAGTGTTCAGACTCCCGGCCCTGGTCGGGGACATGTGGGCGGCAACCAATCAATGTGTCTCTCTCACACTAGTGGTTATCTCTGTCTCTTCCTCTCCTTTACACTCTCTCTAAAAATCAATGGAAAAAATATCTTCGGGTGAGAATTAAAATAAATAAATAAATAAATATATATATATTTTATAAATATTTTTAAAAAAGAATAAAGGGAGTAGGTAGTATTTTCAACTCTCATGATTGGTTAGCCTAGGAAACAAAAAAAAGAACTTCAAAGGGTTTCTTAATATGTATTTCTGTTCTTTTTTTAAAAAAAATTTATTTATAATACATCTGTTCTCTGCTCTAAGAATTTATTTTTATTTTTGTTAGTCCTTATCCATGGATATTTTTCCAATGATTGTTAGAGAGAGTAGAAGGGAGGGGGAAAGGCAGAGAGAAAGAAACATCAATGTGTGGATTGGTTGGCTCCTGCACGCTCCCCAACCAGGGCCAGGGATTGAGCCTGCAACCGAGGTACATGTCCTTGACTGGAATCAAACCTGGAACCCTTCAGTCCACAGGCCAACACTCTATCCATTGAGCCAAGCCAGCTAGGGCTGCTCTAAGAAATTCTATTTTTTTTAAGTCTCATTCATTTTCCTCTGGTCTTCCCTCTTGATTGTATTTCAGCAGTGTAAAAGAGAGCTACTTCTTTCCAAAGGAATTTTATGTTTTCTTTTCATTTGAAAATGAGGAACCAGCCTCCAGTGTCGGGAGCAGGTTGTAGGGTGAAGATAGGGTTAGGTTGCCTTTAGATTCTTTACACAAGGCTCTAATTGTTTTAGTTTGCATTCTTGCTACCAGAATTATTCTGTATGTCAACAAAGCTCATCTTATTAAAATATTTTTGATTTTTAAAACAAATCAGGGATGCTAACGAATGTCACTGAGTCTTAGAAAGGCTTTACATAGAAACTAAGATACCTTTTTTAAGGAATAGAGAACAAAAGTAAATGTGATTACAATTCATCATATAATTTCTATGCCTAGTCATTGTGAATCTTGCACTCTAAGATTACAATGTATGTGTATATCAATTGTGGAAATGTATTCTTTCTTATACATGCAGTATCATTTTGGGGACCTTCTCCTCAAGTCTCTTGCTATCATCTTTTTAACGACATATGGATAGTTAGAATTCCATCTCTTTAGTACTCTATGAGAAAGTACGTTGCCTTGAAGAAGAAAAGGCAAATTCTTTCAAACCTGTTTATCTGCTCTACTGGTTCTCAAAACTAAACTAGGTTAGATTTATACTTATAAAGCTTTAGGTAATTCACTAAATACAGATAAGCAGTTAGTTAGGATGGTATCCATGAACATAGGTGTACTGACTAATTCATAAATTCAACCAATGAATGCGGGTGAGATTTTTAAATTTTAAACAAAAACGAAAAAGCCATGCCCTGGCCAGGTGGCTCAGTGGGTAAGAGCCTTGTCCCAATGCTGCAGGTTTAATCTCTGGTCAGGGCACATACAAAAATCAACCAATCCTAAATAATAAAGAGATAATATGCTAATTAGATCCAACAGCAGAACGACCGACCATCCGAATGACCTTCCGGACAACCGTCCAGACGACCTTCTGGATGAAGCCAGGGCTGTGAGGGTCCGGCCAGGGCTTCAAGGGCCGAGCCCCTTGCATGCATTTTGTGCATCGGGCCTATAGGTAATACATAAATGAGTGGAAAACCAAATCAGTGTTTTTCTCTCTTTCTCTCTCTTCTTCTCTTTCTAAAATCAATCAATAAAAAAAGAGAGTTCCTTGAAAGCACACACCAAAAAGTCAGAACAGTTACTTTTTGCACTTAAATCTCAGATGAACTCTGAAAATCATGAAAAAAAAAAAAAAGATTCTTAAACTTATAACAAAGTATAAAACTCAAGACTTTGGAAGCCACTTACAAAACAAACAATTTAGAATTAATTTTAAAGAACTTTTAAAGTTTTTCCCTAATATATTGGTTTCTTATTCAGTTATTTTATCAGACTAAGATATACATTTAATCAAACATATAAACCAACTTAGGAGTACATTGCTTTTACACAATTCCCATAAATTAATGGTCATTTAACTCCTAATATACAATCCATAGGTGGTTACACTTCCGGAAGCAAACTTTCAAGGAAATTCACCATATGATGGAAGAGCAAACCGTAACTTTTACCCCTGCAATAAATCCACGTGTAGTATTCTTTGTAAAAGGTAAGATTTGGAATTTCTTTTGATATAATTGATTTTTCATTCCTTTATACAACACTCAGTAAGTATTTATTGAGCATGTACCATGTGCCAAACCTAGCACTATTTGTACTAGGAGATACAGATGAAAAAAATGAACAACAAACTACTTAACATTAAAGACCTCCATTTATTAACATAGAGGAAAGATATTGACTAGGAGTTGTGCTAAATATTTTTAGTACGCATCTCATTGAATCTTCCCAACAACCCCCTATGATAGGTACAAGTGTACCCCATTTTACAGGGGAAGAAACTGGCTCAGGGAAACTCAGTAATGTACAAAGAGCACCCAGAGAGTGAATAGCAGGCTCAGGAACACAGCCCTTCGCTGTCTGGCCTCAAGCCTAAGCTGTAACAGTCCACCGGAGCTTCCTGCTGCTGCATCTCAGGGAAGACAGTGAGCTCTGGGTGCAGGAGAGAGCTGTGCTGGTTCAAGTGCATCTCAAAATCAGCTTTTCTCAGGCAGTGCTGGCGGGGAGAGAAAGTTGGGTAGGAAGTATAGCATAAAGAAGTATCCTATGGGCAGGACCTGGGAGGCAGGTCCAAAGGTATGAAAGAGAATGGCATACCTGCCAAAACGCTGGTGGTATGAAGAGTGCCTAGAGTGGGGTATGAGGCTGCATAATTTGGTGGGAGCAGTCTGTAAAGGGCATTGTGACTATCTAGATTTTATCCTTTGGGTAGGCATTAATGTGGCATAGGAGTGGAGTGGGTGGGGCCTTAAAGAATTTTAAGCAGGAAGTGAATGATCAGATGTGTGGTTTTAAAGGTAATTCTGGCAAAGAAGCATGGAAGAGGGTGAATGGGGGTGGGTGGGTGAGGGGGGTTGCTGGTGGTGGTAATGGTGGTGGTAGTGTTGGTTGTGGGGAAACTGGAGGCAGGGAGCCCAATGCCTTGTTCTCCTTGAGAGATGATTAGGCTATGAGAGGCAGTGGCTATCTATATAAAAGCCTAAGCGACCGTCTGACCGTTCAATTGGTAGCTATGAGGCGCATTGACCACCAGGGGACAGATGCTCAGCACAGGTGCTGCTGAGCTGCGGTGACTTGGCAGCTGCAGTTCTCAGGTGACGCACCCTGAACCAGAGAGGAGGGAGCTCGATTCCGGGGTGCATCACCTGAGAACCAACCTCTCGCAATCCGGGACCCTTCAAGGGGATGTCGGAGAGCCAGTTTCCGCCTGATCCCCGCAGGCCAGGCAGAGGGCCCCACCGGTTCACGAACCAGGCCTCTAGTCTTAAGATAATAGAGAGATGTGTTAGATCTGAGACATACCTTAAGATTTCGATGCACTTAAGACTTAATTCCCTCTTAAGTCTCTGCTTTGGTCACTTGGATTAGCGTGTTCAATACCTTAGTGTCTCTACAAGGCCTTTTAAAATCAGATCATCTTCAGTTTTCTCTCTTGACACCAGTCCACATAGAGCCTGCACTCCAACCATGCTGAAGCAATTGCGGTTCCCAAGAGATCATGCTCTCTTGCTTCTGTGTCCAAGCACATAGACAGTTTCCGACCCCAACCCCCATCCCTGGCTGCACACCTCTTAGAGGCAACGATGAGGAAGATGGGACTGACCCTCCAGGAGCACCTAGTAGATATCAGAAAATTGTGATTCAACTGAGTCACATTTATGTTCTTCTTTTGAGATTTACTGACAGCAAAAATCCAGGTCCCAGGATGTTCATTTAAATTGAGTGGAGAATCCTATCACAGGGAATCCGGTGGGTTAGTCATCACATAAAATGGTTCCTGTACGCAAGTTTTTGTTTGTTTGCTTTTTGAACATATGAAGTTCTCAGTTTCTTTTTAAAAAAAATATTGATTTTTAGAAAGACAGGAAGGAGGAGAGAACCATCAATTTGTTGTTCCACTTATTTATGCATTCATTGGTTGATTCTTGTACGTGCCCTGAACGGGGATTGAACCCACAATCTTGGCATATGGGGATGACACTCTAACCAACTGGGCTACCTGGCCAGGGCCTGTACTGATGTTTTATTCTGAGAATCCAGGCATCATTGTTAGATACAAAAGTTGTTTGGTAGTGTTCTGCCACAAATAATTACAAAATATGTGTGTGTCAATTTCTCTTATCCTTGCCTGTATCTCACTGATGTAGTAGATCAAGTGTGTGAAGAAACCAGTAGCTGTGGGGTTGGAATTAGTGAGAAGATAAGAGTAGTTAGTTCTATGATGCATGCCATAAATAGGTCCTACATGTCAAAGTTAAAGGAGCTTGTTTTATTACAGTGAAAACTATAAGTAAGCAAAACAATATTTATAATAAAATATTCTGCTGAACGCTCAGACTTCTAAAAGTCTTGGCTGTAGATTGGATAACCTGCAATTGCTTTATTACCATCTAATACATAGAAAGTGAAATGAGTTATAGACAGAAACAGACTTTAAATGTTCACTTGGTTAAAGACCACATTTTATTTAGCACTGACAAAAAACGTTTATGATTGACTTCTTGTTTAAAGTAGCCAGTTCAAAACAAGCCAAAATTACCCCAGAGAATTGTGTGTATCATTAAAAACGGGCCAAGCATTGTTTGAATTGTGACTGCTCCCCAAATTGGAGGATAAACAAACATTCTTTCAAGACATTTCTTTGGAAAACCCCCATGCTGATTCAAGGAAGACAAAACCAAGGTAAACAGCGTGTACAACCCAAGTCTTGCTTGAGAGTGATTTCTCTTCAGGCCTGCAAACTGGTGACAGGAGCACATTCGCCTTTTTTCTAGTTGTCGGGGAGATGGTTCATTCCCGAGGCCCAGAGAAAAAAACAGAGTGCGGGGTTCAGGCCCTTGTGCCCTGGCATTCACCAGATTGCAACTGAATTCTTGTTTCAGTTTAAGGGAAACAGCTCCATGGCTCTGTGCCTCAGTTTCCCTCTCTGCATAATGGGAGCTATTGGAGGATTACATTAGATTATACAGACCTTGCAACTGAATTCTTTTTTTAAAAAAATATATTTTATTGATTTTTTACAGAGAGGAAGAGAGAGGGATAGAGAGTTAGAAACATCGATGAGAGAGAAACATCGACCAGCTGCCTCCTGCACACCCCCCACAGGGGATGTGCCCGCAACCAAGGCACGTGCCCCCGACAGGAATCGAACCGGGGACCCTTGAGTCTGCAGGCCGACGCTCTATCCACTGAGCCAAACCGGTTTCGGCACAACTGAATTCTTGTTTCAGTTTAAGGTAAACTGCTCCATGACTCTGTGCCTCAGTTTCCTTCTCTGCATAATGGGAGCTATTGGAGGATTACACTAGATTATACAGACCTTGCAACCGAATTCTTGTTTCAGTTTAAGGTAAACTGCTCCGTGGCTCTGTGCCTCAGTTTCCCTCTCTGCATAATGGGCGCTATTGGAGGATTACACTAGATTATACAGACCTTGCAACTGAATTCTTGTTTCAGTTTAAGGTAAACTGCTCCGTGGCTCTGTGCCTCAGTTTCCCTCTCTGCATAATGGGCGCTATTGGAGGACTACACTGGATTATACAGACCTTGCAACTGAATTCTTGTTTCAGTTTAAGGTAAACTGCTCCGTGGCTCTGTGCCTCAGTTTCCCTCTCTGCATAATGGGCGCTATTGGAGGATTACATTAGATTATACAGACCTTGCAACTGAATTCTTGTTTCAGTTTAAGGTAAACTGCTCCGTGGCTCTGTGCCTCAGTTTCCCTCTCTGCATAATGGGCGCTATTGGAGGACTACACTAGATTATACAGACCTTGCAACTGAATTCTTGTTTCAGTTTAAGGGAAACTGCTCCGTGGCTCTGTGCCTCAGTTTCCCTCTCTGCATAATGGGCGCTATTGGAGGACTACACTGGATTATACAGACCTTGGAGGGGTGCCTCGCCTGCAGGAAGCCCTCCACACCCGTTGTGGTTGTGTCCAGAGTGGCCCCTCGGCCGGTCTTTCTAAATATAAGCATCATAAAAATAAATGGCACCAGCCCGTGAGGGGGCAGGGCCACGTGACCCCTCCGGAGAGCCACTCGCAGGGCCTCCTGAGCCTCGGCGAGCGGCGGGGAAGGCCGGGCGGGCGCGCGGCTCCGGGCGGCGGCGGCGGGCCGGGGGGCGCTCCGGGCGGCGGCGGCGGCGGCGGCGGCGCGAGCGGCGCCTCGGCCGGTGAATCATCCGGCAGACACCGGGAGCGCGGCCGCCGGGAGCAGCGCGGAAAATGGCCGAAGCGGGCGCGGGCTTTCTGGAGCAGCTCAAGTCCTGCGTCGTGTGGTCCTGGACTTACCTCTGGACCGTGTGGTTCTTCCTCGTGCTCTTCCTGGTCTACATCCTGCGGGTGCCCTTGAAGATCAACGACAACTTGAGCACAGGTGAGGCCGCGCCGCCGGCCGGGCCCGCCCTCCCCCACCCGGAAAGTTAGTGCAACTCGCGCGGGGCCGCGGGCCGGGGGCGGGGGCGGGCGGGCGCGCGCGGGGCCCGGGCTCCGCCGCCGGGGCCACCTGCCGGGGGCGCCGCGCCTCGGGCGACCGCTGGCCCGCGGGCCGTTGGCGAACGGCCGGCCGCCTTCCCGGCCCCGCGACCGGGAGGAGGAGGCGCCGCGCTCACGCCGCGAGGCGGGCCCGGCAGCGGCGACGGCCCCGCGGCCCGAACCGGCCGCCCTCCCGGGTGCTCGTCGGCGGGCGACGGCGGGGGACGGGGGTGGGGAGCGAGGGAGCCCCCGCGGACGCCCCTGGGGTCCGCGCGTGACCCCCGAGGGTTCCCGGCCGGGACCGCGTCCTTCCTCACCCCTCTCGGCCGCGGGTGCGGGACGTGCGAGGGGTAGTCGGCGAGGCGTCGGTCCCCGCCGGCGGGGCTCGGCGGCCGCGGGCGCCCCCTGGGGTGCTGACGGGGTGCCGGTCAGCGAAGCCCCCGAAAGGGGCCGTCCCGGAGGCGCGCCCCGGCCCGCCCGAGTGCGGGCCCCTGGGGCTTGGGGTGGGCGGGGCGTCGCTCCGAGCGGGACCCGTAGGGATTCCCGCCGGCATTGCTCCGGGCTGGGGAGACGGGTTGGGGTGACGCGTCGGGTTACCCAAGGCCGTGGCGAGGGGAGACGGAGCGGGGCGCAGGGTTTAGGATGCCGCTCAGTGGCCCGCTCCGGGGCCCGGGAGCTCCGTAGGCCCCGCAGGTCCCCCGCGGTCGCACGGTCGTCAGAATAGAACCAACTTGCCCACCGAGCCCTGGAGAAACAGCCACGGAGAAAACTCACACCGCCTCCAGAGACAGTTCAGGAACGTGAAGTGTGTTCTGCGGGGAGGGGGACAACCCTTCGTGAAGTCTGGAAATAGTTGTGGGACTAGATAGATTTTGCATTTTTTAAAAAAACATTTTTAATTTCCCAGTTCTTTGGGAAATCCTTACAGTCCTGAATGTGTGTCTACGCCGTGTCTGTGTCTGTCTGTGTCTGTGTATATTCCTGCCTAGTGTGTGATGGGCGCGCGCTGGGAGGCCGGGTCTGGAGACGCGTTTGTTTTCCTGTGCGGTGATCGCTCGCGGACACCGCTGTCAGCACTCTTGGGGTGAGGTCCTCACTCACTGCGCTGGGAGGTACCGTGCTTTTCAGTAGAAACCTCAGACATGTTCACCACCTTAACTTGAACTCCTGTTCACATTTACATTGGTTTCATCGAGTCCCCTGGGTTAGTGCCCCTGCCGAGCAGATAGGATTCTGCACCCTGGAGTCACTTACCACTTTTTTTATTTTCCCTTCCCCCTCCCTCTCCTCACTTACCACTTTATTTATTTATTTAATATTTTATTGATTTTTTTACAGAGAGGAAGGGAGAGGGACAGAGAGTTAGAAACATCGATGAGAGAGAAACATCCATCAGCTGCCTCTTGCACACCCCCTACTGGGGATGTGTCCGCAACCAATGTACATGCCCTTGACCGGAATCGAACCTGGGACCCTTCAGTCCGCAGGCCGACGCTCTATCCACTGAGCCAAACCTGTTAGGCTCACTTACCACTTTAATAGTCACTGCTCAGTCCTTGGATTCAGTCATCCCATGGACCATGGCTTTCGGGCTTTTCATCTGTTAGAGTGGCTGCTTGTCACAATACTGCCTTCCTTGCTTTATGTAAATATATCTCTAAGGTACCTTCTAGCCCTGACCGGTTTGGCTCAGTGGACAGAGCGTCGGCCTGCGGACTCCAGGGTCCCAGGTTTGATTCCGGTCAAGGGCCTGTACCTTGGTTGTGGGCACATCCCCAGTAGGGGGCCTGCAGGAGGCAGCCGGTTGATGTTTCTCTCTCATCGATGTTTCTAACTCTCTATCTCTCTCCCTTCCTCTCTGTAAGAAATAAGATATATTAAAAAAAAAATGATACCTTCTAGTCCCAAAGTCCTATAATTTTAAGAAGTTCATTGAATATATGTAGTAAGGGAATTGTATTTATTGGTAAGTGGGTTTTATTTTTTTTCCTCCCAAAAGAGTCATTGTAGGATTTTAAAAATGTGAATGTTTCTCATTTAAAATTTGTATTTCAGAACACACATTTGTATGCTACATTTTCTTAAAGTAGATTAAATAATCACCCATGTGTGTATATGTGTTCATGTACCCATAAAATGCTATATACCAATACTTTATGCAGAACAGGCAAAAAGCAAAAAGTACATGTTGGGAATGTGTGTAGTTTTTTAAGGAAGAAATTATTAGGTCTTCTCACAGCAACTTTAATCTAGCTTTTTTCACAAATACCTTTGTTAATTTGAATAGGTTCATTTCTCATTTGAACTTATAAGAGAAAATATGATGATGAATAGGCCATCTGGGTTGAATCTCATCAGCTACATGATGGAGGGAGACTGAGGCAGTTTTCCACAGTGATGCTAGCCGTCTATTTTCAGTTTGGTTTTATGCACATTCTAGCCATAAAGGAAGGTGAAAGGAGCAGCACACTGAGCAGCTGCCTCTGCTGTTTCTGGGAAGAAGTGGGAGAGGCAGGCATTGGAACCTCCCTGGTGGAACTTGGTTCTTGCGGGGAGATCTAAAGGGGTGCTCAAGGGGCTCATTTTGCTGTTCCTGAGCCCTGTGGTGCTCTTCCTGTGAGGTGAAGGCAAGTGTCCCTGGAGAGGCAGCTGAGTCTAGAGCTGCTTCTAGGGCCTTCTGCCTCAGGAAAGCTGAGGACAGCGCTGCAGGGAGGTAGATCCCGGACCAGGGCTGCCGTGACACAGACCCAGCTCTGCTCTGTAGGGTCGTGGACTCGGGTTGTTCTGGATATCTACATGGCTTGTTTTTCCCCATATCTTGATCACGGATGGCATCTTTAATATTTCTGACCTCATCATATTTTGTGGTAAATATGCTAAACCCATCAAAATTTTCTTGAATGCCCCCTATGCATAGGGCACTGTGACAGGTGCTAGGATGGGAAAGATTATGCAAGTTTGTAAAATTCAGGTTAAATAAGGAGTTTACAACTGGGTACAACTTCTCATAATGCAAAGTGGAGCAGGGCAAGGCCCTGGGGGCTTCTTTTGGACCGAGTCTTGGGGGATGAGGAGAATTCCACAGATGTGAGTTGGGGACACAGAGGATGACCTCCCAAACAAAGGCTCGGATATGTGAAAGTGCAGGTCGGATTCAGAGCACTGGGAATCGTGGAATTTAAAACAGTAAAGGACCTTATTGAACAATGCTCCCTTTGCAGTTCTCCCATCATGTGTAGTTTTCCAATGAAAAATACCTTCAAGGTTCTCTTCATGCTGGTCTTCTCCTCTACTCCCACCATCTGGATTTGCTTGCCCTTTATTGCATCGAGCTGCCCTTTAGGGTAGGAACAGAGTTCAAACAATTCCACGGTGTTTGTTAGCCACACAGAGAAAACTTCAGTTAGGCAACCAAATCTAACAATGAAAAGTGACTTTGAAGAAGGAAAGTGGAGAAAGCAAACATATTAGGAATAGCATGTACTGGTTAGCTTTGATAATTGCTTTTTTGATGCTCTGCCCTTGAGTTGGAGAAAAGAGTGTTAAAATAGTTTTTTGATTTCCTGAAAATACAATGAACTTTTAACATGATTTAAAAAATCCTCTGAATTATATCATTACTTGTCACTTTTTAAGTGAATTAACATCCTAAAACAGTGCTTTTCCAGAAGGACAGAAAATTAATACATAGGAGTAGCCATGCAGGATATAATATATTCAAGAAAAACAGTAGAATAGATTAGTTTAAAAATGGTGCTATAATTTACCTTATACTGTGATGTTGATATCACTTTCTCATCTACCTTATGTTCTGAGATTTTTAGGTGCTGCATTTAAAAGTTTGCATTGCCATTTTTGTACCACACAGTGATTTTTCAATTCTTTCTCTGTTTCCCGGAAAGCAAGTTTTCAAAGATCTTTGAAATTGTATTTCATTGCTTTTGGAAAACAAATGTAATGGTCTCACCTAAATTTAGTGTTGTTTATATTATAAAACGTGTGTGTGTGTGTGTGTGTGTGTGTGTGTGTGTGTGTGTGTGAGATTTAAGGTGATAAATACAGATGCTAAATTCTCATTACTGAACTGAAATGATACATAACTTCAGGTGCAGCTCAGTTTTGAGTATTTTCATACTGAAAATAGTTGCTCTAAATTTAATTAACACTGGCCTTCTTATCTGGAAGGCCTGCTTTCAGTTTACCTACTTCTTTTGCCCCTGCTGTGCCTGTTTAAAATCTTCTCCCATCTGTAAATCCCACCAATCCTTCAAGGACTACCTTGCATGCTGCTTCTGATGGTTTCAATTGAAAGAAATATTTCTTCCAACTTTTACAGTGCATTATCTGAGAGGCATGTTGGCTCTTTTTACCTTGCACTGTGTATCAGTGTTTTTACCTTGCAGTGTGTGTCAGTGTTGGTGTGTAGTTATTCTCTTTCTGTAAATGTGCTTCATAGCTTCTACTAGACTCCTTCTTCGTTTCCCAGTACAATTCCTTGTACATAGTAGTTTCTTATGATTCACTCTGTGAATGAATCTTCAAGTTACTGTGTACCCAGTGAGTTGGGATAGGAACAGTGGAATTGATTCAGATGCGCACCATCTGATTTTCCAGTTTTAGATGGAGGTCTAAAGCTGTCACAAAAACTTAAAAAAATTTTTTCTGATAGGTCATGTGCATCTAATTTATGGTAATCCAGTGTATAAACACATACAAGGACAATTTTCTGATTAATGTCAGCTTTGAGTAGAGGCTATATCCTAGACATCTTAGTAGCTCTTATTTCTGGAGACGTTTTTCTCAGCCACTAATGAAGCAATCTGAATGATGCTTTTTTTTCTCAGACACTCAGTTTCCATACATGTACAATGCTAGCTTTGCATTCCTTAAGGTTCTTTCTGGCTATAGGATTCTGTTTCATTGTCTTGGATAAATTTCATTGAATACAGAGTATAGAACCAAGCAAATACGTAGACTTAATATGTTTTTTTCCAGTTTGGACTCTTAATTCTTAGTGAAGACAACTCCAGATTTCATGTGGCTTCCTTCGGTAGCTTTCCACCTCAAAAATAAAATCCAGGTATATTACCCTGGCTTATAAAGTCTGATGATCTGACCCCTTTCCACCCCTTCTATCTGAATTTCTACCATTCTTCATCAAGGTCACTACCCTCCAGACATGTTGTAATTTCTCTCTCATTCTTAATCATATTTGCTTGGCCTTATGGCTTTTACTCTATCTGTTCCCTCCACCAGAAAGTTTTTCTACTTGACTTTTGCATGATAGTCTTCTTAGTAGTCACATCTCTGCTTAAATATATTATCTTCTTTCGAGGGGTTTTCCTTCATGATCCAATTTAAAATGACCATCTGGTCATTGTAATATCACCTGATTTGAATTCTCTGCTTAGCATTGAGCATGGTTTAGTACAGTCGTCGGCAAACTCATTGGTCAACAGAGCCAAATATCAACAGTACAACGATTGAAATTTCTTTTGAGAGCCAAATTTTTTAAACTTGAACTTCTTCTAACGCCACTTCTTCAAAATAGACTCGCCCATGCCGTGGTATTTTGTGGAAGAGCCACACTCAAGGGGCCAAAGAGCTGCATGTGGCTCGCGAGCCGCAGTTTGCCGACCACGGGTTTAGTATGATTCTTGTTTGTTTCTTTATTTATTGTAGGGGTCAGATGATCAGACTTTGTAAGCCAGGAAAATAGTTGTCCCATGTGACAGTAAACTCATTGAGAATAGGACCTCATTTATCTTGCTTTGTCTTATTGTGTATTCCCAGGATCTTGAACAATGAGTATTTGGGCCTAACACATCCTCAGTATTTGTTGAATGAATGAAAAACTATGTCAGTTGGTTGTAGTGACTCAGCAGTAATATTGCCACTTATTGCATACCTGGTTGTTCTAGTCCATTTCACTGACTCTCATTCACTGGTTAATTCATTCATCCTCTGGTTTGTTTAGTCACTCATTTGGAAAAGCACGTACCTGTAAAATTAAAGTTCCATCATTCCTGTCAATTATTATTGGGACACATAATCTCATGTCAGTATTCCTCCCAGTTTCTGTACTTGTTTTCTGTGCTGAACAATTAATATCCCCTAATATACTGCCAAGTTCACTAATGCTTCCAAGTATATTTTGCTTCCTATGAGCAAGAATCATGCCTGGTTGAAATTAGATCTTAAAAATAAGATCCAGCCTAGCTGGCGTGGCTCAGTGGTTGAGAGTTGACCTATGAACCAGGAGGTCATGGTTCCATTCCCACTCAGGGCACATGCCCAGGTTGTAGGCTTGATCACCAGTTTGGGGTGTGCAGAAGGCAGCCGATTCTCTCTCATCATTGATGTTTCTATTCCTCTCTCCCTTCCTCTCTGAAATCAATAAAAATATATTTTTAAAAAAAAAGAGATTCAGTGTAAATCTGTAGATTGGAACTAGGAAGGGATGAAGAATCTACATTTATTGAATTCTTACATGAGCCAGGCACTGTGCTGCCTGCTTTTTGTTAGCCTCCCAAAAGTCTGTTTATATCCCATATAAACAATTATATAGCTGACTAGAAGCCTGGTGCACGAAATTCGTGCACTGGGGATGGAAAAGGGGGGGGGGTCCCTCAGTCTGGCCTGTGCCCTCTCCCAGTTTGGGACCTCTCGCTCCTTACCGCCCTCCTGCTCGCTGCTCCTTACCACTCAAGCTCGCTGCTCCTTAGTGCTGCTGTGGAGGCGGGAGAGGCCAGCCATGAGCCCAGCTTCTGGCTGAGTGGCGCTCCCCCTGTGGGAACACACAGACCACCAAGGGGCAATTCCTGCATTGAGCGTTTGCCCCCTGGTGGTCAGTGCGCATCATAGTGACCGGTCGTTCTGGTCGTTCTGCTGTAATGGTCGCTTATGCTTTTATTATATAGATAGTTTCTTTGTACCCATGGAATGAAAATTGTTCAAAGCAAAACTAGTACTGTTATAATACTAGTTGTCCTATTAAGTGAAGCAGTACAAGTGATCACATTAAAACATGTATTTTAATGGGAAAGCAGCTTAATTTATGAATGAGAATGAGAACTTGGTGGAGATTTTTGGAAGACTATTTCCTTAGTATACCCGGAAGATCTTGAGAGTGGGCATTGTGACTTTTCATTTCTTGTATTTCTATCATATGTTCATTGCTCAGTGATGATAAATGAAAAGAGGGATGCGTGGATTACTTCGGGTGTTTTTAAGGCTTTCCAAGATTGATAGCACTGGTGGTCCTATTTTACTTCACCACCTAAGGGTTTTCTTTCCCTGGATTCAGAGGGTTATTGTTACTGCTCAGCTCTCAGGGCTGGGCTTATTATTTGGTTCACAGCTGAAACTCAGAGAGCTAAAAGGATACTTCTGAGGTAGCTGGGCAAGAGATTGAAGACTAGGGGAGGAAAATAGTGTT
Source organism: Cnephaeus nilssonii (assembly GCF_951640355.1). Lineage (NCBI taxonomy): Eukaryota > Metazoa > Chordata > Mammalia > Chiroptera > Vespertilionidae > Cnephaeus > Cnephaeus nilssonii. Next base: position 71,801,232 of record NC_137083.1, on the reverse strand, counting down.
TCTGTGTATTCAAAGGAGAAATTCAGAGCAGGAAAATACTGTGGGGAAGAAGGGATGGTATGGTATAAGGGTGACTGGTCAGGTGGGTCAGGGCAGCTTAGTGATTGTCTAGATGTGGGACTGGAATGGGATTGATAGAAAGTGTACAACTGGACAAATACTACTTGAGGCGTGTTCATGCTTCTTAAACTGCAATAGCCACCACCCTGGGCATTCTATGAATATTTGTGTGGTAGAGATAGTTGCCTTTGGCTTTCCAGCTTGGTGAATAGTGGCTCCCTTGACTGGAATGCGACTTCATAGGAGATGGTAAAGTGAATCAGACAGTTCTTTGTAGACTGTAAACTACTATTTAAATCCAAGACATTGTAATAGCTTGTTTCTGTAGAAGTTTGTATTTGAAGGGCTTTGTCTGCCACCGTGAAATGACAGGTTAAAATACATAGTGGGATCTCATTTATCCTGGATAGTCTTCCTAAAGAATATATATAAAAAAATGCACTGGACAGGATAATGGATTGTTTGTAACCATACTACTGACCATTTGTTTGTCATAAATATGAAAGACTGTCTCCCAACATCCTTATTCTATTTGAGATGTCATTGTAAAGATAGCTATAAAGGGTTTTGAGTTTCCTGGAAGAGAGAGATTATGTAATGAAATTCATTTTTGATATTACAGTGGAGCAGGACAGCTGCCCATGTGTTACTGTTACCAATCCTTCAAATATAGCAGGCATTTCTGCACTACCAACTGTGCTAAAATTAGAAACTGACAGGCCCAGTTAGTTCTAGCAGTTTTTCATATTAGCTGTGTCTGTGGCCAGAGGAGTCACTGTTTAATTGTAATTACTAAATATCTCAGCAAAATAAGGCAGCATTTATCTGAGAGAGCATTTTTTTCCCCTCTGAATTTTAGGAAACTGAGAGTATATTCGTTATAAGCATACTCTTTGTTTCTTAAGTTGACCTCCAATCTAAGTACAGAATTTTGGTTAAGTGTCAGTCTTTATGAAATTTTGAGCAAGCCTGTAGAGGATTTTAAAGAAATCTCTTAGGTGAGTGAGGAAGGGAGTCTTATTTATTTAAAATAAAAAAGCTTTACAATATAAAATAGTACAATCACTTGAAACATTCTCAGGCATAAAATAGTCTTTAAAAAAGAAGTGGCTTTTAAAAATAAGCAGTTTGAATTTATGTGTGATCTAGAGTTGGACAGTGTTTTGTGGTTTTGAAGTCAGTTGTAGTAACACTCTAAAGTGTTATTTGATTAGCAGTAGCTAATAGAATGCTTACAGTTCTTCCCTCTGTTAAGTTTTTCCAGTTTCTACTTTCTTCTTGGGAATAAGAGAATGAAATTTACTTTCTTTACAAATGATCTTTTTCATTTATTTGATAGGTACTGTTTATTGAGCATTATTAATAGAACTAATAAAGTAATGCTCTTCAGGTGTTTCTCAATTTATTATACCCACTTGACTCCATTGGTTTTCTTTCTGTGACATATATTTACTAGTAGATTTCTATAATGTCACAATGTAAGACCTGCTATGATCTGGTTTGTACTTTTTCCTAGGACTCTGTTGGAGGGGGAGGGTACTTACTTCCTTATTGATATATTTTATTTAAAATAAAGCACAACCAATTATACTTTTCTCAGTTCAGGCTCACAGTACTTGAAATTATGGGTTAAAGAGAAAATTTTTTTCTAAACTTATTTGCCTCTTTTAGCAAAGAGAGAGCTTTAAATTGTTACATTTACATTTGAGAGATGAAGTATGAGAAGCTAAATGATAGTTTTTAAATATTAGAAACTTGCTTCTCAATTGTTTTTTCTCTAAACTGGAAATTGTGTATATGTATTATCATTCGGTAAGTCTGCAATTGTAATACAAAAAATCTAATAGCAGCCTGGCCGATACGCCTCAGTGGTTGAGTACCGACCAATGAACCAGGAGGACATGGTTCGATTCCTGGTCAGGGCACATGCTTGGGTTGCAGGCTCAATCACTGGTGGTGGGGTGTGGGGGGGGCATGCTTCTCATCATTGATGTTTCTATCTTTCTCTCTCCCTTCCTCTCTCTGAAATCAATAAAAAATATATCAACAACAACAAAGAAATCTAATAGCAAATCCAATCAGTTGGAGAAGACCATTCTAAGAATAAACCGCCCCCCCCCCCCCCATTATTTGAACAATAATTTTCTTGGAGGGAGATACAGAAGAAATAACAACATAATATCAGTTATGTTTGAGCAAAGATGCAGACATTAATTAGTTTTGACTATAAAAGTATTCCTAAAAATGCTTGGATTTTGCATGAATAGTTATTTTTCACTAGAGGCCCGGTGCATGAAATTTGTGCACAGGTAGGGTCCCTCGGCCTGGCTGGTGATCAGGTGCCTTCCTTCTGGCTGCCGGCTGGGGCCTTCCTTCCCCTGGCTGCTGGCTGCTGGCTGGGGCCTTCTTTCATTCCGCGCTGCCCTGCCCCCTGGTGGTCAGCGCACATCATAGCGAGTGGTCAAACTCCCGGTCAGTCAAACTCCCAAGGAGACAATTTGCATATTAGCCTTTTATTACATAGGATTGCTCGCCTACAGAAAATAATGTAACAATATCTGATAGTTTTTTAAAAACAAAGGAATTATAATTCTTATTTGTTAAAATTTTTTTTACCATATACAAAATAAATCTATTACCAGATTGTAGATAAAAAGCCATTTACATGCAATAAACACTAGTATTTCAAGGAAAAAAGATTTTAAATATAATAACATTACCAAAACTGTACTAACAGTATAATATCACAAAAGTTGTAGGAAATATTGAAAGTCTGCAAATAACAGGGATACTTCTATTATATTCTAAAATATTTTTTTCCTCTGGCTCCATTTTTGTTCATCAGTTTATGTTGTTCATTATATTCCACAAATGATTGAAATCTTGTGATGTTTATTTTTTTCCGACTGGTTTATTTCTCTTAGCATAATGCTCTCCATGTCCATCCATGCTGTTGTGAATGGTAAGAGTTCTTTCTTTTTTTACAGCAGTGTAGTATTCCATTGTGTAGATGTACCACAGTTTTTTAATCCACTCATCTGCTGATGGGTGTTTCCAAATCTTAGCTATTGTAAATTGTGCTGCTATGGACATAAGGGTGCATGTATCCTTTCTGATTGGTGTTTCTGATTTCTTTCTTTTTTTTTTTAAGTTTAAATTCTTTATGGTTTAAAGTATTACTTGAGTCTTCTTTTCCCCCATTGACCTCCTCTGGCTGCTCCCACCCCCCAACACATGCCTTCACCCCCCTACTGTCTGTGTCCATTGGTTATGCTCATATGCTTGCATGCAGGTCCTTTACCTCCCCCCTTTTCCCCCATTCCCCCACCGCCTTCCCTCATAGGTTGGACAGTCTGTTCGATGCTTCTATGTCTCTGGTTCTATTTTTGTTCATCAGTTTATGTTCATTATATTCCACAAATGAGTGAGGTCATGTGATATTTATCTGTCTCTGACTGGTTTATTTCACTTAGCATAATGCTCTCCAGGTCCATCCATGCTGTTGCAAATGATAAGAGTTCCTTCTTTTTTATAGCAGCACTAAGGGCCCAGTGCATGAATTTGTGCACCTTGAAAGGAACTGTGGGCCGCGAGGCTGCGGTGGGTACGGGGGCGGATCTTGGCCCATCCTCTGTGCTCCGGCCTGGCCCCTCCCACCATGGCCCCCTGGTCCCCTCTCTGCGGGCAGCTCCACTCCCACCACTGCCGCTCCCATGCGCTGACAGCGCCGGCCCTGCTTGCACCTGCTGATGGCACGGAGCAATTGGGGCTGGCGCCGGCAGCGGGTGCGAGTGGGGTCAGCGTCGTCAGTGGGTGCAAGTGGCGGCAGCTGCCCCAATCGCCCCTCAGGAGCAGGGGGAGGTGGAGAAGCCCTCAGGGGCGATTGGGGCTGGCAGCTGCCACTTGCACCCACTGATGGTGCCAAGTGATCGGGACCGGTGCTGGGCGCTGGTAGCAGGTGCAAGCGGCAGCTCTGGCGCCAGCAAGCGGGTGTGAGTGGGGCCGTCACCGGCGTCAGGTGCGAGAGATGGCTGCTGGCCCAAATTGCCCCCTCAGGAGCACAGGGAGTTGGAGAAGCCCCGAGGGGTGATCGGGGCTGGCAGCCGCTCCTCGCACCCGCTGATGGTGCCGAGTGATCAGGGCCAGTGCTGGGCGCCAGCAGTGGGTGTGAGCGGGGCTGGCACCAGCAGCAGGTGCGAGTCCCGGGTGGGACCGTGGTGCCCGGGAGCAAAAAATTTTCAGTAACCACCAGAGGCGTGCCCTGATGACAGCAACTGGCACCCCACCTTGGCCTGGCACCCTGGCTCACCTGCTCTACCATCCCGCTGGGGCTGACGCCCGCCATATTTGGTGCTCTGGTGCCTGCTGCCGAAGCCCACCATGTTCTGCTCACTCCCCCTGGTGGTCAGCGCATGTCATAGCGACCAGTTGTTCAGTGGTTCAGTTGTTCTGCCGATGGGTCTATTTGCATATTAGGGTTTTATATATATAGATAGTATTCCATTGTGTAGATGTACCACAGTTTTTTAATCCACTCATCTACTGATGGGCACTTAGGCTGTTTCCAAATCTTAGCTATTGTAAATTGTGCTGCTATGAACATAGGGGTGCATATATCCTTTCTGATTGGTGTTTCTGATTTCTTGAGATATATTCCTAAAGTGGGATTACTGGGTCAAATTTTTAATTTTTTGAGGAAACTCCATACTATTTTCCACAGTGGCTGCACCAGTCTGCATTCCCATCAGCAGTGCACGAGGGTTCCTTTTTCTCCACATCCTCACCAGAACTTGTTGTTTGTTGATTTGTTGATGATATACATTCTGACAGGTGTGAGATGGTACCTCATTGTCATTTTGATTTGCATCTCTAGGATGATTAGTGACTTTGAGCATATTTTCTAGGTGTGGTTGTGGGAGGTGGTGAGTACAGGCGGTTACCTATGCTGCCATATTGGTTCTCGTTTTATTTTTATTTTTTATTTTGTCAGTTTATTTTGTTCATTAGATTCCACATATAAGTGAGATCATGTGATATTTGTCTTTCTCTGACTGGCTTATTTACTAATGATTTAAAAAATTTATCTTTATTGTTGAAAGTATTATATATGTTCCTCCTTTTGCCCCCCATTGAGCCCCTCCCCAGGCCTTCAATGCTCTTTTTTCATTTTTTTTAATCCTCACTGGAGGAGTAAGGATATTTTTTTCCATTGATTTTTAGAGAGGGGAGATGAGAGAGAGAGAGAGAAAGAGAGAGAGGGAGAGAGCAAGAGAGAGAGAGAGAGAGAGAGAGAAACATCGATGTGAGAGAGTCACATTGATTGAACCCAGAGCAGGGGCTTGGGTTTGAACCTGCAACTGAGGTACGTGCCCTTGTCCAGGAATCAAACCCATGACTCTACCATCCAAGGCCAATGCTCTAACCACTGAGCAACCAGACAGGGCCCTTCTTTTAAAAACTTCAAATGTATTTAGTTATTTAAAGCGAGGTTTAATTTTAATAGTAATTTTTTTATTTCTTGAATTTTATGGAATGTTAATTAAAACTTTTAAAATTTATTTTTCAATTCCATTGACATATAATATACTAGAGGCCCAGTGCACGAAATTCTTGCACGGGAGGGGTGTGTGTGTCCCTCATCCCAGCCTGCAGCCTCTCCAATCTGGGACCCCTCAGGGAATGTCCGACTGCCAGTTTAGGCCTGATCCCACAGGGACAGCCCTTTCGCAATCTGGGACCGCTGGCTCCTAACCGCTTGCCTGCCTGCCTGCCAGCCTGATTGCCCCTAACTGCCCTCCCGTGCCGGCCTGATCACCCCCTAACTGCCCTCCTTTGCTGGCCTGATTGCCCCTAACTGCCCTCCCCTGCTGGCCTGATTACCCCTAACTGCCCTCCCCTGCCGGCCTGATTGCCCCTAACTGCCCTCCCCTGCTGGTTTGATTGCCCCTAACTGCCTCTGCCTCGGCCCCCGCCACCGTGGCTTTGTCCGGAAGATGTCCAGTCTAATTAGCATATTACCCTTTTATTAGTATAGATTAGTTTCAGGTGTACCACGTAATGATTAGACATTTATATAGCTCACAAAGTGATCATCCTGATAAGTCTTGTACCCATCTGACTTATTATAATATTTCTAGAGGCCCGGTGTATGAGATTCGTGCACTCGGTGGGGGAGGGGGGCGGGCAGTGTGTGTCCCTCAGCCTAGTCTGCACCCTCTTGCAGTCCGGGAGCCCTCGGAGGATGTCCTTAGTGCTGCCGCAGAGGCAGGAGAAGCTCCCACCACCGCCGCTGTGCTCGCTAGCCGTGAGCCTGGCTTTTGGCTGAGCGGTGCCCCCCCGTGGGAGCACACCGACCACCAGGGGCAGCTCCTGCATTGAGCGTCTGTCCCCCAGTGGTCAGTGCACGTCATAGCGACTGTTCATTCCACCATTAGGTTGATTTGCATATTTAGCCTTTTATTATATAGGATTGACTATATTTTGTATTCTGTACTTTACATCTCATGAGTATTTTTATAACTGGCTATTTATATTTCTTAATTCCTTTTATCTTTGTCACCTAAACACCAAACCCCCTCCTATCTGGCAAGTGTATTAATCAGTTACTGGAGAACTGGAATTTCTTTTTTCCCCCCAATATTTTTATTGATTTCAGAGAGGAAGGGAGAGGGGGATAGAAACACCAATGATGAGAGAGAATAATTGATCGGCTGCCTCCTGCATGCCCCCTACTGGGGATTGAGCCTGCAACCTGGGCATGTGCCCTTGACCGGAATCAAACCCGGGACCCTTCAGTCCGCAGGCCAATGCACTTTCCACTGTTACACACTGGCTGGGGTGAGAACTGGGATTTCAATAGACCTGGCTCTAAAGTCTTATCCTTTTGGATTAATTTTGCCATCATCTATTTGTTATATCCTTCAATTCTTAAAATGGAATTGATCTAAATTTGTGAAGATGTAAGGACTTGAAGAATTGAGCCTTATTGTAAAGGGCATGTCTACTGGAAAGCAGAAGTTTAAAGTAGTTAGTGAAGTAAAGTCCATGAAGCTCCAGTTTGCATGTATTCATCTCAGTTGTGTGTGTGTGTGTGTGTGTGTGTGTGTGTGTGTGTGAGAGAGAGAGAGAGAGAGAGAGAGAGAGAGAGAGAGAGAGGAAGAGAGAAAGAAGGAGGGGGAGGGAGTGGGAGCAAGTGAGCTCTTGCAAACAGGAGGAAGAGAGGTAGAGAGGGGAAATTTTTGAAAGTTGGGAGGAATCCTACCTTATAATAGAGAAACATGCAAATTGACCGCACCTCTGCTATGCCCACGATTGGGCCGGCGGGAGGCTGGGGGGCGGGACTCCGGGTGGCCTATCTGGCCATTGAGAAGATCAAGATGGCGGCGCCCAGTCCTCTTAGTTTCGGGGGACTCAGGGGCAATCGGCACCCCGGGGGGGCGTGGCCGGGCCCATGCAGCCGCTCCCCGGGGTGCCTGGGGCGATCGGCACCGCGGGGGGGCGTGGCCAGGGGTGCCTGCAGCGATCGGCACCCCGGGGGGCGTGGCCGGGCCCATGCAGCCGCTCCCGGGGGGGTCCCTGGGGTGATCGGCACCCTGTGGTGGCGTGGCCAGGCGCATCCAGCCGCTCCCGGGGGTATGAGACAGGGGTTGAGGGGTGGTGCCACCTCAGTGGAGGGGTGCTGCACTGCAGGGTACTGGACTGACTGATGTGATTCAGAGAAGCTCCCAGTGCTAATGGGCCTCGCTCAGGCGGCCTTCACACTTCAGAGGCAGTGACTCCTGCTCCTGCCTTGACCCAAAAGCAAGCTCGCTACACCCTGCCCCATAGCAGAGCATGCCTAGGCAGTGAGTGGGAAGCCTTCCACCTGCTTTGGAGAAGGGGGGGCAGTAAAGAATGGGGGGAGAGGAAAGAATGTGGAGCATCCGCAATGAAGAGGTGCTTGAGAAAGAGGCTCGGAAGCCTGACTGGAAGGTTTGTTCTGTTTGCTGGGCCGCTGCCCCTTAGGAAGCGCAAAGAGCATGGCTCTGAGGGCTTCCTGTGTGCTGAGTCAAGTTCCACAGCCAACTGGAATTGGCCTCAGTTTCCTGGTCTGTAAAATGGATGAAGCGTGTCCCAGTGCCTTCACTGAGCTTTGATGGCCAATTGAGATACTATATAAAGAAAATGAGGGAAGAAATGAGAAAGAAAAGGAAGGACAAGCAACACAAAAGAAAGACTGAAAGGAACCTGTAAACCCATTGTCACTTAAATAGGGAATATAGTCAATAGTATTGTAATGATGGTATGATGCCAGGTGGGTACTAGAAATATTGGGGAACACTTTGTAAAGTATATGATTGTCTAACCACTATTCTGTAACTAATATAAAACCTGAAACCAATACAAAATAATGTTGAATGTAAAGAAATGAAAATTGGAGTGAGATTTTTATAAATTTCAAAGTTTAAATAAAAGCTGTAAAGGAAGGAAGGGGAGAATAAAAAGTGTTTTTCATTTTGCCACTTCATTAAAAAGACAGATGTCTTTATATGGTGCTTTTATACTTTTCTAAGTCATTATCTCATTTTAATTTCTGGGCAACTTAAAGACAAGATAAATATTCCCTCCACTATTCAAAGAAAGGAAATCTTGGTGTCTGGTCCTAATGATTCAATCGTCAAGCCCTTATTGTAAAGCAGGGTTAGTAAAATTTTCTGTGCAGGGTCATATCTATACTAATAAAAGCCTTGGGGGTGATCAGGCCAGCAGGGGAGGGTATTTGGGGGCAATCAGGCCTGCAGAGGAGCAGTTAGGGGGCAATCAGGCCAGCAAGGGAGCAGTTAGGGGGCAATCAGGCAGGTAGGTGAGCGGTTAGGAGCCAGCGGTCCCGGATTGTGAGAGGGATGTCCAACTGCAGGTTTAGGCCCGATTCCACAGGGATCGGGCCTAAACCTGCAGTTGGACATCCCCCGAGGGGTCCCATATTAGAGAGGGTGCAAGCTGGATTGAGGGACATCCTCCCCAGTGCACGAATTTCGTGCACCGGGCCTCTAGTCCTATATAATAAGAGGCTAATATGCAAATTGACCGAATGGCAGAATGACCAGTTGCTATGATGCTCACTGACCACCAGGGGCCGACGCTCAATGTAGGAGCTCAGTGCGCTCTCACAGAGGGGAGCCAGAAGCCGGGCTTACAGCTGGTGAGCGCAGCGGCAGTGGTGGGAGTGTTCCCACAGGGAACGGGCCTAAGCCATCAGTTGGACATCCCCCGAGGGCTCCCAGACTGTGAGGGGGTGCAGGCCGGGCTGAGAGACCCCTGGAGTGCACGGATTTCATGAACCGGGCCTCTAGTCTATACATATAAAGAGGTAATATGCTAATTGTCTGTGATGGTGTCCCAGTAACGACCAGTTTGCATATTGACAGACCAGCAGGAGGATGCGCGTGTAGCAGGGGGCGGGTGACCGGAGCCAAGTTCCCGGGGGTCTGAGGAGAGTGCCTGACAGGAGCCCGGACTTCAAAGAAGGAAGAGGAAGCGGCCATGGGGAGCTCTTCCAATCCCCCTGCATGGACACCCTACCCTAGCCCCCGCACCCCTAGGGGGATGGACAGACACCCTACCTTAGCCCCTGCACCCCCAGGGGGACGGACAGACACCCTACCCCAGCCCCCGCACTCCTGGGGGGATGGACAGACACCCTACCCCAGCCCCTGCACCCCCGGGGGGATGGACAGACACCCTACCCTAGCCCCCGCACCCCTGGGGGACGGACAGACACCCTACCCCAGCTCCTGCACCCCCAGGGGACAGGGAGGCTTACTGGATGGAGAGAAGACCCAGCCTCGGGAGTAGCTGCAGCCCGCACCTCCGACTCCTGATTTCTTCCCCCACCACCCCCGCCAGGGGCAACCACCGTTCAGCACCCCCGAGGCACCCGGGGCCTGTGGCCCACCACTGCCAGGACCCCTCCACTGAGGCCGGGCACACCTTTCCTCCCTACAACTCAGACCCGGGTGGAGGCGGCCTGAGCAGCCTCCCAGGGTCAGACCCTTCCCTCCTACAGCAGCAGAAGCGTGCTGAACCTCATTGGGGGCGTGGCTAAACTCGCCCTCCTAGCCTGCCTGGCTCCGCCCTGGCCCGGCCCCCACCCCAAACCAGGAGATTGGAGCCCCGCCCTAAGCAGGTACAGCTGCGAAACAGCCACATACAATTTAAAGAATGGCGCCAAACGGGAAGTTTTGACAGTTACTCTCCCTTCGGCCTCGCAGCCCCCCTAGTGCCCCCCTCACACCCTGCTCCCCACCAGCGCCTCCAGGGACGACCACCGCTACAGGGCTGCTGGCCAGAGCTTGCCCCTCCGAGGCCTGTGGAACCCTCTGCAAAGCTTCCATAGCTACAGTCCCAGGAAACAATCATGCCCTCCTCCCCTAATCAGCACCTGCCACCTGCTAGGGTACCCGTGGGCTTAAAAATAACAGTCCCTTCCCGTTTAGACATCACTTACTGGATGAAACATTTCTAGGTTTATTAGCTCAGAACCTCCTCATGACGACCCAGTGAGGTAGGCAGAGAAGAGATTACAGTTCCTATGGTGTATGCATATGTATTCAGAAATGAAGCTCGGAGAGGAAGAGTGTTAAGCCCAGTGGTTCCCAAGGTGCAGCACATGCCCCATAGCGGGGGCAATTTGATTTTAAGTGGGGGCAATTTGAGAATGAGTTAACAGTGAATTTTTTGCATTTCTTATGGTTCTAGGGGGCCTCATCTACAGCGTATCCTACATAATAAAAGGCTAATATGCAAATAACCAAATGGTGGAATGACCAGTCACTATGATGCGCACTGACCACCAGGGGGAAGACACTCAATGCAGGAGCTGCCCCCTGGTGGTCATTGTGCTCCCACAGGGGGAGCGCTGCTCAGCAAGAAGCTGGGCTCATGGCTGGCGAGCACGACGGCAGTGGTGGGACCCTCTCCCGCCTCCGTGGCAATGCTAAGGATGTCAGACTGACGGCTTAGGCCCACTAAGCCGTCAGTCAGACATCCCCCCAGGGCTCCTGGACTGCAAGAGGGCACAGGCCAGGCTGAGGGGACCCTCCCCCCAAGTGCATGAATTTCGTGCACCAGGCCTCTAGTAATTTATAAAAGCCTCTCTTGTGAAGGTAACAATCTTGACGTAATTAAAAATCCTTTTTTGCTGAGGTTATGGATTAAGTGGCCTCTCTCAGTGTGCCAAAAGGACCTCCTTGTCTGTCATCTTCTCCATTAGAAGTGAAAATTACCCAGGGGCAGGACCGTGGGTTCTGTGAGATGCTGCTATTTTTTGCATGGACACCTTTGTGTCTCCAGCTCCAATGCTGTGCTCTGCTAAAACCAAGTTAATGTTAGTTTGCTAACACTACTTTGAATTTAGGCCTGATACCAAAGTCCATGATCTTTTCTACTACATGTTTAGAGTCAGTTATATATGGCCCAAACTAAGTGCTTAGTTGGTCTGTATACACTTCACTTATTGTATTGCTTTATTTTCCCCAAGGACCCAGGAACAGTTAGATGAGCAGGAGGTGACTTCATCACTTAATGCTTGTATGATTTAGAAAAGTTATTTAGTATCTGAAGTTTCCTCATTTGTACCGTGGTGATTCTAGTAATTTTCTTACTTGGATGTTGTGGGTTTAAATGAGATGTAGCACATATGAATGTGCCCAACACATGGTAGAGTGAATGCTCAATATAAGCATTTGTTCACTTCCTTCCATTTTAATTTTAAGAGATTCAATTAACATTAAAACAGCTGAACTTGAACTGTCCTAATGGCCATGTAGTCTTAATATTTATCTTAAAACTGGTATTACTCTTGATTTAGTATCCAAATAGTTATTAAACATTTAAACAAAATTGCATCCTGAATAACTGTCCCTGATTTAGATTTCGGTAGGTAAATTAATTTAGATGTACTACTGTCAATGGTAACTGTTTATCTGGAGTAATTCGTTTTGCCACTAGGTGGTGCTTGTCTATGCATTTCTGAAGCTCTCTTATATAAAGTTATATTGTTTGGGCACATCATGTTGATCTTTGAGAATTCTATATGTGGTGTTTGTTGATACACATGTTCAACCTGTTGATTAGCCATTTTAAGGTTAAACTGGAGGGTAGGAACGTAAATTAGATGGGAATTTAAAAGATCTTTTAGATCATTCTGTTTATCCATATAATTCCCAACTCCCAAGTGTAAACTTAAGATATGTACTAAAGAAAGAATGAGATGGGAAGGCTAATGTGAGTGATTTAGCATTTATGTTTTTGAGTTGTGCACAAAATTTGACATAGGCTGAGCCATGAATTATTTAGAAATATCAAGATAATAAAAAAAGTACTTGGTAAGCCCTTGCATAATTCCCTCTTGATTTTTAAATATGATCAGAAAGGCTTAACAATAGTTGACACTCATATATATTAGTAGTGAATAATCAACATTGTAGAGTAAACTCAGAGTGTATTTAATATGAAGTATGGTGATTATTTTCAAATGTGAAGCATTTCCTAGATTACTTTCTGATAAAATTAAGTTTGCCTCACATGGGGATACAGAGACGAGGAGACATTGTCCTTTCCTTTCATGAAGGCATGAATAATTAATTATTTGATTGAAGTTAGCTGTTATAACAGAGAGTGTGTGGGATCAGAAGAAGGGGTTATCAGAATTTGTAGTAAGGGACTATTTTAAATGAGCTGCAGGGAGAATCCTGTGAGAGATTTCTTACTTGTGTTTTCCATGAATAGCTAGACAATAACCAGTTTGGGAACAAATACTTTGGTGAAAGAATTTTAATTCTTAGTTTCTCAGATATCAGACAAAACAGATCTGGGCATGTGTGATTAGAGGCTGTTATAATTGAAAATAGGAAAATTTTGTATTTTCATCCTATCAGTGGAAAGGAGAATAGGGGCCAGGGTTTGGTGGCAAATTGGAAGCTGTGGAGGTAAAGCCGAGTCAGCCAGTTGAGAGCTGGTGGTTATCCAGAGTAAGGGGTTTTAGTTTCAAGCATCAGAAATGGACCTTAGCTAATTTGAGGAAAAGTGAAAAATTTCAGAATCGAATGAAAAGGTGATGAATTAGATTTTAGAAAGGGCAAAATCTCTAACATCTGCAGGGATCTAGGTAGCAGGAACTAATGGATAGTTTTCTCAGATGCAATTGCCAGAGTGAATGAATTCCAGTTACTTCAGTTAAAAATACTTCTTAACTATCAGCTTCTTTGAAGAGACCCTTCATGCACCCATCCCAGTTGGCATCAAATGAGATGGGAAAGGCTACTTTGAGAGAAGGAAGAACAGGTTTTAGGGGGAAGACTAGTTTTGGAGTTGTTAATTTGGAGATATTCAGGTATTCAAATGTCAGGCATAGTTGAATATACAAGTCTAGAGATAGCCAGAGATAAATTTTTTGCACACTCTTTATAGGCAGTATTTAAAGCCACGAGATTAGATAACATTACTGAAAGGAAAAGTATAGATAAAGAGAAGAGGCCCTAGGTTGAGATCTGAGACTTTCCAACTCAAAGAGTTTGAGAAGAGGAGGATGAACCAGCAAAGGAGACTGAGAAGAATGATTAAAAGACTTTTCTGGAGAGGATTTTACTGAGGATTAGGTGTGTATTCTTGAGCCCTTTCAAATAGTCTATCCATCCACATTCCCCAATCTACAACCTCCTAGCCACAAATCCTTCAATATTACTCCTTTAAAGTCTTGGTTTAGGGGTGTTGGCTATTTAACCCCTGTTCTGACCTGTAAAAATCCAAAGTGCTTGAGACATTTTTATAATTCTGTAGAAGGCCTCATAAGTATATTCTTTTAAAAATTATTTTTATTAATTTTAGATAGAAAGGGAGAGGAGAGAGAGACAGAAACATCAATGATGAGAGAGAATCATTGATTGGCCACCTCTGGCACATCCCCTATGGGGGATGGAGCCCGCAACCCGGGCATGTGCCCTGACTGGGAGTTGAACCCTGACCTCCTGGTTCATAGGTCAATGTTCAACCATGAGCCACACTTACTGGGCATAAGTATATTCTTGAAGCAGTTTGCCTCCCAAATTCATTATTTGTGTTGTTAAATCTGGTAGAGTGTTTTTTGGGTGTATTTGAAGTGAGAGTGGCAAATTAGGTTGCAAAAGTTGGCCACTTTAATAAAATAGAATATTGATTGATATTTTAAAAATAACACTGAAGGATATTTGCTCTTCAACTTCCTGTCATCAAACTGGTTTACTTGAAGCCAGTATGTTAGTTATCTGCAATAATTAATTTTTACTATGTTTTCCTGAGTTTTTTAAACCTGTACTTACAGATTTCATAGTTAAATTTATTTTAAAATATTTGTAAAGCAAATTGATTTTTGTGGAAAAAATGTACTTAGTCTAATAATATCATGAGCGTTAGAGGTCAGACTTTAAAAGTTAAGGCACTAGATTTCATTTCTTTGTTTTGGAAATCTCTGTGATTATATCTTTTGAAATAATTCAGTCTAGTGATTAAAATAATCATTGTATTCTAATAAAGTAAGGGAGGAATAAGTCATGATTTATAAAGTATACCAAAAGTGTTTTTAAGTAATACACAAAAGATAAGAATAGACAGTTCAAGTTACTTGAATTGACTGTGTACCTCAGGCTGCATTTCCAAAATGCATACTTTCAAAATGACTCGCTTGGAGACTAATGCTGTGAAAACATATATTATTTATTTATTCAGTAAATACTTACTGAGGATCTACTATGCTTTGGCCTCTCTAGAGGACACAAAAATTATTTAGATACAGTCCTTGTCCTCAACGAATGTGTATAATCTAGAACAGTACAATCCAGTAGAAATATAGCCACACATGAGCCACATACAAAATTTAAAAATTTATAGAATCCACATAAAAAAAGTAAAAAGAAACAGATTGAGTTAATTTGATAACATATTTTATATAACCCAATATATATAAAATACTGTCATTTCAACATGTACTAAATGTAAAAAATTATTAATGAGTCCTGGCCGGGTGATTCAGTTGTTTGGAGCATTATCCTGCACACCAGAAGGTAGCAGGTTAGATTCCCGGTCAGGGCACATGCCTCGGTTGTGATTTGTCCAGGTTGCTGCAAGCTAACCTAGTCAGAGCATCTGCCCCCTGGTAGTCAGTGCACATCATAGCAACTGGTCGACCGGTCGACTCTCTGCCCTCTGGTGGTCAGTGCATGCCATAGCGAGTGGTTGAACAGTCTTAGCATATCATTAGTATATTACGCTTTGATAGGTTGTTCCGCCATTCGGTCTATTTGCATATTACCCTTTCATTATATAGGATTATGTTGTTCATGGTCCTGGAGAGAAAGGATGAAATAACAGCTTGGTGAATTTCTTAATTCAGAAGTGTTATGTATGTTGAAAAGAAATTAATAGTCTATTGATAGGCATTTTAATAATTTAGAGCCCTTGATGACCATTTCATGCTTTATGGCAAAGGTAGAGAAAATTATTGTGATAATGTAATATATGAAATTTTCTATCAGAGCATTCCAGTTTCTCTAAAACATACTAAAGTACTCACTAAATGTTAGTTTTTGTCTTTCTTTTTTCTTTGAAAATGTTTTCTGTTGTTGAAAATGTAAAGCAAGCATTTCTAAGATAATATATACTTTCTACATTTATATTTTTCATCAATTCATACAAGTCTATTTACATTCTAGTACTGAAGTGAACTACCAAAAAAGAATGCTTTCAGTCTGAAGGCATTGACTCAATTAAAAAGTTTTATGCTTCCCACATATTTTGTCAGCCTAATTCTTTGAGTGGATTTAGGGGACTTGTGCAACCAAGTTCTTGTTCTGTGCTCAAGAATAAAAATGTAGAAACTATCATTGAACTCTCCCTCAAATGACTTAGTCACTTTTAAGAAAACTGTTTTTAAATAAGCATTGACTCTAGATGATAGAAAAAAACCCTTATTTTTCTTTTATACTTATATTTTAAAGTATAAGTAAGCATTTAGTATACTTACACTTTATATCTAGTGCTAAAGAATGTCTATGAACTTTTATTTTTATCTTGTAATGCTTTAGTATAACTTAAAAAATGGTACCTAATTTAAAAAATAGGTTACAGTAAACAATTTAAAAAATGACATAATTTTCATGGACTATTTTGGGTAGGAGAAAACATTTATGATACTTTAATCTAGCCTACCTAATAATAGAGTAATATGCAAATTGACCGTACCTTCGCCACACCCACAAGCCATGCCCACCAACCACGCCCACCAGGAAACCGTTGCAGGGACATTGGGGTGTGGCGGAGCCCAAGGCCGGGAAAGCCTCCGCCCAAGGCTTTCCTGGCCTTGGCCACCAGCGGGGAGCCTGCAGGGATCGCAGGCAACGACCAGGGGGTCGGCTCATACGATCCCTAGCAGGGACGCTGGGTGCAGCCGAGCCCAAGGCCGGGAAAGCCTCAGGTGGAGGCTTTCCCGGCCTTGGGCACCAGCGGGGAGCCTGCACGGATCACAGGCAACGACCAGGGGGTCGGCTCCTAGGATCCGTAGCAGGGACGCTGGGTGTGGCCGAGCCCAAAGCCGGGAAAGCCTGGGGCGGAGGCTTTCCCAGCCTTGGGCACCAGCGGGGAGCCTGCATGGATCGCAGGCAACCACGGGGGGTCGGCTCCTATGATCTGTAGCAGGGAGGCTGGGGTGCAGCAGAGCCAAGACCTCTGCCCGGGGCCAAGCCCCGACCCTGAAAGAAGGCAGAAGGTGGTGGACACAGCCAAGGCCTGGGTCCCCAGTGCCGGCAGAAAACTGGTGCAGGCAGCCCGGTGAATGAAGGTCTATTGCACGAATCTTCGTGCAAACGGGCTGCTAGTATTTCTATAAAGACTTGGTTCAAGTAGAGGGATGTCTGGCTGCCCTCTCACAATCCAGGACTGCTGGCTCCCAACTGCTCGCCTGTCTGCCGTCCTGATTGCCCCTAACCGCTTCTGCCTGCCAGCCTGATCGATGCCCAGCTGCTCCCCTGCCAGCCCAATTGCTCCTAACTGCCCTCCCCTGCTGGCCTGGTTGCCCCTAACTGCCCTCCCCTGCATGAATTTTCATGCACTGGGCCTCTAGTCTGTAAATTTCCATTGCTACCAGGAATAGCATCCCTGTTCTACAAATGGGGAAAATGAAGCTTGGAGGTAAATATCTTTGAGTTTATATGTAGCAGTGGCAGGGACTAAACCCAGGTCTGCTTGGTTTTAGAATTAGACTGCAGCATGGTTGCTATAAGTCAAGGATGTGATTATTGTGGAAAAAAGAAGCAATTTTGAAGACAGATTTTTTTTTTGGTAGCTGAAGGACCTGATTGTATGCTTTTATTATGGGAAACTCTACAACTTGGATATTATGGTTGCAGCAGGCACAAATATCTGTCTCTAGAAACATCTTCCAAATATTATATTGCATCACATTTTCTCTGGTATCAGTCATAGCTGTGTTAAGACTGGATTACTTCTAAGATGACTGCAATTGTCCTGATCAGAAATATATTTTCAGTGGCCTTTCAAAAAGACAGAGATAAAACAGCAGAGAGGAAATTACCTGAAGGACAGTGAAAAATAAAAATAATAAAAATTCTTAGTGGTTTAGGCTAGATAACATGGTTAATGTAGCTCTTTACAAGCATTTTTGAGCTAGAAAATACCACAGAAATAATCTAAACCCACTTCTTAATTTCATAAATGAGGTCCTGTTGTGAAATGGCTAACCAAGTAGTTAACTGTACAGTTAGGATTAAAATCTAAGTTTCTTGTTTCTCAAGAATTCTCTTTTACCTATTGGTGAACAGAGCCAGATTTCTCTTGCCAGACTAGCTATTACTTGCATTTTATACTGAGTGTACTTTGAATAATATTTCCTAGCTTATATAATAAGGAGATTTGGAAATCTTAACGAATTATTTCCATTTTTATGGAATCTTTGAGGGCTAAAGATGTGTTTTGGAAATGTTTTTGTTACCCTGAAAATAGTTATTTCTCACAGGTCAATTCAGCATTTACCACTAATTCTAATGGATATGGAATGAACGTGGTAGTGTGGGCTGTCAAAACTAGGTGTTACTCATTGTATCATTAGAAATGAAAGAAATTGGGGTGAACATCTTCTTGATCTGATCCGTCAAGCAGTTGTTGATGGAATCCATTACCTTTATGAGTCTTGTTAATGGCAGAAACCTAATTGAAGATCAGGGACCTTTCAAGAAAGGTCAAATCAACTATAGTACAGGTTATCAAATAGTGGTTGGCAAGTGATAGTCCAAAAGCCACCTGTTTATGTATGACTTGCAAGCTAACATTTTTAAAAAGTAGTTTTAGAAGATGTTGGTATGGGTAAACATGGTACTCGCCTCCTCCCACAACCACATCAAAATTACAACTAAACTACAAAACAACCATCATTCAGAATCGCCTGAAATCAAGCTGAGTGAAAGTCCTACAACTCCGAAATTAAAGAAGAAGCCACATCAAGACTGGTAGGAAGAGCCGAGAGCTGGAAGGGCTGGTCCCACACCTACGTATGGTGGATAAAAAAAATAGGAGGTGGTTGGGTGGTGCTCTGATGTATTCTGAAGCTATCCATTGGATGTGCTAGCTCTTGGGCCTCCAAGGAGGTGCAAGCCAAGGTCAGCTGCCACCTGTGTTCTTTGTAGCATGAGCTACAAAGCAATCTGCAGATGACTGATACTTTTGTTGGGCTTGGAGGTGCCCAGGCAAGGCTAAGCTGTGAACCAAGGCAGGCTGCTGCTAGTGCCAGGCCTGGAACCACTTAGTAAGACGTATGGGGCTCGGTGAGGCCAGATGCTGCTTGTTTGAGAGATTTTACGAAAATTTGAAGTGTGAGCCAAGACAGGCCATTTGTATAGTAAAGTCATTGGAAACAGCTTGGGGGGCTTGAAAGTTGGGTGGGACAGGGTCTCAGGGAATCACCAGGGTGGGACGAAAAGTGTGAGCCAGGGCTTGTTAAAGGAACAATGGCCTCTGCCAAAAGTTCTCTCTGGGAGAAAGCTGTCTCCCCAGCTCTCAACCTGATACCAGACTCTTGTATGTCTCTGGTGCCTTTCCAGCTGTTGACCCAGCTCTGGAGCTCAGAGGAAGTTATTTCAAGTAAGTCCCTGCATGGGATCTTTAAGAGGAACGCCTGGGAATCCAGGAACCTTCCGTCTCACTCAGCCACAATCCCTGCTGGCTTTTATAGCCAGAAGTTATGGGGACTTCTCTTTCTGGCACTGGAATCCTGGGCTGTAGGGCTTTTTTGTGTGGCTGTGACCCCTTGCTCTTCATGGGGGACCTCCGCAGCCGATATATCTTTCCCAATTTTTATCCACCCATATAGGTGTGGGACCAGTCCATTCTGTGTCTCCGCCCCTCCTACCAGTCTCAATGTGGCTTCTTTAATTCTCTAGTTGTAGGAATTCCATTCAGCCAGATTTCAGGCCGTTCTAAATGATGTTGTTCTGTAGTTTTAATTTTGATGTGGTTGAGAAAGGAGGTGAGTTTACCTACAGGCAGCCATCTTGCCTAGAAGTATCTCCACTGTTTTTTGCCTATGGGATGACCCACAATAGTCCATTCATGAATATTTTAGTTGACTTCTTTTGCCTATTTTTCAGTGTCTCCATTTGCCAGCCAGGTGAACAGACTGAAACCACAGAGGAAGGTATGTGGTTTGCCTAAAGAAGGATCTACAGAGAGATTATGTTTGGCTTGGGTACCTCTCTGTTGTAGAGACCTGGATTTTGATTGTGATCTTTCCACTAAAGCTTTGATTCAAATGTATATAAAATTTGACCCTTAGGAGAAACCAAGATGGCGGCATAAGGTAAACACCTAATTGTTGCCTACCACAACAATTTTGAAACTACAACTGGAAAACCGAGTGCACACCGTCCAGAACCACCGGAAAGCTGGCAGAGTGGAAAACCTACAACTAGAGAAAAAAAGAGAGGGGGACGCTGAGCCTCAGGAGCTGTGGAGGTGCGGAGATCCGTGAGCGCGGAAAGGGCGGGCGGCTGAATACACGGCAGGCTTGCTCGCAGCTCACGGAGAGGGAGGGCAACAGACGCTGCGTGGCTAGCTTTCTCGTTTGGGAGAAAAACAAAACCTCCCGACTGCACTGAAATCCAGCTGCGGTCGGGGAGAAACTGGTCTGTGTGCTCGAAAGCTGCCTTCTCTCAGAGGCGCGCAGCCATAGATTAGGGCACGGAGAAACCTGCCCTCTTAGGGCGGAGCAGACGGGAAACCAAAGCTTGTCTGCGCCACCCTGAGACACCGCCCCATCCAAGCTGAGCACAGCCCTCCCAGTGACTGGATTTCTCCTTCGGGAGAAAAACAAAACCTCCGGTCTGCACTGAAATCCAGCACCAGCTGGGGAGAAACTGGTCTGTTAGGCAGCGGGAGAGGCTCGAAAGCTGCCTTCTCTCAAAGGCGCGCAGCCATTAATTCGGGCACGGAGAAACCGCCCCTCTAAGGGCAGAGCAGACGGGAAACCAAAGCTTGTCTGCGCCACCCTGAGACTTCGCCCCATCCAAGCTGAGCACAGAAGCTCTCCCAGTGGAGACACTGCTGATCCTCACAGCCAACTGGCCTGGAGATCAATTCCTGCCAGTGATACCAACAATCCCAACCACTCTGAACTCCAGTTTCTGGGGACACGTGGGGGACCCAGACGCCTACGGGACTCTCGGCCATTGGTCGGAGAGTGAGAGTGACTTTTCTGTCGGTGTGGATGACACCAGATTTCAACCACTCTCATAAGGGACACATTCAAGAGGCAGACTCAGTGAGCACCAGAGCCCTACTGTGTCTCCAGCACAGCAATTCTTCCGTTATAGACACAGCAGGCCCTCACAACCAATTGGACCGGAGGTCAATTCCTCCCAACAGCAATCAGGGCTTTTAACTACACCAAGACTTTCCACTCAGCCCACAAAGGGGAGTACCAAGAGCAACCACCTAGGGTGATTGGGGAAACTGAGCTACCGGCCCCTATAGGTCACCGACCACACAAAGCCACTCGATCAACACAGGGAGGCAGCCAAAATGTGGAGACATCGAAGTATGCCACAAGTAGGAGAGATAGATGAAAGCAAACTAATGGATGACACAGTGTTCAGAACCATATTTATAAGGTTACTCAAGAATCTTCTAAAAACCGCTGAGAAACTTGAAGAGACCTTCAAGGACCTAAATGAGAATACCAAAAAAAAATGGAAAAGGACCAGTCAGAAATTATGCATACACTGTCTGAAATAAAGAATATACAGAGTAGACCACCGCACCCGAAGAGTCAAACCAAAGATCTGGAATATGAGGAAGAAAAAAACACCCAACCAGAGAGGCGGAAAGAAAGAAGAATCCAAAAGTGTGAGGATAGCATAAGGAGCCTCCGGGATGGCTTTAAGCGTACCAATATCCGAATTTTTGGGGTGCCAGAAGAGAGAGAGCAAGATACTGAAAACCTATTTGAAGAAATAATGACAGAAAACTTCCCCCACCTGGTGAAAGAAATAGACTTACAGGTTCAGGAAGTGCACAGAACCCCAAACAAGAGGAATCCAAAGAGGACCACACCAAGACACATCATAATTAAAATGCCAAGGGCAAAAGACAAAGAGAGAATCTTACAAGCAGCAAGAGAAAAACAGTTAGTTACCTACAAGGGAGCACCCATACGACTGTCAGCTGATTTCTCAACAGAAACTATGCAGGCTAGACGGGAATGGCAAGAAATATTCAAAGTGATGAATAGCAAGAACCTACAACCAAGACTACTCTACCCAGCAAAGTTATCATTCAGAATTGAAGGGCAGATAAAGAGCTTCACAGATAAGAAAAAGCTAAAGGAGTTCATCACCACCAAACCAGTATTATATGAAATGCTGAAAGGTATTCTTTAAAAAGAAGAAAAAAGTAAAGGTAAAAATTATGAACAACAAATACATATCTATCAACAAGTGATTCTAAAAATCAAGTGAATTAAAAATCTGATGTACAGAATAAACTGGTGAACATAATAGAATCAGAGGCATAGAATGGGAGTGGATTAATAATTCTCAGGGGGAAAGGGGTGTCTGTGTGGGGGGGTATGGGAAGAGACTGGACAAAAATCATACACCTATGGATAAGGACAACGGGGGGGAGGGAACCGGGTGATGGGGAGATATGGGGGGGAAAAAAGAGAAACAATTGTAATAATCTGAACAATAAAGATTTATTTTAAAAAAAATTTGACCCTTACTTTCAAAGTGTAAAACATTTTATTATTGGATCCATATTTATGGAAAGAAAATCTTAATCTTGATGATTTTATCAGGCATGATTAACTTTAATGTTTCTGATGACTTGATTTTACAACAAAATTAACTTTGTATAGTCTTTTTTTGGTTAGCCTTAAACATTTAAACCAATTTTATCTATTTACAGTCATCTTCTGATGGAGTGAAAAAATAGCCCAGCTGGTGTTGCTCAGTGGTTGAGTGTCAATCTACGAACCAGGAGGTCACAGCTTGATTCCCGGTCAGGGCACATGCCTGGGTTGTGGGCTCGATCCCCATTGTGGGGCATGCAGGAGGCAGCCAATCAATGATTCTCTCTCAACATCGATATTTCTCGATGTCTCCCTTTCTGAAATCAATAAAAATATATTTTAGAAAAATATCAGTACTTGGGAGACTTTATTCCACCTCTTAAAAAAGTTATTTCCCCGTTCTTTCCAGCTATGTTACTTGATGTGAGTTCTCTTGGGGCTCATGTAAGAAGGGAGTGGTCCTGCTACTTTCTAAGAAGTCTGAGTATTGTGGCCACTGGAGAGCTTTGGATCCTTCCACTATTGCCATCATTCTTTTAAAGCACAACAAATTGGTGTTACAGTCTATCCAGAAGGAACCCTTATCTGACGGTTTGGAATTTGGTAAAGTAGACCTTCTGTGAGGTTTCACCATGCCTTTGATTATAATTGTGCTTTTGTGCTTGCTAAGGATGATTCTTAACTTTGCTTTGGAGAAGGTATAGTGCTGATCTGGGTGATTGTATTGAGCTGAGCAGTTGAGTCCCCTTCTTATTTCATAGAACTATTTTGTTACCTGGTTGGTGCTTGATTCTCCTCTCTCTTGGCTTATTTAAAAGTTTTGAGGTATGAGGGGTACAGTTCACTCGTGGAAGGAGTTGAGCGCACTCTGTTAGAGACTTCTTGCCCGGCTGGCATGGCTCAGTGGCTGGGCATTGGCCTATGAACCAGGAGGTCATGGTTCGATTCCTGGTCAGGGCACAAGCCGGGTTGCGGGCTTGATCCCCAGTGTGGGGCATGCAGGAGGCAGCCAGTCAATGGTTCTCTCTCATCATTGATGTTTCTCTCTCTCTATCTCTCCCCCCTTCCTCTCTGAAATCAATAAGAATATATTAAAAAAAAAAAAGTAAAAGAAACTTCTTCTTTCAAAGAATCCTTTTTGCAATAAAGTTTTCTTGCATTATGGGATAGGCCATGAGGTAGACTTGGGTCTCCGTAAGCAAAGTCAATGGATGACAGAATATGAAAAGGAAGTGCAGAGGCAGATGCAGCTTGGGGTGGGGGTAAGAAGCTTGGGAGACGGCAGCATATTAAGTAAAGTGTCTTCTGACTTAGAGTAAGGGGAAGTTGCAGTTTGACTTAACTCTGACTAGTTTGTGAGCAGGGTGGGAATAGAGACTGGAGGAAAACTGTATTTCTGAAATGTGGAAAAACAGAATGAGTGTTTACAATCCAACCCTGGCGTTTTAACGTGCAATAAAGTAAGTTATTGTATGCGTTGGAAATATAAGATACTATGGTAAAATTATGGTTTTAAGGTTTAAGAGAGAAAAGTAAAGTGGGAGCCATGCTTATTGTCCTTCCGTGGGGAGGAGAGGGTATGTGGACTCAAAGAGCAAGAACTACTCCAGGTAGGAAATCCATGAAAGTGAGAGAGAAGAGCTGGCACTCCCTGTCCAGGCTGTTTCAGTCATGTCCTGGTCTCCCGCAGAAGCTTTATTGCTGGCACTCAGGCCTTGTTGTCCTAAAGGTGCGACGCACCAGACCATGAACCCTCCAGTCGTCAGGGCCTCCTACTATTATTTCTATGTGTGTTTTGTGTTTGTATTTATTTACTCAATCCTAAGCTAGGGGCCTGTCTAGAGAGGAACAGTGGGCCTGTAAACAGTAGGAGGCTCCCTGGGAGCATGAACCATTTGGTGTAAATGCACTGGATTTGGACAATTCATATACACTAGAGGCCCGGTGCACGAAATTCGTGCACGGAGGGGGGGTGTCCCTCAGCCCAGCCTGTACCCTCTCCAATCTGGGACCCCTTGAGGGATGTCCAACTGCCCATTTAGGCCCGATCCCAATGGGATCGGGCCTAAATGGGCAGTTGGTTATCCCTCTCACAATCCAGGACTGCTGGCTCCCAACTGCTTGCCTGCCTGCCTTCCTGATTGCCCCTAACCGCTTCTGCCTGCCAGCCTGATCACCCCCTAACCACTCCCATGCCAGCCTGATTGATGTCTAACTGCTCCCCTGCCAGCCTGTTTGCCCCAACTTCTCTCCTCTGCCGGCCCGGTCATCCCTAACTGCCCTCCCCTGCAGGGTTGATCACCTCCAACTTCCCTCCCTTGCAGGCCGGGTGCCTCCCAACTGCCCTCCCCTGCTGGCCATCTTGTGGTGGCCATCTTGTGTCCACATGGGGGCAGGATCTTTGACCACATGGGGGCAGACATATTGTGTGTTGGAGTGGTGGTCAATCTGCATATTACTCTTTTATTAGATAGGATAGAGGCCTGGTGCAGGGGTGGGGGCCAGCTGGTTTGCCCTGAAGGGTGTCCCTGATCAGGGTGGGGGTTCCCTTGGGGCATTGGGTAGCCTGAGCAAGGGGCCTGTGGTGGTTTGCAGGCCAGCCACGCCCCCTGGCGACCCAAGCGGAGGCACTGGTATCTGGAATTTATTTACCTTCTACAATTGAAACTTTGTAGCCTGGAGCAGAGCCAAACCTCCTGCGTGCTCCACCGGCAGCCATTTCTGTTTGAGTTAATTCACCTTCTTTAATTGAAACTTTGTAGCCTTAAGCAGAGGCCTGAGCCCGGCCAGGGTGTGTGGAAAGCTTTGCTTTCTCCGTTACCGCGGGCAACCCTGGCCTGGTCTCTCCAGCTCTGTGGCTGCCGCCATTTTGTTTGAATTTGTTTACCTTCTATAATTGAAACTTTGTAGCTTGAGTGGAGGCTTAGGCCTGTCAAGGGCAGGTGGAAAGCTTGTTTCCCTCTGTTGCCTGGGAAACCTTGCTCTTGGTGGCTGTAGCCATCTTGGTTCGGTTTATTTGCATACTCGCCCTGATTGGCTGGTGGGCGTGGCTTGGGCTGGTGGGCGTGGCTTGGGTGTAGCGGAGGTATGGTCAATTTGCATATTTGTCTATTATTAGGTAGGATAACCTGGCTCCCTGGCTTCCCACCCTTGAAGTGGAGTGTTCCCAAAGCCCCAGCAGATGGAAGCGGGGAAGGTGTGAGCTAGAGGAGGAGGAGCAGTTGCCTGCTGGGAGTTACTTGGGTTTTCTCTTCCAGCTTCCAATTGGTTTAAAATAGTATCCTAGATCATTAGAGGTAGGTGAGATTTTAGGGATCATTCAGTTCAATCTCCTTATTTTACCAATGAGGGAATGAACACCTACAGAGGTTCCAGGACTTATCTCAGACCAGAGAGGTAATGAGTGGCCAGTGTAGAGGCTAAATGCCAGGTCTCTTAATTCAATAACTATGCTTCTTCTAGCCTGAGCCATGAAGGGTTAAATTGCAGCAGGAATTTGGGATGGCCTTCCTGAGGTGTCTTGTGGGCTGCTGCTGAGTAAGTAAGCTGCAGTTAGGGCAGTGATCTCTGGGCCCTTGGCTAGAACAAGTGACCCTAGAACCGTGGTCGGCAAACTGCGGCTCGCGAGCCACATGCGGCTCTTTGGCCCCTTGAGTGTGGCTCTTCCACAAAATACCATGGCCTGGGCGAGTCTATTTTGAAGAAGTGGCGTTAGAAGAAGTTTAAGTTTAAAAAATTTGGCTCTCAAAAGAAATTTCAATCGTTGTACTGTCGATATTTGGCCCTGTTGACTAATGAGTTTGCTGACCACTGGCTTAGAAGAACCTGACTCTGGTGACTTGTTACTGAGTGGGGGAGGACAGTGTTGTGATTGTTGCTGAGGACAGGGATATACCCAGGCATACTAGCGAGTCTCCTTTGCTGAGGCTGAGTTGGGGATAGAGAAGACTCTTGGGGAGGAAGGTAGAGAGATTTACTTGAAGGCTCTCTTCCTGAGTTTTGAAATTAGAGGAAACTGTTCAAACTTGTTAGAAACCAGGGAAGTAGTAGAACTACTAGAGAACTGAAAAGTAGAGAGGGAGGGACTTAGTGATTGCTGAGAGTACAGTGGATAGTACAGGTCCTTTTATGGTAATAGCTTTCTGCACTGGGTACTTATGTCTGCTTAACTGACTAATGCATCCCTCATTGTAAGCTATCAGATGACTTTAAATGTTATCTCTTTTTATTTCTCTAAATTTTCCATATATTGTAATTGAACATAGAATATAAAAAAGAATAATATTTATAAACCCAGGCAAAATGCAGGGCTGGTTTTATTGGAAAGGATGAAACCTGGTTTTTTGAAGTGGTTTTTCTTGTTTCGCTTTCATTTATTGATCACCCACTCTGTAGAGGGAGTGGTGGTGTGGTGGTTAAGCACAGGGACTCTGAGCTAGGCTTACTTGTTTTGAATCCTGGATTTGGTATGTATACTAGTAGTGTAGGACTTAATTATCCTCCATTCCTCAGTTTTCTCATCTATAAAATGAGGAAAATACCTCATAGAGTTGTTGTGAGGGTTAAATAAGTATATATATGAGTTAGAACAATGTCTGGTACATATTAGATGCTATTTACATATTAGCTGTTATCATGTCCCAGACATTGATCTAGGACCTTTGTCATTTAATTTATGAGCAAACTTTGGCTTAAAGAGAGATATAAAAAATTGCTTAGGATCATCCATCTAGTAAGTGGGTAAGGTGTAACTTGAACCTTCTCTGTCTGACTCAAAGCCTGGATCTTAACCTCTCTGCTGGATTTCTGAAGTGTGCAGATCACTTAACTGTAGATTGTAGGTTTTGTAGATATCTATGTATTTATTCATCCATTTTATACTTTCTAATTTAATTTTTCATTATGTTCTTATTTTGTTAATAAAATGCATTTTCTTTAAATATCTGATTTAAGAATTATAAAATATAAAGGATAAAAATAAAACAATTGTTAAAATAATGCTACTCAAATAATTAGATAAGAACTTTAAAAATCCATGCTAACAGTACTAAACTGTGAAAGGCGTAAAATGTCATTTCTTGTAACATCTGATAATGGTTATCAGTGTTTGCACATACTTGTAAGTTGTGTGGACATTAAGACAGATAGCATTAGGCATTTTAAGCATACCATTTTAAAACAATCATGGCATTAATGTTTTAACCATTTGCACATCTTAATTACCAGGAAGAATCTACTATATCACATTTTTATAGCTTGTGGAAAGCTTTCCAATCTGTACCCTAGATTAAGATAGAGAATTAAGGTCTGGGCAGTGAAATGGTCTGCTGAGCAACAGTGGCATGAGAGGTTGATGAGAATTAACAGCCTTTGCCTGTCAGCCCCATGGTGGTGCAATGGGATCTGCTTGTGGTAATGAAGCATTGACTGGATGGCTCAATGAAATGATGCTTTCTCATTTAGTTTGTAAAATTATTGGGGGTTTCTGTTAAATGATGATATTGAGCCCAGAACTTTTTAAAATTACTGTACTTTTGATATTGTATTGAAAATTAGAAATCACATTTTACAGTATTTTCAACTTTGTAATTATCTTATGGAGAAGCTTACTCAGTGGAAAGGAAGTAGCAGAGGGGAGGAGGAGAATGTTGTGCTTGGAATAGCTTGCGTGCAGGCCAAGGAAAAGAGTCTGGTGAGACTTGCTGGCTATCAAGGATGTGGGAAGATGCCTGGCCGGTGAAGCTCAGTGGTTGAGTGTTGATCTAGAACCAGGAAGTCAGGGTTCAATTCCCAGTCAGGGCACATGCCCCAGTTGTGGGCTTGATCCTGTGGAAGGAAGCGTGCAGGAAGGAGGCAGCCGATCAATGATTCTCTCTCATCATCTATCTCTCTTTCCCTCTCTGAAATTAATAAAATTATATTAAAAAAAAAAAAAGGATGAGGGAAGATAGCCGAGTATGTGCTGTTCTGCTCCTTGTGGCTGCTGGCCAGGCAGACACCATTCAACTGACTGGGAGGGGGAATCAGGCTATATCCTTGCATGACCCCACAGTGTCACATTTAGTTAATTATTGCAGTATTTCAAACTTTTCTATTATTTTATTTGTTGTGGTGATCTGTGATTTTTGATGTTAATATTATGGGGGCTAAAAAAAATGTAACACTTTACCTCCTATCTTCTAAATTCTTCTAGCTGGGTTAATAACAAATTAACAGAATAACAGGAGAAAATAAAAATTTTAATACATGTGCATGAGGAATTCACAAAAGTATGACAATTCTAAAGATAGTGAAGTAATGTTGGGTATATATGACATTTTGAACAAAGGAGAAAAGCAGGGACCAGGGTTCTAGATTTTAGAAGTGAGAATGGGTGATATACGGGGAGTTGAGAAAGAGTGGAACACACATGGCGGACAAAATCTTGCTAGGCAACTCAGAAACAATGGAACACAGTGGGTATCTAGCTAACAGGTCCTTACCGGAAGCCCTCCTGTTTACTATATGTACTTAATTTATATTATGTTAAGGTGAACATCGAAGATTTCTTTCCTGGAGTAGGCCTGTCCATCTGAGTCTCTTAGGCAGGAAGGGAAAGGGTCAAAGGTTCTTTCTGAGGCTTCTGTTTCTTAATAAGTAGCTTAAAATCAATATCCCAAAATGCAGCTTCAGGGTGGCAAAACTTTGGTCCAATTCATTTTTGTAATTGTTTCTGGGAACCAAAACTGTGGCCGTATAGGGTGGCTAAGTTAATCAATAAATGTGTGTGTTCTGACTGCTCCCTCAGCTTGCCGTTTCTTGTCTCTTTCCCTCTCCTCGAGCTTCCCTATTTCCTGAAATAAGGCTAAGTGGCCTCTAAGTGTTCAAGTGAAAGGAAGAATCACATCTCTCACTTCAAATAATAAAAACTAGAAATGATTAAGCTTACTGAGGAAGGTATATCAAAGGCCAAGAGAGGCCGAAATTTAGGCTTCTTGCACCAGTTAGCCAAGTTGTGAATGCAAAGGAAGAGTTTTTGAAGGAATTGAAAGGTGTAACTCAACTGAACACATGAATACTAAGAAAGTGAAACAGTATATTGCTGACACAGAGATCATTATAGTGTATAGAAGGTCAAACCAGCCACAACATTCCCTGAAGGCAAAGCCTAATCCAGAGCAAGGCTAGCTCTCCTCAATGCTATGAAGGCTGAGAGAGGTGAGTAAGCTGGAGAAGAACAGTTTGAAACTAGTACAGAGCTTGGTTTATGAGGCTTAAGGAAAGAAACCATCTCCATAACATAAAAGTACAAGGTGAAGCAGCAAGTGCTGATGTAGAAGCTATAGAGAGTTATCTGGAAGATCTAGCTAATTAATAAAGGTAGCTAATTAAGATTACTAATAAAGATGGTTACACTAAATGACACTTTCAATGTAGATGAAACAGCCTTCTATTGGAAGAAGATGCAGTTTAGGACCCTCGTAGGTGGCTTCAAAGGACAGGCTGACTCTCTTGTTAGTTTATTTACTTTAAATTGAAGCCAGTGCTCATTTATCATCCCCAACATCCTAGGGCCCTTAAGAATTACGCTAAATCTATCTGTGCTCTATAAATGGAGCAGCAAAACCTGATGACAGTACATCTGTTTGGAACATGGTTTACTGAATATTTTAAGTCCACTGTTAAGACCTGTCGCTCAGAGAAGAAGATTCTTTTCAAAATATTGCTGCCTCTTGACAATGCACTTGGTCACCCAAGAGCTTTATGGAGATATACTGTGAGATTTCATGCCTGCTAATACAGCATCCATCTGCAACACATGGATCAAGGATTAATTCAGAGTTTTGTTATTATTTAAGAAATACATAAGGCTGTAGCTGCCAAAGTTAGTGATTCCTCTGATGGATCTGGCCAAAGTAAATTGAAAACCTTCTGAAAAGAATTCATCATTCTAGATGCCATTAAGAACATTTGTGATACACGAGAAGAGGTCAAAATATTAAGGTTAACAGGAGTTTGGAAGAAGTTGATTCCAACCCTTATGGATGATTTTGAGGGGCTCAAGGCTTCAGTGGAGGAAGTAACTGCAGATGTGGAAATAGCAGGAGAACTAGAATTAGAAGTGGAGCCTGAAGATGTGACTGAATTGCTGTAATCTTACAATAAAATTTGAATGTATGAGAACTTGCTTCTTATGGATGAACAAAGAAAGTGGTTTCTTGAGATGGAATGTAGTCCTGGTGAAGAGGCTGTGGTGATTGGTGAAGTGACAACAAAGGATTTAGAATGTGACATGAAGTTATTCGGTAAAGCAGCAGCCAGGGCTTGAGAGCACTGGCTTCAGTGTTTAAAGAAGTTCTGCTGTGGGTAAATACTATCAAACAGCATCGCGTGCACTAGGGATACACTTTGTGAAAGAAGAGTCAGTCCATGAGGCAAACTGCACTGTTGTCTTATTTGAAGAAATTGCCACAGCCATCCACCCTTCAACAACCAACACCCTCACCAGCCAGCAGCCAGCACTGCAGTGAGACCCTCCACCAGCAAAAGATTTCAACTTGCTAAAGGCTCAGCTGATGGTTAGCATTTTTAAGCAATAAAATGTTTTAAAATTAAGGCATGTACATTGTTTTTTAGACATAATGCTATTGCACACTTAAGAGACTAGAGTATAAGCATAACTTGTATATGCACTGGGAAACCAGATAAATCATGTGACCCTCCTTATTGTGATAGTTGCTTTCTGTAATGACAAAATTATACTCTTTCTAAAAGTTTGGACATCAACTTGTTTCAGGTTATGTGAGTTTGTAAACATTGAGTGCTAGGTTGAAGTGTAGATATCTTGTGCACCAAGAGAAAGAAGAGGACTATTTTTCCCTAGTTTTAAACTAATATTATAGGAATTAAATGGGAAGAAATAGCGGTTCTTTTCTAAGACTTTCCTATGGACGACTTCAAAAGAACAGGGAAAGGAGAGCAGAGCCATAGCTGTTGCTTAATGTCACATGGCAAGAGGCTTTCCCAGAGCACTTTGCCTGTCTGGGGAGCTGTTTCATTTCATGTCTGATAGTTGTACTTCGGAAAACACCTGGTTTCCTGCCTATTGCTTCATTATGGAGTATACAGGTAAAATTAAAATATTTTTCAGCCTGTAGAATTTTTAAAAATATATCTTAAATTTATATTTAAAAATTTATTCCTGAGTATGTATGGATTTGTTGTATATAAATTGATAATTTAGGATAAGCACTTAAGGGAATTTCTCAGACATAACCTTGCTGTTCCTTCTATTTCAGTTTGGGTCATACTCAAACAGACTTAAATTGCAACCCATAATTAATCCACATTTCTCCCCTCTGGGCCAGAAGGTTTAGAGTACAAACATCTGAGTTCAGATTATGCCACATAGAGAATAAAATACACGCAAATCTACAGAGAGCTTGTGGTTTCTATGAAATGTTTTTGGCACTGTGGTGGTTATTTTGTGCATGTGAGTGGCTTGATCTTATAAGTGGAATTAATGTAATGAAGTGAATTGGAGAATTTCAATTTTCATCCTAAATTTTCTGAGTGTTAACATGTCCATATTTTTCTGATGGATAACTAGCCTCTTTTAAAAACCGCATAGCCTGTTCTCAATTTCTAGTTTCACTGACTAGTAAATTGGTACAGGTTTAGGAATAAAGTTAAGATTAGATTAACACAGGTGGTGGTTGCTGGATGAGTAAATGGGGATTCCCTTAGATTGGATGGGGAGAAGGTGGAATTGGAAGGTGAGGTACTGATATGGAGGTAAGGACATGAGTCTGCACAAAAATGTGTACAACTAATGCAAAATTTTATTACCCTGAATAGGAACTTTTGGGTAATGGTTTAATGGTTTTCTGACATACTCCTTTTCAACTAAAGAACCAAAGCTTTTGGAAGACTTTTTACCAGGGCAGAAACCCAAGTATAATGACAAAATCTCGGTGGATGGACCTTTGGCAAGGCAGCTAATTATGGTGTGCAAATCAAATTTTTGTGAAATCAATTATTTATTTGGGAGGGAGAAAGGGAGGGGAGACCATAATCCTATCTAATAAAAGAGTAATATGCAAATTAAGCATTGCTCTGCTACACCCACAAGTCACACCCACTAGCCAATCAGGAGTGAGTGTGCAAATTAACTCCAACCAAGATGGCTGCGGCCACAGAGAGAGCAGAAGGGAGGCTTGGGTTTCCCCAGCGATGGAGGAAGCCAAGGTTTCCGCACACCCTGGCTGGCCCAGGCCTCCGCTTAAGGCTACAAAGTTTCAATTGTAGAAGATAAATAAATCCCAGATACCAGGGCCTCCGCTTGCATTGCCAGGGGGCGTGGCCAGCCTGCAAACCACCACAGGCCCCTCGCCCAGGCTGCACCACGCCCCAGGGGAACCCCCACACTGATCCAGGATGCCCTTCAGAGCAAATCAGCTGGCCCCACCCATGCACCAGGCCTCTATCCTATCTAATAAAGAGTAATATGCAGATTGACCATCACTCCAACACACAAGATGGCTGCCCCCATGTGGTCAAAGATCCTGCCCCCATGTGGACACAAGATGGCTACCACATGATGGCCAGCAGGGGAGGGCAGTTGGGAGGGAGCAGGCCTGCAAGGGAGGGCAGTTGTGGGTGATCAGGCAAGCAGGGGAGGGCAGTTGGGAGGGACCAGGCCTGCAAGGGAGGGCAGTTGGGGGCAATCAACCCTGCACGGGAGGGCAGTTAGGGGTGACCAGGCCAGCAGAGGAGGGAAGTTGGGGGTAAACAGGCTGGCATGGGAGCAGTTAGGCATCAATCAGGCTGGCAGGGGAGTGGTTAGGGGGTGATCAGGCTGGCAGGCAGAAGCGGTTAAGGGCAATCAGGAAGGCAGGCAGGCGAGCAGTTGGGAGCCAGCAGTCCTGGATTGTGAGAGGGATGTCCGACTGCCCATTTAGACCCGATCCCACCAGGCAGTCGGACATCCCTCGAGGGGTCCCAGATTGGAGAGGGTGCAGGTTGGGCTGAGGGACACCCCCTCCGTGCATGAATTTCGTGCACTGGGCCTCTAGTCTACACTAACAAAAGAGAAAAATGCAAATTAACCATCACTCCGCTAGGCCCACCAGCCAATCATGAGCGAGTATGCAATTTAACCCAACCAAGATGGCGGCCTGCCATGGAGCTGGATCAAGCAGGAAGCTTGGGTTTCCCCGGCAATGGAGGAAGCCAAGCTTCCCACCCACCCTGGCCAGCCCTGGCCTCCGCTCAAGGCTACAAAGTTTCAATTATAGAAGATAAATAAATCCCAACAAAAATGGCAGCGGCCACAAAGCTGGAGCAAGCAGGAGGCTTGGGTTGCCCCCGGCGATGGAGGAAGCCAAGCTTCCCACCCGCCCTGGCTGGCCCTGGCCTCCACCCAAGGCTGCAAAGTTTCAGTTATAGAAGATAAATAAATCCTAGATACTTGCTTCCAGCCTGTCCTGGCCTCCACTCAAGGAGGCGCTGGAAAAAAAAAAAGAAAAAAATGGAGGGGCTGGGACCTTGGGTCGCCGGGGGGTGATCAGGTCAGGATGGGACGGCAGGGGCCATTGGGGGTAAGCAGACCAGCAGGGGGGCCAGTTGGGGGTGAGCAGGCCGTCAGTGGGGGTCAGTTGGAGTTGATAAGGACAGCGGGGGGGGCTGTTTGGAGTGAGCAGGCCGCAAGGGGACAGTTGGGGGTGAGCAGGCCAGCGGGGGGGGGCAGTTGTGGGCAAGCAGGCCAGCAGGGGGGGCAGTTGGGGGTGATCAGGCTGGCAGGGGGGCAGTTGGGGGCGAGTAGGCCAGCAGGCAGAGTGGTTAGGGGCAATCAGGCAGGCAGGCAGGCAGGTGAGCGGCTGGAGCCAGCAGTCCTAGATTGTGAGAGGGATGTCCGACTGCCTGTTTAAGCCCGATCCCTGTAAACCAGCAGTAGGACATCCTTTGAGGGGTCCCAGATTAGAGAGGGTGCAGGCCGGGCTGAGGCGCACTGCCCCCTCCCCCCCATGCACGAATTTTGTGCACCAGGCAACTAGTTAGACATAATTGATAATCCAAGGATCACTTTGGTTTTGGAATGTATTGTGAGTTTTTGGAGTGTCATAGGTGACACCAGATCAGTTTTATTCGTACTTCATTACATTTTCCTTAGGCAACATTAACATTTGTCTTCATTCTTTGAGCTCATGTCAGCTAACCAGAGGAAGGAATTGGAGCAAAGTAAATTTTTGGAATCTATTTTGTCAAGTATGGGTCTTAAGTGATAAGGATTCTAAAACTCTAGTGGAAACCTCAGGCCTCCAGAGATTATAGAAACCTTAATAGGAGTCATAGGTTGTAGTTTGTATCCAGTTCTGTTGGCAGGTGAGATATCTAATGTTTTAACCTAGTTATAGTTATCTAAAAGGTAAGTAGATTTCTTGAAAAATATTGCAGCCTTTTTCTTCTATTAGAAGTCTGTGCCAAGCCCAGCTGGCATGGCTCAGTGGTTGAGCATTGACCTATGAACCAGGAGGTCACAGTTTGATTCTTAGTCAGGGCATATGCCGGGGTTTGGGGCTCAATCTGCAGTGTGGGGCCTGTAGGAGGGAGCCGGTCACTGATTCTCTCTCATCATTGATGTTTCTATCTCTCTCTCCCTCTTCCTTCCTCTCTGAAGTCAGTAAACACACACACACACACAAACACACACACACAGGCAGTCCTCGGATTACGTCAGAGATCCGTTTCTATGGTGCAACGTAACTTGATTTTTGCCGTAAGTTGGAACCCACCTACATAAGCACCTATGTCACTTACATGGAGCACATACACAGCAGTAATGAAGTGAAACAGTAAAAAAAATTTAAAAGAAAGGTAACAATTCCTGACCTTTACTTGTGGTAAATAAATAATAAAAAACATAAAGCACATATGTACATACGTTGAAATGACGGAACTTTTTTTTTTTAATAAATACTGTAAATGGGAGATGGCGATGTAACCACGAAACGATGTAAGTCAAGTCTGACATAACCCTAAGATGGCATCCTATCTAATAATAGACAAATATGCAAATTGACCATACCTCCGACACACCCACAAGCCATGCCCACAAGTCACGCCCACCATCCAATCAGAGCGAGTATGCAAATTAACCAAAACCAAGATGGCTACAGCCACAGAGAGCAAGGTTTCCTAGGTAACAGAGGAAGCCAAGCTTTCCATAGCCGTTGCAGGCCTAAGCCTCCACTCAAGCTACAAAGTTTCAATTATAGAAGGTAAACAAATTCAAACAAATGGCGGCAGAATAGAGCTTGAGAGAGCAGGCCAGGGTTGCCGCCGGCAACAGGGGAAGCAAAGCTTTCCGCACACCCTGGCCGGGCCCACCCGCTTAAGGCAACAAAGTTTCAATTATAACCCCAACAGAAATGGCTGCCGGCCTTGGAGGGAGCCCCAGGCTTGGCTCTGCTCCAGGCTACAAAGTTTCAATTGTAGAAGGAAAATAAATTCCAGGTACCAGAGCCTCTGCTAGGGTTGCCAGGGGGCGTGGCCGGCCTGCAAACCAGCACAGGCCCCTCGCTCAGGCCGCCCCACACCCCAAGGGAACCCCCACCTGATCCAGGACGCCCTTCAGGGCAAACCAGCTGGCCCCCACCCCTGTACCAGGCCTCTATCCTATCTAATAAAAGAGTACTATGCAGATTGATCATCACTGCAACACACAATATGGCTGCCCCCATGTGGTCAAAGATCCTGCCCCCATGTGGACACAAGATGGCCACCACAAGATGGCCAGCAGGAGAGGGAAGTTGGGAGGCACCCGGCCTGCAAGGGAGGGCAGTTGAGAAGGACCAGGCCTACAAGGGAGGGCAGTTGGAGGTGATCAACCCTGCAGGAGAGGGCAGTTAGGGGTAACCAGGCCAGCAGAGGAGGGAAGTTGGGGGCAAACAGGCTGGCAGCAGAGTGGTTAGGGGGTGATCAGGCTGGCAGGCAGAAGCGGTTACGGGCAATCAGGAAGGCAGGCAGGCAAGCAGTTGGGAGCCAGCAGTCCTGGATTGTGAGAGGGATCCCAGATTGGAGAGGGTACAGGCTGGGCTGAGGGACAACCCCCCTCTGTGCACGAATTTCGTGCACCGGGCCTCTAGTGTATATATAAAAGAAGTCTGTGCCAAGAAATACCGTATTTTCCCGCATATAAGACGACTTTTTAACCCAGGAAAATCTTCTCAAAAGCTGGGGTTTTATACGCCGGAAAATACGGTACCTGTATCCCCCGCAAGCCTCTGTCCCAGTGTTGGAGCTGAGAATGAGTACCATATTTTCCGGCGTATAAAACCCCGGGTTTTGAGAAGATTTTCCTGGCTTAAAAAGTCGTCTTATACACCGGAAAATACGGTAAATATAGGCACTCAGAAAACTGTATTTATGTATATGCAGATATACACCCCCACATGTGAATTGAGCAACAGAGCTATAGCAATCAGTCAGCAAAGCAATTCTATATAATAAAAGCTTAATATGCTAAGTGTCTGGTCATCGGGTCAGCCATTCAACCAATCAAAGCGTAATATGCTAATGATATGCTAAGGCCACTCAACCACTCCCTATGATGTGCACTGACCACTAGGGGACAGACAGTTGACCAGTTGACCAGTCACTATGACATGCAATGATCACCAGGGGGAAGACACTCCAACCAGTAGGTGGGCTTGCTGCTGGGGTCCGGCCCATCGGGACTGAACGAGATGGGCTGGACATGCCCTGGAGCCTTCCTGTAGTCCCTCCCTGGCTGGCCAACCTCCCACATCCCTTCCCTGCCTGATCGTGCACTGGTGGGGTCTCTTAGCCTGGCCTGCGCCCTCTCGCAATCCAGAACTCCTCGGGGGATGTCGGAGAGCCAGTTTCGGCCCGATCCCACAGACCAGGCCGAGGAACCCCACTGGTGAATGACTTCGTGCACCAGGCCTCTATTCTTATATAATAAAAGGCTAATATACAAATAGCCCGAACAGCGGAATGACCAGTCACTATGATGCGCGCTGACTACCAGGGGGCAGATGCCCAATGCAGGAGCTGCCCCCTGGTGGTCAGTGCACTCCCACAGGGGGAGTGCTGCTCAGCCAGAAGCTGGGCTCATGGCTGGCAAGTGCTGCAGCGGTGGCGGCAGCACTAAGGGCCCCTCAGGGGATGTCCGACTGCTGGCTTAGGCCCACTCCCCACTTCCCACAGGGAATGGGCCTAAGCCGGCAGGTGGACATCCCCTGAGGGGTCCCGGACTGCGAGAGGGCGCAGGCTGGGCTGAGGGACACCCCCGCCCCCCAGAGCATGAATGTCATGCACCAGGCCTCTAGTTATTGTATATAGACTGTGACTTCTGGTGGAAAATCTCTCTTACCCAGGGACAGTTTCCTCATTCTACTTTTCTTCCTGCCTTTCTGATGGCCACATCCATGTGTGACTTATTCATGTGCAGCATCTGATATGCAATTAAAATAGATCTTACGTAAAATAATATTTTAGTTTCAATCTTTTGGAAGTATATTTGCCATTTCCCACTTCCTACAGGTGTATTTTAACACCATTATTGATATTCTTCCCTGGCTGTTGACCTGACTATTTTGGGAGGGATCCATTTTTCTTAGTTCTTGCATTTTTGGCATAGTCTTTTCTGTCATTTTTAATTTTCTCTGGTGAGCTTTCTCTTTTAAGGATTTTTTTCTCCACATTTTGAATTGATTTCTATTTTTCTTTCATTTTAGTTGAATTCTTAAAATATAATTTTGGTAATTATGTATTCATTTCTCAAGAGGCATTGTAAGCATATGCTTTGGAACCAGACTGCCTAGGTTTGTATTTTACCTTATCATTTACTGCCTGAGGGTCCTTGGAAAATTATTTCACCATGTGTCAAGTGTGGGTAATAATGATATCTACCTCTAGGGCTATTGTGAAGACTAATTAAATACATATTAAGTTATCAGAATAATATTTGACACATAGTAAACATTCAGTAAATATGAGTTATTGTTATTATTTTCTACAACTAAGTTTTTTTATCTTATATATATCATCATTGCACTTATTTATTTTCAATAAGATAAAGGTCAAATTACCGTGAATAAATTATGCTATTTCCACACAATGGAATATTATACAACCATTAAAAAGATGAGACATATCTACATATCCTGACCAGAAAAGCTATTAATGATATTTTAGATGGTAATTTTTAGTTCTACATTTATATCAGAATTTAATGTGTAAAAGCTGTATTATATAAAGATGTCTTTGTGTAAACATAAGAAAATATTGGAAAAAGAATATAACTTTGGATGAATGGATGAAGAAGAAATGAACTCTTGAAGTTCCTACTTTATATGATTTTAAAAGTGTGGAGTTACAGGAAATACATAAACACACATGCACTTTGTACATTTCAATATTTTTAAAACAGTAAAATAAAATTTATTTCTGTATTTGTGTTGGATAGATATGCTAATGAAAGTCTGTACACTTATAGCTTTTAAAAAACAGATTTGTAAGAGTAAAAATAGGAAGATTTTTATTTGTCAAGTGAGCCAAGAGACAAAATATTAATACCTTCAATTGTTTCTTTACATGGATAGGTTAAAAAGAAATATGTTTGTTGGTCATAAGTGTCCACTTGCACACAGGTGTACACAGGTGTGTGCACAATAGCCTTAAAATGACTGAGTTACTCTGGAAACTGACAGTAATTCTCACTAGGCGAAATGAAGAAAAATAAGGCAAAAGGAATAGGATAGGTAGGAGAAATACATGTACATAAGTATATTCCCAAGCAGTGTTTTTCACATTTGAATAATAGTTGCAAAATAACTAATGGGAATGTGATCACTAACATGAGTACTCACTGTGTATCAAGCAGTGTTCTAAGCAGTTATACTATTATTTTACTGTTACATTTGTGCATATTTATAAGTCCAGAATGTTTGTGCAATAGTATATATATTTTCACATTTCTATGTGATTGAGTATACAACCCTTGATCTATCAGTCTGCCATCTTCCTAGAGAAAAAAACCAATGAGTTCTGTAGTTATTTTTAAAGGTAGATTATTTATTTTTTTCATTTCTGATTTTTTTTAAAAATTACAAATCCAGTTTTCTGAATAGATAACAGGGATGTTCAGATTATCTGTTTCAACCTTTTTTTTAAAAAAATATTTTTATTGATTTCAGAGAGGAAGGGAGAGGGAGAGAGAGAAACATTAATGATGAGAGAGAATCATTGATCGGCTGCCTCCTGCACGCCCCCTACTGGGGATTGAGCCCACAACCCGGGCATGTGCCCTTGACCGGAATCGAACCTGGACCCTTCAGTCCACAGGCCAATGCTCTATCCACTAAGCCAAACCGACTAGGGCATCATTTCTGATTCTTATTTCCCTTGAAAAGTTCTACTTGCTGCATAAAACCAAGAACCCCAATCTGCATGATATTTTTGTGGTTAGTTGCTATAAAGCCAGCATTTAAATTTCTCTGGTTCTCTTTTAGTATCTGGCATCACAGAATGAAGATCTTGTCAGGAGGGGAATAGATATGTGGCTCTTGGTCTGGTGCATTTTGTGACAAAGGAATTCCCCTTTGAATCGCCTGTTCCCCTGAAGGCACTGGAGCCTCTGGCTCAGCAGCGCAGTTGGTCTGTGCAGTGTCTCTGACGTCATCAGTGTATGCATAAGCCCTGCTATTGTCTTACTGCTACGGCAGAGCTGGGGATTGCAGTATCCTCTGTGGCTGCTCTCCCAGTCCTGCCTCTGCTGCTACCTAGTCCTGCCTCACCGCATCCCAGAAGAGCCACATTGGCCTGCCTTTCCCTGTTGGATTTCCAAAAGCAGCTCTTCGGTTTTGGTTTTTGGTGCTGTAGGAAACCTTGCTCTTCAGTCACACGGGAGAACACTGAAGCTTGTAAGAGGAGAATCTGGCAGCTGG
The DNA here is from genome assembly GCF_951640355.1 of Cnephaeus nilssonii. Lineage (NCBI taxonomy): Eukaryota > Metazoa > Chordata > Mammalia > Chiroptera > Vespertilionidae > Cnephaeus > Cnephaeus nilssonii. The sequence continues at coordinate 71,760,855 of NC_137083.1, read as the reverse complement.
ACACAGCTTGGACTGCATTGTCTGTCTTCATGACCGCTGCTGTGTAGTCTCATCTCTTCACTCTCACACATACACCCTCCTCGATTTTTCTTCCTTCCTTTCCCCCACCCCCTTTCTTCTAATTTTTTTTAAAGCAGCCTCTGGAGCCAGCCATGTTTGGCACTGAATCTTCATGTAAGTAAATGGATCCCACTTACTTGCTGTTTAGAAATCTGCTTGCTGTCATGGTTTCATTGGCTTGGAGTGTATATCACTTTGCCTTAAGTCATTAACAGTCTTTGTATTTTTGCTCTAATTACAAAGGAATTGGTCTCAGGGAAGGAACTGCCCCTTAACTGGGTTATTCATTCTGAAGGCTGGGGATGTCAATGTGGTCAAAACCAGGCCTTCAGGAGGGAGGGAGGACCGCAGGATCCAGGCAGCCTCCTTAGAATGTGTTAATTGATAGGATTTAGTCTGTCACTGATCTATTGTTGTGGGTTCTGTAATAGTCCTTAAACCTTAACAGAGATAGTGGGAGGATCAGTGATGAAAGTGCTTATTAGGAAAGACAGAAGGGCTTACATTATTTTTAAATGTAAAAGGATAAAAATGTATCGTTATAATTTTTTCCTCCATATTTTTAAAAATAATTATTGGCTTATTATTAAAAATATTTTAAAATGTTTATTGATTTTTAGAGAGAGAGGAAGGGAGAGGGAGAGAGAGAAACATAACGATGAGAGAGAATCATTGATCGGCTGCCTTCTCCATGCCTCCTACTGGGGCTTGAGCCTGCAACCCTGGCATGTGACCTCCTGGTTCATAGGTCGATGCTCAACCCCTAAGCCACACCAGCTGGGTGAAATATGCTTTATTTTCAAAGAAGAATTTTTAAATTTGCACAATGGCTTCATATCTGTTTTAAAACATATGCAATGAAATTGCTTTGGTGCAGAATCAGGCCTTGCACAATGGGCTGGGCTGGACAGCACTTGTAGACAGCTAAAATTGGTTATTTATAAAATAATGACCAGTCTAAATAATTTAGGATTATTTAGTGTTGGTTGTAGAATAATAGAACTTGTCAGTGCAGTTGTACAGGCTCTGCAGAATATTTGGTTATATCAGTAAACAAAGGTGACAGTTAAGAATTCTAAAGAGACTCAACCTGTTGGCTTAGAACATCAAATATTGGCAAAACACTTTTCTTTGAGAGGAGTAGGGGGCTAGGCAGAAATTTAAGAAACTCATTTCTCATGAATTTGTAATTTGACCTTTCTGATCTCAGGTGAGCAGTGTGACTATTTGTGCACTGCTTATGATTTTATAGAATACTAGTATTTCAAGAGAGCTAATAATCTTCAGTTCTTGACTGGCTTTTTTCAAGGGTGGATTATTTTTTGCTGTTTCACATGGTAGCTTCCCATTTCTGAAATTACCACATTGCCTAATTAAGGTCAAGATACAGTAACATTGAGATGCAATGTCTCATTCAGCATGTGCCAATATTATTTTATAATCATTTAAAAGTAGTTTTTGAATTCACTTAATGGTACAGTTAGAATTATTGTTGTAGGGGCTAAAAAATATATAATACTTTTTCTCCCACCTTCTAAGTTCTTTTAGCTGGGCTAATGAATTAACAGAGCCAGATTAATAGGAGAAAATAAAATTTTAATTCATGCTCATGAGAAATTCATATAAGCATGAAAATTCCAGACAGTGAGTTAAAATTGGGCATATATGACATTTTGGATAAAGGAAAAAAATTTTGGGCATGGGAATTTAGATTTCAAAAGTGAGAATGGGTGATTTACAGGTAATTGAGGAAGACGATAACACAGATGGCAGGTAATTTTTTGCTAGGCAACCCAGAAACCATGAGACAGGGGTAATCTAGTAAACAGGCCCCTGTTTGATGTACTCCTATCCACTATGCTCAATTCAAGTGAGGCTGCTAAGGAGAATATCCTAAGATTTCCTTCCTGGAGTAGGTCTTTCCCTCTGAATCTCTTAGGCAGGAAAGGGGGGAGGGTCAGATGTTCTTTTGTTCCTTAATAACCAGCTTAAAAAGCAGTATGCCAAAAGGCTAAACTGTTGGTCCCCTTCATTGTCATCCCAGGAATAGAAAACAGACTATTCAAAGGCAAAGACCTTCCAGTTTCATTTCAGTCATGGAATTTTGTTTATGTTGGAATCTAGGTATGAACGAAATATCTATCTACTAAAGGAAAATTTGTCTTATTTTTTTGTGTGTAGCTGAAAATGGAAGCTGAAATTGTGTGAGGGTCTTTGGGTCCTGGTCTGGCCAGGTTTACCAAGCAGACATAGCCTTTCTTGATTATCAAACACGATCTTTTGATAATATCACAATGTGCTATGTGGAAAACTTCTGGTTGCTTTTGGTCTCCATAGCTACCAGATTACTAAAAAGGAAGACAGAATACTGTCATGCAAGTTTTTGGCTTTTTTTAAAGTTCTAATTAGTTCAGAAAGGATCTTCCAAACCATCTGAGATATTTTTACTAAATTTTTAGAATAAATACTTGTTAACTATATACCCTGCTGTGCTAGATCTTGGAAAGATCAGTTTTTTCCCTAATAGTCTGAGTAATGATTCTTACCCTTGATTTTGGTTGCAGTACTTTACTTGTATTAGATGCATTAACTTTTTAAATTGAGGTATGGTTTACATAAAATAAAATGCATAAGTCAAAGTGTGCAGCTCTGAATTTTCACCTAATGTTCACACTCATGGACCCCACCACTGCCTAGATAAAGCTACAGAACATTTCTGTCACTCCAGAAAGTTCACTTGTGGCAACTCTTCCCAGTCAACATTACTTACCAGCAACAGGTATTCACTATTCTGACATCTGTTGCCATAGACTCATGTGTAACTGGCTCTTTTAAATTTTCTTTCTGCTCTTTGCCTATAATAGAAGGAAATGTCAATGTCTTCATTTTCAAATGCTGGATAGTATAAGTTGACTTTATATTTCAGACCTTGGAGGTCAGGAATTTGCAGTAGCTTGGGTATCACATTATAACATGTTCTATCTCACTGAAATAGTAGTACTTGATTTAAATACTAAAAAGTCCCTCCACCCAACCACCCCTGCCACACAAGGATCCTTAAAAATGATAAAAAAAATTTCCCTGGAAGAGTAGACTCTTGTTCTTCAAAATGAAAGACTTATATAGTTATGGCAACAGAATTAACAAATGCTCTCTCTGCCCAGCTGGAGTGGCTCAGTTGGTTGAGTGTCATCCTGTGCACCAAAAGATTGTCGGTTCAATTCCCAGTCAGGGCATATATCTGGGTTGTGGGTTTGATTCCTGGGCATGTACGGAAGGCAAGCAATAAGTAGTTCCCTCTCACATTGATGTTTCTCTCTTAGGTGATGATTAAAGTTAATAATAAAAATGTTCTGTCTGACATCATTTAAAATTTTTATGTATTGATTGATTTTTAGAGAAAGAGAGTAAAGGGAGAGGGAAAGAGTGAAACATTGATGGGAAAGCATAACATCCATCAGCTGCCTCCTGCACAAATCCCCTAATGGGGATTGAGTTTGAAACCCAGGCATGTGCCCTGACCTGGAATCGAACCAGCAATCTTTTGGTGCACAGGATGATGCCCCACCAACTGAGCCACAATGGCCAGGGCTGTCTGACATAGATTTAGTGGATTTCTTTTGATACCACTTTAGTGATACAGTGCTAGTCTCATTTTTTCCTGACTTAATGGAGCTGAATCTCCCATAGTTGTGTAGTTTGTCCACAATCTATTTTGGCCCACTTTGAAATGGAAGTGTTCTGTGTTATATGTAGATTAATCATTACAAAGCAGGAAGTGTGGCTTTTGTAATTCTCTTACCATCTTGATGTATTTCACAGAGTTTTTCCTTTACTGAAATTTCCCATGTCTAAAAATGGGAGTAGTATGTTTGCTCTTCATCTGATATGAGGAAATGAAATTTTAGTTTCTGTGGTGAGACTAATTTACGTTGAAGAAGAAAGTACTATCAGTAAAGTTTTGTTGAGTAAAGAGTCATTAAAATGCATATTTCAGATACTTAATTTGATTTAATGATATTTTATAATAAATAAATTCCACAATAAATTAAAATTTTAATTTCTTCTTAAAATTTTATAAACAGAGAAAAATTTAATCTTTCATGGAGTAATTAAGATAAACTGATTTTGTATTGCTCCCATCCTTCCTAATAAAGCCAGTTATTCTCCAAAGAGTAAGTACTTCAAGTATAATGATCAGTTATTCAATTAGCATTTATCTAGCTCAGTTCTCTTCTTTCCTCCCCTCCCATGTTTAATTTTTTAGGGCTCAAGGGTGCCATTTAAGATGCATTGTGGTGGGAATTGTGTCCTAGTCTGACACAGTAATGTGTCTTCTAAAGCACCTGCTTTATTAGTTCAGTGAAAAGAGCAACACCTTATCTTTTGAGAAACAGGGTGCTGCTCCTGAGGAAAATAGTGTTGTTTAATCCCTCCCCCAAGTATTTATTAGAGCAGTAATAAATTTTGAAATCTATCTAATGCATCTGTAAAAGAGAAAAAAAATCACCAAAGTACTAGCAAAGTGGTAATTTTAGTGAGCTTAGTGGTGATGGGGACACATGTGTTAGGTTGTCAGTTCTGTTTAGCTCTGGTGTGGCTGGCCCACAAGTCTTCTTTGCCATTTTCTGGGTGCCCACATCACGTCGGGTAGGGAGCCAGATGCTGGAAAGGATTTGGGGTACATGCAGTGTCCCCATGTGATTTGTCTTTGATAGGCACCAGAAGGTCTGCTGTTGCCTTCTATTTCATTATTGATGAATGCATTAAGTTGAAAACTGACAGCTTTCCAGTTTTAATACTGAGTGTGGTATCATCTTTCCAGGAACAACATAATTATCTCAAATTTTGACCCATTGTATGGGAGATAGTCAAATGAATATATTCCAGTAATATTAGATCACCAAGAAACTGAATAATTAAACAGGCATCTTTTTCATAGAGAAGCAAATGATTCACGCTCCCTTTCAGGGTCATTCTTGACAACCCATAATAAGGTTAAACTTGGTTCTATTGTGTTGGTCGTGAATCAGTTGAGGTGTTCATTGTAACTACGGTCATTCAAAAATGGCTGTTCACAACTGGACAACTTCTCAATATAAGTTCTACTTTTTATTAAATAATTGTATCAGTGACTGCTGTTTTTGCTTAGTATGTTTGACATATTAGTATTATATTTTGTGAGCTTAGTGGTAATGGAGACACATGTGTTAGGTTGTGTTTCATGTGAAACTAGGTAATTTAGGAATAGCAATGTTTTTCTACAACTTTATTCTGGCTGTTAGTATTTAACTGTATTAGAAATTAAATGCGTTCATGTTACTTAAAGCAAAAATACAAATACAAGTACTAGAGGCCTGGTGCACAAAAATTTGTGCACTCGGGGGGTCCCTCAGCCTGGTTTGCACTCTCTCGCAGTCTGGGAGCCCTCGGGGGATGCCTGACTGACGGCTCGCCTTGGGGATCGGGCCTAAGCAGGCAGTTGGACATCCTTAGCACTGCCGCTGAGGCAGGAGAGGCTCCCGCCACCGCTGCTGCGCTCTCCAGCCATGAGCCCGGCTTCTGGCTGAGCAGTGCTCCCCCTGTGGGAGCACACTGAACACCAGGGGGCAGCTCTTGCGTTGAGCATCTGCCCCCTGGTGGTCAGTGCATGTCATAGCAACCGGTCGTTCTGTGTTCAGTTGATTTGCATATTAGCCTTTTATTATATAGGTTACAAACAAAAGTCACAAAAAATTTACCACTAAATCTGCACTCAGAGCACTGAATGTAAAAAAAAAAATTCATGACTTTAGATGAGTAGAATACTACAGATTACTAAAGTCAGAAACATGGAAAAATAATTATAGGTTATAGAAATTTATGTTGGGATATGGTCATTAAGAAGCCTGAGAAGCTAAAGTGCAGAAAACATTTTCGATTTGTATCACCTATTCTTTCATTCTGTCAGTATAAGTTCTTATGTGAAGTTTCCATTTGGTTTTCTTGCCTATTAATAGTTGACATCATAATTTTTAGTATCAAGAGAATATTTTCAACTAAATAAGATAGGAAATTTAATTTTCTGCTGGATATTTGTATACTTATTCTGTTAGTCTAGAAATAGAAAAATAATACCCAGTGGGTAATTTTACATTTTTAAATTACTTATTTCACTTGAGTATTAGTTTTCCTAATTGTTAATCAGTAGTTTGTTCAGCAGAAATTACACATGAGTTTT